>NC_092775.1:3972481-5172481 GCF_047496795.1 Chiloscyllium punctatum
TGTGGTAAAGCCATACCTGTGCTCCCTTCAGTCCATGGGACACAGACGAGTGAAGATGTGACAGTCATTTATTTCAGTCATTTACCACTAGGTCTGACAAGCCTAAGGAAAGCATCATTTGCAGCCGATTTTGAATGTTTGAACCACACACTGTTATTAACATATCCTAAACGCAAGGATAATCGCTGCCTGTTTTTGTTCATGAGAAATTCTTAAACCCTTCTCTCTCCTCCAACCATTTGCTCGGAGCTCATGGATTTCTTTGTCAATAAGATTAAGACAAACACAGAACAGTACAGCACAGCAATGGGCCCTTTGGCCCACCAAGACTATGCCGACACATGACTCCTTTCCAAAATAAGATCTTTTGCCTCAAACTGAAAGATTGTCCAGTATTTGAACCCAGGATCTCTCACATACCGGTGCAACACAAGCCCTTAACTGGGAATGATCCCCCGAAACCAACAAGCCATTAGCAACCAGACCAGCAGCGGTTGGTTACTTCCCTCCCTTTCTCCCACCAAAACTGCCTTGAACACTCCACCTACCCCCAACCCCATCCTCACCCTGAACTTACAATTTAAGTTTCAACTCTTGGCTCTAAAACCTTAGTCTGGGCTTCCAGTAACTATCACAATCTGTCAGCACCTCCCATCTTCGAACCTGCTGCCTCAAGACAGACAGCAAAGAGTAGAGGCAATAGGGTTGTACAGTAGCTCAGTAGTTAGCACTGCTGCCTTGCAGTGCAAGGGATCTGGGTTCGATTCCATCCTTGGGTGACTGTGTGGAGTTTGCACGATCTCCTTGTGTCTGCCTGGGTTTGCTCACAGTCTAAAGATGTGCAGATTAGGATGGATTGGTGATGCTAAATTGTGCAGGAATGTGCAAGCTAGGTGGGTTAGCCATAGGAAATGTAAGGCTAGAGTGGGGTCTGGTTCTGGGTGGGATGTTCATCAGAGGGTTAGAGCAGACTCAGTGGGTTGAAGGATCTCTTTCCACACTGTTGGGATTCTATGATTCTAGGGATGAGTTATTCAGAGTGGTGTTCCACAGGAATGAAAGGGAAGACTGCAGATGTTGGAGATCTGATGTGAAGAGTGTAAATATAGAACATGGAACAGTACAGGCCCTTTGGCCCCTGATGTTGCGCCGCCCTGTGAAACCAATCCGAAGCCCATTTATCCTACACCTTTCCATGGTCATCCATATATTTATCCAATGACCATTTAAATGCCCTTAAAGTTGGCGAGTCTACTCCTGTTGTAGGCAGTGCGTTCCATGCCCCTACTACACTCTGAGTACAGAAACTACCTCTGACATCTCTCCTATATCTATTACCCTTTAATTTAAAGCTATGTCCCCTCATGTAAGCCATCACCATCTGAGGAAAAAGGCTGTCCCTGTCCACCCTATCCAACCCTCTGATTATCTTATATATCTGTGTTGTCACCTCTCAATCTTCTCTCAAACGCAAACACCCTCAAGTCCCTCAGCCTTTCATCATAAGACATTCCCTCCAACCAGGCAACATCCTAGTAACTCTCTTTTTAACCCTTTCCAACATTTCCACATCCTTCTTATAATGCTGTGACCGGAACTGTAAGCAGTACTCCAAGTGCGGCTGCACCAGAGTTTCGTACAGCTGCATGATCTCGTGGTTCCGAAACTTGTAAAGCTGAAGCATGACCTCATAGTTCTGAAACTCAATCCCTCTACAAATAAAAGCTTGCACACTGTATGCCATCTTGACAACCCTATCAACCTGGGTGGCAACTTTCAGGGGTCCATGTACATGGACACCGAGATCTCTCTGCTCATCTACATTACCAAAAGTCTTACCATTTGCCCAGTACTCTGCATTCCTGTTACTCCTTCCAAAGTGAATCCACATTAAACTCCATTTTCCACCTGTCAGGCCAGCTCTGCAGCTTACCTATGTTCTTCTGTAACCTGCAACATCCTTCAGCACTATCCACAACTCCACCGACCTTAGTGTCATCCGCAAATTTACTAACCCATCCTTCTGCACTCTATTCCAGATCATTTATACAAAGGACAAGCAGTAGTGGCCCCAAAATAGATCCTTGCGGTACCCCACTAGTAACTGAACTCCAGGATGAACATTTCCCATCAACCATCACTCTCTGTCTTCTTTCAGCTCGCCAATTTCTGATCCAAACCGCTAAATCACTCTCAATCCCATGCCTATGTACTTTGTGTAATAGCCTACCATGGGGAAACTTATTAAATGCCTTCCTGAAATCCATATACACCACATCAATCGCTTTACCCTCATCCACCTGTTTGGTCACCTTCTCAAAGAACTCAATAAGGTTTATGAGGCATGACGTACCCGTCACAAAACCATGCTGACTATCCCTAATCAAAGTATTCCTTTCTAGATGATTATAAATCCTATCTCTTATAACCTTTTCCAACAGTTTACCCACAATTGAAGTAAGGCTCACTGGTCTGTAATTTCCAGGGTTGTCTCTACTCCCCTTCTTGAACATTTGCCATCCTCTAGTCTTCTGGCACTGCTCCTGTAGATAATGATGATGTAAAGATCAAAGCCAAAGGCTCTGCAATCTCCTCCCTGGCTTCCCAGAGAATCTGAGGATAAACCCCATCGGGCCCAGGGGATTTATCTAGTTTCACACTTTCCAGAATTGCTAACACCTCCTCCTTGTGAACCTCAATCCCACCTAGTCTAGTAGCCTGTATCTCAGTGTTCTCCTCGACCACATTGTCTTTTTCCAGTATGAATACTGATGAAAAACATTCATTTAGTGCTTCCCCTATCTTCTGGGGCTCCACACACAACTTCCCACAACTATCCTGATCTTTCTCTCATCATTCTTTTATGGTGCTGGAAAAGCACAGCTGGTCAGGCAGCATCTGAGGAGCAGGAGAGTCAACATTTCAAGCATAAGCTGTTCATCAGGAATGAGGGGGTGGCCCAAGGGGGCTGAGAGATAAATGGGAGAGGAGTGGGGCTGAGGGGAAGGTAGCTGGGAATGTGATAAGTCGATGGAGGTAGGGGCTAAAGTGATAGGATGGAGAGGAGGGTGCAGCTGATAGGTGGGAAGGACGATAGACAGGTAAGACAGGTCAAGAGGGCTGTGCTGAGTTGGAGGGTTGGATCAAGGACGATAGACAGGTAAGACAGGTCAAGAGGGCTGTGCTGAGTTGGAGGGTTGGATCAAGGACGATAGACAGGTAAGACAGGTCAAGAGGGCTGTGCTGAGTTGGAGGGTTGGATCAAGGACGATAGACAGGTAAGACAGGTCAAGAGGGCTGTGCTGAGTTGGAGGGTTGGATCAAGGACGATAGACAGGTAAGACAGGTCAAGAGGGCTGTGCTGAGTTGGAGGGTTGGATCAAGGACGATAGACAGGTAAGACAGGTCAAGAGGGCTGTGCTGAGTTGGAGGGTTGGATCTGGGATAAGGTGGGCAGAGGGGAAATGAAGAAACTGGTGAAATCTACCTTGATCCCGTGTAGTTGGAGGGTCCCAACATCTCTGGGACACACACACTAAACAAACCCACTGTCTTGGGGCCATGGGGTTTAACTCCCCCTCCCAATCCACTAAAGACATGCAAGTCCTGGGCCTCCTCCATCGCCAAGCTCTAGCCACCCAATGCCTGGAGGAACAACATCTCATCTTCCACCTTTGGACCCTCCAACTACACGGGATCAATGTCGATTTCACCAGTTTCCTCATTTCCCCTTTGCCCACCTTATCCCAGATTCTACTTTCCAACTCAGCACTGCCCTCTTGAACTGTCTTACCTGTCCATCGTCCTTCCCACCTATTCACTCCACCCTCCTCTCAACCTCTCCCCTACCTTCATCTACCTATCGCATTCCCAGTTACCTTCCCTCAGCCCCACCCCCCTTCCCTTTATCTCTCAGCATCCTTGGGCCATCCTCCCCCATTCCTGATGAAGAGATTATGCTCGAAACGTCGACTCTCCTGCTCCTCGGTTGCTGCCTGACTGGCTGTGCTTTTCCAGCACCACACTCATCCACTGGAATGAGCCCTGTTCACAAATACAACGAATGATTCAGACTTCACAATTTCTAAAGTTGCAGATGCCACCCCCCACCCTGTGTTTTAGTGATAGCCAGTAATGAGGTAACAAAGTAGAAGACTGCAACACATTTACTGAATGAACTTATCACGAGCGAATGTCCTTGACAAATGTGAAGCATTACATTTTAATAAGAAAGTGAGGAAGGTCATTGTTTATGAAGAGAATATTAACCTGTCCAGAGTGGAGGAGGAAAGGTGTAGGGATAGACAAATTGGGACAAGTTGCAGTTCAGGTTCACAAGCAACAAATGAAGCTCTCTGTTTTATTGCTTAATGAATAAAATTGATTGGTTAGGTCACTGTTGGAATATTGTGTGCAATTCTGGTCTCCTTCCTATCAGAAAGATGTGGTGAAACTTGAAAGGGTTCAGAAAAGATTTACAAGGATATTGCCAGGGTTGGAGGATCTGAGCTATAGGGAGAGGCTGAACAGGCTGGGGCTGTTTTCCCTGGAGCGTCAGAGGCTGAGGGGTGACCTTATAGAGGTTTACAAAATCATGAGGGACATGAATAGGATAAATAGACAAAGTCTTTTCCATGGGGTGGGGGAGTCTAGAATTAGAGGGCATAGGTTTAGGGTGAGATGGGAAAGATATAAAAGAGACCTAAGGGGCAACATTTTCAAACAGAGGGTGGTACGTGTATGGAATGAGCTGCCAGAGGATGTGGTGGAGGCTGGTACAATTGCAACATTTAAGAGGCATTTGGATGGGTATATGAATAGGAAGGGTTTGGAGGGGTATGGGTCAGGTGCTGGCAGGTGGGACTAGATTGGGTTGGGATATCTGGTCGGCATGGACGGGTTGGACTGAAGGGTCGGTTTCCGTACTGTACATCTCTATGACATTATGAAAAGTAGTTATTATCAACTTACGTCAAACATTGGTTAGATCACACCTGCAGTGGTACAGAAAACTTTGCTCTCTGTCCTGTAAAAGGTGATAGAGGCACTGGACGGGGAAGTCCAAACATTTATGAGGCTGATATTGAAACAATCAAGGAGCTCAACACCATCCAGGACAAAGCAGCTGCTTGATCGGCATCACATCCACAATCATCCACTCCCTCCCCCACCGATGCTCAGCAGCAGCAGCAGTGTGTACCATCTACAAGATGCACTGCAGAAACTCATCAAAGATCCTCAGACAGCACCTTCCAAATCCCGACCACTTCCATCTAGAAGGACAAGGGCAGCAGATATGTGGGAAGCCCACCCCCTGCAAGTTCCCCTCCAAGCCACTCACCGTCCTGACTTGGAAATATATTGCCGTTCCTTCACTGTCACTGGGTCACAATCTTGCAACTCTGCCGAATGAGGGCATTGTGGGTCAACCCACAACACATGGACAGCAGCAGTTCAAGAAGGCAGCTCACCCCCACCTTCTCAAGGGGCAACTAGGGTCAGGTAATAAATACTGGTCCAGCCAGCGACACCCACATCCCATGAATTAATAATAAGAAAAAAGATAAAGGCTAGCATGGACTGGTTGGACAGAATGGCCTGTTCCAGTGATGGAGAGTTGAGATTTTGTTTTGTTTATAGTGAGTTATACTCATGGACAGTAGTTTTAAGTTGGAGTTTTTGTGTGATGAAATTGAAAGTAACCTGATAATAAAAAGTGCAGAACTTCAGACACAGGGGCTTGGGATTTTGTCTGAGGCAAAATATCAAGGCCATAATACTTAACACATTGCTGAGCCCTCCGATGACTGCCCATAACCAATCAAATTAATACTGCAATCCCGGCTGGATCAACTGAAATCTGATGAGAATCCCATCGGACTGAGGTTCACTAATGACTCATAAACAACAAGAATAAGTTTCATTCGTGTAGCACAGTAAAAAATCCCAAAGTGTTTTAAGAAGCAGCAGTAAACAATATCTGAACCACACGAGGAAAGAGACTGATTCCTGAGATGGCAGACTGACACACGAAAGGAGACTGGATTAGTTTGGACAATATTTACTGGAATTCAGAAGAATGAGGGGGATTGTCATCGAAACCTAGAACAGTCAAACAGGACAAGACAGGGCAAATGCTGAGGGGTGACCTTAGAGAGGTTTATAAAATCATGAGTGGCTTGCATAATGTAGATAGTCAAGGTCTTTATGCCAGGGTATGGGAGTCCAAAACTAGAGGGCATAAGGTGAGAGGGAAAAGATTTAAAAGGGACCTAAGAGGCAACTTTTTTCACACAGAGGTTGGTGTGTGTACGGAATGTGCTGCCAGAGGAAGTGCTGGAGGACAGTACAATTATAACATTGAAAAGCCATCTGGATGGGTAAATGGATGTTGTAACTGTACCCATTTTGACCACTTCCTTTAGCAGTTCATTGCTATTCACTTTATCTGTACCCCTCATGATTTTATAAACCTCTATAAGATCACCCCTCAACCTCTGATGCTCCAAGGTAAAATGTTCCAGCTTATCTAGCCTTTCTTTATAACTCAAATCTTCCAGTCTTGGCAACATCCTTATAAATGTTTTCTGAACCCTCTCCAGTTTAATAATATCATTCCTATAGCAGGGAATTCATACAGCACATAAATAGACCCTTCGGTCCAACTTGTCTATGCTAACTAAAATGGTCTCATGTTCAGTACAACCTTAACATGACATCCCAACTCCTGTACTCAATGCTCTGAGCAATGACGGCAAACAGACTAAATGCCTTCTTAACCACCTTATCTACATGTGACTCAAATTTCAAAGAATTATATACCTGCACCCCTAGGTCTCTCTGAATGACAACATTACCCAGAGCCCTATTATTAAGTCTATAAGTCCTGCTCTTGCTTGTCGTACCATAATGCAACATCTTGCATTTATGCAAATTAAACTATATCTACTACTGCTCAGTCCATTGGCCCAATTAATCAACATCAGCAAATTAGGGATGGGCAGTAAAGTGCTGGCTGAGCCAGAGACACCCACACAGGTGACTAAAAATAAAACAAGGCTGAAAACAGCTCACAATATTCTAAATGTGGTCTGAACAGAGTAATATACAGCTTTAGCAATCCATCTCTACTCTTGAATTCTAGCTGTCTTGAAATTAATTTTAATGTTGCAATCAGATTCTGTCTCCTCTCCTGAACTCTGTTCTGTTCTGTGGAAAATAACCCTAGCTATCCAGTGTGTCTTCACAGCTCAATCACTCCAACCCAGGCAATATCCTGGTGAATCGCCACTGTACCCTCTCCAGTGCCATCCCATCCTTGTTGTAGTGTGGAGAACCACACACATTATCCCAGTTCTGGCCTGATTGATGTTACCTACAGTTCCAGCACAACCTCCTTCCTCTTGTATTCAATGCCTTGACTAATAAAGGCAAGTATCCCAGTTGCCTTCTTACCACCTTATCTACCTGCCATGCTGCCTTCAAGGATCTATGGACATGCACAGCAAGATCCCTCTAATCTTGTGTACTTCCTGGGGTCCCGCTATCCAATGTATAACTCCCTTGTCTTCTAAGTGCCCCAAAATATATCACCTCATACTTTACAGGATTAAATTCCATTTTCTACAGTTCAGTCCATCTGACCAGCTGTCTTTGTCATCCTGTAGTATAAGGTTCTCAGTCTCAATACTTACTGCAGCTCCAATAAGTCTGTGAACCTGCTGATCAACTTTCCTACATTCGTGTCTAGATCATTAATGCACACAGTTGACAGCAACAGACCCATAACCAAAGCCTGTTGTACATCAATGTTCATAGGCCTCTAGTGATTAACACAGACTGACCCAATCAAACTCAGAATGACTGAGCCATTGACACTACTTCCCCTCCAGAGAAAATGGTTTTACCTTGCTGTCCTTTTGAAATCTTCTATCAGTTTAAGTGCTCCAAGCAATTCACCTCCTATTCCTCAAATTCTGAATGAATAAACCCAGAAATTTTCCAAAGAACAGTTCTCAAATACTTAGCCGGCTGTAAAGAGCATTGGGGGTGCTCTGAAGTTGCAAAAGGTGCTACATGAATGCAGGTTCCTTCTAATGATTGATTACATCTCCAATCAGAGCAGGGCACATTTACCACAGTATGATACACGTAGGCAGCTGTGTCTGTTAAATGTGATCAAAACCAAGTCTAGCTTCAGGCCCCCACAAGGAAATAGTGTTTTCTTTGTAAACGCACAACATCAGTTTTCTCTTTGAAGGAGAATGAGAAATAAGGTGTTATTTTCTGGCGAAACCAGCCTTGTTTCATTTTGTAAAATCAGCCTTTCCATTTCAGGACAGGACAGTGAGGCCTCCATGGTGAAGATTTCATGACTCAATTTGACATTTTCCAAACTTTCAGGGAAATCATTCACATTAGAGTTCTGCTGTGATAAATATGTTTAGAATTTATTCCAAACTTTCCTGCGGAACTTTTACTCCTACTAAGAGATTGTAAACTCAGCAAAAGCTAAAAACAAAATGAAACTTCCCTCTGAAAGGTTCTGCGATGACTGGACAGAATCAGGCCATTTGGCCTAACTTGCTGTCATTTATACTCTACACGAACATTCACCCACTTGAATGCATCTTCATCATTGACTTATTATTTTATATCAACTAGGAGAAAGTGAGGACTGCAGATGCTGGAGATCAGAGCTGAAAATGTGTTGCTGGAAAAGCGCAGCAGGTCAGGCAGCATCCAAGGAGCAGGAGAATCGACGTTTCGGGCATTAGCCCTTCTTCAGGGCATGATTCGTCGATTCTTCTGGTCCTTGGATGCTGCCTGACCTGCTGCGCTTTTCCAGCAACACATTTTCAGCACTTATTATTTTATATATTTGTACATTTATCTAGTGCCTGCGTATGATAGGTTCCCAGTGTATCCCACATGGCCATTATAAAACAAAGGAGACAGTGAGGTCTGCAGATGCTGGAGATCAGAGTCGAGAGTGTGTTGCTGGAAAAGCACAGCAGGTCAGGCAGCATCCGAGGAGCAGGAAAATCAACGTTTCAGGCTGGAGCTCTGATGAAGGGCTTATGCCCAAAACATTGACTCTCCTGCTCCTTGGATGCTGCCTGACCTGCTGTGCTTTTCCAGCAACATACTCTCATTAGGAA
This sequence comes from Chiloscyllium punctatum, assembly GCF_047496795.1. Taxonomy (NCBI): domain Eukaryota; kingdom Metazoa; phylum Chordata; class Chondrichthyes; order Orectolobiformes; family Hemiscylliidae; genus Chiloscyllium; species Chiloscyllium punctatum. The sequence continues at coordinate 3,981,643 of NC_092775.1, forward strand.
ACAAAGTCTGATCCAAAAAAGAGAGAAAAGGACAGATCACTGAAAGCTTCATCAAACTTTCAAGGTTTTAAGATTTAAAGCTTAAAGGGTGCATCTCCCAGGGAGATAGAGAGGTAGACAGAGACTTGTGGAGTTCTGCTTCTCTTGCCACAGCTGCTGATCATATTGACAGAGTTTTCTGTCTCTAATCACAGAATTTAGATTAGATTAGATTACTTGCAGTGTGGAAACAGGCCCTTTGGGCCAACAAGTCCACACCGACCCACCGAAGCGCAACCCACCCATTCCCCTACATTTACCCCTTTACCTAACACTATGGGCAATTTAGCATGGCCAATTCACCTGACCTGCACATTTTTGGACTGTGGGAGGAAACCGGAGCACCCGGAGGAAACCCACGCAGACACGGGGAGAATGTGCAAACTCCACACAGTCAGTCACCTGAGTCAGGAATTGAACCCGGGTCCCTGGCGCTGTGAGGCAGCAGTGCTAACCACTGTGCCACCGTGCCGCTCAAATTTAGAGTCTGGGCAACCAATGATGGAGCACATTATGTTAGGATCAGAGAGGGCTGAGGTCTCAGAGGGTTGTGAGGAGGCTACAGAGACAGTGAGGGGTGAGTCTGTGGAGGGATGTCAAATCTGGGATGAGAATTTCAAAATCAAGGTCAGAAACAAAGAGCCAGTGTAATCCACCAAATCGAGATGGGCACATTCTGATGAAATGACTCCATGACCTGTAATGTTAAGTCAGATTCTCTCCACACAGGCCTTGCTGAATGTTTTTAGTGGTTTCTCTCTTGGCTACAACATGAAAATACCCTTCTATTCAATTTTCTCTCAGTTAACTAGCTTCCTCTTAAATGTGTCTACCGTTGCCTAAGCCATCGCCAGTGGCTGCAGGTTTCACATTCGGTTCATTTATTGGGGTTATTTTTGGGGTATGCTGTGCTTTACTTCCTTCTCCTTTTCCTTCTAACTTGGTTTTGCTGGTGGTTCCGGTTGCTCAAATTGTCAATGACACTAGGACGAGTCTTTCCTCACATTGAATCGAGCTCTCTGATTCCAGCTCGTGTCCAACATGTGAATTCGGAGCATGTCATTCAATGGCCTCAAGTGCAAATCCCTGATTAACTCCCTTTTTGGGAATACAGAAACTAGGAGCAGGAGTAGGCCATTTGGCCCTTTGAACCTGCTCCCCCATTCAATATGATCATGGCTGATCATCCAACTCAGTCCCCCGATCCCGCTTTCTCCCTGTACCCTTTTATTCCTGTCAGTCCTGCTATCTCTGATAAACCTTTGCTGCACTCTCTCCATTTACAGGAACATTCTTCCTGAGGTAAGGAGACCAAAACCGCACTCAGTGCTCCAGCTGTGCTCTCACCAAGGCTCTGTACAATCATAGCAAGACATCCCAGCTCCTGTACTCAAATTCCTCTTGCTATGAAGGCCAACATCCTCTTTGCATCACCATTTCACATGCCATTTGTTAGTGAACACCTTATCTACCTCTGAAGTGAAAGTGTCCAATGATCCCCACATGACTGCTCCCTGGGAAGAGAGTCCCAAAGACTTATGACCCTCTTGAGAGAAAGATAACCTCCATATCTCTGTCTTAAATGGGAGACTTCTTTTTGAAACCTATGTCTGTTAGTCCACAGTCTCCCCTACAAGGGCAAACAGCCTTTTGGCACCTTTACATTTCTGTCCCCTCTGGACCTGTTATGTTTCATTGGTATTTACATGCTGCGGAGGAAGTTACAGCTCCTGACATGATTAGACTGTGCAGATATCAACAAATTGTCTGCAAATCCATAGTGAAGATATCACTATGTAATTGAATATCACTATGTGTCACTCACATGTAATTGAATCTGAGATGTCATTGGAATAAGTTGGACACATGATCAATTGGCCATTCAATCCCAGTCTGACAATCGAGACCATTCCTTTTGAGTAAGGGACAGACACAGAAACCATTGTTTTCACTGTGAAGCACTCCCTCTGAATGTTCAAGTTGCAGCAAAAATTATTCAAGTGCATAATTCTGTCATTTGTGTTGACTAATTCAAAAGGCTTTCATGAAATGTCCAATTATCTTTTATGTACTGCTCAGTTTTTTCATGGACTGGTTTATTCTTTTGTAATACATTTTGCATTCCAAGTAATTTCCTGAAAGTCTTTTATTTTGGTGCCTGAGGGGCTACTTCTGTTCAGCATTTGGTACGGCTTGACTATACAGCATACAAAACAACACTTTTCACTGTATCTCGGGACATGTGACAACAATCAATCAAACAATCAATCAACCAATGGCCCTGGGTAGTTGTCAGGTTTAAGCCTCATTCTCAGTGGAGCTGCTCACTGCAGTGTTTTTGACCAATTAGCTCTTCCTCAAATTCCACATCCTCTTGAGTTGCTTTCTCGATAACCAGTTGCCTGTAGTTTGGGGAAGTGATTTGGTGGGTCGTTGTAGCCTGGTTCAGAAGGGTCCTTCGCAATAACCTCGATCACCTAATCTGTACCGACATTCCCAACACAACACAGAGGGATTGCTGACTCCCGGACCAGATGCCCAACTGATGCCTTCATCTTTGAATGTGCTCAACTGTTCAAAACTCTGGGCAGCCCTCTCCAGTTTCCCAGCCAATTGTTATCCCGCAGTGACTAAAAGAAATGATCTTGGGTCATGATCACGTAGCTGTCTGTGGGAGCTTGCTGTGGCGCAAGCTACTAACTGTGTTTCTCACAATTGGTAGCCATCAAAAGTATCTCGTTTACAATGGGGCATCTTGGGGTTGTATAAGATGCTATATAAATGTAGTTCCCTTATTTCACATTTTAAAATATGTATTTTAATTTCCTATAGAACTAAACATTACCTTCGTTTCCACTAGTATTTCTTTTACTAATCTGTATCCTCTGGTTACTCACATTCCTTCCATTGGAAACTATTTAGAATCATAGAATCCCTACAGTGTGGGCACAGACCATTTCACCCAAAGAGTCCACACCAACGCACCAAAGAGTAACCCACCCATACCAATTCCTCAACATTTCCCCTGACTAATGCACCTAGCCTATACATCCCTGAACACTATGGGCAATCTCCCTTGGCCAATTCACCTGACCTGCACATCTTTGGACTGTGGGAGGAAACCAGAGCACCCGGAGGAAACTCATGCAGATACAGGGAGAATGTGCAAACTGCACACAGACGCCCGAGGCTGGAATCGAACCTGGATCCCTGGCGCCGTGAGGCAGCAGTGCTAACCACTGAGCCACTATGCTGCCCTTACTCTCCCCCTTCATGAATTTGAATAACTTTTAAATCTCCTGTTAACCTTCCTTGTTGAGAGGGTTTTTACAATCTCTCCATGTCGCTGAAACCCCTCATTGTTGTCACTGTGCCAGTGAAGGACCTGTGTACCTTCTCCAAGGCTCTGATACCCTTCCAAATGTCTGCAGCCCATAAATGGACACATCGATCTTGGAACTAACCAGAGAAGGAGATCCCTAAGGACAGATGTTCACAAATTTACTTGCATTTTGTTGGGTTTTGTACAGTACATTCACTGCTCGCAGTGCTGCCTCCTCCACCGTGTGGAGACCAGATACAGGTTAGATTGCTGCTGTGTAAGACAGCTGAATCCACTGGTGCGAGTTTCCTGTCACATGTCCTTTGAGTCCTCCAGCCCACTTCCACATGGGTCTCGCTGTGCTCAGTCTCCTGCACTGTGCCAAGGGGTTCAGTATAAGATTGAGCATCAGCACCTCATCCTCTGACAGGCACACACAGACCTTGTGGGTTCGACGATTTGGATCAGAACTCGGGACTCCAGGTTTTGGACAGCAGCTGTTGGCAATCATTTTCTGTTGCCATTGACACTTCCTCTGGACCCAGCGTTTGTTTTACTGATGAGTCCACACCCCACAACCCAACTGTCTTGCCCCTTCCATTATCTCTTCTCTCACTCTATTACTGATCTTCCCTTTGGGATGTTCCCCACTTTTACTGCCTTTCTCTGCCTCTGTACTCTGTTCCATCTCCAAACTGCTCCAGATTTGCTGGAGGGTCATTGGCCTGATCTTCTGTTTCTCTCTCTCCACAGACGCTGCCTTTTCTGTTAAGTGCTTTCAGTATTTTCCATTTTAAATTATGACTAGGAACTTGCTTTGTTAAAAAACATGAGCATTGCTTGGCCAGCAACAATCAGTGCACCACCGTCAGGGTGGATGTGGAGAGTCAGTGCCATTGGGTTAGTAAACCAGAGGCTCAGGCAAAAGTTCGAGAGCCCTGGATTTAAATCCAGTGTGGATTTTGAATTCAATTAACAAATCCAGGTAGTAGCTAAACCTCAAACTAACCCTTGATAATTATTGTGTAAAAATCTATCTCACTGACCCATCAAGTTCTGAGGAAGGATCACTGGACTCAAAACATTAACTCTGCTTTCTTTCCACAGGTGCTGCCAGACCTGCTGAGTTTCTCCAGCGATTTCTGGTTTTGTTTCAGATCTCCAACATCTGCAGTTCTTTGTTTGATTTTGTTGCCATGTTAAAAACTCAGCTGGTTCCCAATGGGTTTTAGGGACTGGTCTGGCCTACACGTGACTCCCTCCCCACTGAAATGTGACTGTTTCTGAAACGGGGGATTTTGACCCAGTGACTCTGATGGAAAGGTGATACATTTCCAAGTCAGAATGGGAAGTGGTTTGGAGGGGAACTTACAGGAGCTGGTGTTCTCATGTATCTGCTGCCCTTGTCCATCTAGATTTGATTTTGGGTTTGGAAGGTGCTGTCTGTAGTGATTGCAACAAGGACAGCCAGCTCAACCTCATCAAAAATGAGTTCCCGGGTTGGTGCTATTAATTTGGTCCAGGAAGCCCTGGTGGACAGATATAAAGCAGAGTGTAGCACACGGTATCCACCAACACCCTGGAGTTGTTCAGGGAGAGGTGGGCGCCACAGGGAGTGGAGTGCATTATTTCCCCTCCAACTCTATTTTGATTTAATCCCTGCCCTCCCCTTCACTGTTTGATCACACAGCATTTCCCTTTGATGTGAAGGGCAGTGCTTGTTACTGGCCACTTGGGTGTTTTCCTATCTTCCTGGTGGTGGAAATCGAATAAAGATTCGTGCAACTTGTGTCTCTCACCTGCACATACACACCATGGGTGCTGGGGAAAAAATAAGCACTACCGCAGTTAGGCAGGAGTGTGGGGGTAAAAAAGAAAAAAAAACAGGAGTGTCAGAAGTTCTGCTCACTCTGAGAGCTGGCTCGGAGGGAGCTGGGTCAGTGTGAAGAAGAAAAGAAATAAAGCAGAGTGTCAGAGGTTGTGTTCACTCTGACATCTGGCTCGGAGGAAATGAGAGTGGGGATGAAACGCGATCTGATCGAGGTTTATAAAATAATGAGGGGTATAGATAGGGTTAAGGTCAGGTGTCTTTTCCCTAGGATGGGGGGATTTCAAGATGGGGGCACATTTTTAAGGTGAGAGGAGAGAGATTTTAAAAAGACATGAGGGGCAATTTTTTTTACACACAGGGTAGTTCATGTGTAGAATGAACTTCCTGAGGAAGTGGTGGATGCGGGTACAGTTGCAAACATTGAAAGACATTTAGATAGATGTATGAATTTGAAGTGTTTGGAGGGCTATGGGCGAGGAACAGGCAGGTGGAGCTGATTTAGTTTGGCTGATTTAGTTTGGGGTTATGTTCGACATGGACTGGTCGGACCGAATGATCTGTTTCCGTGCTGTATGACTCTATGACTCTCCACAGGTAAATAAAGGATACCAGCCCCTGTGGAGTTATTTCACTATCTAAGGAGTTTTTTTAAATCTTATTCAGAGATTGCAGGTAGCAGGATTACAGGATGGGCCAGTATGTATTGCCCATAGGTCAGTTCTTGTGGGTCTAGAGTCATGTGTAGGCCACAGCAGCTAAGGATGGTAGATTTCCTTCGCTAAATGACATTAGTGAACCAGATGGGTTTACTCTGACAATCAACAATGGATTCACCAGTCGACTTACAATTCGGATTTTTAATCCCATCATCTGCTATGGATGCAGGTCTCAGAACATTACCTGGGTCTCTAAATTAATAAGCCAGTGATAATACCATGTGACCATCGCCTCCCCGAATTTCTGCTCCACTCAGCGTTGGTGGTGGAGGACGTGGATGTTTGTCGATATGTTACCAATCCAGGGGGTTACCTTTGACCTGGATGGTTCTGGAGCTGCCCCCATCCAGAGCAAGTGGGCAGTATTCCATCACACTCCTGACCTGTGCCTTGTAGATGGCAGACACACTGTGAGGATTCAGGAGGTGAGTTACTTGCTGCAGGAGTCCCAGCATCTGGCCTGCTCCTGTAAATCGGTTGCTGCATGTTGTGCACTACAAATGTTACTGCATTTCTAAAGTACTCCATTGGTCAAATAGAGTTAGCATTTCAAAAGATGCTGTAAAAAGGCAAGCCTCCTGGTTCTCCTTTCTACAGTTTTGTATTGGGATGAGGGGGGGTCACTGTGTTGGCCAGTCCGTCACACTCTGTAAGGGGTCTTACAAACAGGTGAATATTCTAGTTAATCAGTTACTCCTCAAACTAATAGCATTAGAGCAGGAGCAGATTGATCAAGTCCAGTTCTTATTACTGTATTAACCTCACACCAAACAGTAACATTTACACAAAACCTCCTAAGTAAAGCTGAGTTAATAGCAAAACTGAAAAATGATCAGACACTGATTCACATTCTGAGCTGTCCTGGCCAATACTTGACATTTGTTTGTCCTTTTGCATTACATGGTCATTTCTCATCAACAACTTTGGACATCCTAATTGCACTGCAGTTCAAATCCTTAGGCTGAAAACTGTGACAGAAATTCATGAATGTTCAACATTCTGTGAACACTTTCCAGTGTAAGTTCTCACCCTGATTGGTAGCCTTTTCATTCAGCTTATTATCTGCCCTGAGCTATAACAGATACTGGACCCCCATGGTTATACCACCCCCCACCCTGGTTTCCTCATGAACACCCCACATGAAGGACAAATTACTGAAAAGATGGCATTCTGCTTTCTGCAAACATTTACACTATCACATCTCCTCAGGTCTCATTAGAGGAATTGGCCAAGTCACAGGGAGAATTCAATGCAAATTAAATCAGTTCTTGAAAAGTGACACAATTAAATTAAAGAGAGAACAATGGTATTTGATTTGATCTGTATTGTAGCTATTTTATTTCAACTCCCAAACTCAAGGTTAGGCTGCCACTCCTAATCCTGTTCCTGTCCACATTGATGCATTTTCCCCACTGAATGATCACAAGATCGTGACGAGGAGATGGTGTCCGCTCCCTGGCCTGGGGAACTGAAGCTGATTGTGATACCTGTACTGTTTCCCAGACTGGAAACCTCATTAATGCAGCCATCCAGTGTGGGATATGCAGTCTCCAAACCCCTCCCCAACTCACATTCAACTCGTGACATTAAAATAGGAAATCAAGAATGCTATTTGTGCTGAAAACATTTCTTTATCCCAGCTTAATCAACACAAAGGAAGAGAAATAAATACATGAGTCTCCCTCATATACACAAACACACTCACTCATACAAACTCACAAGATTAGATTACTTACAGTGTGGAAACAGGCCCTTCGGCCCAACAAGTCCACACCACCCCGCCGAAGCGCAACCCACCCATACATTTACCCCTTACCTAACACTACGGGCAACTTAGCATGACCAATTCACCTGACCTGCACATCTTTGGACTGTGGGAGGAAACCGGAGCACCCGGAGGAAACCCACGCAGACACGGGGGGAACGTGCAAACTCCACACAGTTAGTCGCCTGAGGCGGGAATTGAACCCGGATCTCTGGCGCTGTGAGGCAACAGTGCTAACCACTGTGCCACCGTGCCGCCCAAAAACACATACACTTACTCAAAGAAATACATATACACCCCCAGACACACCCTGATACATGCACACACACTCACACTCCCTGATACACAGATACATACACACACTGATACAGACACATCAAACTTGCACAGACATACATGCGTACACACACTGACATAACTGATACACAAAACCTCAAAGTTACACGCATAAACATGCATTGATACAGAGACAAACACACACATGCACTGGTGCACACACTCAAAACACAAACACACATACACTGATACACATGAACAAACATGCAGGCATGCACAAAGGCAGACAGACATACACACAAGTGCACACTCACTCACAAACACTCATCACAGACGCACAACATGCACACACCGACACAGACTCACAGAACTATCCCCACGTTTACACTCACGGAGTCACTATCACACACTCACCTACATACAGACCTCAGAGACGGATACACACACAGACTCTCACACATACTCGGTGCATGCACATGTACATCCTGTTACATATTGGTCCCTTGAGTATTTGTCGTTCACTCTTGAATTCATCAGAAAAAATGGCTCAGGAGTTGAAATGGGGGAGCTGCCTAAGAACATACTGTCAGCCTAAAGTTTGAATTCCAAAAATTAACTTATTTTAACAACTTTCTCTTTTAAAACCTGAATTACCTGAAAATTAGAGAGGGCCCAGTGACTACAGGGTTTCAGCAATCATCATGACGAGGGTTGGAGGGGGCCCTGAGATTCCTGCTGTTACTCCCAGCTTGTTGACACGATCAGAAACTGCATTGATTTCTCCAGCTGAGCCCAACGTGAATGCACAGACTGTTCACACATCCAGCTGCTGGAGCAGGACAGAGATCGCAGCTCTCTCCTACAACCTGATCGACTGCAGTCTCCTCTGACCACTCAGACAGTATATGGCCCAGTAAAGCAGTTCCCGTCTAACTGTTCATCAGTTCAGTCGAATAAATTGTACTTCCCCTTGTCAGGAAAGAGTAAAGAGATTACATAACTTCTTAGTCCCGCCTCTTAGAAAGGCAGGCAGCTGCAGAGCTTCCTTTCTCTAGTCAGTAATGGTTTAATGTCCTGCTATCCTGATCCCTGCCAGAGTTTACTCTGTTAGGTTTAAACTGACTGGAGTCAAGTCTTTTGAGTGTATTTCACACTGATTATAGATAGGTTCTTGATGAGTAAGGGGAGCCAGGGTTATGTTGGCAAAGCAGGAGAATGGGGTTGACAAACATAGCAGCCATGATAGAAAGGCAGAGCAGACTTGATGAGCCGAATGGCTTTACGGAATCTGATCGCAAGCAAACACCAGAGCGTTCAAAGGAGGCACTTTTTAAAATTTCCCGGGAGAAAGGATCAGATGATGCTCTCTAGCCGGGGGTTAAGGGTGACTGGCTTTCTGAAATGGAGAGTGGGATTTGTGAGATCCACCTGAGAGGGAAGGGGGGGGGTGGGGGTGGAGGGTGGAGGCTGGAGGGGGGGTGGGGTGGGGGGAGGGGAGGGGGGATTCAGTTTAATTCAGAGCTTCCCAAAGCAGGGGCTGGGGGCTCCCTCAAGGTGGGTCGTGAGCTGAAATGTAAGAACTCCAAAAACACTAGGGGCCAGGGGATCCTGAGTGAGTTCTGACCACCACACCCCGTCTGTAACAGGGCCCTAACCTCCCTCCTCCCCTCCCCCCCCCCCCCCCCCCAATCCCACCACCACTGAGGGATGACTACAACCTTCAGGATTTGCAATGGGATTTACAGTGGGAATCAGTCAAAAAGGGTGGTGCTGGAAAAGCACAGCCGGTCAGGCAGGATCCGAGATGCAGGAGGGTCAACGTTTCAAACATAAACTAAAGAGATTATACTCGAAATGTTGCCTCTCCTGCTCCTTGGACGCTGCCTGACCAGCTGTGCTTTTCCAGCAACACCCTTTCTGACTCTGACCTCCAGCATCTGCAGTCCTCACTCTCTCCCAGTGGGAATCTGTTTGCCAAGCTCTGGTTTGATTGTTCAACTGAAAAAAACATCCTGAACTGCTGTGCTCTTCCAGCACCACTAATCCAGTATTTGGCTTTCAGCATCTGCAGTCATTGTTTTTACCTTGAAAAAAACATCAGCAGAGCAGAGACTTGCTTATCATGGGGGACTTCAGGAATGGGATAACCAGGGTTTTTGCACAAGGAAGTTCCCAAAATAAACACCACAGTGGCAGAGAGCCCTGACAGAGGCCTTAGGTTTTTAGTAGCTCAGTATTGCCCACAAGAATTGCCTGTAGAAGGAAATAAATGGATTACTGCAATAACATCAACCGTGAGTGATCCCTGCACTGAAACACGGGTAGATCTATTCAGCACTGCCTCAGTAAGGCAGCTACAGCTGTGAAAATAATGACACACATTTCTGTTTCCTGTCCAGCTTTCTGACCCACGTTTAATAGTTTGCAACAGTAACTTCCTCAATAAAATCAGTGGTAGTGTCATAATGAATAGCCCGTTAGCTTTGCATAGGAAGAGGTTACTAAAACTGACACGAGATTCAGGGATGGTCCAGTCAACAAATCTCGCTTAAATGTCCTTCAATAAACAGCTCGTACAGTTGATGCAAATCAATAGTGCTTGAAGGATCCAAAATGTATAGATATTTTCAAATCAACTTGTTCAGAGAAGTTATTACACAGATCTGGAGCAAGCAGGACTTAAACCTGGGTGCCCTGGCTGAGAGGTAGGGACTGTACCACTCCACCCGTATATCGTGAGGTCTTAGCTGTGACATGGGGTTTTTATGTCAGCACTTTAAGATGTTTAAAGGAGTATATTTGGGAAGCTCAAGAAGTAAAGGAACTGAAATGTTATTCCCAGCGTACAGCTCACCTGTGTGATATGTATGCAACATTATTTCTGTGCATTCTACCAGTAACTAGCCCTCCATGTATGTCATTAGTAAGCTCTGCAAGTCAAAGTTTGTTAAGAACATTGGAACAGTAGGAGACCATTCAGCCCATCAAATCTTCAATGGGATCCTGGCTGATTGGCAACCAACACCATACACGCATCATTGTCTTGTATTCCTAAATACCACAGGTGAATGAAAATCTCACAATAACAACTAATTTGACATCAATTTCCATTGACAGAATTCCAAACGTTTTATTCCATCTCAGGACGCGAACATTTGTTGCTCATTGCTGTGGGTCTGGAGTCACATGTAGACCAGGCCAGGTAAGAACAGCAGATTGCCTTCCCTGAAGGACATGAGTAAACCAGATTTTTGTTGACTTCAAATTCGATCATCTGTCACGGTGAGACTTGAATATGGGTCCCTGGAATATTAGCTGATCTCTTGATCATTAAAATCCACTAGATCATCATCTCCATGACGACCCTTCATGAATGGAAGTGATCCTTCATCTCACACCAGAAAATTCTGCCTCTAATTTTCAGATCACACCCATGTTCCACCCCCAACTAGACAAAATAATTTCTCTCTATCAAACCCTTCATCCCCATAAACTGTGAAAACAGTTGCTCCTGTGTCCCTACTACAGCATTCCCTCACTGCTGCTTGGAAAGGTGTCACTGAAACATTGTTCTAAACTTTCTGAGGTTGGCCTTGAACCTGTGACCTACTGAAAGACATTGAGGGAGCAGGTGAGAAAGTGTAAACAGTACCACTGAGAGCAAGCTCAAAAACAGAGCTTGCTGGAGAAACTCAGCAGATCTGGCAGCACCGATGGAGAGAAACAGAGTTAGTGCTTCAGGTCCAGTGGCCCTTCTTTGGAACGTCAGAAGTTCTGGGGAAGGGACACTGGACCCGAAATGCTAACTCTGATTTCTCTACACAAATGCTGCCAAAACTGCTGAGATTTTCCAGCAACTTCTGTTGTTGTTCCATATCCAGAGGGTCATTCACCGCCATTTCAGCCACCACCTGCAGGATGCCAACACCAGACACATCCACCCTTCCCCTCCCTTTTCAGCCATCCACAAGGATATCCTGGTCCACTCCTCCTTCACTTCCCAACATCCCCACGGCACCTTCCCCTGCAACCACCAAAGGTGTAACACCTGCCCATATCCCTCCTCCCTCCTCAGTATCCAAGGGCCCAGACACACCTTCCAGGGGGAGCAGCACTTTACCTGCACTTCCCACAATCTAGTCACTGCATTTACTGCTCACCATGTCATCCCTTCTACACTGGGGAGCTGAAGTGTAGATTTGATGACTGCTTTGTAGGCCATCTATGTTCGGTTCGAGAAAGAAACCCTGAGCTTCCAGTTCCCTGCCACTTTACCACCCCACCCTGTTCCCCGGCCAACATCTCTGTCTCAGGTTTGCTGCAGTGCTCCAGTGAAGCTCAGCACAAGCTGGAAGAACAGCACCTCATTTTCCACTTGGGAACTCTCCAGCTTTCTGGACTTAATATCGACTTCAACAATTTTACGGGCTTTTTTTTAGATTAGATTAGATTACATTACAGTGTGGAAACAGGCCCTTCGGTCCAACAAGTCCACACCGACCCACCGAAGTGTAACCCACCCATACCCCTACATTTACCCCTTACCTAACACCACGGGCAATTCACCTGACCTGCACATCTTTGGACTGTGGGAGTGCTAACCACTGTGCCACCATGCCACCCACCCATTGAGCTCTCCCATGTCCTTACACCAACCCCCACACACCAGGCCTTGTCATCATATGGGCAGTTACCACAAACAAGCCATTGTCAGTCACTAATGGTCCCCATTAACAGCTATTGATTCTCCCAGGCTGACCTTTACCCATTCTCTTGTCTATCCAACTGTTTTCCCTCTCCCTGGGCTCCCCTCACCCCATCTCTACCGGTCCATCTTCAGCATACACACCAATCCTTTCCTCGCTACCATCAGTTCTGAGGAATGGTCATTGGATCTAAAATGTTAACTCTGATTTCTCTCCACTGATACTGCCAGGCTTGCTGAGTTTCTCCAGAAATTTCTGTTTATGTATCTGATTTCTATCATCTACAATTCTTTGTTTTTTTCTCTCGAATCTATAGAATGAGCTGCCAGAGGATGTGGTGGAGGCTGGTACAATTGCAACATTTAAGAGGCATTTGGATGGGTATATGAATAGGAAGGGTTTGGAGGGATATGGGCCGGGTGCTGGCAGGTGGGACTGGATTGGGTTGGGACATCTGGACGGCATGGACAGGTTGGACCGAAGGGTCTGTTTCCATGCTGTACATCTCTATGATTCTATGACCTAAGTATCAAATCTGACTGATAGGGTGGCACGGTGGCTCAGTGGTTAGCACTGCTGCCTCACAGCGCCAGGAACCTGGGTTTGATTCCAGCCTCTGGTGACTGTGTGGAGTTTGCACATTCTCCCATGTCTGTGCCGGTTTCCTCCGATTGTTCCGGTTTCCAAAGATGTGCAGTGTAGGGTGGATTGGCCATACTAAATTGCCCATAATGTCCAAGGGTGTGTAAGCCATATGGGATAGCCATGGGATATGCAGGGTTACAGGGGTGGCGGGGTGGTTGGATCTGGGTGGGATGCTCTTTGGAGGGTCAGTGTGGACTTGATGGGTCGAATAGTTGGCTTCCATACTGTAGGGAGTCTGTTGGTGGCAAGAACAGGAAGGCAGATTGCTACCTAAATGGAGAATCGGCGTTTTGGGCATAAGCCCTTCTTCAGGAATGAGGAGGGTGTGCCAAGCCGGCTAAGATAAAAGGGTTTTATTTTAGTCTGCTTGGCACACCCTCCTCATTCCTGAAGAAGGGCTTATGCCCGAAATGCCGATTCTCCTTCTCCTTTGATGCTGCCTGACCTGCTGCGCTTTTCCAGCAACACATTTTCAGCTCTGATCCCCAGCATCTGCAATCCTCACTTTCTCCTACTACCTAAATGGAATCAATTTAGGTAAAGGGGCAGTACAAAGAGATCTGGTTGTTCTTGTACACCAGTCAATGAAGGTAAGCATGCAGTTACAGCAGGTAGTGAAGAAGGCTAATAGCACGCTGGCCTTCATAACAAGAGCGATTGAGTATTGAAGCAAAGAGGTTCTTCTGCAGCTGTACAGGGCCCTGGTGAGACCGCACCTGGAATATTGTGTGCAGTTCTGGTCTCCAAATTTGAGGAAAGACATTCTGGCTATTGAGGGAGTGTAGCGTAGGTTCACGAGGTCAATTCCTGGAATGGCGGGACTATCTTCTGTTGAAAGATTGGAGCGACTGGGCTTGTATACCCTTGAGTTTAGAAGACTGAGAGGGGATCTGATTGAGACATATAAGATTATTAAAGGATTGGACACTCTGGCAGGAGGAAACATGTTTCCACTGATGGGTGAGTGTCGAACCAGAGGACACAGCTTAAAAATAAGGGGTAGACCATTTAGGACAGAGATGAGGAGAAACTTCTTCACCCAGAGAGTGGTGGGTGTGTGGAATGCTCTGCCCCATAAGGCAGTGGAGACCCAGTCTCTGGACTCGTTTAAGAAAGAGTTGGATAGTGCTCTCAAGGATAGTGGAATCAAGGGTTATGGGGATAAGGCAGGAACAGGATAATCAGCCATGATCATAATGAATGGTGGTGCTGGCTCGAAGGGCAGAATGGCCTACTCCTGCACCTATTGTCTATTGTCTATTGACACTTGTAGCGCTGGGGGTGGGACTGCACTGTTGATGATGCTATGCTTCAGATGAAGCATTAATTCAAAACCCTTCCTGCCCTCCTCATGTGGCCACAGGAAGTTCCATGGCTGAGGAAGGTAAATATTTTAACGATGAACGTGTTAAGGGGACAACATTAGAGGTGAGTCCAAGGTCAGAGCAGCCATGATCTTCTTGAGAGAGGCTTGAGGAACTGAAAAGCCTACTCTTCCCTAATTTGCATATTTATGTTTTTATATAATATTCAGGAAATCTCATCTGTTTTTGATATCCTGATAATCAGTGGGTGCTTGAGAATGACCCTCATGTGAGAAATGTCTCAGAATTAACCATATTTTTTGAACATTATTCAACAGTGGTCAGGCCCCTGTTAACACTTCACACCAAACAACAGAGATTCATAACAGCACGATTCACATATTTCATGGCATCATAGACTCTCTACAGTGTGGAAACCAGCCCTTCGGCCCAACAATCCACACCGAGCCTCTGAAGAGCAATCCACTCAGACCCATTCCCCCCTACCCTATTATCCTATATCTACCCCTACTAATGCACCTAACCTACACATCCTTGAACTATGGGCAATTGAGCAAGGCCAATTCACCTAACCTGCACACCTTTGGATTTCTGCTCTTTATGTAAATACTTTTTCCTTTGTCTGTCTTCTAAATAATTCATTCATTTCCCTATTTGAATAGACTTTGGTCTCACTTTTGTGCTCTCCATACAATCTAAAATCAATTTGAGGTTCATGGGCCGGTAGGGTCAGTTGGATAGAAAATTGGTTTAAACATAGATTACAGTAAGTCACAGTAAATGAGTATTGTTCGGTGCACTAGTGGACTATAGCCAGTGGGATGACCCAGAGATCAGTGCCACTGGGTTTTCAAAAAAAAAATATAAATGACTTGGAGATTGGAGTATGAGTGAAATTTTGATAGTTTCCAAAGGTTTTGAATTTTGGAAACGGGGGTTACAGTGGAGATGATGTTTATCAACTGCAATAAGATTAGCTCAGAGAGCTGAATGGTTAGATGGTGGCATAGCGGTCATCTTAATGGACTCATCACTCAAAGGCCCACCATTGGACTCATGTTCAAATCCCACCACTGAATCTGGGGAGTTAATTTAATTGATAAATCTGAAATTGTAAACCAATCTCGGTGATAATAACTGTCATCAATTATCATAAAGACTGATCTGGTTCACTAATGTCCTTTCGGGAAGGAAGCTGCCATCCTTACCTGGTCTAGTTGACATGTGACTCCAGACCCATAGCAACATGGTTGACTCTTAACTGCCCTCTGAAATGGCTCAGTTCTAGGGCAATTAAGGCTGGGTGACTAATGCTGCTCACGCCAATGACGCCAACATCCCATGGAAGATTTTTAAAGGAGATGGGGTCAATGGAATTTAATCAAGAAAAAAGTGAGATGAAGCATTTTGGCAGAAGGGTTACGGAGAGGTAACACAAACTGAATAATCCCATTCTAATGAGTGTGCAGGGATAGAGTGACCTGACAGTGTCTGACCATAATTTGTCCAGACACCCAAATTTTAGCGAGGTGCAGGATATATTGAGAACAGTTATCAGTAAGGAGAAGGTGCTGGGGAAGCTGAAAAGTTAAAGGTGGATAAATCACCTGGACCAGATGGACTACACCCCAGAGAGCTGAAGGAGATTGCTGAGGGGTTGGAGAGGGACTGGTGATGATCTTTCAAGAATCACTGAAATCAGAGAGGGTCCCAGAGGATTAGAAAATGACGAACATAATGGCTATGTTTAAGAAGGGTGGGAGGCAGAAAAAGGGAAATGATGGACCAGTTAGCCTGACCTAGGGTCATTGGTAAGATTTTAGAGTCCATTATAAAGGATGAGATTATGGAGTTCTTGGAATCGCATGGTAATATTGGGCTGTGAAGGCACAACTGGAAGGCACTTCAGAATTCCTTACGCGCCCTCATCCCACCTACTTCTCGAGTAAGTGACCTCTTCTGCTTCTGAAGGAACAGCACTCCAAAAGCTAGTGCCTCCAAATCAACCTGTTGGACTATAACCTGGTGATTTTTAACTTTGTACACCCCAGTCCAACACCAGCACCTCCAATTCATGACTGTTATCGACACCACTAACTGCTGGCTTAAAGTGGAGAGGATCTCCAAGAAGATCGCACATATCAACACAGATGTCAAGTCTCTACGGAAATGCAGGCAAGCAGGAAAGATCCCAAAAGGATTACGGATCACGAACCCACTCAAGTCGACCTACAACACAGACCACGCCGAGAGACCACACCTCTCGCAAACTCCTCAATCACCTTGTGCACCAACTCTACAGCAGGTGCCACAAACTTGGTACTAAGATGGAGTCCACACTCTCAGCCTGCGCTCAGGGTACAGCAAGACAGTTACGGGACATTGCCAAACAGACAAGGCGACAAAATTACACCACGTACACGCACACCAAGAACAAGAAACTGGAGAACCTTGGCATCACCACCAGCAGTAGCCAAGCCCCACCCTGGCACCACAGGGGAAAACATTATCACTGCGGGGAAGTCAATAGTCATTTTATCGGACCACACCCTTCAGCCGGAAGAGATTGAAGTTCTTAGCAGGGGTCTCAATTTCTGCCCCACCACCAAAATGGACCCCAATGTTCTTGCAGCAGACATGGAGGAATTCATCAGACAAATGAGACTCCGTGAATTCTTTCAAGATGCCAGCATGATCCCAATGAGCCCACTGACGAACTAGAACAGTCATCACAGGGATCTATAGAGAGGTGATCAAAGAAGGAGTCAACTTGCACTCCTGGGCTAGACATGTATGCTCAAACTGTCAGGAAATATATAAATGCCAGATTCATCAGCTGCACCCACAAGGTAGAGCAAAACATCACCCAGTCACAATGCAACGCCATCCAGGCTCTCAAAACCAATCAAACCAGCAGATAAAGGAGGAGCCATTGTCATTCAGAATCGAACAGATCACTGCAAGGAAGTGTACCGACAACTGAACAACCAGGAACACTACAGGCAACTACCAGCTGATCCGACCAAACAGCACACCCATGAACTAAACACATTGATCAGGACTTTGGATCCAGTCCTTCAGAATTCCCTACGCAGCCTCATCCCACGTACTTCCCACATAAGCGACTTCTACTGCCTTCTGAAGATACACAAAGCCAACGCACCAGGACATCCCATTGTATCAGGCAATGTGACCCTGTGTGAGAATCTCTCCGGCTATGTTGAAGGCATCTTGAAACCCATTGTACAGGGGACCCCCAGCTTCTGTCACGATACTACAGATTTCTTACAGAAACTCAGCACCCAAGGACCAGTTGAACTGGGAACATTTCTCATCACAATGGACATTCCAGCACTCTACACCAGAATCCCCCACAAGGATGGCATTGCGGCAACAGCCTCAGTCCTCAACACCAACAACTGCCAATCTCCAAACACCATCCTACAACTCGTCCACTTTATCCTTGATCACAACGTCTTCACCTTTGACAAACAGTTCTTCATCCAAACATACGGAACAGCTATGGGGACCAGATTTGCACCCCAATATGCCAACATTTTCATGCACAGTTTTGAACAAGACTTCTTCTCTACGAAGGGCCTCCAACCAACATTATATACCAGGTACATTGACAACATTTTCTTCCTCTGGACCCATGGCGAGGAGTCACTGATAAAACTACACAGTGATATCATCCCGCCATCATACTCACTATGAACTACTCTCTAGTATTTGTCGCACTCTTGGACACATGCATCTCCATTAAGGATGGACACCTCAGCACCACACTCTACTGTAAACCCACAGACAACCTCACAATGCTACACTTCTCGGAACTCTGAAGAACTGGGTCCAAAGTCCTGACGGACACCTGGAAGTACTCAGGGATGCCCTCATAAGAACGGGGTACGAAGCTCAACTCATCGACCGCCAGTTCTGACGTGCCACAGGAAGGAACCGTAATGACCTCCTCAGGAGACAGACACGTGCTGCAACCGACAGGGTACCCTTCGTTGTTCAGTACTTCCCAGGAGCCGAGAAACTTCACAGCCTGCAACACATTATCGATGAGGATGAGCACCACGCCAAGACCTTCCCCACACCTCCACTGCTCGCCTTTAAACCTCAAAAAAATCATTGTTCACAGCAAACTGCCTGGCTCTCAGGACAACACCATACAACCCTGTCACGGTAGGCACTGCAAGACGTGTCAAACTGTGGACATAGATACCACCATTACACGTGGGGACACCTCCCAACATGTATGTGGTAGGTACTCATGTGACCTGGCCAAAGTTGTCTACCTCACACGCTGCAGGCAAGGATGCCCTGAGGCATTGTACATTGGTGAGACCGAGCAGAGGCTACGGCAACAATCAACAGACGGGGTGTTCCCTCCCAGTTGGAGAACACTTCAGCGGTCCGGGACATTCAACCTTGGAGCTTTAGGTAACGATCCTTCAAGGCAAAGTTAAAAATCACACAACACCAGGTTATTGTCCAACAGGTTTAATTGGAAGCACACTAGCTTTCGGAGCGATACTCCTTCATCAGGTGATAGTGTATACATACATACATATAGCTTCCGATTAAACCTGTTGGACTATAACCTGGTGTTGTGTGATTTTTAACTTTGCACACCTCAGTCCAACACCGGCATCTCCAAATCATCCTTCATGGCAGACTTTGGGACAGGGAACAACACAGGGTGGCTGAGCAGAGGCTGATAACCAAGTTCGGTACCCATTGGGGTTGGCCTCAACTGGGACTTTGGGTTCATGTCACACTACAGGTGACCCCACTGCACTGCACACTTTCTCTCTCTCTCATACACACACACACACACACACACACTCACGCAGAACATCTCTCATACAGAAGCTCTCTCATACGCTCATACATACACACCCCCCACACTCACACGCACCCTTCGGGTGAATTTGTACTTGTAGAATTACATTTTATTTTGCTCAAAAACTGCATGAATCCATGTAAGGTTCTGTATATCTCTTTTTTAGATTAGAATCAGTCTGAACATTGGCACTCAGACAGCCCCACACAGGGTACCTCACATCTTCAACACATTACCTGAGCCGACAGAGCACCTATTGTTAAAGTTCACTTGAGAATGTAACTTTAAAAAAAAATCTGGGATTTACATGTGAAAGAACTGAAACCAACATGGCCATTCTAAAAGATGAGAGACTTAACAAACAATCCAGATCTTTTTCAATATATAATTTCAGTTACATCACACTGTAAACGTTTGCTATAAATTCTGTGTCCAACAATCCTATACTCCACAACCACCTGATGAAGGAGCAGCACTCCAAAAGCTAGTGCTTCCAAATAAACCTGTTGGACTATAACCCGGTGATATGTAATGTTTAACTTTGTCCACCCCAGTCCCACACCGGCTTCTCCAAATCACAGCTAGATCAAGGAGAGGTCATGCCTGACAAATCGGTTCAAATTCTTTGAGGAGGTAACAAGCAAGTTAGACAAAGGACAGCCAGTGGACATGACCTATTTAGATTTCCTGCAGGCCTTTGACAAGGTGCCACCCAGAAGGCTGCTAAATAAAAAGAGCTCATGGTGTTAGGGGCAAGGTACTGGCATGGATAGAGGATTGGCTGACTGGCAGAAGGCAGAGAGTGGAAATAAAGGGGTGTTTTTCAGGATGGAAGCTGGTGATTAGTGGAGTTCTGCAGGGGTCACTGTCGGGACCAGAACTAATCATATCAGACATTAACTTAGGGCATTGTTGCTAAGGTTTCAGATGACACAAAGTTAAGTGGAGGGACAGGTAGTGCTGAGGAAGTGTGGAGGCAGCAGAAGGTCGTCGGACAGGTTAGGAACGTGGCCAAAGAAGGGACAGATGGAATACAATGAGGTTATGCACTTTGGTAGGAAGAGGATAGGCGTAGATATTTTTCTAAACGGAGAAAGGTTTTGGAAATCTGAAGCACAAAGGGACTTGCGAGTTCCTAGTTCAAGATTCTCTGAGGTTTAACATGCAGGTTTAGGTGGCAGTTCGGAATGTAAATGCAACGTTAGGATTAATTTCAAGGGAGCCAGAATACAAAAGCAGAGTTGTACTGCTGAGGCTGTATAAGGTTCTGGTTAGACTGCATTTGGAATACTGCGAGCAGTTTTGGGCCTCGTATCTAAGGGAGGATGTGCTGACCTTGGATAGAGTCCAGAGAAATGATCCCAGCGATGATGGGCTTGTCATATGAGGAGCAGTTGAGGACTCAGGGTCTGTACTCAATGGAGTTTAGAAGGATGAGGGTGTTGGGGGAAAGGAATCGGATTGAAACTCTCAGAATATTGAGAGGCCTGGATAGAGTGGATGTGGAGATGTTTCCACTAATAACCATAGAATTCCCTCAGTGTGGAAAGCAAGCCATTTGGTCCATCAGGTCCACGCCAACGCTCCGGAGAACATCCTGCCCAGACCCAACTCCCTTCCATCCCTGTAATCCTGCATTTTCCATGGCCAATTCACCTAAACTGCACATCTTTGGACTGTAGGAGGAAACTGGAGCACCCGGAGGAAACCCACGCAGACACGGGGAGAATGTGCAAACTCCACACAGTCAGTCACCCGAGGCTGGAATCGAACCTGGGTCCCTGGTGCTGTGAGGTAGCAGCAATAACCACTGAGCCACCATGCTGCCCACAGTAGGAATTCAGAAATGTCACAGCTAGAATTAACTATGACATAGTTAGAAAATGAAGGTTGAAAGAGAAAGAGAGAATGAGAGAATAAAGAAAAGCAGAGGAAAATGAAAAGTGAGGAGAGAGAGTAACAAATATTGGAACAATAGGCGAAATCCAAAAGCATCGAACTCCAAAGATATAGTGAAATTGGACATCATGAATTGGCCGTATAAATGATGTGGAGGAGCCAGTGTTGGACTGAGGTGGATAAAGTTAAAAGTCACACAACACCAGGTTATAGTCCATCAGGTTTAATTGGAAGCACTAGATTTTGGAGTGCTGCTTCCTCATCAGGTAGTTGTGGATGAAGGAGCAGTGCTCTGAAAGCTAGTGTGCTTCCAAATAAACCTGTTGAACTATAACCTGGTGTTGTGTGATTTTTAAACTTTGTCCGCAGCAAAACAGTGTAAAGAAGGATGGAGAGATCGTAGCCTGGAGGATGATTCTAATAGCAGGAACGAGGGATTTAACTAAAAATGTATGCTTCATGCTTAAATTTGCTGAGGAGAGAGTTAAAAGACATTTCATCTCACTTGGGAGGGGAGCTGAATGGACGAAGTGACCGAAATATGCTTGGACCAAAACGAAGTGTTTTGAAAGGCATAGCTATTGGTTTAGTATACTTGCCTGTCACAAACACACTGTGTGGTTGATGAAACTGTTAGACAGGTAGCTTTTGGGTTTGTTCCTGAAGCGTATCAATTAAAAACCAGGGGACTGCAAGAACAAAACCTAATCTGACATTTGTAAAATTTGTAACAGAATGAAGAATTGCTACGGGCTCAGTGGCTTCGACCACTAAAACCAGAGACAGGTTTTAAGAGTGCAAGGGGAATTATGATTATGGAAGTATTCAGAAATAGCACTCCCGGTAACCTTAAAATCTTACTTAGAAAAGAAACAATTATCCAGGATCAGGGAAGCAGCAGTTCAGGCAGATACTCAGTTACAGGTGGGGAAAATCTACAAGGAAACTGGAGGCATAGAAAATCTGTAGATAGAAGGGGACTGGTTTTGGAAAACAGACCAAAGGATGCAAACGTAATGACGGAGAAAGACTAGAACCAATTAGTGATATTAAAAGAAAAACACATTTCCATTGTATTAAGAGTGGACAACTCAAAGCCAATTGCAGCAAGTTAAAATGGAGACCGATTGCAATACGAGGAACATTTAAGGGATCCTCAGGAAAGGCAGTGAAGGGGAAGGAAATAGGAAACTATAGCAGCAGCATTAAGAGAACATAGAGTCATAGAGAGGTACAGCACGGAAACAGACCCTTTGGTCCAACCCGTCCATGCCGACCAAATATTCCAACCCAATCTAGTCCCACCTGCCAGCACCCGGCCCATATCCCTCCAAACCCTTCCTATTCATATACCCATCCAAATGCCTCTTAAAAGTTGCAATTGTACCAGCCTCCACCACATCCTCTGGCAGCTCATTCCATACACGTACCACCCTCTGCATTAAAAAGTTGCCCCTCAGGCCTCTTTTTTTATCTTTCCCCTCTCACCCTAACCTTTGCCCTCTAGTTCTGGACTCCCTGACCCCAGGGAAAAGACTTTGCCTATTTATCCTATCCATGCCCCTCATAATTTTGTAAACCTCTATAAGGTCACCCCTCAGCCTCCGACGCTCCAGGGAAAACAGCCCCAGCCTGTTCAGCCTCTCCCTGTAGCTCAGATCGTCCAACCCTGGCAATATCCCTGTAAATCTTTTCTGAACCCTTTCAAGTTTCACAACATCTTTCCGATAGGAAGGAGACCAGAATTGCACGCAATATTCCAACAGTGGCCTAATCAATGTCCTGTACAGCCGCAACATGACCTCCCAACTACTGTACTCAATACTCTGACTAATAAAGGAAAGTATACCCAAATGCCTTCTTCACTATCCCATCTGCCTGCGACTCCACTTTCAAGGAGCTATGAACCTGCACTCCAAGGTCTCTTTGTTCAGCAACACTCCCTAGGACCTTACCATTAAGTGTATAAGTCCTGCTATGCTTCATTAGAATACAAAGAAAGAGCAAACTACTCCCAACAGTAACGAAAGTTCTTTGAGTACTCACAAATGGAGAACTAGACCACCGGAAGTTCTGCTTACCTTGAAACGGGGAGGTACTTTCAAATGCTTCCAACCAAATAGGTAAACCAATGAACATGTTGAAAGACGCTGGACTGAGTGTGTCACTGGTGCTGGCTGATGATACTGTTTCGCTTCCAGAAATGTTAATAAAGGACAAAGTGTGGAGGTACACCCAGAGATTGCCATGTAGTCCCATTATACAGAGTTGGATATAGTTGGTGCAGTGAAACTGATTTCTAAAGAAGGAATTGATCTTATCTCGGAAAATGACTGAGCTGGTTCAGAAACATTGGCCTTGCTGATGGTGGTGGGCCAACCGCTGGAGCAAGAGGCCAACTGCTACAAAGAGGAAAATCCGGGATCGATGCTTGATGGTGCTGTGACCAGATCTCAGGTCCAAGGAATTAGACAGAAAGAAGAGGATTCTAGGAAACAGGGCAATAGTTTGGATATTGAGAATATTTGGAATCAGGTTTCCTGATGAAGGTCTTATGCCCGAAACATTGATTTTCCTGCTCCTCGGATGTTGCCTGACCTGCTGTGCTTTTCCAGCACCACACTCTTGACCAAAAAGGATGAAGGTAAAGAGAATGAGGTTGATATAGTCAGTCCATCATCTTTAATAGAAACAGAACCAACAGATCCTGAATTCACATAAAACCTACTCAGAAACTTAATCAGAGTCAATATGAGTGTTATTAAACTGAAGAGAAAATACCATTGAAGAATTGAAGACCACCTCAAATACAAACCAATAAAAACAAGCAGGCTGTGGACCACCCCGTGGTGGTTCCATTTGAGCATTGAACAGAACATTTTGATGGAATATTATGAGTGACTCATTATCTCTTTCATTCATTGGATGAAGGTGTTGCTAGCTGGGCCAGTATTTATCGCCTGTCCCAGTATTTATCGCCTGTCCCTAGTTGCCCCTTGAGAAGGTGGGCGTGAGCTGCCTTCTTGAATCACTGCAGTCCATGTGCTGTAGCTTGACCCACAATAGCCTTTGGGAGAGAATGATAGGATTTTGACCCAGTGACAGTGAAGGAACGGCGATATACTTCCAAGTCAGGATGGTGAGTGGTTTGGAGGGGAAGTTGCAGAGGATGGTCCCATGTACCTGCTGCCCTTGGCTTCTAATCAGAAGTTGTCATGGATTTGGATCGTGCTATCTAAGGAGGCCCTGGGGGATTTCTGCAGTGTATCCTGTAAATACTCTCAACAGCAGCAGTGTGCATTCAGAAGGGTGTTATCGACCCGGCTGGACCCCCTCTGAAAACAATTCAAGAAGGTAGCCCAGACCCTAACTTTTCTGGTTGTTCTGAGCAGGTGTATAATGGATATTCCAGGAGTGATGCAGCTGGTCAAACCCCCTTGGCTTTAGATACAATTTATTTGCAAAGTACCGAATGAAAAACATACAAAAATGAACGGAATACAGAATAACATAACCTATCCGAAAAACTAACAGATTATCCCAACTTAATGCTGCTGTTCCAAATTCCTGCCCCAATAAAATCCCCCTTGGCAAAAAGGTAAAATCAAACACAGGGGCTAGAGTCTCAGCAGGGAAGACCTTCTTCCATGTTTCTTGGACCAGCAGCCTCAAAACCGACTGACTGCTAAAATCAAACCAAACCAGAGTAAAGCTGAGCTGGGAGAACTGGCCACTCCCCTTTCATTGTATAAATGCTTGCTTAAAAACTTCAGCTTCAAGTAGATAAACCCAGACATTTCGGAATTATGTATTTACAACCCCTCTGATAAAAAAAGGACAACCTAACTTTGTTAAAGGAGTAGCATCGGAGCAGGAGGAAGTAAGTGTTTGTGGATGTGATCCCAATCAAATGGGCTGCTTTATCTTGGATGGTGCCAAGCTTCATTGGGCTGTTGGAGCTGCTCCCATTCAGGCAAGTGGGGATATTCCAGCACATTCCTGACCCTTGTGCCTTGCAGATGAGGGACAGGCTTTGCAGACAGGAGTTGAGTTACTCACTACTGGATTCCTAGTCTCTGACCAGCCCTTTTCACCACTATTTATACAGTTGGTCCATTCAGTTTGGGTAATGGTATCTCCTTGGATGTTAATGGTAGACGATTCCATGATGGTGATACCATTTGATTAGATTCCCTCTTGTTGGTGGTGTTCTTTGCCTGGCACATATACAGCACAAATGTCACTTGCCACTTGCCAGCTCAAACTTGCTGCATTTGGATATGGACTGTTTCAGTATCGAAGGAGTTGTGAATGATGCTGAACATTTCTAGTGGGGATGTTCACAGATGATTGCATAATGAAAGAAAGGTAATTGATAAAGCAACTGAAGACGGTAGGTCCTGCGACATTACACAATTACCCAAAATAATGCTCCCAACCAAACAAAATAATTACACAAGATCATTGAATTATCTTTTTACTAAGACCAAAAGCAAGATACATTTAAAATTATTGCAGCTCTTTTATTTCCATACACATTTGTAATACAGGATCGCACACATTTTGATTTAATTTCTTACATTCAGGAGACCATGAGCACAATGGAAAAGACTACAAAAACATCTTTCACCTAATTTCCAAAACTGAACAATTTTTACCTTTCAAAAGGAGACATACTTACTATTTCTTGGAATTATATTTGAAAGGGTTCAACCCCTGGAATGGGTGAGAGTGTGAGGATAAAGTGCAGCAATGTTTAGAACAGGTGCTAAGAGATGGTTTGTACCAGAGCTTTGTAAAAGCTGGCAGAACCTCCCAGGAGATGCTTCTGCAGGCAACGATGTCATTTAAGGAATTAAAAAGGTAAACCACAGTGATTTTAAGTTCGTAAGTGCAACATCAGAAAAAGAATGCAAAGTGCCCCTTGCTTCCTTATAGATAGGTGCAAGGATATAGTTCAAGATGGTGCATCAAGCAGGTATTCTCAGTGCAACATTTTCAAATGGAAGCCACCTTATATTACTATTATAAATTAAGGTCTTAAGAACAATAAAATTATATAAAAGCTCAAGCAGTGGAATTTATAATAAAATGGTGCAGCTTACGCTGCCCCAGATGCTCCGACTATGGAACAGTGCATTTTGCGGGGTGACAGTGGAGGGATGGTATTATACTATACTGTCTCTGCATCCCCCCTCTACCCCTCTCTCAATCTAAAACCCCAATGTCCCAATCTCCAGCATTATTTCAAAATGTGGAGGTGGGGTGAGGGAAGTTATATTCACTGGTTTTGAGGAAGCTGATGTCAGAGGTTACATGTGACAGCAGGTCAGTAGTGCAAGAGACACGTGCAGAAACAGGAAGTTCCAACCCCCAAATCGCAGCCAAGGCTGACTTAGGTCAGTGTAGATACATGGTGTGATTGTTACAGGGAGCAAGCTCAGATGTACCAGTACAGGGTCGAGACTAATTTCAGATGGGTCTCAAATGGAACTTGGAATGCCTCATACAAAAGGTATTTAGTTAATTGAAGATTAAATCCAACTGGACACTAATTTATCCAGGAAATGACTAAATGTGCCTCCCTTCACCTATTCCATCCATTTTGTAAGCTCTATTCTGGCATGGGGGTTGGTTGTTTCTCTTGCTAGTTATAGGAAGCTCTTCAAGAAAAATGCGTGCAAGGATTACACAGACTAATCATCAAACAGCCCAAATCCCATGTCTTCATCAGATTCGTCCGATTCCTCCTTAACCTCAGCCTTCTTCTCTTCAGCTGTGAAGATGAAATAGAGGTTATCTTGGATAGCAATAACATGGCTACTGTGCCGAAGACAGAAAAAAAAAACGGAGCACAGCTGGCACATCCACTCACTCACTGCAACGTGGTGACAAACGCTGTCTTGGTACCTGCTTCCCACCAACTATCTAATCCCTTCGGAAAAGCAAAAATGTCAAGGTTAATAAGGAAGAAAATTCCTCGCTGACCCTCTCGGGCCTTTCAAAGGCAGCCCAGGAGGTGATAGAGACCATCTGTTATATCGTAATATTTGGTTTTGGATTGAGATGAGGACGAAGATGATCATGAATTGTTGGAGTCAGGGAGAGGGAGAAGGAGTGAGGGAGGGACAGGGAGGGGGAGTGAGGGAGAGGGGGGGAGTGAGGGAGAGAGAAAGGGAAAGATGGAGGGGGGAAGAGAGAGAGAGAGAGAGAGAGAGAGAGAGAGAGAGAGAGAGAGAGAGAGAGAGAGAGAGAGAGAGAGAGAGAGAGAGAGAGAGAGAAAGGGAAAGAGAGAAAGATGGGGGGGGGAAGAGAGACGATGGAGAGGGGGAGGGAGAGGAAGTAAGAAAGAGGGAGAGACACAGGTAGAGGGAGTAAGGGAGAGGGAAGAAGGGAAAGAGAGAAAGATGGAGAGAAGGGGAGAGAGAGAGGGAGGGGAAAGAGAGAGGGAGTGAGAGAGAGGATGGAGAGAGAGAGAGGGAAATAGAGGGGGGGAAGAGAAGGAGATGGAGGGTGGGAGAGAGATGGAGGGAGGGAAGGACAGAGAGAGGCAGGGAGAAAAATGGAGAGTGACTGTGAGAAGGGGGGGAAAGAGAGAGAGAGAGAGCGAGAGAGAGAGAGAGCGAGAGAGATAACTGATTGGCAGCATCTCAATATTACAAATGGGGCTGATGACACTTAAGTGCACAGTGACACACAGTGCAGGACTCCAGACTGTCACTCGTAGGAGCCAAGGTGATCAGAGAATGGCAGCTCCAGGTCTGACAGGGGTTTACTCATATAAATATTGAAAAAACAGCACAGCAGTAGGCCATTCAGCCCTTTGAGCTTGCTCCCCCATTCAATATGATCATGGCTGATCATCCAACTCAGTCCCCTGCTCCCACATTTCCCCCATAACCCTTGATCCCTTTGGCCCTAAGAACTACATCTACTCCTTCTTGAAACCATTCAACGTTATATCCTCAACTCCTTTCTGTGGCAGAGAATTCCACCGGCTCCCCACTCTCTGGGTGAAAACAGTTCTTGTCATCTCATCCCAGCATCCTTAGAAGGTGACCAATGGTTCAGGACTTCCCTGTCATCAGGAACAACCATGCTGCATTTCCCTTGTCTAACCCTACAAGGCCCTACAATCCTTCCAGGCCTCTTGGAAACTGATCAGCAAGTTCCTCCTTAATTGGATTCCCAGTTGTAGCTGGGTGGAACCTGCCTATTATATAACAAATTGCTGAGCTCATTTACATATTACAAAGGCCCGTTGCCTGAGGCAGATGGGCGTTTTCAGCTTGTGGTACTGGACAACTGGGCACTCAATGAATGGTAACTGGAAAGGAAGAACTTTTATACAGGCATTTTTATAGCACCTACCACAATTTCAGAATGCCACAAAGCTTTTTACAGCCAATGAAGTTGCGCAGCATGGTGACTCAGCGGTTACCATTGCTGCCTCATGGCGCCAGGGACCCAGGTTCAATTCCAGCCTCGGGTGACAGAGTCTGTGTGGAGTTTGCACATTCTCCCTGCGTCTGCGTGGGTTTCCTCCAGGTGCTCCGGTTTCCTCCCACAATCCAAAGATGTGCAGGTTAGGTGATTTGGCCATGCTAAATTGCCCATAGTGTTCAGGGATGTGTAGGTTAGGTGTATTAGTCAGGGGTAAGTGTGGAGTAATAGGGTAGGGGGATGGATGTGGGTGGGTTACTCTTCAGAGGGTCAGTGTGGACTTACTGGATCGAAGGGCCTGTTTCCACTCTGTAGGGATTCTATGAAATACTTTGCAACTATCAACAATGCTGGAATGTCAGGGAACATGGAAGCTTCCATCAGTGTGGCAGAGAATCTGTTTTAGTGATATCGATTTGGGGATGAATGCTGATCAGAGAAGAACTTTGCTACTTTCCTTTGTAATAGTGCTGTGGGAACAATGAAATCCAGCTGAGGGAGTAGATAGGGCCTGGAGTTCTTAACACATGTGAAAGATGGTTCAGCCAGCAGCTCCCTCAGTACTGCCCATCTGTCAATGCAAGGCCATCCAGGACTGTCCCTCTAACAGCACAGCACTGACCCTCTAATGGTGCTGCCTTAATACTGCATTCCGAATGTCAGTCTGGATTTGGTGGTCTCATCTCGAGGGTAGGACTTGAACTCAGGTCCTCCTAAGGAGAGAAGGTGCTGCCTGACAAACTGCTACTGACACCCAATGTTCACATTTCACGAGAGAGAGTTCAGAAGAGATTTACCAAAATGTTACCAGGCATGGAGGGTTTGAGTTATAAAGAGAGACTGGATAGGCTTGGAATTATTCCACTGGAGTGTAGGAGATTGAGGGGTGATCTTATGGAGGTTTGTAGAACCATGAGGGGTATGGATAAGGTGAATGGCAAATGTCTTTTCCCTAAGGTGGGGGATTTCAAGACTAAGGGGCATATTTTTAAGGTGAGGGGAGAAATATTTTAAAAAGACATGAGGGGCTTTTTTTTTGAAACACAGAGTTCATGCGTGGAATGAACTGTCAGAGGAAGTGGTGGATGCAGCTACAGTTATAACGTTTGAGAAACATTTGGATAAGTTCATGAACAGGAAAGATTTGGAGGGATATGGGCCAGTGCAGGCAGGTGGGACGAGTTTAGTTTGGGATTATGGTCAGCATGGACTGGTTGGGCCGAAGGGTCTGTTTCCGTGCTGTATGACTCTACAATGAGAATGCTTCCATGAATTACAGTTCTAGTTTCACTCCGTCACGTGGTTTGTGTCACTTTGGCAAGGCCAACAGCTATTGCCCATCCCTAATTACTCCCCCACTTACCGTCAGTAGCTGCTGTAGCGCCCCCAGCTGCTGCTGTCCCACCAGAGGTGGAGGTACCCAGGGCTAAAGGGCCTCCAGCCCCAATGTTACAGATCAGGTTCGCGATGTTCACATTGCTCAGGGCCTGCAGGGAACATGGAAATACACAACTCCATTAATGCAAATCTGATCAGACAGGATCCCACCGTGGATCAGGCACAGACCGCACACGGGATCCCACCGTGGATCAGGCACAGACCACACACGGGATCCCACCGTGGATCAGGCACAGACCACACACGGGATCCCACCGTGGATCAGGCACAGACCACACACGGGATCCCACCGTGGATCAGGCACAGACCACACACGGGATCCCACCGTGGATCAGGCAGACCGCACAAGCTGAGAATCCTCTGTTTCACTATTCCTTCACACCCATAGCTCGTCCATTTATGAAGTCTGTGAGGAGTTACGTGCTTCTGGAACTTCCCAATTTTATACACAACCTACTGCCCAGAAACAGGCCATTCATCCCAACTGGTCCATGTTACTGGATAATTTCCTTCTGAGCCTCCTGCCACTGTGGCTCCTTTCACTTCCCTCAGCACAGTCTTGATTCAAACATGGACAGAACAGCTGAATTCTAGAGGGGAGGGGAGAGTGACAGCCCTTGACATCAAGGCTGCGTTCAACTGAGTGCGGCATCAAGGAGCTCAAGCAAAATTAGAGTCAATGAGAATCGGGGGAAACCTCTCTGCTGGCTGGTATCATACCTGGTACATGGGAAAATGGCTGTGATCGTTGTAGGTCAATCATCACAGCTGTGCAGGAGGTCCTGGGGGCGGGATGCTAGGCCCAAATATCTCCAGCTGCTTCAATCAATGATCATGCCTTCATCATAAAATCAGGAGTGGGGATGCTTACTGATGATTGCACAATGCTCAGCACCGTTTGCTGCTCCTCAGATACTGAAGCAGTTCATGTTCAAGTTCAACTTGACCAAGGCAGTATCCAGGTCTGAACTGGCATGTGGCAAGTAACACTTGTGAGTAACGCTACAAGTGCCAGGCAATGACCATCTCCAACAAGAGAGAACCAAACATCACCCTGTGACATTCAATGGCATTAATGTCACTTAATCCTCATCACTATCTATATTCTGGGGGTTACCATTGACCAGAAACTCTGTCGTAATGTGGCTACAAGAGCTGAGCAGAAGGAATCCTCCTAGTGTGCAACTCCTGACCTGACTCCACAAAGCCTACCCACTATATAAAGGGAAAAGATCAGGATTGTGATAGAATACACCCATTTCAGGTCAGCATTCACTGCTACTACTGAGTGGAGCTTGTAAGTCTTGAAGGTCGTGGTTGGGTGCAGGTTGCTTTGCCTTGGATGAACTTCTCCATATTGTTGCATCCAGGCCATTGGAGAGTGTTCCATCACACTCCTGACCTGTGTCCTGTAGCTGGTGACAGACTTTGGGGAGTCAGGGGGTGAGATACTCGCCATAGAATCCCCAGCCTCAAACCGTGGTGTAGCCACTGTGGTTACACAGATGGCCCTGTTCACTTGTTAGTCTAGGACATTGTTAGAGAGGATTCAGCGATGGGAATGCCGCTGACCGTCAAGGGACAGTGTTCTGGTCTCCATGTCCTTGACATCAAACTCAGTCTCCAATCCTTGTATTACCTCTAACAGCACAGTATCAGACATTGTAAAGAGATAGACCTTTGCATGCAGTCGTTAGGTCTCAATCTTAATTTTACTTTCAATTCCCAGCACTGAGATCATCCTTTTTTTTTCCAAAAAAATAGAACTAGATAAAAAAAAACAATTTTTAGATTTAAATTCTATGATCACTGATGAACATCCTGAACCATCTTCCGTCAGAGTTCTTGCTTTTTATCTCCAGTTATTTTGAATTGGTTTGATTGGTTCCGCTCCCCCACCCACCCCCACCCACCCCCGCCCCGCTATGTTAAGTTTTTGGTTTAAAGAGCGCAAGTTTCTACAGGTCGACAAATAATTAATGAATTTTCCAGCACAATACCTTTGCAAACAGACTTGGCCAGAACGGTTCCACTGTAACTCCTGCCGCTTTGATCAAAGCATTCAGCTTGTCCTCCTGTGAAAAGAACAGGGAAAACCGATGAAGCAAAAACCTGCCAAGATTTCCAAAGCGGAATATCGGAGTTTCCCAGCTCCCTGGAACCTAAAGGTTCAGTGTTCTTCTGTGTCCATCTCCATAACATCACTCGACTCCATCTCCACCTCCAAATTCTGTGCCACCGACTCCCTCATCCATACGAGACTCAGCTCTTTCCTAGCCACTTCTGCTGGTTCCATGTTACACTTGGTCAGCACGGTACAATTCCAAAGTGACCCAGTTCTAATCCCATGACTAAGTCTCTTGATCTGGATTCTCCCACCAGAGAAAATAGTTTCTATCCGTCTTGTTAGATGCGTCAAATATCTTAAACACCTTAATGAGATCAGTCAGTTCAGTTGGCTAGTCAAAGTGACATCAACAGCGAGGGTTCAATTCCTTAACTGCCTGAGGATTTTTCTTCTTTACTCATTCATGAGATGATGGCATCACTGATCAGGCAGCATTTATTGCCCAGAGGGCAGTTAAGAGTCAACCACATTGCTGTGGGTCTGAAGACACATGTAGGCCAGACCAGGTAAGGATGGCAGTACCCTTCCCTAAAGGATATTAATGAACCAAATGGGATTTTTCAACAATTGACAATGTATTCATGGTCAACATTAGACTCTTAATTCCAGATCTTAAAAAAATTGAATTCAATTTAGCACCTCGTTAGCGTAGTAGGCAGCACATCAGTCTCATAATCTGAAGGTCATGAGTTCGATCCTCACATGGGGCACAATGTTTGGGGCAGCACTGTAGCTCAGTGGTTATCACTGTTGCCTCACAACACCAGGGACCGGGGTTCAATTCCAGCCTCGGGCAACTGTCTGTGTGGAGTTTGCACGTTCTCCCTGTGTCTGGGTGGGTTTCCTCCGGGTGCTCCGGTTTCCTCCCACAGTCCAAAGATGTGCAGGCCGGGTGAATTGGCCATGCTAAACTGCCCATAGTGTTATGGTGCATTACTCAGAGGGAAATGGGTCTGGGTGGATTACTCTTTGGAGGGTCGGTGTGGACTTGTTGGGCCGAAGGGCCTGTTTCCACACTGTAGGGAATCTAATCTAATTGCACCATCTGCTGTGGTGGGACTCGAACCCAGGTACCCCACAACATTCCCTGGGTCTCTGGATCATAGTCCAGTGATCACACCACTAGGCCATTCCTCCCCTCAGGAGTGCAGACCAGAGGGTTAAACCATCCCCAGTCATCACTCTATAACGAGAGAGCAGGCTTAGGGTTGGTAGGGCTCTGAATATTGTATTTTGTTAATGAGATCACCACCATCCCTCCTCAAGTATATGACCAGAAAGGAGAAGCTTTCATTCTGAGAATCCAGACATTACTGGCAACTATGTATTTAATATAGATCACCATTTTCCCGGGAGAAGTTGGTCAATGGGTTTTGAAACTGCTACAGTATTTGAATGAGGGGGTTCCAAACAAATGACCCAGCCACAATGAAGGAATAGCAATATACTTTCAACAAAGCATACAGTGTGGTTTCATAGACTTTGTACAGTGTGGAAGCAGGCCATTCAGCCAATCGAGTCCACCCTGACTCTCAGTACAAGATCCTGCCAAGACCCACCCTTGTATTTCTCATGGCTAACCCACCTAATCTACACATCCCTGGACACGATCGGCAAATTAGCATGGCCGATCCACCAAACCTACACCTCTTTTGGACTGCGGAAAGAAACCCTCGCAGACACAGGGAAGATGTGCAAACTCCACACAGACGGTCCCTCAAGGGTGGAATCAAACCCAGGTCCCTGGTGCTGTGAGGCAGCAGTGCTAATCACTGAGCCACCGTGCCTTGGAGAGGAATTTGCAAACTGGTGATATACTCATTCACCTACTGCTCTTGAGTTTGTGGATGGCAAAGGTCACAGCTTTGGATGTAATGTTGGGGAGTGGCTGCTGTGCATCTTGAAAATGGTACACTGCTGTAACTGTGCATCAGTGATGGAGGGGATGAAGGTATTAGCGGGGAACATGCCGTCAATGGGCTGCTTAGTTCTGAATGGGGTTGGGCCTAAGCCTGGACATCGCTCAGGCATTGCTGCCGGAGGCTGTGGACTGGTTATTTACTAGAGGAATCATGAAAGGAGTGGAACTCTGTGCAATTAACAAACATCCCAACTGATCTAATAAGAGAGTGAAGATCAGGAATAAAGCAGTTAGAGATGCGTGGGCCTTGTTTGTTGTTTGAAGCCAGGACGGTCAAGGTCACTATCTGCAGTACTCGGTATAGTTCAGTTGGTCCATAGGTAATGGCCAAAGCTAATCTGCAAATCGGTTAGGATGATGGAGTTCTGGATGCGTTACTGGTTTGGGATTTTGATGGAACAGATATTTATGTTTATGGATTATACGGAAAGCTGGAAGGTGTAGACATTTCCTGGATTGAAAAGGGAGGTATACCTGTCTTTTTTGAGCCAGCCAAGTGCTTAGGAGCTCTTTGAGCTTCCATTGGACAGTACAGCTTCAGTCAGCATTGCGACTGGATAATGATAACTTGTTGTTCAGATAAAACCGGAAGAGGCTTTTCCTGGAGCAGTTTCGGCACTGACCCATTATTTTCATCAACCCAATCTTGGTGCAGACTAGAAGAGGAGGGCATAGGTTTTGAAGGGACACAGTAGCCCTGAAGAACACACAGTTATCATCAATCTGTACAGTGCCATTTCCCCGCACACAGGTGATGCTTCAGTTTCTCAGATACAATCCCGACCACATTTTGAAACAGGAAATGGCTTTGTGAAGTGAAAGTTGACAGAGATCGCAGTGCTTGCAAAGCTGACTAGTTTCTGAATAAGCTCTCACACGGAGCTGCTGTCTTGCAGGGAAAGAATAACAAAAATTAAGAGCTGTATAGTGCCTTCATCACTCTATTAAGCATGTACGCACCAAGAGTGCGGCACTCCCTCAGCACTGACCCTCCGACAGTGCGGTGCTGCCTCAGCACTGACCCTCCGACAGTGCGGTGCCCCCTCAGCACTGACCCTCCGACAGTGCGGCGCCCCCTCAGCACTGACCCTCCGACAGTGCGGTGCTGCCTCAGCACTGACCCTCCGACAGTGCGGCGCTGCCTCAGCACTGACCCCCCGACAATCCCTCAGCGCTGACCCTCTGACAGTGTGGCACTCCCTCAGTATTAACCCCCCCCCCCCCCCTGCCCCTGACTCTTTATGTATATGATTTGTAAACATGTGGTACCTGGTGTGCTCTTACACTCATACCCCTTCTACTATCTTTCTTAAGACTCTCCAATTTTATCTTCAACTTACCTGTTTGAATTATAAATAGAACTTGAAATTCTGCAACATGTTTAACTTTAGTAAATGTGCCAAAGAACAAATGCACCAAAGGTTGGGATCTTGCTTTGTACATATTGCCCGTTGTGTTTGTCAAAGCCTTGACATTGAGCACTTTGCTGGCTGCCCCTGCTTCCTGATACCTAGAGGATATTCACTGGCAAATTACAATTCAAACTCACATTGAATTTGAGGGAATCTCTCTGTTTCATCCCGTCAGTCCATTAATTGAACTTGGCAGGAAGGAGGGAAAGGTGGGATTGGGTGACCAACCAGAGGGAAGAGGGCTGCAAGAGACTGAGGGCAGAGAGTCAGAGGGAAGCAGAAAGGAAAGACAGAGAGTGAGGAAATGGGGAGCGACAGGCTGAGAACGTAGTCATGAGTGACAGCAAGAGATAGCAACCTGCATTTCAGTGACCAATGACTGTTTTATTACTTGCGTCATGTCTGTGATGGTTAATGTGTAATATCAAACTCAAGGTCAGTCATTGAGCTACCTGCATGACTCCGAGTACTTCATATGTACACAGTGATGATCACTTGTTGAGGGGCAGTGACACTCTGTTTGAACAGAGGTCAGCACTTTCAGAAGGAAACAGATTCTAATTACTCGCATTCCTCTGCAGTAAGTCTAATCTCAGCAAAATGAAAAATAAAAACTGCAACTCTGCTAATCCTTTAGCGTACATCAAATGGGAGGACAATCAGACAGAAAAACAACTGTCAGAGGTTGGGGAGCAATTGAGAGAGCCAGCCTGCAGCATTTTGAAGGCATTCTTAACACTTTCACGTTACAATAAAGAGTTTCTCATGCAGCTTTCTTTTGCAAATATGTAAAAGGATTGTGATAATCCTTTCAAAATGCATTGCATTTGTGGCCTAGGATTCTAATTTTTGTTTCTGCTGCTGTTGAACACATCTGATCATCACATGATGCTATGGGGAAGGTAGATTGGTGTTTGTGTGTGGGAGAGGTGTGGGGGGTCTGGGGTGGGGTGCAAGGGTATGCAGGTGTTTGGCATTTAGTCAAGTCTGAAGAGCATGGCAGTGTATGAGTTAGGTTATGAGGTAAGAAACCGACAGGATGGAAGCTTGAACTCCAATCCTGAGTCTTTTAATTCATCTGAAAATGATCTGGGAGTAAAACAATGGCAGGTGCTCATACAATAGACAACAAGTCTGTCAGACTGTCATTAAAAACTCACCTTGTTCACTTTGAGCTGGAAACCTATGCTCTTGGCCATGTTAGGCTTATACATGATTCCAGGCTAACACTAAGATGGTTTCTCTTAATTGCACTTGAAGTACCCTGGAAAACCACCGCCGACAATGAGAAACCAAACTCATCTGTGGGCAGCATGGTGTCTCAGTGGTTAGCACTGCTGCCTCACAACACCAGGGTCTCCTGTTCGATTCCAGCCTCAGGCAACTGACTGTGTGGAGTTTGCACATTCTCCTTGTGTCTGCGTGGGTTCCCTCCGGGTGCTCCAGTTTCCTCCCACAGTCCAAAGATGTGCAGGTCAGGTGAATTGGCCATAGTAAATTACCCACTGTGTTAGGTGCATTAGTCAGAGGGAAATGGGTCAGTATGAACTGGTTGGGCTGAAGGGCCTGTTTCCATACTGTGGGGAATCTACTCTAATCTAATCTAATCTAATCTCCAAACTCTTGAGACTTTGGATTCTGCTCCTCCCTCTCAACTTCCTGACCCACAGACTGTAATCAGTAAGGGTAGGTGACAACACCTCCACCATAATCCTCAACAGAGGTGCCCTGCAGGCTGAATAATCAACCCCTTACTGTACTCCTTATACACTCACAACCGTATGGCCAAATTCAGCTCAAAGCCCATTTACAATATTCGCTGATATCACCACTGTACTGAGTTGGATCTCAAACGATGTTGAGACAGAGTACAGGAAAGGGATAGACAGCACAGCAGCATGGGGTAAAAAAGATCTCTCCACCAAAGTCAGCAAAACGAAGGAGCTGGTCCTTTGAAGCAGGCTGCAGGACATGTCCCTGTCTGTATCAATGGTGCTGAGGTGGAGGTGGTCGACAGCATCAAGTTCCTTTTGAATAAATATCACCCACAATCTGTCCTGGTCCATGCACATTGACGCTACAGTCAAGAAAGCACACTGATGTCTCTACTTCCTCAAAAGGCAAAGGAAATTGCTGGCTATTGAGGGAGTGCAGCGTAGGTTCACGAGGTCAATTCCTGGAATGGCAGGATTGCCTTACACGGAAAGACTGAAGCGACTGGGCTTGTATACCCTTGAGTTTAGAAGACTGAGAGGGGATCTGATTGAAACGTATAGGCTTATGAAAGGACTGGACACTCTGGCAGGAGGGAACATATTTCCGTTGATGGGGGAGTGCCGAACCAGAGGACACAACTTAAAAATACGGGGTAGACCATTTAGGACAGAGATGAGGAGAAACTACTTCACCCAGAGAGTGGTGGCTGTGTGGAATGCTCTGCCCCAGAGGGCAGTGGAGGCCCAGTCTCTGGATTCTTTTAAGAAAGAATTGGATAGAGCTCTTAAAGATAGTGGAGTCAAGGGGTATGGAGATAAGGCTGGAACAGGATACTAATTAGGAATGATCAGCCATGATCATATTGAATGGCGGTGCAGGCTCGAAGGGCAGAATGGCCTACTCCTGCATCTATTGTCTATTGTCTATTGTCTAAATTCAGCATGTCCACAATAACTCATCAATTTTTATAGATGCACCACAGAAAGCATCCTATCCGGGTATATCACAGCTTGGTCTGGCAACTGCTGCACCTGATGCTGCAAGAAATTACCGAGAGATGTGAACACAGCCCAGTCCATCACACAAACCAGCCTTCCATCCACTGGCCCCATCTACACTTCCCACTGCAGTCAACATCAAAGACCCTTCCCACCCCCCTTCCCCAAGGCAAAAGATACAAAAGTTTGAAAACACGTACCAACAGATTCAGGAAAAGCTTCTTCTCTGCTGTTATCAGCCATAGAGAGTCATAGAGATGTACAGCACGGAAACAGACCCTTCGGTCCAACCTGTCCATGCCAACCAGATATCCCAATCCAATCTAGTCCCACCTGCCAGCACCCAGCCCATATCCCACCAAACCCTTCCTATTCATACACCCATCCAAATGTCTCTTAAATGTTGCAATTGTACCAGCCCCCACCACTTCCTCTGGCAGCTCATTCCATACACACACCACCCTCTGCGTGAAAAAGTCTCTTTTATATCCTTTCCCTCTCACCCTAAACCTATGCCCTTTAGTTCTGGACTCCCCCATGATTTTATAAACCTCTGAGGTCACCCCTCAGCCTCCAACACTCCAGGGAAAACAGCCCTAGTCTATTCAACCTCTCCCTGGCAGAATCCTTGTAAATCTTTTCTGAACCTTTTCAAGTTTTGCAACATGCTTCCAATAGGAAGGAGACTAGAATTGCACGCAATACTCCAACAGTGGCCTAATCAATGTCCTGTACAGCCACAACATCACCTCCCAACTTCTGTACTCAATACTCTGTCCAATAAAGGAAAGCATATCTTCACTATCCTATCTATCTGCAACTCCACTTTCAAGGAGCTATGAACCTGCACTCCCAAGGTCTCTTTGTTCAGCAACACTCCCTAGGATCTTACCGTAAAGTGTATAAGTCCTGCTAAGATTTGCTATCCCAAAATGCAGCATCTCACATTTATCTAAATTAAAGTCCATCTGCCACTTCTCAGCCCATTGGCCCATCTGATCAAGATCCCATTGTAATCTGAGGTAACCCTCTTCGCTGTCCACTACACCTCCAATGAAAAGTAGTGGACCCAGCACCGATACTTGTGGCACTCCACTGGTCACAGGACTCCAGTCCGAAAAACAATCCTCCACCACCACCCTCTGTCTTCTACCTTTGAGCCAGTTCTGTATCCAAATGGCTAGTTCTTCCTGTATTTTGTCAGATCTAACCTTGCTAATCGGTCTCCCATAGGGAACCTTGTCGAATGCCTCACTGAAATCCATATACATCACCCTCATCACTGCTCTGACCTCATCAATCCTCTTTGTTACTTCTTCAAACAACTCAATCAAGTTTGTGAGACATGATTTCCCATGCACAAAGCCATGTTGACTATCCCGAATCAGTCCTTGCCTTTCCAAATACATGTACATTCTGTCCCTCAGGATTCCCTCCAACAACCTGTCCACCACCGATGTCAGGCTCACTGGTCTATAGTTCCCTGGCTTGTCCTTACCACATTTTGTAAACAGTGGCACCACGTCTGCCAACCTCCAGTCTTACGGCACCTCGCCTGTGACTATTGATGATACAAATATATTAGCAAGAGGTCCAGAAATCACTCCTCTAGCTTCCCACAGAGTTCTTGAATATATCTGATCAGATTCTGGGGATTTATCCACTTTTACGCATTTCACAACATCCAA
Organism: Chiloscyllium punctatum; assembly: GCF_047496795.1. NCBI lineage: Eukaryota > Metazoa > Chordata > Chondrichthyes > Orectolobiformes > Hemiscylliidae > Chiloscyllium > Chiloscyllium punctatum. Next base: position 4,021,723 of record NC_092775.1, read on the forward strand.
CACTCCCTCCTCTGTAATATGGACATTTTTCAAGATGTCACCATCTATTTCCCAACATTCTATATCTTCCATGTTGTTTTCCACAGTAAACATTGATGCAAAATACTCATTTAGTATCTCCCCATCTCCTGCGGTTCCACACAAAGGCCACCTTGCTGATCTTTGAGGGACACTATTCTCTCCCTCGTTATCCTTTTGTCCCTAATGTATTTGTAAAAACCCTTTGGATTCTCCTTATCCCTATTTGCCAAAACTATCTCATGTCCCCATTTTGCCCTCCTGTTTTCCCTCTTAAGTATGCTCCTACTGCCTTTATACTCTTCTAAGGATTCCCTTGATCTATCCTGTCTATACCTGACATATGATTCCTTCTTTTTCTTAACCAAACCCTCAATTTCTTTAGTCATCCAGCATTCCCTATACCTACCAGCCTTCCCTTTCACCCGAACAGGAATATACTCTCTCTGGACTCTCGCTATCTCATATCTGAAGGCTTCCCATTTTCCAGTCATCCCTTTACCTGTGAACATCTGCCTCCAAACAGCTTTTGAAAGTTATTTCCTAATATCATCAAAATTAGCCTTCCTCCAATTTAGAACTTCATCTTTTAGATCTGGTCTAACCTGTTTCGTCACTATTTTAAAACTAATAGAATTATGGTCGCTGGCCCCCAAGTGCTCCCCCACTGACACCTCAGTCACCTGCCCTGCCTTATTTCCCAAGAGTAGGTCAAGTTTTGCACCTTCTCTAGTAGGTACATCCACATACTGAATCAGAAATTATTCTTGTCCATGCTTAACAAATTCCTCTCCATCTAAACCCTTAACACTATGGCAGTCCCAGTCTATGTTTGGAAAGTTAAAATCCCCTACCATAACCACCCTATTATTCTTACAGATAACTGAGATTTCCTTACAAATCTGTTTCTCAAATTCCCTCGGACTATAATACAATCCCAATAAGGTGATCAGCCCTTTCTTATTTCTCAGTTCAACCCAAATAACTTCCCTGGATGTAGTTCCGGGAATATCCTCCCTCAGCACAGCTGTAATGCTATCCCTTATCAAAAACACTACACCCCCATCTCTCTTACCTCCCTTTCTGTCCTTCCTGTAGCATTTGTATCCTGGAACATTAAGCTGCCAGTCCTATCCATTCCTGAGCCATGTTTCCGTAATTGCTATGATATCCCAGTCCCATGTTCCTAACCATGCCCTGAGTTCATCTGCCTTCCCTGTTAGGCCTCTTGCATTGAAATAAATGCAGTTTAATTTATCAGTCCTCCCTTGTTCTCTGTTTTGTCCCTGCCTGCCCTGACTTTTTGATTCGCTTCTTTTCTCAACTGTACCCGTCTCAGATCGATCTCTTTCCTCACTATCTGGGTCCCACCCCCCCACCTTACTAGTTTAAATCCTCCCGAACAGCTCTAGTAAATTTCCCTGCCAGTATACTAGTCCCCTTCCAATTCAGGTGCAACCCATCCTTCTTGTACAGGTCACTTCTACCCCAGAAGAGATTCCAAAGATCCAAAAATGTAAATCCTTCTCCTGTACATCAGCTCCTCAGCCATGCATTCATCTGCTCCATCCTCCTATTCCTGCCCTCACTAGCTTGTGGCACCAAGAGTAATCCAGATATTACTACTCTTGAGAATCTCCTTTTTAAATTCCTGTCTAACCCTCTATATTGTCCCTTCAGAATCTCATCCTTTTCCCTTCCTATGTCATTGGTTCCAATGTGTACAATGACCTCCTGCTGGTCCCTCTTCCCCTTGAGTACATTCTGCACCCTCTCTGAAATATCCTTGATCCTGGCACCAGGGAGGCAACATACTACTTTGATTTTTCGCTGCTGGCCACAGAAACCTGCCTGTGCCTCTGACTAGAGAGTCCCCAAACACAATTGATCTCTTGGAACTCGACATACCCCCTCATTGCATTAGAGCCGGTCTCGATACCAGAAACTTGGTTGTTCTTGCTACACTCCCCTGAGAATCCATCACCCCCTACAATTTTGAAAACAACATACTTGTTTGAAATGGGGATAGCCACTGAAGACTCTTGCACTAACTGCCTACCTTTCCTGGAGGTAACCCATGTATGTGACTGTATCTGCAACTTTTCTCCCTTCCTATATCTGCCATCTATCACACCCCCTTGCTCTTGTAAATTCCTCATTGCTTCTAACTGTCTCACCAACCGATCCATTTGATTTGACAGGATTCACAACCAACTCCATTTATTGCAGATATAATCCTCAGTAACACGTAAACTCTCCCTAAACTCTCACATCTGACGAGAAGAGCATGTCTCTCTACTAAAGGCCATTTTTGCTCCTTCACAATCTACAGATCCAGAAAATAGCACTGTCTTATTCCTTAACAAAACACTTCTCCAGGCTAACTTGATACTTATGGCTTATATTTTTAAGTTTAATCAAGAGTCATACCTCAATAAAACATATCAAGAAAGAACCCACTCTACTCACTACTGTAGAGTTACTGTAAAGCCACACTTAAAAATATTCACTTATCTGTTTCTGTGCTGTGGCCTCTCCCAAACAGGTTCCTCCAAGGTTAGTTGTGAATTTCACTGTTTGTTAATTTTCCGGGATGCACTCCGATGTTCAGCGATACTTGAATTCAAACAGCAAAGGCAGTAACTGCGCAGGTTCACTGCTGGGTCAGGGAGCAATGTGGGTTTCTTTCTTTCTTTCTTTCTTTCTCTCTCTCTCTCTCTCTCTCTCTTTCTCTCTCTCTCCCCTACACTGACCTCACCATGTGCTTCTTTTGTCTGCTCTTCTCCCTCTTAAAACTTGTTTTGACTTTTTTTCTACCAAAACAATGCAACAGCATATAAAACAGTAATTGCTGCTCCTGGAATTCAAGGAAATCACTTCCAGCACCTAAAATACCTCAAAAAAAAGGAGCAGCCTGTTACATCCAGAAATTTTTCCCGTCCTCCATCCTGGATTACTCAACAAACCTTTCATATCTTCGAGCTGACCTTTCTCTGTACCCTCTCTGTCGCTGTAACACTGTGTTCTGCATTCTGTTCTGTTACACTGATTTACTTAGATGAGATATGATTTGTCTGGTTAGCACGCAAAACAATACTTTACACTGTGTCACGGTACATGTGACGATAATGAATCAAATCATCTTCCTGGGGCACTTAATAAACATTTGGAGCAGTAGTAAGGACAATAATTGAATTTATTAACCATGGATACTGGGGTAAGGAGAATATATAAACCCTGGTTAGGGTTGACACTCCCGAGTGAAGATGTGAACATGGAACAAGAGGCCACTCAGCCCTTTGAGTCTGCTCCCCCATTCGATAAGACCATGGCTGACCTGATTTTAACCTCAACTTTAGACTCCTGTATGAACCAATAACCTTTACCTCCAGCTTCAAAATATTTTCGGGTTTTGCATCCGCAGCCTTTTGGAGAAGGGAGCTCCTATGACTCACCATTTTCGAAAGCAAATATTGTTTTTCCATCTACATTTTAAATGGGGGGGGGGGGGCGCCCTAATTTTAAACTGACCTCAAGTTTTAGGTTATCTCACAGAAGGAACCATCCTTTCCACATCCACCCAACCAAAGCCCCTCAGGATCTTTCTGTTTCAATTAGGTCACCTTTGATTCTACTAAACGCCAGAGGACACTGGCCTAACCTGTCGAGCCTTTCCTCATAAGGCAATCTACTAATCCCTAGAATTAGTCTTCTAGTAACAAACCTTCTCTGAACTGCTTCCAATTCATTACCATCCTTCTGCAAGGACAGTGATCAGTGCTGTACATAGTACTCCAGATATGGTTTCACTAACGCCACGTACAGCTGAAACATAACCTCCCATCTCATCAGAGATAAACAGTCAGTCAACAGCAGAAGACTTGGCTGTGATTCCTTTTGAAGTCAAACAGGCCATCAGTTCCCTCTTTTACAGCTTTCCATTAAACAACACCAGGTTATAGTCCAACACAAGCTTTTGGAGATACCTGACAAAGGAGCAGCACTCCGAAAGCTTGTGAGTTCAAGTAAACAATTTGAACTATATAACATGGTGTTTTGTGACTTCTGACCTTGTCACATCAGTCCAACACCAGCACCTCACATCATCGCTTCCATTAAACAGCAGCTTCATCACTTAGAAACAGAGATGTGAATGCATCTTATGTAAGCTCTTCAATTCTGCATTGACAATCAATGGTATAGACTGCCACCTAGTGGGGAAAAACTGGGTGAAATAATGGGATCAAAACAGAAAATGCTGGTGATACTCAGCAGATGTGGCAGAAAGAAAGAAAGAAAGAAAGAAAGAGAGAAAGAAAGAAAGAGAGAAAGAAAGAAAGAGAGAGAGAGAGAGAGAAAGAGAGAGAGAAAGAAAAGAAATCGGATTGGCATTTTAAATTTGTGACTATTCCCTTTATACTGCCTTCAGATCTGAAATGTTAAGTCTGAATTCCCTTTTCAAAGATACACTTCGACCTGTGGACTATTTCCAGGTTACCAGTATTCATCATATTTTGCCTCAGCATTAGAGATTTAATAAGAACGTAAAACGTTGGAGTAGAAGTAGACCATTCAGCCCATCAAGTCTGTTTCCCCCATTCCTGTAGAATGTTGCTGAGCTGATCATTGTTAATTCTATTTTCCTGCCTTTTCCCCATAATTGTCAATTCCCTTACTGATAAAAAGAAAATCAACATACCATGGTTTTGAATATACTTAATGACCAGCCTTGACAGACCTTATGATAAAGGATCTCTCAGAGTCACTATCACCTGAGGGAAGAACTCCTTCCTCATCTCTATATGAAACAGCTGACTCCTTATTCTGAGGTTAAACCCTCTCATCTGAGACTCTGGTACAAGGGAACATAACCTTACAGCACAGACCCGTCAAGTTTCCCAAGAACCTTAGGTCTCCTCTCATTCTTCTAAATTCCAATGAGTACAATCCCAACTTATCCAACTTCTCCTCAGAAGGCAAGCCCTTCCTATCTGGTAAAACATCTGTGACATTTTGCCATACTATTAGAGATTCCGGTGGGTTGGGCGTCTCGAACATTGGTTTAGTAAGAGGCCATTCAAGCCTGCTCTGTCATTCCAGTACATAAGGTCAGCCACGAGCTAACTCCATTCATCACCCTTAATAAAAACAAACTTTACCCAACTGCTCTATTCAAGATCGGAGACGGTTACAAAGTGGTTAATTGGCCCGGACAATCACAAAGGCCAACCTCCCACCTGTAGAGTCCATCTACTAGGCCCACTGTCAAGCATTCTCAAAGATCCATCGGTGTGGAATCATTACACCCGGTCAGTTCAGACTCTGTTTCTGATGTTCCATTCTGTCAATCTTTCTTGAGGTTATTCCTCATTTAATGCTGTGGATCGGGGTGTCAGAGAGGCACAAGCTTATAAAAGATTTGCCTTTCATTTAAAGAGAAAATGTGAAGCCTTGAACATGAGGCAGGTTATGAAGATTGTGAATGATCCAGGCAGGGACAAGCTGAACTCATGAAAAGAAATAGACAAAAGATGCAGAGACTTGCTGCTGATACAGGATTATCCCCAACTCCCCACGACTATAACCTGGTGTTGTGTGATTTTTAACTGTGTACACACTAGTCCAACACTAGCATCTTCAAATCATATCCCCAGCTCTGCATTGTCCCTCGACTCCCCAATCTACCAGCACTAAATAAAATCAACACATCTGCTGCTGAAGATGAGGCAGCATCATTGCTTTCAATGGATAGCGCAATGCGTTGAGGGCAATGTATGATCGCTTCATCCCTTGAAGTGTTACAATACCAGTCAGTACCGTTCAGTGGGTGGTAATCTCACCTCTGAGTCAGGAGATAATGGACTCAAATCCCACTCAAGACTGGAGCAAAAGTTCTAAACACTTGAGGTGCAGGAGAGTGCTGCACTGCTGGAGGCACCGGCTTTACGCTGAGGCAGAAGTCAAGGATCTTGTGGCAAGTGCTCAAGGCAGAACAGGGGAGATTTCCCTGGTACCCTGATTCAGGTTTATTCTTCAATCCCGGTCACCAACAAATTGCCTCTCGGAGTCATGTTGCTGTTTCTGTTTCTGGGATATTGCCCAAATTGGCTCTACATCACAAGAGTGACCACACTTCATTGGTTGTGAAGTTTGAGAGATCCTGGAGTCATAAAAGTTATTATATAAATGAAGCAAAATCAGAAGTTGCTGGAAAAGCTCAGCAGGTCTGGCCGAATCTGTGAAATCAGAGTTAACGTTTCAGGTCCGGTGACCCTTCTTCAGGTCAGTACTTTCTTGAAAAATAAAGGAATTAAAGGGAGATGGTGAAAATGCAGGTAAGTGGAGCTGAGTCCATGAAAAGATCAGCCATGATCTTATTGAGTGTCGGAGCAGACTCGAAGGGCCAGATGGCCTACTCGCGCTCCTAGTTCTTATGTTCTTCTTATGCTCTAACAAGTTATTTTTTAAAAAAACGATTAATATCCAAATCACTGGCACAATCTTTCAAGTGAACTATTTCTTACGTCTTGGGGGTGCCAGTGTTGGACAGTGGTGGACAAAGTTAAAAGTCACACAACACCAAGTTAGAGTCCAAAAGGTTTATTTGGAAGCACTAGCTCTTGGAGCCCTGCTTCATCAGGTGGTTGTTGAGGTTAAGATCATGCTCACAGAATTTATAGCCAAAGGAGTCGTATCATGGAGTCATGTCACATGGTGTGTCATGAATAAAAACAAAACACTTCCAATTTCTGTCATTCCAGAATCTAGTCAACTCTGCAATGCAGGGTGGAATTATTAGTTCCTGTTTCTCTCTCCCTTTCTCAGGTTTCACCGACTGAATCTCTCTCTCTTTCTCTGTTAGAGATGCCGGAAATAGATGTTTAACCTCTGACACCTCAGTCCCTCCAGACTTCTCACTATCTGAGGATTGGTTGCTTGAGCTGCCATTCAAACCAGCAATTGCCCTATTGGTGAGCACTTTCCCACCCACATCCAAACTCAAAACATCTTGTTGGTGCTGGAAATCTGATATGGAAGCTGAAAGTGCTGGAGAAACTCAGTAAGTTTAACAGCATCAGTGCAGAAGGAAACAGAGTTAACGTCTTGAGTCCAAAGTTACTCTTCCTCAGAAAGGTGTTTCTTCACCTACCTTTGGACTATATCAAGAACGCTATCAACGATAAGAAGTATGTACAAGATTAGGCCATTTGGTCCCTTGAGCATTCTCTCCAGTTCCTCCTCTGCCAAAGTGTTAATGGGGCAATGTGGTTGACTCTTAATGACCCTCTGGGCAATAATTGATGGATAAGAAATGCTGGCCCAGCCAGTAACTCCCAAATCCCGTGAATGAATAAAAAGAATACTATTTCAAAACGGTCCTTTGACCAGAGCCTCATTATTTCTTAATTTCAATCTTTGTTTTCAAAATGTTTAAACTTAGTTCAACTAAATCAAAATCAATGAAGATAAATTACATTAAAATCCTTCTTTCTTCAATTCAGCAAAGAAAACTCTCCCAGATGTGACAGGTAACCAGCTCTTCTCATTTGTTGGAAAATGAGCTCTCAAATCACTTTTGAAGCTTCCCCATCCCTCCCATTGGAAAGATGTTGTGAAACACGAAAAGGTTCGGAAAAGATTTAAGGATGTTGCCAGGGTTGGAGGGACAGGCTGAACAGGCTAGGGCTGTTTTCCCTGGAGTGTTGGAGGCTGAGCGGTGACCTTAGAGGTTTATAAAGTCATGAGGGGCATGGATAGGATAAACAGACAAGGTCTTTACCCTGGGGTGGGGGAGTCACCTGTGCCCAGAACTAGAGGGTGTAGGTTTAGGGTAAGAGGGGAAAGAGTTAAAAGGGACCTTAAGGACAACCTTTTCACACAGGAGGTGGTGCTTGTATGGAATGAGCTGCCAGGGGAAGTGGTGGAGGCTGATACAATTCCAACAATTAAAAGGCATCTGGATGGATACATGAATAGGTAGGGTTTAGAGAGATATGGCCCAAGTGCTGGCAAATGGGACTAGATTAGGTTGGGATTTCTGGTCGACATGGACGAGTTGTACCAAAGGGTCTGTTTCAATGCTGTACATCTCTATGACAAGGCCCCAGGCAAAAGCCAGGGAAAAATCAAAGGCTTCTGTTAATTAGGACCTCATTGGAGATGTTATCTAGTATGGTGACAAAACATCTGAAAATGAACCTTCCAGCTCAGCGAGCAAACCTACATCCATAATTGTAAATTGACGTCACACTCATCACCATCTCAGCAAATTCAGGAAGTTTTCAGGGGCTAGCCACAGCTCAGTGACAGTGCTCCAGCTGACAGCGTTAACAGGCTGTGGGAGTGGAGGACCACTGTCGGACCTGACCTTATAACCCAGGATAGGACTGAGAGAGTGCAGCACAGTCAGTGATGCCATCTTTCAGAAATGTTAAACAGAGCTAAAAGCTAAAAGAACCGCAGATGCTGTAAATCCCAAAATAAAGACAGAAATTGCTGGAAAGGCTCAGGATGTCTGGCGGCATCAGATGCTATCAGACCAGCTGAGCTTCACCAGCAATTTGTGTTTTTGTTCCTGTCTACTCTTTCATGAAAACACGAGAGATCCCCTGGCACAGTGTGAACACATCAGCAGAGATCTGAGATCTGAGATCATCCCGTACAGAATGCAGCTGGATTCCCTACATGCGGGAAGATATTTCAAAAATTACTCGGTGCAATGTAAATCCTTTTGGGACGTACAGAGGTTGGGAAATGTGGTCACAGATACAGGCTGTCCCTCGTTTCTGCTTTGCTCCACCAAACAAAAAAAAACACCATTAACCGCGACAGAGCGGCGCTCCCTCAGCACTGACCCTCTGACAGTGCCCACTCCCTCAGCACTGACCCTCTGACAGTGCGGCACTCCCTCAGCACTGACCCTCCGACAGTGCGGCACTCCCTCAGCACTGACCCTCCGACAGTGCCCACTCCCTCAGCACTGACCCTCCGACAGTGCCCACTCCCTCAGCACTGACCCTCTGACAGTGCCCACTCCCTCAGCACTGACCCTCCGACAGTGCGGCACTCCCTCAGTACTGACCCTCTGACAGTGCGGCACTCCCTCAGCACTGACCCTCCGACAGTGCGGCACTCCCTCAGCACTGACCCTCCGACAGTGCCCACTCCCTCAGCACTGACCCTCCGACAGTGCCCACTCCCTCAGCACTGACCCTCCGACAGTGTCCACTCCCTCAGCACTGACCCTCCGACAGTGCGGCACTCCCTCAGCACTGACCCTCTGACAGTGCCCACTCCCTCAGCACTGACCCTCCGACAGTGCGGCACTCCCTCAGCACTGACCCTCCGACAGTGCCCACTCCCTCAGCACTGACCCTCCGACAGTGCGGCACTCCCTCAGCACTGACCCTCCGACAGTGCCCGCTCCCTCAGCACTGACCCTCCGACAGTGCGGCACTCCCTCAGCACTGACCCTCCGACAGTGCCCGCTCCCTCAGCACTGACCCTCCGACAGTGCGGCGCTCCCTCAGCACTGACCCTCTGACAGTGCCCACTCCCTCAGCACTGACCCTCTGACAGTGCGGCACTCCCTCAGCACTGACCCTCCGACAGTGCGGCACTCCCTCAGCACTGACCCTCCGACAGTGCCCACTCCCTCAGCACTGACCCTCTGACAGTGCCCACTCCCTCATCACTGACCCTCCGACAGTGCGGCACTCCCTCAGCACTGACCCTCCGACAGTGCGGCGCTCCCTCATCACTGACCCTCCGACAGTGCGGCACTCCCTCAGTACTGACCCTCCGACAGTGCGGCACTCCCTCATCACTGACCCTCCGACAGTGCGGCACTCCCTCATCACTGACCCTCCGACAGTGCGGCACTCCCTCAGCACTGACCCTCCGACAGTGCGGCACTCCCTCATCACTGACCCTCCGACAGTGCGGCACTCCCTCAGCACTGACCCTCCGACAGTGCCCACTCCCTCAGCACTGACCCTCCGACAGTGCAGCACTCCCTCAGCACTGACCCTCCGACAGTGCGGCACTCCCTCAGCACTGACCCTCCGACAGTGCCCACTCCCTCAGTACTGACCCTCCGACAGTGCCCCCTCCCTCAGTACTGACCCTCCGACAGTGCCCACTCCCTCAGCACTGACCCTCCGACAGTGCCCACTCCCTCAGCACTGACCCTCCGACAGTGCCCACTCCCTCAGCACTGACCCTCCGACAGTGCCCAGTCCCTCCCTGCCTCACTCACGGTGATGGACACCTCATCGTCGAACAGGATCAGCGCGCTGTAGATACACGCCAGCTCGGACTCGGAAGCCATGGCGCCGTCCGTCTTCAGCAGCTCAGCCTCCTCGGAACGAATGTCCCGTGCTCCGACGACCGGCAGGACTGCAGACGCGGCCGGACCGGAAACGGTGCCATATTTGTGCGGGGCCCTTTGACAAACGGAAGAGACATAGCTGCGGGGCGTAACACGGAGGAGATTGACCCAGGCTCTTGTCTGGGAAGGGAGATAGAGAGAGTGTGTGGGATAGGGATGGACACAGGCTCTAGAGGGCAGGGAGAGGGAGAAATTTTTTTTCTCTTTTTAAAGACTTCTGTTTGTTTTTTTTTCCTTTTAAATTTAACCCCCACACTACTGCCTAACTGTGGTAGTGCTTATTTATTCCCCAGCCCCCATGGTGTGTGTGTGTGTAGGTGTGAGACACAGTGACAGACACAAGGTGCATGAATCTTTATTCAGTTTCCACCACCAGGAAGATAGGAAACACCCGAGTGGCCAGTGACAAGCACTGCCCTTCACATCAAAGGGCAATGCTGTGTGAGCAAACAGTGAAGGGGAGGGTAGGGACTAAATCAAAATAGAGTTGGAGGGGGAAAATAACTCCACTCCCTGCGGCGCCCACCTCTCCCTGAACGACTCCAGGGTGTCGGTGGACACCGCGAGCTCCTTCTCCAAGGACACCCGGGCTCTAACGTAACCCCGGAAGAGGGGCAGGCAGTCGGCCCTAACGACCCCCTCCACGGCCCGCTGCCTGGACCTGTTGATGGCCAGTTTGGCCAGGCCCAGGAGCAGACCCACGAGGAGGTCCTCGGACCTGCCCTCCCTCCTCCGTACCGGGTGCCCGAAGATCAGGAGCGTGGGGGAGAGGGAGTAATAGAGGGAATGGAGTAATTGGCCACATTTAGATATTTTATATGATTAATTATTATAACTGCTCCCTTGAACCTGTTCAGTTAATCAGGGATTAATGAAATGTGGGTCATGTAGGGGTCAAAGGTGGTGGTCAGAGCTAAGTCAATGGATGTTGTTTATGTGCACATCCAGAAGGTTTTCAATGAAGTCCCACATTGGAGTCTCTGAGCTCAGGTGGAAGCCCACGGAATTGAGGGCAAGTTACTGAGATGGGTAGGAAATTGGTTAAGTAAACAAAGAGTTGGAATAATGGTTGGAGTTGACTAGTGGTGTCCGCAGGCAACTGTGTTTTGGCCTCAATTATTCACACTATTCATTAATGATTTAAATAATAGCATAAAAAGGTCAAATATCCAAAATTGCTGACGACACAAAATTTTGCAGCTTTGTCGGCAGTGTTGACTGTTTACCACAGGATATTGATAGATTGTGTGAAAGGGCAAAGCTGTGGCAGATAGATTTTAATGTAAGCAAATGTGAGGTTATCTGTTTTGGACAGAAAAAAAGGATAGATCAGGGCATTTTCTTTTGAAGGCATGAAGTTAAGTACAGTGGCTGTCCAATGAGATTTGAGAGTTCAGGTGCGTAGCTATTTGAAGTAGCACAAATAGGTGCAGAAAATAGTTAAGAAAATTAATGAAAAGCTCACTTTCATATTTGAAGTGCTGGAGTACAAGGATGCAGATGTTATGCTGCATTTATACTGAACACACCCCTAATTAGACTCCACTGGGTGTATAGTGAGCAGATTTGGGCACCACACCATAGGAAGAATGTTTTGACCTTGGAGGGAGTTCAACATAGGTTTACAAGGATGATATCTAGACTTCAGGGGTTAACTTATGCAGAGACAGTAGAGAAATTAGGCATTTATTCTCTAACATTTAGAAGGTTATGGTATGATCTAATCAAGGTTTTCATGATATCAACGATAAAGTATTTCCACTGATTGAAAACACTAGAACCAGGGTATAGTCTAAGAATTAGGTTCAGGCCATTCAGGAAAGATGTTAGGAAGCTCTTCTACACACAAAGAATAGGGAATATTTGGAACTTTCTTCCTTAAACAGTGGTCGATATTAATTCAGTTATTCAATTTAAATCAGAGAGAGGGAGTTTTTATTTAGTAAGAATATCAAGAGGTATGGGCTCAAGGCCGATATATGGTGTTGGGCCACATGATTTTATTGAATGGCAGAGCAGGCTTGAAGGGCTGAAAGGCCTACTCCTTCTCCTATGATCGAGGGAGGGATGGGAAAGGAAGGACGATGAGCTGGATGAAGCGACTGAGGGAAGAGTGGGGAGAGGGAAGGAGTGATTGAGGGAGGGCTGAGGGGTGGAGATGGCGTGATTGAGGGAGGGATGTGAAGATGGATGAGTGGATAGATTGATTAATTGAGGGAGAGATGAGCAGGTGAGGGTGGAATGTGGATAGCCAAGAGAGGGTGGGCTGGATGAGAGAAAGCCATCAAAACTGGTGGCGATATCAGGAGAGCACCTTCACCTCACAGACTGCAGAGGTTCCTCAAAACCACTGGCCTAATCAAAACTGAAAAATGCATAAACTCCTGGTTTTTCAGGTGATACCCACAGAGTCACACATGCCCATTTGTCCGTTGATTCTGCACTAACAAAAAAGGACCACCATCTCTCTACACTCGTTCCTCTTTCCAGTTCTTGGCCCAGTTCTTGTTATGACTTTTCAAGGCTCATCCAAGTACTTTTTAAAGGTTGTGAGGTTTCCTGCCTCTACACCACACCCCTTGCCAGTTCCCCTCCAAGCCACTCACGATTCTGACTTGGAAACATATCGCCGTTACTTCAGTGTCGCTGGGTCAAAATCCTAGAATTCCTTCTCTCAGGGCATTGTGGGTCAACCCACAGCACACGGACTGCAGTGGTTCAAGAAGTCAACTCACCCCCCATCTTCAAGGGCAACTAGGGTCAGGCAATAAATACTGGCCCCAGCCAGTGACAGCCAAATGAATGAAAGAAAACTACCCTCCCAGGCATTGCATTCCAGACTCCAACCACCCTCTGGGTGAAAACATTTTTCCTCAAATCCCCTCTCAACCTCCAGTCTTTCACCTTAATTTATGCCCCTTGCTTTTAACCATGACACTAAGGGGAACAGCTGCTTTCTATCCTGCCATCCATGCCCCTCATAATCTTGCCCACCTCGATCAGGCCCCTCTCAGCCCTCTCTGCTCCAAAGAACACAACCTGAACATATCCAGCTTCTCTTCATCGCTGAAGTGCTCCATCCCAAATAACATCCTGGTGAATCTCCTCTGCACTCCCTTCACTGAAATCACATCCATCCACATTGAAAAATACATTTTTGTTAAGAAAACAATATAAAAGTTGCAGACCAAAACTGATAGTTCAGGTTTAATGTTATTACTAAAATGTTTTGTTTCCTACAGACAATAATGATTCACCTATTCATTGCTGCATTTTTTCACTCTTTATCTCTGCCTATCATTATTTTTCAGAAAGAAGTTAGAAACATTTCTTGGGGTTGAAGGGGTCAAAGGCAATGGGGAGAAAGTGGGAGCAAGGTTCAGAGTGGTGGAGCAGACTTGAAGGGCTGAATGGCCTATTCCTATTTTCTTTGTTTTGAATAGTGGCAGAGTCCAGAGTGAAAACAAAAATTGAGCTAGGACTGTTGCAGTTTCTCTTCAGTCCAGCTAAGTAGATATTGACCATTTTCACAATGCATCCAGAATGGTCACCAACCTAATCTCATGTGGTGATCTCCCGAGCCCCCCCTCAACTTCCTCCAAGCTCATTGACCCTCAATCCCGCACAACTCGCTTCCATCTCCTTCCCAAAACAGCACTGCTCAGGCAGACCCATTGTTTATGCCAGCTCCTGTCCCACAGAACTCATCTCTTCCTACTTTGACTTGATTCTTTCTCCCCTGGTCCAGTCCCTGCCCATGAACATCCATGATTCCTCTAACACTTTGCACCACTTTCAAAATTTCCAGTTTGCGGGTTCCAGTTGTCTTCTCTTTACCATGGATGTTGAATCCCTTTATACGTCCATCCCCCACCAGGATGGTCTCGAGGCTGTCCACTTGCTCCTGGAGCAAAGGCCTGAACTGTCCCCACCCCCCACCACCCTCCTCAGCTTGGCCGACCTCATCCTTACTCTGAACAACTTCTGTTTTAACTCCTCTCACTTTTGTCAGACCAGAGGGGAGGCCATGGTTACCGCATGAGCCCCTGTTATGCTAGTCTTTTTGGGGGTACATGAAACATTCCTTATTCCAGTCCTACTCCGGTCCCCATCCACAACTCTCTAGCTGGTATATTGACAATAGCATCATCACTGCTTCCCTCTCTCAGAGTCATAGAGTCCTCAGCAAGGAGACAGACCCTTTGGCCCAAACTGGTCCATGCCGACCAGAATGTCCACCACGCTCACCCCATTTCCCTACACTTGGCCCATATCCTCTAAACCTTTCCTATCCATGTATTTGTCTTTTAAATATTGTTAAAGTCTCCACCTCAACCTGGCAGCTGGCAGCTCATTTCATATGCGTACCTCCCTCAGTGTAAGATAGTTGCCCCTCAGGTTCCCTTTTATTCTTTCCCCTCTAACCTTCAACTGATGCCCTCTAGTCCTCGATTCCCCAACCCTGGGAAAAAGACTGAGTGCATTCACCCTATCCAGGCCTTTCACGATCTTATACACCTCTATAAGATCCCCCCTCAGTCTCCTACGCTCTAAAGAAAAAAGTCCTAGCTTGTCCAACCTCTCCCTATAACTCAGAACATTGAGCCAAGGCAACATCCTTGTTAATTTCTTCTGCACTCTTTCCAGTTTAATAACATCCTTCCTATCGCAAGGTGACCAAAACTGAACATAATACTCCAAGTGCAGCCTCACCAAAGTCCTGTATAATTGCAACATAACTTCCCAACTTCCATACTCAATGCCCTGCCTGATGAAGGCCAGTGGGTCAAAATTTGGAGATGCCGGTGTTGGACTGGGGTGTACAAAGTTAAAAACCACACAACACCAGGTTATAGTCCAACAGATTTAATTGGAAGCACTAGCTTTCGGAGCGCCGCTACTTCATCAGGTGGTTGTAGAGGACACAATTGTAAAACACAGAATTTATAGCAAAAGTTTACAGTGTGATGTAACTGAAATTATACATTGAAAAATACCTTGATTGTCTGTTGAGTCTTTCATCTGTTCGAATACCATGAGAGTTTCACTTCTTTCACGTGTAAATCACAAAACACTTTTTTAAAAGTTGCATTCTCGGGTTAGCTGTAACAATTGGTGTTAGCCAGACAATATATTGAAGGTGTTAGCCCCCTGTGTTCCCTGTCTGTGCCATGATATTTAGATTGATTCTAATCTAAAAAGTGAGATAACAGAGTTTTACACGAATTCATGCAGTTTTTGAGCAAAGTACAATGTAACTCTGCAAGTACAAATTCACCCCACAAATGTATATGTATATGTCTGCATGTGGGTCTTTGTGCCTGTGTGTGTGTCTGTCTGTCTGGGTTGGGGGGTTGTGAGTGTGAGAGAGAATGTACATGTGTGATTGTGAGTGCAGAGTATCTTAAGTCTGAGAGGGGGTGCGTGTGGGAGTGTGGGAGTGTGTGTGTTTGGAGTGGGGTTTGTGAGTGTCTGTGAGAGAGAGTGTATATGTGTGTGCGTGAGTGTAGAGTGGTCTAAGTCTCTGAGAGGATGCATATGTCAGTGTGGTAGTGTGTGTGTCTGTAAGGGTGTGTGTGTGAGTGTCTGTGTGCATGTCCGTGTGTGTGCATACAGTGCAATGGTAGTCATCTGTAATGTGACATGAACCCAATGTCCCGGTTGAGGCCCTCCCTATGGGTACTGAACTTAGCTATCAGCCTCTGCTCGGCCACTTTTTGCTGCTGCCTGTCCCGAAGTCCGCCTTGGAGGATGGTTACCCGAAGGTCCGAGGTTGAATGTCCTGGACCACTGAAGTGTTCCCCAACTGGGAGGGAACCCTCCTGTCTGTTGATTGTTGTGTGGTGCCCATTCATCCGTTGTCGTAGCCTTTGCTCAGTTTCCCCAATGTACCATGCCTCCGGGCATCCTTGACTGCAACTTCGGGACAGGCAGCAGAGAAAAGTGACCGAGCAGAGGCTGATAGCTAAGTTCGGTACCCATAGGGAGGGCCTCAACTGGGACCTTGGGTTCATGTCACATTACAGGTGATC
Organism: Chiloscyllium punctatum; assembly: GCF_047496795.1. Taxonomy (NCBI): domain Eukaryota; kingdom Metazoa; phylum Chordata; class Chondrichthyes; order Orectolobiformes; family Hemiscylliidae; genus Chiloscyllium; species Chiloscyllium punctatum. The sequence goes on from NC_092775.1 coordinate 4,038,163, forward strand.
ACCATCGCACTATACACACACACACAGACACTCCTACACACACACACACACACGGACACATGGACTCACATATACACAGACACACACACAGACACTCACACACACCCTTACAGACACACACACTCCCACACTCACACATGCATCCTCTCAGAGACTTAGACCACTCTACACTCATGCACACACATATACACTCTCTCAAAGACACTCACAAACCCCACCCCAGACACACACACACACTCCCACACTCACACATGCACCCCTCACAGACTTAAGACACTCTACACTCACAAGCACACATATACACTCTCTCTCACACTCACAACCCCCCAACTCAGACAGACAGACACACACACATGCACAAAGACACACATGCACACTTATTCATGTACGTTTGTGGGGTGAATTTGTACTTGCAGAATTACATTGTACTTTGCTCAAATACTGCATGAATTCATGCAGTTATCTCACTTTTTAGATTAGAATCAATCTAAACATCATGGTACAGACAGAGAACACAGGGGGCTAACATGTCCCCAACAGTCTCCAAGCCCTCCGTTTTTTCCTCTCCAGACGTCCCCAACAGTACCCTTCCACCGACACTCTCATTCGTTTGGCCGAACTAGTCCTCACCCTTAACAATTTCTCCTTTGAATCCTCCCACTTCCTCCAGACCAAAGGCGTAGCCATGGGCACCCGTATGGGCCCCAGCTATGTCTGTCTCTTTGTTGGCTACGTAGAGCAGTTGATCTTCCGTAATTACACCGGCACCACTCCCCACCTCTTCCTCTGCTACATTGATGACTGCATTGGCGCCACCTCGTGCTCCCGCGAGGAGGTTGAGCAATTCATCAACTTCACCAACACATTCCACCCTAACCTTACATTTACCTGGACCATCTCTGACACCTCCCTCCCCTTCCTGGACCTCTCCATCTCCATTACTGACGACTGACTTGACACTGACATTTTTTACAAACCCACCGACTCCCACAGCTACCTGGATTACACCTCTTCCCACCCTACCTCTTGCAAAAATGCCATCCCATATTCCCAATTCCTCTGCCTCCGCCATATCTGCTCCCAGGAGGACCAGTTCCACCACAGAACACACCAGATGGCCTCCTTCTTTAGAGACCGCAATTTCCCTTCCCACGTGGTTAAAGATGCCCTTCAATGCATCTCGTCCACATCCCACACCTCTGCCCTCAGACCCCACCCCTCCAACTGTAACAAGGACAGAACGCCCCTGGTGTTCACCTTCCACCCTACCAACCTTCGTATAAACCAAATCATCCGCCGACATTTCCGCCACCTTCAAAAAGACCCCACCACCAGGGATATATTTCCCTCCCCACCCCTTTCCGCCTTCCGCAAAAACCGTTCCCTCCGTGACTACCTGGTCAGGTCCACGCCCCCCTACAACCCACCCTCCCATCCTGGCACTTTCCTCTGCCACCACAGGAACTGCAAAACCGCACCCACACCTCCTCCCTCACCTCTATCCAAGGCCCTAAAAGAGCCTTCCACATCCATCAAAGTTTTACTTGCACATCCATTAATATCATTTATTGTATCCATTGCTCCCGATGCGGTCTCCTCTACATTGGGGAGACTGGGTGCCTCCTAGCAGAGCACTTTAGGGAACATCTCCGGGACACCCACACCAATCAACCACACCGCCCCGTGGCCCAACATTTCAACTCCCCCTCCCACTCTGCCGAGGACACGGAGGTCCTGGGCCTCCTTCACCACCGCTTCATCAGGAATGCAGACAGGCAGGCTTTAAAAAAGTCAACAATAAAAACAGAAATTGCTGGAAAATCTCAGCAGGTCCAGCAGCATCCGTGGAAAGAAATCAGTTAATGTTTCGGGTCCAGTGACCCTTCTTCAGAGTCCAGATTGTGGGAAGTGCAGGTAAAGTGCTGCTTCAGCTGGAAGATGTATTTGGGCCTTTGGATACCGAGGAGGGAGGAGGGAAATGGACAGGTGTTACATCTTTGGTTGCACAGAAAGGTGCCGTGAGGCAATGGAGGGGGTGTTGGGAGTGAAGAAAGAGTGGACCAGGGTGTCCCAGAGGGAACAGTCCCTGTGAAAGGTGGATAAAGGAGGGGAGGGGAATGTGTGCCTGTTGGTGGCATCTTGCTGGACTTGGTGAAAATGGCGGCTAATGATCCTCTGGATGTGGATGCTGGTGGGATGGTTCGTAAGGATAAGGGGGACCCTATCCTGTTGTAGGAGGGAAAAGAGGGGGTGAGGGTGGAAGTGTGGGAGATGGGTCAGACCGGCTGAGGGCCCTTTCAGAGCTGGGGAATCCTCGGTTGATGAAGAAGGTGGAGACTTTGGAGGCTCCCTTGTTGAAGTTGGCATCATCAGAACCGATACATCAGAGACGGAGGAACTGGGAGAATGGAATAGAGTCTTTACAGGAAGCAGTGTGTGAGGATCTATAGGCCAGGTAGCTGTGGGAGTAGGTGGGTTTACAGTGGATATTGATGGCCAGCCTATCCCCAGAAATGCAAATATATGTCAAAGAAGGGAGGAGTCAGAGATGGACCAGGTGAAGGTGAGGGCAGGGTAGTAATTGGAAGTGAAATTGATAAACTTTTCCAATTCCGAAAGAGAATGAATTGGATGAGAATGTACAAGGCATGATTAGTAAGTTTGTTGATGACACTAAATAGGAGGTATCGTGGACAGAGAGGAAAGTTATCACAAATTGCAGCAGGACCTTGATCAGCTGGGGAAGTGGGCCAAGAAATGGCAAATGGAGTTTAATATAGCTAAGTGTGAGGTCTTACATATTGGAAAATCAAATCAAGGTTAGAGTTGCATGGTGAATGGTACAGCTTTAAGGAGTGTAGTGGGACAGAGGGACCTTGGAGTTCAGGTTCACTGTTCTCTGACAGTGGAGTCACAGGTAGACAGGGCAGTGAAGGAGGCTTTTGACACACTGTTAAAACACCAGGTTATAGTCCAACAGGTTTAATTGAAAGCACTAGCTTTCGGAGCACTGCTCCTTCATCAGGTGGTTGTGGAGTATAAGATTGTAAGACACAGAATTTATAGCAAAGGTTTACAGTGTGATGTAACTGAAATTATACATTGAAAAATACCCTGATTGTCTGTTGAGTCTTTCATCTGTTCAAATACCACGATAGTTTCACTTCTTTCATGTGTAAATCACAAAACTTTTTTTTAGAAGTTGCATTCTCAGGTTAACTGTAACAATTGTTGTTGGCTAGACAATATATTGATGGTTCTGGATTAGTGGTACTGGAAAAGCACAGCAGTTCAGGCTGCATCTGAGGAGCAGGAAAATCAACGTTTCGGGCAAAAGCCCTTCATCAGGAATACAGGCAGAGAGCCTGAAGGATAGAGAGATAAATGAGAGGAGGGTGGGGGTGGGGAGAAAGTAGCATAGAGTACAATAGGTGAGTGGGGGTGGGGATGGAGGTGACAGGTCAGAGAGGAGGGTGGAGTGGATAGATGGGGAGGGAGATTGGCAGATAGGACAAGTCATGGGGACAGTGCTGAGCTGCAAGTTTGGAACTGGGGTGAGGTAGGGTAAGGGGAAATGAGGAAACTGTTGAAGTCCACATTGATGCCCTGGGGTTGAAGTGTTCCAAGGTGGAAGATGAGGCGTTCTTCCTCCAGGCGTCTGGTGGTGAGGGAGCGGCGATGAAGGAGGCCCAGGACCTGCAGGTCCTCCATGTGTAGAAGGGGGAGTTGAAATGTTGGGCCACAGGGCGGCTACTCCATGTCAGTGTGAAAGGCGCTACACAAATGTAAGTTATTTCATTGTTTCCCATACGTCAGAAGTGGTGCAGTGGGATATTGAGCTCAATGAAAAGATATCAATCAAGTGAATTGATCCATCATGGATAGCAACCAGTTTCCTGAATGTGTTCTCAGCTCTACACATCCAGGCAGGTAGGTCCCATCACTGCAAAAGTATACCTTGTAGTTGGTGGAGAGTCTCTGGGAGCACAGTACAAGTACTTGTAGTGATTGTAATGAGGTCAGCCAGGTGGACCTCATAAAATATGAGTTCCCTGATTGGGGCTTTTAATCTGATCCAATAAAGGAAGCCCGGCTGACAGATATAAACAGGAGTGTCAGGGGTTCTGCTCATTCTGAGTGAGCTGGGTCAGTGTCCAGGACTCTCCATTTGAGTCAGGGAGGGGACTGACTCTGAGTTGACTGCCTACAGCCAATGTGAACTGACGCTGTTGATTTCTGTTGGTTTGGGGAACCTGATTCCTGAACTGGCTAAACCATATCGCCAGGTTGTTAACTGGTATTCCTTTTTATTGAGGACTGACTTTAAACTGGCTGGCTTAAACAGTCGATGTGTTTCAGGTGTAACTCAGTTCTCAGAAGGGAACTTTTGTTTCACTGCCTGGTTACTGCTTTCTCTTTCACTTTGAGAAGAGGACTATGTTGATCTTGTGGCAGGGCTTAGTCCATGCACTCTGATTTTTGTTTTTTTTTTGAATGTGTTTTCACTTTTTTGGTGTTTGAACTGAGCCCCTGTGAGAAAATATGTCTTTCCAGATGAGCTGTTTCTGTGGGTAGATCTGACCCTTTGTGGGTGACTAGATCTGACCCTTTGTGGGTGACTAGGCCTCTGTAAAGATTGAACACTGTGTGTGTACTAGGGGGTGAGCAATTGCTGCATCCTGGAGTGGACTGTAAATCCCTTTTTTTAAGATTAGAATCTGTCTGAACATTGGGGCACAAACAGCCTCACACAGAGCATCTCATACCTTCAATGTATTATCTGGGCCAACATGGCACCTATTGTTAAAGTTCACTTGAGAATGTAACTTTTAAAAAGTTCTGGAACTTATATATGAGAGAACTGAAACCAACATGGCCTTTCCAAAAGATGAGAGACTTAACAAACAATCCAGGTCTTTTTCAATATATAACTTCAGTAACATCACACTGTAAACTTTTGCTATAAATTCTGTGTCCTACAGTCTTACACCTGATGAAGGGGCAGGGCTCCAAAAGCTAGTGATTTTAAATAAACTTGTTGGACTATAACCTGATGTAGTGCCATTTTTAACTAAATAAAGGGTGACTCGGTGAGGGGATATCAGCCTTTATAGAGTTATTTCACCAGTCATCACAGTCCATCTTACCTCTTTGGTCCACGGTGTCTGCTCAGTTAACTTGCAGAGCAGGTTACAAGACTGAGGTCGTTCAAACTCGCTGCTTTTCAAAAGTTGAAGAAGCTGAGAGGAGGACAGAGAACAGGTAACAGGGTAGTGGTCCAAGTGGTGGGACAGAGGGTTAGGCTGGTACTGATGAGGGCTAAATGGTCTGTGTGTGTGCCCCAAAGCAAGTTGGGTCTAATGTGTGAACAGCTCAAAACAGTCACATGGGAAAGGGGTTATATGAATCTCCTGCTGGGTTTAGTAAGCCCGTACAAGGAACGTCAGGCAGTAGTTCATCCCATAGGTTTACATGCTGCTTCTCTGTATTAAAGAATGGAACACAGTCTGAACATAGAACATAGAACATAGAAGAATACAGCGCAGTACAGGCCCTTTGGCCCTCGATGTTGCGCCGTTCCAAGCCCATCTAACCTACACTAGCCCACTATCCTCCATATGTCTATCCATTGCCCATTTAAATGCCCATAAAGAGGGAGAGTCCACCACTGCTACTGGCAGGGCATTCCATGAACTCACGACTCGCTGAGTAAAGAATCTACCCCTAACATCTGTCCTATACCTACCACCCCTTAATTTAAAGCTATGCCCCCTCGTAATAGCTGACTCTATACGTGGAAAAAGGTTCTCATGGTCAACCCTATCTAAACCCCTAATCATCTTGTACACCTCTATCAAGTCACCCCTAAACCTTCTTTTCTCCAATGAAAACAACCCCAAATGCCTCAGCCTTTCCTCATACGATCTTCCTACCTGCTTCAAGATTGGACTGCAAATGAGATCATGGCCGATCTGATAATCCCCGACTCCACTTTCCTGCCTTTTCCTTATAATCCTTGATTCCCTTCTTGATTAAAAATCTGTCTCTGTCAGCCTTGAATATACTTACAACCCAACCTCGACAGCACTCTGTGGTAAAGAATTCCACAGGTCCACTCCCCACTGAGAGAAGAAATTCCTCCTCATCTCTATGCTGACTGGGTGACTCCGAATTTGAAGATTGGACTCTCCCAAAATTGAAAACTTTTCCACATCTACCCTGTCAAGTCTGCTAACTTTCAATAAGGTCACGTCTCGGGCATCAGTTGTGTCGGCACAGGCTTGGTGGGCTGAAGGGCCTGTGCTGTACAGGTCTTTGTTCTTTGTTTCCATTCTTCTGAATTCTATTGCGTACAGACTCTGTCTCTACATATGAGACGGTGCCTCCACTCCAGGAAGCAGCCAAGTGAACCTTATCCAAGACTGTCTCCCGAACATCAGTAAAGTCACCAGCATGGGCAACGTTTTCAGAGCTGGCAGCTCAGCTATTAAAATTGTGGTTTACTAAGAGAGATCTAATTCTCAAAACTTAAAATGGATATCCAGACTGTCTCTCTCCAAGTAACCCCGAATATCTCTGTAATATTCCCAAGATGCAAATAGCTCTGTTCCATTTGCCAAACCCATGATCTATTCACTGAAAGATTAAATGACAAGCTCAGCATTCACCGTACAGTGGGTTACTGCAAAGAAATACCACTGATCTATATTGTTATTCACTGCTAGACAATGTAGGAGGTAAAAACAATGACTGCAGATGCTGGAAACCAGATTCTGGTTTAGTGGTGCTGGAAGAGCACAGCAGTTCAGGCAGCATCCGAGGAGCTTCATCAGTCCAGAATTGAAGTGTAGTCAGTGTTATAATAATATAGCTCAGCCTGTCCACTTTATTTTCTTCAGATCTGAGCTCAAGAACAGAACAATTCCTGGTTGAGGAAAATCTGTGCTGACAAAGTTTGATGCATTTATGAATACATGAATCCCAGGGATGATTAAACAATTTCACCTCTGACTCATGCTGAGACCACATTGCTCAAGTGACTGAATTGACATTTTACACTTAATCTGCATGATGTAAATGTTTGTTGCATTCAATTCATTTAGGTTATACAATTAGGTTCAAGGGACTGAATGGCCTAATCCTGTTCCTATCATCCTAAAATAATGCTCCTTTTATTGGGAGATATATCTGCTATTTCAGTGCTGAGTTCTACTTGCCTGTAGTTAGAGGCACTATTTAAACAGATTCAGTAGGCTGCCATGGTTCTCTGTTAAGTTAGGCTGGTATAAAATAGACTGTTGTGCAAGTAAGTGTTGTTCACTGAGGGAACAGATTGTCTCATGTAAAGTAGACTTTGCTGACTCAGTGACTCCCTCGTTAGGTCCACGCGCCCCCCACCAACCCACCTTCCACTCCTGGCCCCTTCCCTTGCCACTACAAGAGGTGTAAAGCCTGCACCCACACCTCCCTCCTCACCTCCATCCAAGGCCCCAAAGGATTCTTCCACATCTGGCAGAGATTTTCCTGCACACCCAAACACCTATTGTGTCCTTGCTCTCAATGTGGTCCCCTCTACATTGGGGAGATGGGATGCCAACTTGTGGAACATTTCAGGGACCACCTCTGAGACACACTCACCAAACAACCCCACCACCCTGTGACCAACCACTTAGACTCCTCCTCCCACTCTGCCAAAGACATACAAGCCCTGGGCCTCCTCCACCGCCAAATCCAAGCCACCTGACAACTGGAGGAAGAATGCCTCACCTTCCACCTTGGGACACTCCAACCACATGGCACCAATGTTGATTTCGCCAGTTTCCTCATCTCCCCTCTCCCCACCTCATCCCAGATCCAACCCTCCAACTTGGACCTCCCTCATGACCTGTCCTACTGTTCATCTTCCTTCCCACCTATCCACTCCACCCTCCTCTCCGATCTATTGCCTTCACACGCACCTCCATCTACCTATAGCCTTCCCAGCTACCTAACCCCATCCACACTCTCACCCTCCTATTCACCGCTCAGATCCCTTCCTCCCTCAACATTCCTGATGAAGGGCTTATGCCCGAAACAGCGATTCTCCTGCTCCTTAGATGCTGCCTGCCCCACTGTGCTTTTCCAGCACCACATTCCCGACTCTGATCTCCAGCATCTGCAGTCCTCATTTCCTCCTCTGCTGACTAAATAGATTGTGTACTGACAAAGGGACTCAATTTTCTATAAATCATATCCTGTCTCCAAATCAGTACTTGACAAAGTGATGTGTACTTACTGCAAGATGCTGGTGAGACCACATCTGGAGCACTGTGAGCAGTTTGGGTCCCTTATTTAAGGAAAGGTATTGTTTAATTGGAGGCAGTTCAGAGAAGGTTCATGAAGATGATGCCCAATACCTGAGCAAAGGCTAAACAGGTTGGGACTCTACTCCCTGGAGTTTAGATAAATGAGAGATAATCTCATTGAAATGTTTAAAGGGTTTAACAGAATAAATTCTGAGAGGATGTTTTCCCTCATAGGAGAGTCTTGGACCAGAGGGCACAGTCTCAGAACAAAGCGATCTCACTGAGATAAGGAGGAATTTCTTCTCCCAGAGGGTTGTGAGTCTTTGGAACCCCTTGTCACAGAGAGAGCTGTGGGGGCAGAGTCCTTGTGCAGATTTACAAAGAACACTACAGTACATGAAGCCTTTCTGAACAAAGAAACCCCTATTTGCCTCAATGCGGCCTGTATCTCTCCACTCCCTGCCTATTCATGTGTCTGTTAAGATTGATTTATCTGCATCTACCACCTGCTCTGGCAGTGCATTCCAGGCACATACCACCCTCCGTCTCTCACATCTCCTTTAAACTGTCCCCCTTTTACCTTAATATCCCCTAGTAATTGACATTTCTACCCTGGGAAAAATACGACTCTGACCATCCATTCTATCCATGTCACTTATAACTGTGTAAACTTCTATCAGTTTGCCCTGGATCTCTGACATTCAAATGAGAACAACCCAGCTTTTTCTAATCTCTCCTCATAGCTAATACCCTCCGAACCAGGTAACATCCCAGTAAACTGTTTCTGTACCCTCTCCAGAGCCTCCATGTCCTCTGGTACTGAGATGACCAGAATGGTCTGCAATATTCCAAATGTGACTGAACTAAAGTTCGATACCGCTGCAACATAATTTGCCAATTTCTACACTCTGTGCCTCAACTGATGAAGGCAAGCATGCCAAATGCCTTCTTGACCACCTTATCCAATTGTGTTTCCACTTTCAGGGAACTGTGGACCTGTACACTTACATTCCCCTGTATGTTGATGCTACTAAGGGTTCTCTCATTGACTGTTTACTTCCCTGCTGCATTTGTCCTTCCAAAATGCATCACCTCCCATTTGTCTGGATTAAGTTCCACTTGCCATTTCTCTGTCCAAGTATCCAGCCTATCCATATCCTACTCTATACTCTGGCAATTCGCATCACTATCTGCAGCTCCCCCAATCTTTGTGGCATCTGCAATATTACGAATCATACTATCTGCATTTTCCTCCAAATAATTTCTATATATTACAAACAACAGGGGTCCCTAAGAACTGATCTCTGCAGAACAGTACTGGTCACGAATCTCCAGCCAGAAAAACACCCTTCCACTGCTATTCTCTGTCTTTCATAACCAAGCCAGTTCTGTTTCCATGTTAACAGCTCGCATCGTCTCACCTTTACAACTCAGTGTTAAAAGCTTGTCTTATCAATAAAGGAAGGCTGGTAGGGATATACTGTGGAACAGAGGAAGGAAAAATAAATCAGCTGCACTCGACATTAATTCTGTTTGAAATTCATGATGTTTTGACAATTTAAGTGGAGGATTTTTTTTCTCTGAGTTGTGAATCTGTGGAATTCTTTCCTGCAGAGGGCTGGGTCATGAAATATATTCAAGACAAAGATAGTCAGATTGGTCATCAGGAAAGAAATCAAAGGTTATGGGGAAAAGGCAGAAAAGTGGAGTTGTGGTTATCAGATTAGATGTGATCATCATATTGTCTGAATGTAAAATATCTCATACATCATGGTTCATACATTAATTATTATTCATTTATATTTTATAAACACTCTGTACACTACCCACTTTGTAATCTATTGTATTAGCATTGAGATCTTCTGTATTAGTTTCAGAATGTTTTAAATTTGTAAACAACATTTTCACGGAAATTGAATTGAATTTATTATCATGTGTACTGAGGGACAGTGAAATGCTTTGTCTTGTGAGCAATACTGGCAGATCCCAGAGTTAAATAGCATAGATAGTAAATAATAGGTAAACAGCGGCAAAAACAAAAACACAGGTACAAGCGAATGTTAAGAGTTTGTGAGTCCATTCAGTATTCTAACAACAGTAGGGTAGAAACTGTTACAAAACCGGCTGGTGCGTGTGTTCAGGCTTCTGTACCTTCTCCCTGATGGTAAAGGTTGTAGAAAAACATTGCCAGGGTGGGATGGATCTTTGAGAATGATGGTGGCCTTTCCCTGACAGCGGGCCTGGGAGATGGATTCTATAGATGGGAGGTTGGCCTTTGTGATTGTCTGGGCCGAGTTCCCCACTCTCTGTAACTGTCTCCGATCTTGAATGGTACAGTTGCCATACCAGGTAGTGATACATCCAGACAGAACGCTCCCGATGGCACACCTATAAAAGTTGGCAAGGGTATTCGCCATCATGCCAAATTTCCTCAGCTGCCTGAGGAAGAAGAGACATTGTTGGGCCTTTGTAACCAGTGCATCCACATGAAGAGTCGAAGAAAGCTTGTTGTGGATGACCACTCCCACGAGCTTGACACTCTCCACTCGTTCCACCTCTGTGCTGTTAATGTGTAGGGGGGCATGAGTAACATCCCGCCAAAAGTCAATAATGAGTTCCTTGGTTTTGCCGGCAGTGAGAGCTAGGTTGTTCGTTTTTCCAGGTCTTCCACCTCCCATCTGTAGTCTGTTTCGTTGCCATCTGAGATCCGACTATGGTGGTGTCATCAGTGAATGTGTAAATGCCATTAGTCTGGCATTTGGCGATGCAATCATGGGTATATATAGTTAAAAATCACACAACACCAGGTTATAGTCCAACAGGTTTAATTGGAAGCACACTAACTTTCGGAGCGACGCTCCTTCATCAGATGGTAGTGGAGGGCTCAATCCTAACACAGAATTTATAGCAAACATTTACAGTGTGATGCAACTGAAATTATACATTGAAAATTGATTGTTAAGTCTTTCATCTGTTTGAATACCATGATAGTTTCACTTCTTTCATGTATAAATCACAAAACCTTTTTTTTTAAAAGTTGCATTCTCAGGCACTACAGGGGTAGAGCCTCCCACCCGCCCTCCTCCTCTAACCTAATAATAAGACCTGTTGTGGGCAGCAGGTAAGTGCTGCATTTTGCTTGTTTGTTTCTTTAGATCCAGTTTTCTTTTTAAAGTTTACCTTTTAGAGGGATGGCAGCGAAGGCAGTGCAATGTTCCTCTTGCAAGATGTTTGAGGTGAGGGAAGCCATTAGCGTCCCTGCTGATTACACTTGCAAGAAGTGCACCCATCTCCAGCTCCTCCAAGACCGTGTTAGGGAACTGGAGCTGGAGTTGGATGAACTACGGATCATTCGGGAGGCAGAGGTGGTCATAGATCAGAGCTTTAGGGAAGTAGTTACTCTGAAAATTATAGACAGATGGGTGACAGTGAGGGGGACTGGGAGGAAGCAGCCAGTGCAGGCACCCCCTGTGGTCATTCCCCTCAATAACAAGTATACCATTTTGGATACTTGTGGGGGGGACGACTTACTAGGGGTAAGCAACGAGGTTCAGGCCTCTGGCACGGAGCCTGTCCCTGTTGCTCAGAAGGGAAGGGCGGAGAAAGGTAGAGTGATAGTTATTGGGGACTCAGTAGTGAGGGGGACAGATAGGTGGTTTTGTGGGGGCGACAGAGACTCACGATTGGTATGTTGCCTCCCAGGTGCAAGGGTACGTGATGTCTCTGATCGTGTTTTCCGGGTCCTTAAGGGGGAGGGGGAGCAGCCCCAGATCGTGGTCCACGTTGGCACCAACGACATAGGTAGGAAGAGGGGTGAGGATGTTAGACAGGCTTTCAGGGAGCTAGGTTGGAAGCTCAGAGCTAGAACGAAAAGAGTCGTCTCTGGTTTGTTACCCGTGCCACGTGATAGAGAGTCGAAGAATAGGGAGAGAGAAGAGTTAAATACGTGGCTACAGGGATGGTGCAGGAGGGAGGGATTCCGGTTTCTGGATAACTGGGGTTCTTTCTGGGGAAGGTGGGACCTCTATAAACAGGATGATCTACACCTGAACCTGAGGGGCACCAGTATCCTTGGGGGGAGGTTTGCTAGTGCTCTTTGGGAGGGTTTAAACTAACTCTGCAGGGGCAGGGGAACCTGGACTGTAGCTTTAGGGAACAGGACCTGGAGTGTAGGGAGGTTAGGAACAAGGCATCGATCTCTAAGGAGGGTGCCGGTAAACAGGAAGGTGTCTTGAAGTGTGTATACTTCAATGCCAGAAGTATAAGAAATAAGGTAGGTGAACTTGCAGCGTGGGTTGGTACCTGGGACTTCGATGTTGTGGCCATTACAGAGACGTGGGTAAAACAGGGACAGGAATGGCTATTGCAGGTTCCAGGGTTTAAATGTTTTAGTATGGTCAGAGGTGGGGGTAAAAGAGGGGGAGGTGTGGCATTGCTTGTCAAGGATAGTATTACAGCGGTGGAAAGGACGATGGAGGAAGACTTGCCATCTGAGGTAGTGTGGGCGGAGGTTAGAAATAGGAAAAGTGAGGTCACCCTGTTAGGAGTTTTCTACAGGCCTCCTAATAGTCTGAGAGACGTAGAGGAAAGTATTGCGAGGATGATTCAGGAGAAGAGTGAAAGTAATAGGGTGGTTGTCATGGGGGACTTTAACTTCCCAGATATTGACTGGGAAAGCTATAGTTCGAGTTCGTTAGATGGGTCGGTGTTTGTCCAATGTGTGCAGGAGGGTTTCCTGACACAATATGTAGACAGGCCAACAAGAGGTGAGGCCACACTGGATTTGGTTCTAGGTAATGAACCAGGCCAGGTGTTAGACTTGGAGGTAGGTGAGCACTTCGGGGACAGTGACCACAACTCGGTGACTTTTACTCTAGTGATGGAGTGGGATAAGTGTGCACTGCAGGGCAAGAGTTATAGCTGGGGGCAGGGAAATTATGATGCGGTGAGGCATGACTTAGGATGTGTGGATTGGAAAAATAGGCTTCAAGGGAAGGACACAAATGATATGTGGAGCTTGTTCAAGGAGCAGCTATTGGGTGTCCTTGATAAGTATGTACCAGTCAGGCAGGGAGGAAAGGGTCTTGTGTGGGAGCCGTGGTTTAATAAGGAATTGGAATCCCTTGTAAAAGGGAAGAGGGCGGCCTATGTAAAGATGAGGTGTAAAGGTTCAGTTGGGGCGATTGAGAGTTATAAGGTAGCCAGGAAAGATCTAAAGAGAGAGCTAAGAGCAGCGAGAAGGGGACATGAAAAGTCCTTGGTTGGTAGGATTAGGGAAAACCCTAAGGCTTTCTATAGGTATGTCAGGAATAAAAGGATGACTAGGGTAGGTATCGGTCCAGTCAAGGATAGTAGTGGGAAGTTGTGCGTGGAGGTGGAGGAGATTGGAGAGACACTAAATCAATACTTTTCATCAGTATTCACTCAGGAACAGGACATTGTTGCTGATGTGAATATTGAGTCACAAGTGATTAGAATGGATGGCTTTGAGGTATGTAGGGAAGAGATCTGGGGAATACTGGAAAGGGTGAAAATAAATAAGTCCCCTGGGCCTGATGGCATTTATCCTAGGATCCTCTGGGAAGCTAGGGAGGAGATAGCAGAGCCATTGGCCTTGATTTTTATGTCATCGTTGTCTACAGGAATAGTGCCAGAAGACTGGAGGATAGCGAATGTGGTTCCCTTGTTCAAGAAGGGGAGTAGGGACAGCCCTAGTAACTATAGGCCAGTGAGTCTCACTTCTGTTGTGAGCAAAGTCTTAGAGAGAATTGTAAGGGATAGGATTTATGAACATCTGGATAGGAATAATGTGATCAAGGATAGTCAGCATGGTTTTGTGAAGGGCAGGTCTTGCCTCACAAACCTTATTGAGTTCTTTGAGAAGGTGACTAAGGAAGTGGACGAGGGTAAAGCAGTAGATGTGGTGTATATGGATTTTAGCAAGGCCTTCGATAAGGTACCCCATGGTAGGCTACTGCAAAAACTACGGAGGTATGGCATTGAGGGTGCATTAGAGGTTTGGATTAGGAATTGGCTGGCTGGAAGGAGACAGAGGGTAGTAGTTAATGGTAAAGGTTCATCTTGGAGTGCCGTCACTAGCGGGGTTCCACAAGGATCTGTTTTGGGACCATTGCTGTTTGTCATTTTTATAAATGACCTGGAGAGGGGTTTGAAGGCTGGGTGAGCAAGTTTGCGGATGACACGAAAGTCAGTGGAGTTGTGGACAGTGAAGAAGGATGTGGCAGATTACAGCGGGATATAGATAAGTTGCAGAGCTGGGCAGAAAGGTGGCAAATGGAATTCAATGTAGCTAAGAGTGAAGTCATTCACTTTGGTAAGAGTAACAAGAAGATGGATTACTGGGCTAATGGTAGGCTACTTGGTAGTGTGGATGAGCAGAGGGATCTTGGTGTCCATGTACACAGATCTTTGAAAGTTGCCACCCAGGTAAATAGTGCTGTGAAGAAGGCATATGGTGTACTGGGCTTTATTGGTAGAGGAATTGAGTTCCGGAGTCCTGAGGTCATGTTGCAGTTGTATAAGACTCTGGTGCAGCCTTATCTGGAGTATTGTGTACAGTTTTGGTCGCCATACTATAGGAAGGATGTGGAGGCACTGGAACGGGTGCAGAGGAGGTTTACCAGGATGTTGCCTGGTATGGTAGGAAGATCGTATGAGGAAAGGCTGAGGCACTTGGGGCTGTTCTCATTGGAGAAGAGAAGGTTTAGGGGAGATTTGATAGAGGTGTACAAGATGATTTGGGGTTTAGATAGGGTTGACAGTGAGAACCTTTTTCCGCGTATGGAGTCAGCTGTTACTAGGGGACACAGCTTTAAATTAAGGGGTGGTAGGTATAGGACAGATGTTAGGGGTAGATTCTTTACTCAGCGGGTTGTGAGTTCATGGAATGTCCTGCCAGTATCAGTGGTGGACTCTCCCTCTTTATGGTCATTCAAGCGGGCATTGGATAGGCATATGGAGGTTATTGGGCTAGTGTAGGTTAGGTAGGCTTCGGTCGGTGCAACATCGAGGGCCGAAGGGCCTGTACTGTGCTGTATTTTTCTATGTTCTATGTTCTATGTTCTATGTTAGCTGTAACAATTGGTTTTAGCCAGACAATATATTGAAGGTGTTAGCCCCCTGCGTTCCCTGTCTGTGCCATGATGTTTAGATTGATTCTAATCTAAAAAGTGAGATAACAGAGTTTTACACGAATTCATGCAGTTTTTGAGCAAAGTACAATGTAACCCTGCAAGTACAAACCCACAAAATATATGTGTGCATGTGGGTCTTTGTCTGTCTGTGTGTGTCTGTCTGGGTTGGGGGTTGTGAGTGTGAGAAAGTGTATGTGTGTGTTTAATGAGTGTAGATTGTCTTAAGTCTGTGAGGGGGTGAATGTGTGAGTGTGGGAGTGTGTGTGTTTGTAAGGGTGTGTGTGGGTGTCTGTGTGCGTGTCTGTGTATATGTGTGTCCGTGTGTATATGTGTACAGGAGTGCCTCTGTGTGTATGTGAGAGTGTGAGTGTGTGTAGGAGTGTCTGTGTGTGTGTGGTGTAATGGTGATCACCTGTAATGTGACATGAACCCAAGGTCCCGGTTGAGGCCCTCCCTATGTGTACCGAACTTAGCTATCAGCCTCTGCTCGGCCACTTTCCTCTGCTGCCTGTCCCGAAGTCCACCTTGGACGATGGTCACCCGAAGGTCCGAAGCTGAATGTCCTGGACCACTGAAGTGTTCCCCAACTGGGAGGGAACCCTCCTGTCTGTTGATTGTTGTGCGGTGCCCATTCATCCGTTGTTGTAGCCTTTTCTCGGTTTCCCCAATGTACCATGCCTCCGGGCATCCTTGCCTGCATTTATAAGATAGACAACGTTGGCTGACTCACATGAGTACCTGCCGTGTACAAGGTGGGAGGTGTCCCCACGTGTAATGGTGGTATCTATATCCACACTCTGATACGTCTTGCAGTGCCTACTGTGACAGGGTTGTATGGAGTTGTCCTGAGAGCCGGGCAGCTTGCTACGAACAATGATCTGTTTGAGGTTTGGCGGTTGTTTAAAGGCAAGTAGTGGAGGTGTGGGGAAGGTCTTGGTGAGGTGCTCGTCCCCATTGATAATGTGTTGCAGGTCACAAAGAACATGGCGTAGTTTTTCAGCTCCTAGGAAATACTGAACAACGAAGGGTACCCTGTTAGTTGCAGCACGTGTCTGTCTCCTGAGGAGGTCATTACGGTTCCTTGTTGTGGCACGTTGGAACTGGCGGTCGATGAGTTGGGCATCATACCCCGTTTTTGTGAGGGCATCCCCGAGTACTTCCAGGTGTCTCCAAATTATGGGTATACAGTGAGTACAGTAGGGCACTGAGTACACACCCCGTGGGGGTGGGGGGGTGGGGCTCCAGTGTTGAGTGTTAGTGAGGATGAAATATTGTCCCAAATCTTCACTGATTGTGGCCTGTGGGTCAGGAAACTGAGGATCCAGTTGCAGAGAGTGGAGCTTAGTCCGAGATCACTAAGTTTAGTCATCAGTCTCGAGGGGATAATAGTGTCCCTGTCCCGGGAGTATTTCACCCGGTGCTGTCCCTGTCCCTGTCCCTGTCCCTGTCCCTGTCCCAGTCCCTGTCCCGGGAGTATTTCACCCGGTGCTGTCCCTGTTCTTGTGTCTGTCCTGGAAGTATTCGGTGGGGACACTTTTTTTCATTTTAAAGAGTGGACAGAGGTAAGGAGAAATAGCTTTCAAACACTGACATATGTACCGTGTATGACCCTGGATGTGGGAGAGCTGGCTGTCAAAGCTGTAAATCAGATACCCCAGAATGTTGGAGAGAGAATTGAGACTGAGTATGTGTGCTATTGTGGAGCTGAGCTGGGAAACAAGAACTGTAGTGTATTCATAATGCTAAAGCCTTGGTTTGATAAGTATTAGTTTATAACTCGAAACTTCCTGAGTCACCACACCTATACTTTTTCCTCTTGTCCAAATGGTCATATTCTCAAATGAATAAATACATATTCAGATTTGAGTTTAAGTTTTTCACACTAGCTGTAAAAACCAACTGACCTGTATCATCTCTGTTTGCAAGCTTTATCTATCCACTCCAGTGAGATGTGCTAATTATCTTTGCACGTGTGTGTGTGTGTGTGTGTAAAAAAGAGAGGGCATGTGTGAAAGTGAGAGAGTGTGTGTGAGAGTGAGACAGTGTGCGGGAGTGTGTGTGTGTGAGTGAGTGTGTGTGAGAGCAAGTGTGTGAGAGAGCACGTGTGTGAGAGTGAGAGAGCGTGTGTGTGAGCGTGAGAGAGTGTGAGAGAGAGTGAGAGAGTGTGAGAGATTTATTGTCACATATATCTCGGGAGATACAGTGAAAAGTGTATATGAGAGAGTGTGTGAGAGCGAGAGTGTGTGAGAATGATTAATTGTCACATATATCTTGGGAGATACAGTGAAAAGTATACCGGGGTGGCACAGTGGCTAGCACTGCTGCCTCACAGCACCAGGGTCCCAGGTTCAAATCCAGCCTCGGGTGACTATCTGTGTGAAGTTTGCACATTTTCCCCGTGTCTGTAGCCGGGTTTCCTCTCACAGTCCAAAGATGTGTAGGTCAGGTGAATTGGCCATGCTAAATTGCCCATAGAGTTAGGTGCATTAGTCAGAGGGAAATGGGTCTGGGTGAGTTACTCTTCGGAGGGTCAGTGTGGACTTGTTGGGTTGAAAGGCCTGTTTTCACACTGTAGGGAATCTCAATCTCATGTTTTGGATACTTGTGGGGGGGGTGGGGGGAACAACTTACCAAAGGCATGCATTAGGGTGCAGGTCTCTGGCACAGAGCCTGTCCCTGTTGCACAGAAGGGGAGGGGGGAAAGGAGGAGAGTGTTAGTCACTGGGGACTCGATAGTTAGAGGCTCAGATAGAAGGTTTGTTGGGAACAAATGAGACTCGCGGTTGGTGTGTTGCCTCCCAGGTGCCAGGGTCCGTGATGTCTCGGATTGTATCTTTGGGGTCCTGGAGGTAGAAGGTGACCAGGCTCAAGTCGTAGTTCACACAGGTAGAAAGAGGGATAGGGATGTAAGGCAGGATCTCAGGGAGCTAGAGTGAAAGCTGAGAGCTAGAACAAACCGAGTTGTTATCTCTGGATTGTTACTCGCGCCACGAGATAGTGAGACAAAGAACAAGGAGAGATATCAGCTGAACATGTGGCTGCATGGATGGTGCAGGAGAGAGGGTTTCAGGATCTTGGATAATTGGGACTCATTCTGGGGAAGGTGACACCTCTACAAACAGGATGGTCTTCACTTGAACCAGAGGAGTACTAATATCCTGGGTGGGAAATTTGCTGGTGCTATTTGGGTGGGTTTAAACCAGCTCAGCAGGGGGATGGGAACCTGAGGTTGCAGTACACAGGAGGATGAGAGTAAGGAGGGCGTGGACAGGATTTCATGGTCACAGGAGTGTGCTGGCAGACAGCAAACTGGTTTGAAATGTGTTAACTCAATGCCAGAAGTATCCGAAATAAGGTAGGTGAGCTTGCAGCATGGATAGGTACCTGGGACTTTGATGTTGTGGTTAGCACTGCTGCCTCACAGCACCAGAGACCTGGGTTCAATTCCCGCCTCAGGCGACTGTGTGGAGTTTGCACGTTCTCTCCGAGTCTGGGTGGGTTTCCTCCGGGTGCTCCGGTGTCCTCCCACAGTCCAAAGATGTGCAGGTCAGGTGAATTGGACATGCTAAATTGCCCGTCGTGTTAGGTAAGGGGTAAATGTAGGGGTATGGGTGTGGGTTGCGCTTCAGCGAGTCGGTGTGGACTTGTTGGGCCGAAGGGCCTGTTTCCACACTGTAAGTAATCTAATCTAATCTTATCTAATTTCAGAGACATGGATAGAGCAGGGTGAGGAATGGATGTTGCAGCTTCCAGGGCTTAGATCTTTCATTAAGATCGGGAAGGTGGTAAAAGAGGGGGAGGTGTGGCTTTGTTAGTCAAGGACAGTATAACGGTGGCTGAAAGAACTTTTGACAAGGACTCGTCTACTCAGGTAGTTAGGGTTGAGGTTAGAGATGGGAGAGGACAGGGCACACTGCTGGGAGATTTTTACAGGCCTCTGCAGAGTTCCAGGAATGTGGAGGAGAGGATCAGCAAAATGATTCTGGGTAGGAGTGAAAGGAACAGGGTGGTCAGTATGGGGGACTTTAACTTCCCCAACATTGACTGGAAATGCTATAACTCCAGTACATCGGAGTTTTGTCCAATGTGTACAGGAGGGTTTCCTGACACAGTATTACGAAGGGCCGACAAGAGGGGAGGCCACACTGGATCTGGTACTTGGTAATGAACCGGGTCAGGTGTTTGATTTAGTTGTAGGTGAACACTTTGGAGAGTGTGACCATAATTCAGTTACATTTAGTTTAGTGATGGAAAGGGATAGGTACATGCCACAGGGTAAGAGTTATGGATGGGGGAAGGGCAATTATAATGTGATTAGGCAAGAATTAGGATGCAGAGAATGGGGTAGCAAAATGCAGGGGATGGGGACAATCGCAATGTGGAGCTGGTTTAAGGAACCGATATTGTGTCCTTGATAGGGATGTCCCTGTCAGGCAGGGAGGAAGTGATAAGGTGAGGGAACCACGGTTTACTACAGAAATTAGTTAAGCGGAAGAAGGAGGTTTATGTATTGATGAAACGAGATGGTTCAGATGAGGCGATGGAGAGTTACAGATCAGCTAGGAAGGATTTAAAGAGAGAGTTGAGAAGAGCAAAGTGAGGACATGAGCAGTCTTTAGCAAATAGAATAAAGGAGAACCCTAAAGCTTTCTATAGGTATGTGAGGAATAAAAGGATGACTACGATAGGAATAGGGTCAGTCAAAGACAGAAGTCGGAAGTTGAGTGTGGACACTGTGGAGATCGGAGAGGTGCTAAACAAATATTTCTCATTGGTTTTCACTCAGGAAATGGAGAATATTGTAGAGGAGAAAGATGAGATATGGGATATTAGACTAGAAAGGATCGAGGTTAGTAAGGAGGAGGTGTTAGCAATTCTAGAAGGAGTGAAAGTAGACAAGTCCCCTGGGCCGGATGGGATTTATCTGAGGATTCTCTGGGAAGCTAGGGAGGAGATAGCAGAGCCTTTGGCTTTGATTTTTGAGTCATCATTGTCTACAGGTTTAATACCAGAGGACTGGAGGATTGCAAATGTTGTGCCCTTGTTCAAGAAGGGCAGCAGAGATGACCCAGGTAATTATAGACTAGTGAGCCTTATGTCTGTTGTAGGAGAAATTTTGGAAAGGATTATAAGAGATGGGATTTATAATCATCTAGTAAGCAACAATTTGATTGTACATAGTCAACATGGATTTGTCAAGGAGGTAGAAACAATGACTGCAGATGCTGGAAACCAGATTCTGGATTAGTGGTGCTGGAAGAGCACAGCAGTTCAGGCAGCATCCAAGTAGCTTCGAAATCAACGTTTCGGGCAAAAGCCCTTCATCAGGAATAAAGGCAGTGAGCCTGAAGCGTGGAGAGATAAGCTAGAGGAGGGTGGGGGTGGGGAGAAAGTAGCATAGAGTACAATGGGTGAGTGGGGGAGGGGATGAAGGTGATAGGTCAAGGAGGAGAGGGTGGAGTGGATAGGTGGAAAAGGAAATAGGCAGGTCGGACAAGTCCGGACAAGTCAAGGGGACAGTTACTGAGCTGGAAGTTTAGAACTAGGGTGAGGTGGGGGAAGGGGAAATGAGGAAACTGGTGAAGTCCACATTGATGCCCTGGGGTTGAAGTGTTCCGAGGCGGAAGATGAGGCGTTCTTCCTCCAGGTATCGGGTAGTGGGGGAGCGGCGGTGAAGGAGGCCCAGGACCTCCATGTCCTCGGCAGAGTGGGAGGGGGAGTTGAAATGTTGGGCCACGGGGCGGTGTGGTTGATTGGTGCGGGTGTCCCGGAGATGTTCCCTAAAGCGCTCTGTAGGAGGCGCCCAGTCTCCCCAATGTAGAGGAGACCGCATCGGGAGCAACGGATACAATAAATGATATTAGTGGATGTGCAAGTAAAACTTTGATGGATGTGGAAGGCTCTTTTAGGGCCTTGGATAGAGGTGAGGGAGGAGGTGTGGGTACAGGTTTTACAGTTCCTGCAGTGGCAGGGGAAAGTGCCAGAATGGGAGGGTGGGTTATTTGGGGGTGTGGACCTGACCAGGTTGTCGCGGAGGGAACGGTCTTTGCGGAAGGCGGAAAGGGGTGGGGAGGGAAATATATCCCTGGTGGTGGGGTCTGTTTGGACGTGGCGGAAATGTCGGTGGATGATTTGGTTTATGCAAAGGTTGGTAGGGTGGAAGGTGAGCATTGTTACGGTTGGAGGGGTGGGGTCTGAGGGTGGAGGTGCCTTTATTCCTGATGAAGGGCTTTTGCCCGAAACGATTTCGAAGCTACTTGGATGCTGCCTGAACTGCTGTGCTCTTCCAGCACCACTAATCCAGAATGGATTTGTCAAGGGCAGGTCATGTGTCACAAACCTCACTGAGTTTTTTGAGGAGGTGACAAAGCATTTGATGAGGGTAGGGCAGTTGACGTGATATACATGGAATTCAGTAAAGTATTTGATAAGGTTCCACATGGTAAACTGTTGGAGAAAATGCAGAGGCATGGAATTGAAGATGATTTAGCAGTTTGGATTAGAAACTGGCTTTCTGAAAGAAGGCAGCAAGTGGTGGTTGATGGAAAATATTCAGCCTGGAGTCTGGTTACTAGTGGTGTGCCACAAGGATCTATTTTGGGACCACTGCTGTTTATCATTTTTATAAATGACTTGGACGCAGGCATAGGTGGGTGGGTTAGTAAATTTGCAGGTGACACTAAAATCAGTGGAGTAGTGGATAGTGTGGAAGAATGTTACAGGTTGCAGGGGGACTTGGATAAACTGCAGACTTGGGCTGAGAAGTGGCAAATGGAGTTCAATGCAGCTAAATGTGAGGTGATTCACTTTGGGAAGAATAACAGGAAGGCAGCATACTGGGTTAATGGAAAGATTCTTGGTAGTGTGGATGTGCAGAGGGATCTTGGTATCCATGTACATAGATCCCTGAAAATTGCCACCCAGGTGGATAGTGCTGTTAAGAAGGCACACTGTGTGTTAGGTAAAAACAATGACTGCAGATGCTGGAGTCCAGATTCTGGATTAGTGGTGCTGGAAAAGCACAGCAGTTCAGGCAGCATCTGAGGAGCAGTAAAATCGACGTTTCGGGCAAAAGCCCTTCATCAGGAATACAGACAGAGTGCCTGAAGGGTGGAGAGATAAATGAGAGGAGGGTGGGGATGGGGAGAAAGTAGCATAGAGTACAATAGGTGAATGGGGGAGGGGATGAGGGTGATAGGTCGGGGGGAGGAGTGGATAGGTGGAAAAGAAGGTAGGCAGGTAGGACAGGTCATGAGGGCAGTGCTGAGCTGGAAGTTTGGAACTGGGGTAAGGTGGGGGGAGGGGAAATGAGGAAACTATTGAAGTCCACATTGATGCCCTGGGGTTGAAGTGTTCCGAGGCGGAAGATGAGACGTTCTTCCTCCAGGCGTCTGGTGGTGAGGGAGCAGCGGTGAAGGAGGCCCAGGACCTCCATGTCCTCGGCAGAGTGGGAGGGGGAGTTGAAATGTTGGGCCATGGGGCGGTGTGGTTGATTGGTGCGGGTGTCCCGGAGATGTTCCCTAAAGTGCTCTGCTAGGAGGCGCCCAGTCTCCCCAATGTAGAGGAGACCGCATCGGGAGCAACGGATACAATAAATGATATTAGTGGATGTGCAAGTAAAACTTTGATTGATGTGGAAGGCTCCTTTAGGGCCTTGGATAGAGGTGAGGGAGGAGGTGTGGGCACAGGTTTTGCAATTCCTGCAGTGGCAGGGGAAAGTGCCAGGATGGGAGGATGGGTTTTAGGGGGGTGTGGACCTGACCAGGTAGTCATGGAGGGAACGGTCTTTGCGGAAGGCGGAAAGGGGTGGGCCAGGACTCACCACTGACACCGCTGCAGCCTCCCAGGATGTCAGCAAGATGAAGAAAAGAAGACAGGGAGAAAAAGATGAAAAGAAGAGAGAGGAAAAGATTGCAGGCAGCCTGGAGCAGATAGGCTCAGCCTGAACATACCTACCCTGCCGGTGCGGCCATCTTGTGTGTCCATGAGAAAGAGAGAGAGAGTATGAGTATCAGAGAGACATAGAGAAAGTGAGTGCTTGTGTGAGACTGAGAAAGTGCTTGGGAGCACAAGTGGGCAAGTAAGTGTCAATGTGTGTGTGAGTGAGTGATTGCTCGTGAGATTGAGTGTGAAACTGAAGAGAGTGAGTAAGTGCGAGGAGAGAATGTGTGAGTGCACTTATGTGTGAGAGTGTGTGTTAATGAGAGAGTGTTTGTGAGAGTGTGATTGTATGAGTGTGAGAGAGTGTGTGTGTGTGAGAGTGAATGTGAGTGAGATCGAATGTGTGAGTATGTGAGTGTGAGACTGTGTGTGTGTGTGAGAGAGAGAGTTTGAGTGTGCGTGAGAGAAAGTGTGTGTGCGAAAGAGTGTGTGAGTGTGTGAAACACTGAGTGTGTGTGTGAGTGAGTGAGAGAGAGAGTGTGAGTAATGAAAGAGAGTGTGAATTTGTGCATGAGAGAGTGTCTGAGTGTATGTGTCTTCAGTGCCCAGGATAGACAGCTGCGTATATTAAAGATCAGACTGAATGCAGAAATGTCCCAGTAAAGTTCACTAGGAACATGTTCTCTAGGGACTAGTCCTCATTTGTTCCAGCAAGTGAGGAATATTCTCAGTAAGTTATTCTCAATAACTCCAAAAATGCCACAACACCAGCTCCCCAAAGACTGTCTGCAAACAGGAAGCTTCAAACTGTTTTAAATCATGTCACCTGAAGGAGCTAAAGAAAAGTTATGTACTGTTATAAAATAAAAATAAAGGTGCTGGAAATAGCAGATCTGGGAGAATCTGTGGAGAGAGAGGAAGTGAGTTAACATCTCAGGTCATGTGCTCTCATCAAAATGAGTTTCTGAAAGATCATTGCTCTGAAATGTTAACTCTATTTCTCTGTCCACAGATGCTGCCAGACCTGTTGAGTATTTCCAGCGTTTTGTACTATTTCAGATTCCCATTGTCTGCAGTCTTCTGCTTTTGTGAACAGGATTATACATCTGATTATTCTATTGGGAGAGAAGGGCAGCTCAACAGAACTTCCTGCAGTGCAGTTAACAACTGGAACAAGTTACTGTTTATCTAGCAACTAACACACTGGATTCATAGGTGTGTTATACTGAGAATGTTTTTGCATTTACTTCAGAGATCAGTGAAGAATACAACATACTTGACTCTATCTGATGCATTGGAGTTGTTCTGCAATTGAGAAGCAATCCCAGTCATAATCTCCCTGTTGTAGTTTATTGTTGACTGTAATGTGTTATATTACAACCAGCCAGACTCAGCCTTGCTTGTGCAGGATTGACGTAATTAGGGTTGTATTCTTTAAAAATATTTTTTTGAATTAACCCACTCAGTGATATCATTATGTATCTCTGGTGCAGGTGGGATTTGAATCTGGACCTCCTAGTCCAGGGATAAGGATACTTCCAACACAGCACAAGAGCTGTGTAATCGATATGTGACCAGGGGAAGACATCCCCCTGGCGTCACATACCCAGATGGCATTGCCAGGAAACAAGGCATTTTTCAGATGAATTGATCGATAGTAGAGATCAGATCAATGGAATGAACTTAATGTAATCGCAGCAACCAGAGGAGAATAAGATCTGGGTAAGGCAGAATTGACTAATAGTTGCTGCAGGCAGGACTGAAATTGTCAGCCCCTTGTGCCCTTGTGCTTGTGTTTCAGGGAGGAACACAAAGAGGACCCATGAGTGAGTGCACTTGGTGGATACTCACTGTTTTGACCCAAGGATGTAGATGGTTATTTAGATGGAGAACGCTACATCTGGATGGACAATTGAAGCCATGGAGAAGATGACAGATAGTCCATTGTATTTCAGTCACAGATACAGCTCAATTCAGACCATCTCATTCCATCTTGCTCAGATTAAACTGGTATTCGGGCAATGATTGTGTGGTAGTTTCACACCTGAGCATCCACCAGCACGGAGGCATCACAATACAACCTCGTTCGGTAGGGTCCCAATGGAGATAGACACATCATCTCTGGCTGTTAATTATTATAGTTATGCCTTAAATGTTATTTGTATCAGTTGTAAGGATGCAATAAACTTTAGAAACAAAAATGGAAGTTGCTGGTGAAATTTAGCAGTATCGGTGGAGAGAAAGCAGAGTTAACATTTCGGGTCCGGGCATCCTTCTTCAGAGCAGACCTGAAACATTAAATCTGAGTTCTCTCCCCAGATACTGCCAGACCTGCTGAGTTTTTCCAGCAATTTCTGTTTTTGTTTCTGATTTTCAACCTCTGCAGTTCTTTGTTTTTTTTTCAATAAACATCATCTTGTTATAATGAGTTTTGAGAAGATTTGTAGCTCAGGTTGAGGTTTTGGATGTAGGTTTGCTCATTGTGGACTGAATGGGTACCTAATGAATGCAGTCCACTGATTTCTCAGCAACAAACCCAAACAAGCAGACAAAACACGTCCAGAAAACCCGAGCCACTCTCCCCTACATCAACGACATCTTGGAAATGACTGCCAGATTACTCAGACCCCTGACATCATGGTAGCCCACAAACCCACCAACACACTAAAACAGCAGCTAATGAACTTGAAAGACCCTACACAGACAACAAGCAAAACTAATGTCATTTACAAAATACTGTGCAAGAACTGTAACAAACACTACATTGGACAAACAGGAAGAAAATTACCCACCAGGATACATGAACACCAACTCGCCACAAAGCGACATGACCCTCTCTCACTAGTATCCTCACATACGGATGAGGAAGGTCACCACTTCGATTGGGACAACACATCCAACCCAGGACAAGCCAAACAAAGACATGCACGAGAATTCCTGGCAGCATGGCATTCCAACTGGGATTCTATCAATAAACACATCGAGTTAGACCCCATCTACCACCCCCTAAGAAAGGGAATAGGAAGTGACTTCACTAGAGGAAATAACATCACTACAGGAAATGACATCACCAACCCAAGGAAACCCAAGCATATAAATAGAAAGTAGGAATTTTCAGCATTGCTTCACCTGAGGTCCACTGAAGATGTTACCTAGTAAGGTAATGAAACGTCTGGAAATGAACCTTCCAGCTCAGCGAGCAAACCTCCATTCATCTTGTTATACTAGAAAAGTTCTTCTTCATGTGAAGCTTTTCGAGTGGTATATCTTCCAACACTGATAATATAACAGGCCCCTTGGCTCAGCATTAGAAGGAGGATTGGCAGTAGTAAATATCCTCAACAACAAGTCACCAATGGTCTGTACTCAAGACCAAATATGACAATGTTCTCACAACATCTAGGCACAGGAATCTGGTCTAGACTTTTACTATTTTACAGTGAAGAGAGATATAGCATGTGGAAGTAATTTTGAAGGCTAGTTTGAGAGGGTAGATGGGTGAATGCTTAGCCTCCAATAGTGAATAGCAAGGGATTGGGAAAACATTGGGACCAGGCTTTTTTTGGGAGTTCAAGCAACAAACAATACAGTTTGGGAGATGGGGCTGGAGAGGATTCCTAACCTAAAGTACAGCAGTCCCGTGGGAATTTTCTGGCAAAGACTGGAACCAGCTGAATGGATGAATTTGCAGTACTTTCTGTCGAATAGATTTAAGTTGCAGGGTTCCGCATCAGCTGATGTTTATTAACAAGATTTGGAATTGGTTCATTTGGCAGATAAAATATTGAACTCAAGGTTGGAGAGAACACAATGTCTTGCATCATGGGAATGAACTGTACAGGGTGTGTGAATAATGGGTTGTAGCATATCGAGGCTGGTAAAGCACAAATAAAATGGTTTTTGTGTTGGAAACATTGAACTGTAGGACATTTTGATTAACTACTGATGGGTGGATAAGTAGCTGTAATAGTGATAGATTCATTGGTGGTGACAGAGAGGGTGAGTTGAGTGCCATGGGCTCTATGTAGTGGCTGATGCCCCCATTTACAAATGATATTGCCATGAAATTGTCTCCAGATGATGAACCATAGAATTAAACAGCGCAGCAAAAGTCCTTCAGCCCATTGTGTCCGCACCAACATGTCACCAACTAATCCCATTTCACAGCACCTGCCCCAAAGCCTTGAATGTTTTGATGTGTCAAGTGCACATTTAGATACTTTTTAAAGGAGAATTAGTATTTGAATAGAAGAGAATGAAAAGTAGAAAGCCAGCATAAATGTAAGATGGTCAGGGAGCAATCCAATTTGGAGTTTGGGCTGAACTTGTTTAATGGGAGAGTGGTACATTTCATGACAATAATATATTTGAAATGTACTGCATTGTGTGTGAAGAATTCTGGGTCACCTTGGGGTTAAGGTGTACATTGTAAATGCAAATCATTCTTTCTTGTTATGAGAGTGTTAGAATGTGGAACTCATAGGCAGAGAGAATATTTCAGGCATTAAGTGGAAGTCAGAGAAGCACATGATAGAGAAAGAAACAGAAAGAGAAGCTGATAGTGTGAGATTTACTAAATTAACTTGTATTACTTCACAGGATGGTCTAATTGCTGACTATGCCAGTGTTTATTGCCCATTCCTGTTTGTCATTAAGGGTCAACCACTTTGCTGTGGGTCTGGAGTCACATGTAGGCCAGACCACATAAAGATGGCAGTTTCCTTCCTTGAAGGACATTAGTGAACTAGTTTTTTTTTAATCCCTGGCAATTGATATTGGTCATCATTAAACTTTTAATTCCATATTTTTAGTGAATTCAATTTTCACCAACTGCCATGACAGGGTTTGAACACAGGTCCTCAGAACATTACATGGGTCTCTGGGTTAACAGTCTAGTGATAATATCAGTGGGCCATCACCTCCCTTAGCTAACTAGCAGCACTATTGGAGAAGCATTTGATAAAATGGTGTTTGAGAAAGAGTGGAATGGTTGGCAGCTTAGATAATAAGAGAAGGACAGTGGGAGTTGGGGGGATGGCAATGAGAACTCCCATAGAATATTCAGGCATTGAATAGGGTGGTCTAGGGGCTGCAGATCAGAACGCAGGGTGGTCGTGGGGGCAGCAGATCAGAACACAGGGTAGTCTAGGGGCTGCAGATCAGAACCCAGATTACAAAGAATCAAACTAAATGGAAATGCAATTGGATGGCAATGAAGTATTTATACATCTGTGAGAGAATGGGTTAGTTAGTAAAGTCCTCATTATTGCAGCCAAAACAGATTGTTCAGTCCTTTAGAGTTCTTTTGTGTGGGTTTATTGTTGTTCATTAATGAATTGTATTATTTTCCCTTTTTAAAAATTAACCCCACTCCTCTAGAATAATTCATGTTATGTGTAGAACTTCTGAAGATCACTGACAGATGTGGGAAGATGTTATATAAATGCAATGTCAAATATAATTCACTCAGATGTTCAGAATTTAATATAGATTCTCCTAACATGGCCTTGAGGAAGGACAAGGCTCAATTATTAATGAGAAGTTATTTAGTTGGATTGTGGACAGATGATGGTTTTGATGAATACGTTGTTTTCCCCTTGAGGCTGGGAGTTTCCATCCTGGAGTCCGACACTTAGACACCTCTTCAATCATTTTCTAATCTCATTAATAAACCCAAGTATTAAAAGTTTTCACAGTGTATATGAATTGAATTAGTTCCACTGTCACATGTACTCAAGTGAGACCAATAAAGAGTTTGCAGTGTCACAATACAGCGCCGTCGTAGGTACAAAGGTACCTACAGGTACAGTCACAGAGCCATAGAGATGTTCAGCACGGAAACAGACCCTTCGGTCCAACCTGTCCATGCTGACCAGATATCCCAATCTAATCCAGTCCCACCTGTCAGCACCTGGCCCATATCCCTCCAAACCCTTCCTATTCATGTACCCATCCAGATGCCTTTTAAATTGTGCAATTGTACCAGCCTCCACCACTTCCTCTGGCAGCTCATTCCATACACGTACCATCCTCTGCATGAAAACATGACCCCTTAGGTCTCTTTTATGTCCTTCCCCTCTCACCCTAAACCTATGCCCTCTAGTTCTGTTCTCTCCCACCTCATGGAAAAGACTTTATCTATTTATCCTATCCATGTCCATCATGATTTTATAAACATCTTTAAGGTCACCCCTCAGCCTCCGACACTCCAGGGAAAACAGCCCCAGCCTGTTCAGCCTCTCCCTGTAGCTCAAATCCTCCAACCTGGCAACATCCTTGTAGATCTTTTCTGAACCCTTTCAAGTTTCACAACATGCTTCTAATAGGAAGGAGACCAGAATTGCACGCAATATTCCAACAGTGGCCTCACCAATGTCCTGTACACTTGCAGCTTGACCTCCCAATTCCTGAACTCAATACTCTGACCAATAAAGGAAAGCATACCAAATGCTTTCTTCACTATCCTATCTACCTGCGACTCCACTTTCAAGGAGCTATGAACCTGCACTCCAAGGTCTCTTTCGTCAGCAATACTCCCTAGGATCTTACCCATGAAGTGTATAAGTCCCGCTAAGATTTGCTTTCCCAAAATGCAGCAACTCACATTTATCTGAATTAAACTCCATCTGCCACTTCTCAGCCCATTGGCCCATCTGATCAAGATCGTGTTGTAATCTGAGTTAACCTTCTTTGCTATCCATTACACCTCCAATTTTGGTGTCACCTGCAAACTTACTAACTGTACCTCTTATGCTTACATCCAAAACATTCATTTAAATGACAAAAAGTAGTGGAACCCAGCACCAATCCTTGTGGCACTCCACTGGTTGCAGGCCTCCAGTCTGAAAAATGACCCTCCACCACCACCCTCTGTCTTCTACCTTCGAGCCAGTTCTGTATCAAAATGGCTAGTTCTCTCTGTATTCCATGAGATCTAACCTTGCTAACCAGTCTACCATGGGGAACCTTGTTGAACACCTTACTGAAGTCCGTATAGATCATATCTACTGCTCTGCCCTCATCAATCTTCTTTGTTACCTCTTCAAAAAAACTCTATCAAGTTTGTGATACATGATTTCCCACGCACAAAGCCATGTTGACTATTCCTAATCAGTCCTTGCCTTTCCAAATACATGTACATCCTGTCTCTCAGGATTCCCTCCAACAACTTGCCCACCACTGAGGTCAGGCTCACCGGTCTATAGTTCCCTGGCTTGTCCTTACCACCTTTCTTAGAAAGTGGGACCACGTTTGCCAACCTCCAGTTTTCCGGCACCTCACCTGTGACTGTCGATGATACAAATATCTCAGCATTTCCCTAGCTTCCCACAGAATTCTAGGGTACACCTGATCAGGTCCTGGGGATTTATCCACTTTTATGTGTTTCAAAACATCCAGTACTTCCTCCTGTGTAATATGGACATTTTTCAAGATGTCACCATCTATTTCCCTACAGTCTATATCTTCAATATCCTTCTCCACAGTAAATACTGATGCAAAATACTCATTTAATATCTCCCCCATTTTCTGTGGCTCCACACAAAGGCTGCCTTGCTGATCTTTGAGGGGCCCTATCCTCTCCCTAGTTACCCTTTTGTCCTTAATATATTTGTAAAAACCCTTTGGATTCTCCTTATCCCCGTTTGCCAAAGCTATCTCATGTCCCCTTTTTGCCCTCCTGTTTTCCCTCTTAAGTATACTCCTACTGCCTTTATACTCTTCTAAGGATTCTCTTGATCTATCCTGTCTAAACCTGACATATGATTCCTTCTTTTTCTTAACCAAACCCTCAATTTCTCTAGTCATCCAGCATTCACTATGCCTACCAGCCTTCCCTTTCACCCTGACAGGAATATACTTTCTCTGGATTCTTGTTATCTCATTTCTGAAGGTTTCCCATTTTCCAGCCGTCCCTTTACCTGCGAACATCTGCCTCCAATCAGCTTTTGAAAGTTCTTGCCTAATACCATCAAAATTGGCCTTTCTCCAATTTAGATCTTCAACTTTTAGATCTGGTCTATCCTTTTCCATCACTATTTTAAAACTAATAGAATAATGGTCGCTGGCCCCATAGTGCTCCCCCACTGACACCTCAGTCACCTGCCCTGTCTTATTTCCCAAGAATAGGTCAAGTTTTGCAGCATCTCTAGTAGGTACATCCACATACTGAATCAGAAAACATTCTGTACGCACTTAACCTCTCCATCTAAACCCTTAATACTACGGCAGTCCCAGTCTATGTTTTGAAAGTTAAAATCCCCTACCATAACCACCCTATTAGGTACTTAAAATCAAATTCTTGGGAAACAAAAACAAAATTAATAAAGTAGAGAAAAAAAAACAAGCCCAGCATTATAGATCATAGGAATAAGTCAGACATGTAACAAAAAATCATAGGACGAGGCTGTCTTGGCAAGGCAGTATTTATTGCCCAGAGGGCAGTTAAGAGTCAACCACTTTGCTGTGGGTCTGGAGTCACATGTAGGCCAGACCAAGTTTTCTTCCCTAAAGAGTCTTAGTGAACCAGATGGGTTTTCCCAACAGTTGATTCATGGTCATCATTAGATTCTCAATTCCAGATTTTTAAAAATTGAATTCCAATTCCACCATGATGGGATTGAAACCTGGGTCCCTGGAACATTACTTGAGTCTCTGGATTAACAGTCCAGTGAGAATACCATTAAGCCATCACTTCCCTTAAGTTGTAAGAAGTTCAGAATATCAGTTTTTCTGACCCAGTCCCTGCCGGCACCTGCCCTCAAGGGGGAGAAAGGCAGTTGGAACAGTTCTAAATGTAACCGAGCATTCAAGAAAACTGTTGAAGTTGTTTAATTGCCTTTGGCGCACTCTTTTCCAATCATGTTGAATTCAGTTGGATGGACCTCAGATGAGTCCAATTGATCTGTATGTGTTTTGCTTGGAAGGCGGGTGAAGGGGCTGCTTTGTTCAGATTGTTTTGTCCAATAGACCATTCATTCTTCACGGAGAGTGAGTACAGTCCTCTTCAGTACAGCATTGGTTTTTAGTACATGATACTGGAGTGATAAAGGAACGGTGCAGATTGACACCAAATGAGAGAAGGACGATTAAAGAGACATTTAGAGGCACACCATAAATATCTGGCTGGGTTTGAAATTTCCCATCACATTACACTGAAATATTACAGAGGCACAGAATACCTTTCTAATATCTAATCATATTTCCTACAAGTTTTAAGGATGACAAAACAGAAAGGAAAATTTGAGTGCATTCAATTACCTTTTTTTTAATTAAATGATTATTTTTAAAAATCAATTATAACCAAGTCTCACTATTGGTCAAGTTCCACGAATCCATGGGTCACAACACAGTGTAAAAGTACATTTTCCAGTCACCAAGGTGATGAATTAAATACCTAATCTAAATCAAATTTTCAACAAAAAGACCCATCAAGCAAATTCGTTAATCAACACAATTATTGGTTTAATATCAAAACAAACATATTTGTTACTCACCGCTTGTGTAGCGTCCTGGAAATCAAGCTGCATTTTCTCAAAGTTGACACAAAAGTTAAAGATTTTATAGAAGGCTGCAAAATTCCCCAATTTACCTGACTTTCAGACCCAGGTTGACAGAAAGCACAGACCAGCTATCTATACTGACCTAGGATTAATATTGATTACAATTATATTGACTTCAGGTGGCACAGTGGTTAGCACTGCTGCCTCACGGCCCTAGTTTGATTCCAGCCTTGGGTGACTGTCTGTGTGGAGTTTGCACATTCTCCCCGTGTCTGTGTGGGGGTGCTCCGGGTGCTCTGATTTCCTCCCATGTTCCAAAGATGTGCAGGTCAGATGAATTGGCTATGTTAAATTGCCCGTAGTGTTAGGTGCCTTAGTCAGAGGGAAATGGGTCTGGGTGGCTTACTCTTTGGAGGGTCGGTGTGGACTGGTTGGGCTGAAGGGCCTGTTTCCACGCTGTAGGAAATCTAATCTAATGTAAGCAATTATGATATATTGGCAAGTAAACTCTACTAGTAGTCCAGAGTAACTACACACTCAGGTGCTGCGAGAACATCGCACTTTTGAACTTGTGTTCCTAATCTAGTGCAAGTGCATCATCAGAACACAAAGAACTTAATTATCACTTTATGAAATATGTTTTACTACCTGTCAAACCAAGAATTCCACATCATAATCCTCTTTCCAAATACTTGAAGATATTTTTAGTAACATTACTGATGGAATTTTAACCTTCCTTTTAATTATGCAAGAAGAATACATAACATTAGCAAATCAACAACTGAAAATCAAGTTTTGATGTTTCAGGAAATGGAATATTCCATGAAACTAATTTTTCTGCTAGAAAGTGTACATTTCTGGTTGAGATGCTTTTTGTTTCTCGAAGTTGAAATTTCTCTTTATTTTCCTTTTCCCCTTTACTTAAGACACAAATTCTGACACTTATGGTTCAATTATTTCTGATGGAAGTGATAATGTAATTTAATGTTCAGCAAAATTTGTCGTTTAAACACAATTGTTCATCCATTTGCTATTGGCTTTTTTCCTTGGATTTATACAACAGAGAAATGAAAAATGGCAAATGGTGTCAAACAGGAAGATAAGCTAATTACATGCATTGATAGACTATGATATCCATATATTATAGTATTTTAAAAACCAAATCTTTTTATTTTTATGTTTTTGATTGTGGACTGAAATGAGAAAAAGGCTGTTACAAAAATCATACAGACATGATTGCAGCACTTTTTGTAAATGCTGTTTTTGTTTGTTCAGTTGGTCATGGTTTCATCCATGGACTCCATTTACACTTCTCGTTGCAGCGGAAAAGCTGTCAATATCATCAAATACCCCTCCCACCCCGGTAACGATCGCCTACAATCGCTTCCATCAGGTAGGAGATACAGAAGCTTGAACACATGCACCAGAAGGTTCAAGAGCAGCTTCTTCCCCGCTGTTATTAGATTGCTGAATGGATCTCTTTAACTTCAAATGATGTTGATCTTGTATCTGTACACCTCTTGTGCAGCCATAACCTGCCACACTCTGTCTAAGCACCCTATGATCTGTATGTCCTTGTTTGCTACAATCTGTCTGTACTGCTCACAAAACAAAACTTTTCACTGTACTAGGAGACAGTGAGGACTGCAGATGCTGGAGATCAGAGTTGAGACTGTGGTGCTGGAAAAGCACAGCAGGGCAGGCAGCATCTAAGAAGCAGGAGAAACTCTCCTGCCCCTCAGATGCTGCCTGACCTGCTGTGCTTTTCCAGCACCTCACTCTTGACATTTCACTGTACTTATGTACATGTGACAACAATAAATCAAATCAACTCAAATCAGGGAGGGTTATTACTGATGAATTATTTCTGATGGAAGTGATAATGTAATTTAATGTTCAGGAAAATTTGTCTTTTAAACACAATTGTTCATCAATTTGCTATTGGCTTTTTTCCTTGGGTTTATACAACAGAGAAATGAAAAATGGCAAGTGGTGTCAAACAGGAAGATAAGCTAATTACACGCATTGATAGACTATGATATCCATATATTATAGTATTTTAAAAAGGAACAGTCTGGGTACAAAGTGAAATTTACGAGGTAAAAACAATGACTGCAGATGCTGGAAACCAGATTCTGGATTAGTGGTGCTGGAAGAGCACAGTAGTTCAGGCAGCATTCAAGGAGCTTCGAAATCGATGTTTCGGGCAAAAGCCCTTCATCAGGAATAAAGGCAGTGAGCCTGAAGCGTGGAGAGATAAGCTAGAGGAGGGTGGGGGTGGGGAGAAAGTAGCATAGAGTACAATGGGTGAGTGGGGGAGGGGATGAAGGTGATAGGTCAGGGAGGAGAGGGTGGAGTAGATAGGTGGAAAAGGAGATAGGCAGGTAGGACAAGTCCGGACAAATCATGGGGACAGTTACTGAGCTGGAAGTTTGAAGTGGGGGAAGGGGAAATGAGGAAACTATATCATTTATTGTATCTGTTGCTCCCGATGGATAGATGGGGAGGGAGATTGGCAGATAGGACAAGTCATGGGGACAGTGCTGAGCTGGAAGTTTGGAACTGGAGTGAGGTGGGGGAAGGGGAAATGAGGAAACTGGTGAGGTCCACATTGATGCCCTGGAGTTGAAGTGTTCCGAGGCGGAAGATGAGGCGTTCTTCCTCCAGGCATCTGGTGGTGAGGGAGCGGCGGTGAAGGAGGCCCAGGACCTCCATGTCCTCGGCAGAGTGGGAGGAGGAGTTGAAATGTTGGGCCACGGGGCGGTGTGGTTGATTGGTGCGGGTGTCCCGGAGATGTTCCCTAAAGTGCTCTGCTAGGAGGCACCCAGTCTCCCCAATGTAGAGGAGACCGCATCGGGAGCAACGGATACAATAAATGATATTAATGGATGTGCAAGTAAAACTTTGATGGATGTGGAAGGCTCCTTTAGGGCCTTGGATAGAGGTGAGGGAGGAGGTGTGGGCGCAGGTTTTACAGTTCCTGTGGTGGCAGGGGAAAGTGCCAGGATGGGAGGGTGGGTTGTAGGGGGGGGGGGTGTGGCCCGTGAAACGTCGATTTCAAAGCTCCTTGGATGCTGCCTGAACTGCTGTGCTCTTCCAGCACCACTAATCCAGAAACAAAGTGAAATTTGGCCAGCTACAAGTATGTGATTGATCTGTAGAGTGATGACCAGCTGCCAGTGACAAAAGCTGTCTGCCTGCCAAGAAATATGGTAGATGGATAGCTTGTGGGCATGAACAATATAGCCAGAAGCCTTCACACCTCTGGAAGGCAAGTTAGGGCCTCTCAATGTTAGTTGAGAAGGATCTGGATGTAATTTCAGAAGACAGAATCATTTCTTCAGTTCAGGTGAAACAGTCACCTCAGCAGTAGTGGTTTCTAGTCTATGGAGCTTCCAAGATAGGAGAGTTTGCATAGAAATCTTCATGTTGTTCAAGTTGAGCAAGTTTAAGTCATCTGATTGTGAAAGGTTTACACCATCAGACACAGAAAGGAATCATAAAAAATATCTCAAAAAAGTCCTTGTGAAATAAACTGTAAAGTATCAGTATTGCTACATTTTAGAGGCATTTGGATGGGTATATGAATGGGAAGGGTTTGGAGGGACATGGACCAAGTGCTGGCAGGTGGGACTAGATTGGGTTGGAATATCTGGTCGGCATGGACGGGTTGGACCGAAGGGTCTGTTTCCATACTGTACATCTCTATGACTCTATGACTCTAAAGAGATGAGTAACAAAATAGGATTCGATGAGTCTATATTTAGAACATGGAACAGTACAGGCCCTTTGACCCTCGATGTTGCGCCGCCCTGTCATACTAATCTGAAGCCCATCCCACCTACACTAGACCATGTACGCCCATTTGCCTGTCCAATGATGATTTAAAAGCACTTAAACTTGGCGAATCTACTACCATTGCAGGCAAAGCATTCCATACCCTTACTACTCTCTGAGTAAAGAAACTATCTCTGACATCTGTCTTATACCTATCACCCCTCACTTTAAAGTTGTGTCCCCTCGTGTTTGCCGTCCCCATACTTGGAAAAAGGCTCTCCCTGTCCACCCTATCTAACCCTCTGATTATCTTGTATGTCTCAATTAAGTCACATCTCAACCTTCTTCTCTCTAACGAGAACAGCCTCAAGGCCCTCAGCCTTTCCTCGTAAGACCTTCCCTCCATACCAGGCGACATCCTAGTAAATCTCCTCTGCACCTTTTCCAAAGCTTCCACATCCTTCTTATAATGCGGTGACCAGAACTGTACACAATTCTCCCAAGTGTGGCCGTACCAGAGCTTTGTACAGCTGCAGCACAACCTCCTGGTTCCAGAACTCAATCCCTCTATTAATAAAGGCCAAAACACTGTATGCCTTCTTAACAACCCTGTCAATCTGGGTGGCAACTTTCAGGGATCTGTGTACATGGACACAGAGATCTCACTGCTCATCTTCACTCCCAAGAATTTTACCATTAGCCCAGTACTTTGCATTCTGATTACTCCGTCCAAAGTGTATCACCTCACACTTGTCCACATTAAACTCCATTTGCCACCTCTCAGCCCAGCTCTGCATCCTATCTATGTCTCTCTGCAACCTACTACATCCTTTGTCACTATCCACAACTCCACTGACCTTAGTGTCGTCCGCAAACTTACCAACCAACCTTCTAAGCCCTCATCCAGGTCATTTATAAAAATGACAAAAAGCAGTGAACCCAACACCGGCCCTTGCGGTACGCCGCTAGTAACTGGACACCAAGATGAACATTTCCCATCAACTATAACCCTCTGTTTTCTTTCAGCAAGCCAATTACTGATCCAAACTGCTATGTCTCTCACAATCCCATTCCTCCATATTTTGTACAATAGCCTACTGTGGGGAACCTTATCGAAACCCTTGCTGAAATCCATATACACCACATCAACTGGTTTACTCTCATCTACCTGTTTGGTCACTTTGTCAAAAAAGTCAATAAGATTCGTTAGGCATGACCTACCCTTCACAAAACCGTGCTGACTGTCCCTGATCAGATTATTCTTTTCTAGATGGTTATAAATCCTATCTCTTATAACCTTTGCCAACACTTTACCAACAACTGAAGTGAGACTCACTGGTCTGTAATTACCAGGGTTGTCTCTACTACCCTTTTTGAACAAGGGAACCACATTTGCTATCCTCCAGTCCTTAGGCACTATTCCTGTAGACAATGATGATTTGAAGATCAATGCCAAAGGCTCGGCAATCTCTTCCCTTGCTTCCCAGAGGATCCTAGGATAGATCCCATCTGGCCCAGGGGCCTTGTCTATTTTCACACTCTGCAGTATTTCTAATACCTCTTCCTTGTGAACCTCAATCTCTTCTAGTCTAGAGGCAAGTATCTCTGTATCTTCCTCGCCAATATTTTAATTTTCTATAGTGAACACTGTTGAAAAATATCTATTTAGTGCTTCCCCTATCTCCTCTGACTCCACACACAACTTCCCTCTATTATCCTTGATTGGCCCTAATTTAACTCTCATCATTCTTTTATTCCTGACATACCTATGGAAAGCCTTGGGGTTAACCTTGATCCTATCCTATATTTCTCTGGGATTAAATCACTGTAATAGATAGTGTTGGTAATAATTGTTGAAACTTTGTTTTGATGTTTGTGTGAAGATTTCTAACTGTAATTTGTATAGAAAGGGAGCTTTATTTAATTTCTTTCCATTTGTGCAATAAATGTATGTTCTGTGAACAATAAATATTTTGAGCCTCGTGTGAAGTTGTTTGAATGACTAAACTCCACATTAACTATTGGCAAACATTTTCAATATATGATCTATCAAGCCAGCTTTCATTCTGTGATCTGATTTGTCCAATGTTACCATCGGCTGGGATCATAAGAAGAGTAAATGGGCAACTCCCTTTACACCAAAATTATAGCCTTAAAGATGTAGCTTCAGCAATTTCTGTAATTACTTTCACAAAGGAATTGTATAAATATTTGAATATGACCAATTTATGGGAAGAAGATGGGGGGAGCAGTGGGACTAATTGGATTGCTCATTCAGAGAGCTAGTACAGGCAGAATGGGCTCAACAGCCCCCTTCTGTGATCAAGGCTCAGTGAGGCAAGAATGGAACCAACCAATGTAGATCACACATCATGTATATTCTGTGATTCCAATAGTTTCAGCCCATCGCCTGCAGCTTCTATTTTATTGTTTCCTCAAAAACAAAATGCAGTAAAGGAATGGGAAACGAAAAACAATGTTCAATTGAAGCATTTCTCATGGGAAAAGACTAATCCTGAATCAACACCTGGTGATTGAACGCTGCACTGATCTGAGAGTCCCTTGGCAGCATTCCCCTTGCTGAACCAATCGCTTGTTACAGCTCCTCATTCATAAACAGGTAGGCACAACTTCGACAAAGCTGTTACATGCAGCATGTCCCCCAGACTTGACTGCTGGGATGGACTGTTCAGCTGAACGAGATGGAGCTATGAGGAGAGGCTGAAGAGGCTGGGGCTTTTTTCACTGAAGTGCAGGAGGTTGAGAGGTGACCTTATCGAGATTTATAAAATCATGATAGGTATAGATAAGGTATAAATGTCAGGTATCTTTCCCTCGGGTGGGAGAATTTGAGCGTTGAAGGCATATTTTTTTAAGGGGACAGGAGAAAGATTTTAAAAAGACATAAGCGGCAATTTTTTTACACAGAGAGTGGTTCTTCTGTGGAAACTTCCAGGTGGATGCAGGTACAGCTTCAACATTTACAAGATATTTGGATAAGTTCATGCGTAAGAAATGTTTAAAGGAATATGGACCAAGTACAGGTGGGTGGGCCCAGTTTAGTTTGGGATTGTGGTCAGTATGGATGGGTTGGGTTGGAGGGTCTGTTTCCATGCGATGTGGCTCTATGGCTCTACACTGGTGGGGTGGGGCGTGGGTGGGGGGGGGGGGGGCGAAGATGGGGGATAGTCATGATCCAGATGTTTGGTGCTTCTGACTCCCACCAGCTTCTGCTGGCTGGAGACTGACCACTATCATCACAAATCTCAACCCAAGCAAGGACACGAGGTTCCTTTGAGCAAAGGACTTTAGAAACTGCAACTTTTATAATCAAATGAAGTGGCTGGCCATTGGTCAGCACATTGCTCTGCAAAGATTATTCCCAAAGAAATACACGCAACCAGCCACAAAGGATGAATGCATTGAACT
This sequence comes from Chiloscyllium punctatum, assembly GCF_047496795.1. Taxonomy (NCBI): domain Eukaryota; kingdom Metazoa; phylum Chordata; class Chondrichthyes; order Orectolobiformes; family Hemiscylliidae; genus Chiloscyllium; species Chiloscyllium punctatum. The sequence continues at coordinate 4,078,189 of NC_092775.1, forward strand.
GAATGGTTTGACTCATTGACATACATCAAATGCTCCAAATGGCGCATTCGGTGATCTCCAGTCCTCTGAGAATGCCAGTATCCAGTAAAGCCATAATAAACTAATTTATCTCTCGTCCCTATCTTAAAGTCACTATCCCAAATAGACTGGGATATGAAGCCTAAGAAATGGCTTAGAATCATTTTTAACTCTGCAAGATGTTTGGTCTGCAAGAAATGATTCAGGGAGTAGTTCATCACTTTATCGTTGGTTAACAGGATAAAGAAGTTTGTGTTTTCTTCATTGCAGCAGTGACTACACTTCAAAAGTATTTCATTGGCTGTGACACTGACCATGACACTGACCGTGACACTGACCGTGACACTGGCTGTGACACTGACCGTGACATTGACCATGACACTGACCGTGACACTGGCTGTGACACTGACCGTGACATCGACCGTGACACTGACCATGACACTTACCGTGACACTGGCTGTGACACTGACCATGACACTGACCGTGACACTGGCTGTGACACTGACCCTGACACTGACCATGACACTGACCGTGACACTGACCGTGACACTGACCATGACACTGACCGTGACACTGGCTGTGACACTGACCATGACACTGACCGTGACACTGACCATGACACTGACCGTGACACTGACCGTGACACCGACCGTGACACTGACCATGACACTGACTGTGACACTGGCTGTGACACTGACCATGACACTGACCGTGACACTGACCATGACACCGACCGTGACACTGACCCTGACACTGGCTGTGACACTGACCATGACACTGACCATGACACTGACCGTGACACTGACCCTGACACTGACCGTGACACTGACCGTGACACTGACCGTGACACTGGCTGTGACACTGACCGTGACACTGACCATGACACTGACCATGACACTGACCGTGACACTGGCCGTGACACTGACTGTGACACTGACCGTGACACTGACCCTGACACTGGCTGTGACACTGACCGTGACACTGGCCGTGACACTGACCGTGACACTGACCATGACACTGACCGTGACACTGACCGTGACACTGACCGTGACATTGACCGTGACACTGACCGTGACACTGACTGTGACACTGACCGTGACACTGGCTGTGACACTGACCATGACTCTGACCATGACACTGGCTGTGACACTGGCTGTGACACTGACCGTGACACTGACCATGACACTGACCATGACACTGACCGTGACACTGGCCGTGACACTTACCATGACACTGACCCTGACACTGGCTGTGACACTGACTGTGACACTGACCATGACACTGACCGTGACACTGGCTGTGACACTGACCATGACTCTGACCATGACACTGGCTGTGACACTGGCTGTGACACTGACCGTGACATTGACCGTGACACTGACCGTGACACTGACCGTGACACTGACTGTGACACTGACCATGACACCGACCCTGACACTGACTGTGACACTGACCATGACACTGACCGCGACACTGACCGTGACACTGACCGTGACACTGACCATGACACAGACCGTGACACTGACCGTGACATTGACCGTGACACTGACTGTGACACTGACCGTGACACTGACCATGACACAGACCATGACACTGACCGTGACACTGACCGTGACACTGGCTGTGACACTGACCCTGACACTGACTGTGACACTGACCATGACTCTGACCATGACACTGACCGTGACACTGACCGTGACACTGACCATGACACTGGCTGTGACACTGACCATGACACCGACCATGACACTGACCGTGACACTGACCCTGACACTGACCGTGACACTGACCGTGACACTGACTGTGACACTGACCATGACACCGACCCTGACACTGACTGTGACACTGACCATGACACTGACCGCGACACTGACCATGACACTGACCATGACACTGACCGTGACACTGGCCGTGACACTGACCATGACACTGACCCTGACACTGGCTGTGACACTGACCGTGACACTGACCATGACACTGACCGTGACACTGGCTGTGACACTGACCATGACTCTGACCATGACACTGGCTGTGACACTGGCTGTGACACTGACCGTGACACTGACCATGACACTGACCGTGACACTGACCGTGACACTGGCAGTGACACTGACAGTGACACTGACCATGACACCGACCCTGACACTGACTGTGACACTGACCATGACACTGACCACGACATTGACCGTGACACTGACCATGACACTGACCGTGACACTGACCGTGACACTGGCAGTGACACTGACAGTGACTTGATTTGATATGTCTAATGGTTGTGAAGGCTACTCCTGCCACAAAAACATCAACTTGTGTTTATGTAGCACCTTTATGGTTATTAATTGTACCAGGGTGCTTCAAGGGAATTTTAGCAAATAAAATTTGACATTGAGCCACAAAAGAAGAGATTAGGACAAAATGTCAAAAAGCTTGGTTTAAAAGGCAGGTTTTAAGCAGAAAGGAGGACATCAGGAAGTCAGAGAGGCAGAAAGACCTCAGGAGGGAGTTCTACACCTTAGAGTTTAGGAAATTGAAGGAATGGTCATCAGCAGTGAAACAATTCAAATCAGAGATTTCCAGGGGATCAGAAGCAAAGGAAGGGAGAGATGAATTCTTAATGCGCTCTACCTGGGTGTCAATATTGTCACTGTTGCAGGAGGACTTTCTGACCTTGTTTCTCTTTAAAAAAAAACTGAAACCTCAGAAGCAGAAGGTCACAGGTATAAACTCTATTTGTGGGATTCGACCATACCATCTGTCTGACAATTCCGTGCAGGACCAGAGGGGTGCTGTCCAGCTGGAGTTTGGTCCTTTCTACTTGGCCAGGAGCAGGCAGGTGGGATTGGTTTAGTTTGGGATTATGTTTGGCATGGACTGGCTGGACTGAAGGGTCTGCTTCCATGCTGGATGACTCTCTGACTCTATGATGGTTCTGTTATTATTACCTTTAGCAACTTGTTTCACGGTGGGATTGTTCTTGGGAAGAAAGTTTGTTGAGATACTGTCTTGTAACAATTGAATTTTGTAGTTTGTGATGATGGCTATCTCGTTTTTGTTAGAGGACATCAGATCTTCGCTCCCATCAATTCAGATTGATCCAGTTCATATTTTAGAGAACTCCATCAGTCTATCTTTCCCCTTCCTTTGCTGTCGTGTCATGAGTGTATTTCCCACAATGGTCGTGCAGAATCACTTGCATCACTTTAACTTTATTTAAATCTCTCACAGCATTACAAACTCACACACTGTTAAAAATCACACAACACCAGGTGATAGTCCAACAGGTTTATTTGGAAGCACTAGCTTTTGGAGCGTCGCTCCTTCATCAGGTGGTTGAAGGAGCAGCGCTCCGGGAGCTAGTGCTTCCAAATAAACCTGTTGGACTATCACCTGGTGTTGTGTGATTTTTAACTTTGTACACCCCAGTCCAACACCGGCGTCTCCAAATCAAACTCACACACCAATTCTGTACTTCTGGAGTGGATAAACAAATGTTCGGTGAGCAATAACTGTGATATCTTTGTTGCACTCCTCAGAAATCCAAGAGCTCTGTTTACTTTGGATGTCTTCTCCTGACTGTGGAATGAAACATGATATTTATCTACTTTTCCAGGTGGATATACAAAAAGCACAATTTGTTCTTCAAGACTGCTATTGAATCAGTTTAAAAATTACTTAGAAGGTAACTAGATCTTAGCTCTAAAAGAGGAACAGACGATGGGCAGGAATAATTAATGCTCTGAATAAGGGTCACTGGACTAGAAATGTTACCTGCTTTCTCTCTTCACAGATCCACTGAGTTTCTCCAGCATTTTCAGTTTTTGTGTGTTTCAGATCTTCACAGTCGACAGTTCTTTGTTTTATAATAATTAATATTTGATTAAATAAATGGTTTGTGTAATAGATCATCAACATAGACTTGATGAATCATGTTTCTTTGCTATTACAGTTAATTAAACTAAGCATAGTTTCAGGCCAAAATTAGTGTTTGTACTTATTTGTGAATTTGGCAATTATATAGAAGTAACAAAGCCATAACAGTGACTTTTAAGGTTCAGGATCTGTCTAGTTATTTTCAGGAAGATTGAGGTGGACTTTGATGGGTAGTGAATGGGAATGGGTCTTGTTGAAATTGTCTGTTATTGACATTATGATTAAAACAGTGTGACACAAAGAACAAGGAACACAAGGATGCCTATTTATCTTCCATATTCTCACAGGTGTTCCATGTGAACTATTTAATGGCAGCCACAAAATCAAAATTAAACCATTTACAGCATATGTAGAGGCCATATAACAATGGTAAGCCAGTCAGTTCACTGTTGTGATGGAAGAAGCAAGTCTTTTTTTCAGTTCAGAGGACACCAGCGTTGAGTTTAGAAGTAAGTTTAGTTTATCTCCCAGAAGAAGGGTTCAGGATAGTTAATTAAACAGGTCACTTCAGCAGAATGTTTTAGTTTGCGAAACTTTCAAACCAGGAGCTTGGTTAGAAGTCTGCAGTGCTTTGGAACTGAGAAAGTTTAGGCTCTCAGATTTGTGGAAACGTTCATGTTAGCAGATCTGGAAAGGACTTATATCCACAATTATATCAAGGAAATAGTGAAGTTAATCAATTAGAACACCAAGAGGTTGAGATATGGGGGGTAATTTCCCTGAACTTGAGTCTGTAGAGCAGATAGCGCTGAAAAACTGGTTGAAAATTTGTTTTGCTGTATCTTTTAGATCTTGTTAACTTCTTCAACATCTCAATAGTTTGTTCCATTTCTTCTTTTCTGTATTAGATTTCTATTCTGTTGTTAAGGAAAGTCTGCAGCCTGTAATTAACCACCATGGTAACAAACTAAACAGAAAAACAACGAAACAGCTTTCAAAAAATGTCAATGCTGGAATTCAGAACCAAAAACAGAAGTTACTAGGGAAAAAAACTCAGCTGGAAGAAAAACACCTCACTTTCAGCTTGGAGACCCTACACCTTCTGATCTCAAAATTGCGTTAAATAATTCTAGGGTCTGTGCACCCTCTCCTATGGTACACTATTTGAAGGCGATAAATTCAATATTAGGCCCAGAAGGTTGCAAAGTGCCTGATCTGAAGATGAGGTATTGTTCTGCTGGAGTTCTGCTGGAGTTGTCTGAAATGGCAGAGAATTATCCTTTGAGTGCGACGGTTGGTGGGATGAGAAGTGAGGACAAGGGGGCCCCGATCATGCTATTGAGAGTGATGGGAAGGGGCAGGTCGGAAGAGCAGATGATAAGTCAGATGCAGTTGAAGGCCCTGCCAACCACAGCGGGCAGGAAACCACCGTTATGGAAGCCTGGTCAGCAGTGCTGTTTTGGATGGTGGCATCATCCAAACAGTTATTACGTAGGCTGGGAGAACGGGATGGAATCCTTGCAGGACGTGGGAGTGTGATGAGCTGTAGTGAAGGTTGCTATGGGCATCAGGGGCTATGTAGTGGAGGATAATGAACAGTTTATTCCCCGAAACGAGTCAGAGAAGTCAAGGAAAGGAAGGGAAGTGTTCAAATGGATGATGTGAAAGTTACGGAGGGGTGGAAATTGGAGGCAAAGTTAAGGTCCTTGCAGGGGAGTGAAGTGGCACCAAAGCAGTTGTTGATGTACAGAACAAAAGAATTGTGGGAGGGGGCTAATGTCGAACTGGAACAAGGATCATTCCACATACCCCATAAAGAAGCAGGCATAACTGGGACCCATATGGACCCAAAGCCTCCCCTTTGACTTGGAGCAGATGAGATGGATTAAAGGAGAAATTGTTCAGTGAGAGAACAAGTTCAACCACCCACTAGAAAGCCAGACTCCCATGATTACCTTCACTACAGCTCGTCACTTTTCAGGCCGGCAGGAGACACACCAGTGCTCCCCCTTTCTCACATTGCCATCATTTTATCTGAACTACTAACTTCTTTCCTCCTCCAGCACCCTACACCCACTACTCACCTCACCCCCACCCCCAAATATAGCATAAATGCTGCCCCCTCCACACTTCTCTTCAGCTCTGATGAAGAGTCATCTAGACTGAAAACTTTAGCTCGCTCTCTCTCTATGGATGCTGTCTGACCCGCTGTAATCTCCAGCATTTTTGTTTTCACTACAGATTCCAGCATCTGCAGTAATTTGTTCCTGCAGAGTATAGTGTGACAGCTACAGAGAAGGTGCAGAGCGAAATCAACGCTACTATGAGAGCTCTGTTCAGAAGCCTGATAATAACAGGGGAAAAGCGGGTTTTTCAAATTCATTTTTGGGATGTGGGTGTCACTGCCTGGGCCCAGTACTTATTGCCCTGTCCCTAGTTGCCCCTTGAGAAGGTGTGGGTGAGCTGCCTTCTTGAACCACTGCCGTCCATGTGCTGCAGGTAGACCCACAATGCTATTTGGGAGAGAATTCCAGGATTTTGACCCAGTGACAGTGAAGGAACGGCGATACATTTCCAAGTCAGAATGGTGAGTGGCTTGGAAGGGAACTTGAAGGGAGTGGTATTCCGATGTATCTGCTGCCCTTGTCCTTCTGGGTGGAAGTGGCTGTGGGTTTGGAAGGTTCGGTCTGTTGGTGGTGGAGGGAGTGGATGCTGAGTATGACTGTGTCAGGCTGTTGCTGGACAGACCTCTGAGATAGCTCTCCCAGTGTTAGCACTAACCCTCAGTTGTTAGTGAGGAGGATTGTGCAGGATCGTTTCCGGTGCCTAGGCGAATGCCTGGTGATCTGTCCGGTTTCATTTCTTTGAGACTTTGTAGAAACTGACACAACTGAATGGCTTGTGAGGTCATTTCAGAAGGGCAACTGAGAGTCAACCACATTGGCTACCAGTCCGGGGGAACATTTAGGTCAGATCAGGTAAGGATGGGCAGTTTCCTTCCTGAAAGGACATCAGTGAACCAGGTGCTTTTTTCCAAAAATTGACAATGATTCAGGGTGATCTGTCGATTCTTAATTGCAGATTTTTATTTTGTTGAATTATATAATTAAATCTGTTGGTTAGCGTTTTCAAACATTTGTATCTTTTGCCTTGGGGAAGAGGGGGGGGGGAAGGGTCTTTGATGTTGGCTGCAGTGGGAAGTGTAGATGGGGCCAGTGGATGGAAGGCTGGTTTGTGTGATGGACTGGGCTGTGTTCACATCTCTCGATAGTTTCTTGCAGCATCAGGTGCAGCAGTTGACATACCATGCTGTGATACACCCGGATAGATTGCTTTCTGTGGTGCATCTATAATAACTACTAAGAGTCATTGTGGACATGCTGAATTCCCTTCACCTTCTGAGGAAGTAGAGATCTTAGTGTGCTTTCTTGACATTAGCGTCAACATGAATGGACCAGAACAGATTGTGGGTGATATTTATTCAATCGGAACTTGAACCTCAAAACTATCTCCACCTCAGCAACGTTGATACAGACAGGGGCATGTCCACCACACTTCCTGAAGTCAATGACCAGCTCCTTCATTTTCCTGACATTGAGGGAGAAATTGTTGTCTGTACACCATGTCACTGTGCTCTTTATCACTTTCCTTTACACTGTGTTGTCATTAGCTAAGATCTGACCCACTATGGTTATTTCATCTGCAAACATATAAATTAGATGAGATTACTTACAATGTGGAAACAGGCCCTTCGGCCCAACAAGCCCACACTGACCCACAACCCACCCATACCTCTTCACCTAACACTACAGGCAATTGAGCACGGCCAATTCACCTGACCTGCACATCTTTGGACTGTGGGAGGAAACCCACGCAGATACAGGGAGAATGTGCAAACTCCACACAGTCAGTCGCCTGAGGCGGGAATTGAACCCAGGTCTCTGGTGCTTTGAGGCAGCAGTGCTAACCACTGCCACCATACCACCCACCAATAAATTCCATATAAATGGAATCAGAGCAGAATTTGGCCACACAGTGGTGAGTGTATAAGGAGTATAGTAAGAGGCTGAGTATGGAGCCTTGTGGGAAGCCAGTGTTGAGGATTATCACGGAGGTGTTGTCACTTATCCTTACTGATTGTGGCTTGTGGGTCAGGAAGTTGAGGATCCAGTTGCAGAGGGGGGAGCAGAGTCCAAGGTCAAAGAGTTTGGCATTGAGTTTAATTGGAATTAAGGTGTTAAAGGCAGAGCTAAAGTCAAAAACTGGGAAGTAGGTGTTCCTGTCATCTAGATGCCCATCTCTAATTGCCCAGAGAGCAGTCAAGAGTCAACCGCATCGCTGTGGGTCTGGAGTCACATGTAGGCCAGACCAGGTAAGGACTGCAGTTTCCTTCCCTAAAGGACATTAGTGAACCAGGTGAGTATGAGTGAACCATGGTGTTCGAGGTGAGCTACTGGTATGGATTGAGGATTAGTGGTGCTGGAAGAGCACAGCAGTTCAGGCAGCATCCAAAGAGCAGCGAAATCAACATTTCGGGCTTTTTCCCAAAACGTCGATTTCGCTGCTCGTTGGATGCTGCCTGAACTGCTGTGCTCTTCCAGCACCACTAATCCAGTATTTGGTTTCCAGCATCTGCACTTATTGTTCTTACCCCATGGATTGAGGATTGGCTGTCTGACAGAAGGCAGAGAGTTGGGATAAAAGGTTCTTTTTCAGAATGGCAGCCGGTGACGAGCGGTGTCCCGCAGGGTTCAGTGTTGGGGCCACAGCTGTTCACATTATATATTAATGATCTGGATGAAGGGACTGGGGGCATTCTAGCGAAGTTTGCAGATGATACGAAGTTAGGTGGACAGGCAGGTAGTACTGAGGAAGTGGGGAGGCTGCAGAAGGATCTAGACAGTTTGGAAGAGTGGTCCAGGAAATGGCTGATGGAATTCAATGTGAGCAAATGCGAGGTCTTGCACTTTGGAAAAAAGAATACAAGCATGGACTACTTTCTATGTGGTGAGAAAATTCGTAAAGTCAAAGTACAAAGGAATCTGGGAGTGCTAGTCAAGGATTCTCTAAAGGTCAACATGCAGGTTGAGTCTGTGATTAAGAAAGCGAATGCAATGTTGTCAATTATCTCAAGAGGGTTGGAATATAAAAGCACCGTTGTGCTACTGAGACTTTATAAAGCTCTGGTTAGGCCCCATTTGGAGTACTGTGTCCAGTTTTGGTCCCCACACCTCAGGAAGGACATACTGGCACTGGAACGTGTCCAGCGGAGATTCACACGGATGATCCCTGGAATGGTAGGTCTAACATATGAGGAACAGCTGAGGATCCTGGAATTGTATTCATTGGAGTTTAGAAGATTAAGGGGAGATCTAATAGAAACTTACAAGATAATACATGGCTTGGAAAGGGTGGACGCTAGGAAATTGTTTCCGTTAGGTGAGGAGACTAGGACCCTTGGACACAGCCTTAGAATTAGAGGGGGTCATTTCAGAACAGAAATGCGGAGACATTTCTTCAGCCAGAGAGTGGTGGGCCTGTGGAATTCATTGCCGCAGAGTGCAGTGGAGGCCGGGACGCTAAATGTCTTCAAGGCTGAGATTGATAAATTCTTGATGTCACAAGGAATTAAGGGCTACGGGGAGAATGCGGGTAAGTGGAGTTGAAATGCCCATCAGCCATGATTGAATGGCAGAGTGGACTCGATGGACCGAATGGCCTTACTACCGCTCCTATGTCTTATGGTCTTAAAACTCAAACCCTCTACCAATAAAAGCTAACAGCCCTATCAACCTGGGTGGCAATGTTCAGGGATCTTTGTACCTGGACACCGAGATCTCTCTACTCAGCGACACTGCCAAGAAGCTTACCATTAGCCCAGTACTTTGCATTCCGGTTACTCCGACCAAAGTGAATCACCTCACACTTGTCTGCACTAAACTCCATTTGCCACCTCTCAGCCCAGCTCTGCAGCTTATATATGTCTCTCTGGAATCTACAACATCCTTTGTCACTATTCATAACTCCACCAACCTTAGTGTCATCCGCAAATTTACTAACCCACCCTTCTGCGCTCTATTCCAGATCATTTATGCAAAAGACAAACAGCAGTGGACCCAAAACAGATCCTTGCGGTACCCCACTAGTAACTGAACTCCAGGATGAACATTTCCCATCAATCACCACCCTCTGTCTTCTTTCAGTTAGCTAATTTCTGATCCAAACCGCGGAATCACCCTCAATCCCATGCCTCTGTATTTTGTGCAATAGCCTATCGTGGGGAACCTTATCAAACACCTTACTGAAATCCATAAACACCAACTGCTTTACCCTCATCCTCCTGTTTGGCCAATTTCACAAAGAACATAATAAGGTTTGTCAGGCACAAACTTCCCTTCACAAAACCATGTTGATGGGTTGCACCTGAACTGGAGGGGTACAAATGTCCTGGGTGGGAGATTTGCTCGCGTGATTCGGGAGGGTTTAAACTAATTTGGCAGGGGGTGTGGGAATAAGAGCCACATGTCTGAGAGGGGGTCAGTTGCAGATGTGACAGTGTCAGGATATATTGAATCTAAAAGGAAGATTTCTCACATGATGAAACAAAGGGATCGGTTAAAGTGTGAATGCTTTAATGCAAGGAGTGCCCGAAATAAGAGTGACGAACTTAGAGCATGGATCAGCACTTGGGGATACGATGTTGTGGCCATAACGGAGACATGGGTCTCACTGGGGCAGGAATGGTTGCTTGATCTTCCAGGGTCTAGAACATTTAAAAAGAACAGGGAGGGTGGAAAAAGAGGAAGGGGTGTATCATTGCTAATCAGAGAGTGCATCATAGCTACAGAAATGAAGGTTGTTGAGGAAGGTTTGTCTACAGAGTCAGTATGGGTGGAAGTTAGGAACAGCAAGGGAACAGCCACCGCATTGGGGGGTTTTCTACAGACCCACTAATAGCAGTAGAGAGATTGAAGATCTCATAGGGGGGCAGATTCTGGAAAAATACAAAAGTAGCAGGGTTGTTGTTATAGGTGATTTCAACTTTCCCAAGATTGACTGGAACCTCCTAAGTACAGATGGTTTGGATGGAGTCGTTTTTGTCAGGTGTGTTCAAGCAGGGTTTCCTTACTCAATATGTAGACAGACAGATGAGGGGAGAGGCCATTTTGGATTTGGTGCTTGCCAGGACAGGTGTCAGATCTCGCGGTGGGAGAACACTTTGGTGACAGTGATCACAACTGCCTCACATTTACCACAGCCTTGGAGAGTAAAAGGAGCAGTTACTGAGGGAAGATATTCAATTGGGGAAAAGGAAATTATGGCGCTATCAGACAGGAGTTGGGAAGTACAGACTGGGAGCAATTGTTCCACAGAAAGGGCACAGCAGACATATGGAGACTGTTTAAGGGGCAGTTGTTGCGAGTGATGCACAAATTTGTTCCTCTGAGACAGGTAAGAAGGGGTAAGATTAGGGAGCCTTGGATGACGAGAACAGAGGAGGTTCTCATCAAAAAGGAAGAAGGCAGCTTACATAAGGTGGAGGAAGCAAGGATCTAGCACAGCTTTAGAGGATTACAGGCTTATTAGAAAGGAGCTCAGAAATGAACTGAGGGGAGCCAGGATGGGGTACGAAAAAGGCTTGGCAGGAAGGATTAGGGAGAACCCAAAGGCATTTTCCTCATATGTGAGGAATAAGAGAATGATCAGGGAGAAGGTAGGGCTGATCAGGGATAGCGTAGGGAACTTGTACATGGAGTCTGAGCAGATGGAGAAAGCCCTAAAGGAGATTTTTGCTTTGGTTTTCACCAAGGAAAGGGAACTTGTTATAAATGAAAACTTAGAGGAGCTGGGATACAGGCTTGACCAGATCAAGATTGATGAAAATGATGTGCTAGACATTTTGGAAAACATTAAGATTGATAAGTCCCGAGGGCCAGACCAGATTTATCTCAGGCTGCTCCAGGAAGCGAGAAAGGAGGTTGCTAAGCTGCTGGTGAAGATCTTTGCTTCCTTACTCTCCACTGGAGTCGTACCAGAGGGTCGAAAGGAGGCGAATGTTGGTCCTCTTTTCAAGAAGGGCAATAGGGAAATCCCTGGCAATTACAGACCAGTCAGTCTTACGTCTGTGGTCAGCAAAGTTTTGGAAAGAATTCTGAGGGATAGGATTTATGACTATTTGGCAAAGCATAGTGTGATTAAAGGCAGTCAGCATGGCTTTGTGAGGGCAGGTCATGCCTCACAAATCTTATTGAGTTCTTTGAGGAGGTGTTAAGACAGGTCGACGACTGTCAAGCAGTGGATGTGGTATACATGGACTTCAGCAAGGCATTTGATAGGGTTCCTCATGGTAGGCTCATGCATAAAGTCAGGAGATATCGGATACAGGGAGATTTGGCTATCTGGATTCAGAATTGGTTGGCTGACAGAAGGCAGAGAGTGGTTGTAGATGGGAAGTATTCTGCCTGAAGGACAGTGTTGAGTGGGGTCCCACAGGGCTCTGTTCTTGGGCCTCTGCTCTTTGTAGTTTTTATAAATGACTTGGATGAGGAGGTTGAGGGTTGGGTTTGTACATTTGCAGATGACACAAAGGTTGGAGGTGTCATCGATAGTATAGAGGGCTACTGCAGGCTGCAGCACGACATAGACAGGATGCAGAGCTGGGCTGGGAAATGGCAGATGGAGTTCAACCTGGATAAATGCAAAACGATGCATTTTGGAAGGTCAAACTCAAATGCTGAATATAGGATTAATGACAGGATTCTTGGCAGAGTGGAGGAACAGAGTGATCTGGGTGTACAAGTGCATAGATCCCTCAAAGTTGCCACCAAGTGGATAGGGTTGTTAAGAAAGCATATGGTGTTTTGGCTTTCATCAACAGGGGAATAGAGTTTAAGAGCTCTGAGGTTTTGTTGCAGCTCTACAAGTCCCTGGTGAGGCCACACTTGGAATATTGTGTCCAGTTCTGGTCGCCCTACTATAGGAAAGATAAAGAGGCTTTGAAGAGGGTGCAAAGAAGGTTTACCAGGATGCTGCCTGGACTGGAGGGCTTGCCTTATGAAGAAAGGTTGAATAAGTTTGGACTTTTCTCTCTGGAGAGAAGAAGGAAGAGAGGAGACCTGATAGAGGTATACAAGATAATGAGAGGAATAAATCGAGTCAATAGTCAGAGACTTTTCCCCAGGGCAGGATTGACTGGTATGAGAAGTCATCGTTTGAAGATATTAGAAGGAAGTTATAAAGGAGATGTCAGAGGTAGGTGTTTTACACAGAGAGTTGTGAATGCATGGAATGCTTTCCCAGCGGTGGTGGTGGAAGCAGAGTCATTACGGACATTTAAGTGACTGCTGGACATGCACAAGGATAGCAGTGAATTGGGGGGTGTGTAGGTTGTTCCCATATTTGACATTAGGATTAAATCTCGGCACAACATCGTGGGCCAAAGGGCCTGTTCTGTGCTGTACCCTTCTATGTCCTATGTTCTAATCAACTTACTCCCTTCTGGATGATTATAAATCTGATCTCTGATAACCCTTACCAACACTTTAACCACAATCGAAGGAAAGCTCACAAGCTATAACTACAGGGTTGTCTCTACTCCCCTGCTTGAGCAAGGGGACAACATTTGCTATCCTCCAGTCTTCTGGCACTATTCCTGTAGACAGTGATGTCAAAGATCAAAGCCAAAGGCTCAGCAATGTCCTCCCTGGCTTCCCCGAGAATCCTGGGATAAATCCCATCCAATTAAGAATACATGGCTTAGAAAGGGTGGACACTGGGAAGTTGTTTCCATTAGGTGGGGATACCAGGACCCGTGGGCACAGCTTTAGAGTTAGAGAAGGCTCAATTTAGATAGGAAATGAGGAGAGATTTCTTCACCCAGAGAGTGGTGGGCCTGTGGAATTCATTGCCACGGAGCAGAGTGGAGGCCAGGGCGTTAAATGTGTCCAAGGCAGAGATTGATAAATTCTTTATCTCGAAAGGAATTAAGGGCTACGGGGAGAGTGCCGGTAAGTGGAGTTGAAATGCCCATCAGCCATGATTGAATGGCGGAGTGGCCTCGATGGGCCAAATGGCCTTTCTTCCACTCCTATATCTTATGGTCTTATGGCCCAAGGGACTTATCTATTTTTACACTTTGCAGAATTGCTAACACCTCCTCCTTATGCACCTCAATACCATCTGGTCTAGTAGCCTGTATCTCAGTATTCTCCCCGACCACATTGTCTTTTTCCAGTGTGAATACTGATGAAAAGAATTCATTTAGTGCTTCCCCTGTCCCCTCAGACTCCACACACAACTTCCCACTACTATCCTTGATTGGCCCTAATCTTACTCTAGTCATTCATTTATTCCTGATATACCTACTGAAAGCCTTAGGGTTTTCCTTGATCCTATCCACCAACAACTTCTCATGTCCCCTCCTGGCTCTTCTTAGCTCTCTCTTTAGGTCTTTCCTGACTAACTTGTAACTCTCAAGCACCCTAACTGAGCCTTCACATCTCATCTTAACAGAAGCCACCTTCTTCCTCTTGACAAGAGATTCAACTTCCTTAGTAAACCACGGCTCCCATGCTTGACAACTTCCTCCCTGCTTCACCAGTACATACTTATCAAGGACACGCAGTAGCTGTTGCTTGAACAAGGCTCCACATTTCAATTGTGCCTATCCCCTGCAGTTTCCTTCCCCATCCTAAATCTTGCCTAATCGTATCGTAATTGTCTTACCCCCAGCTATAACCTTTGCCCTGCAGTATATACCTATCCCTTTCCATTGCGAAAGTAAACATAACAGAATTGTGGTTACAATCACCAAAGTGCTCACCTACCTCCAATCTAACACCTGGCCAGGTTCATTACTCAGTACCAAATCTAATGTGGCCTCGCCCCTTGTTAACTTGTCTACATACTGTGTCAGGAAACCATCCTGCAGACATTGAGCAAAAACTGACCTACCCAAAGTACTCAAATTAGAATATTCCCAGTCAATATTTGGAAAGTTAAAGATCCCAAAGCAACTACCCTGACACTCTTACTCTTCCTCTACATCCCAAGAACTATTTGGACCCCTGTAGAAAACTCCCAACAGAGTGAGCTCTCCTTTCCTGTTTCTAATCTCAGCCCAGACTACCTCTGTAGATGAGTCCTCAAACATCCTTTCTGCAACTGCAATACAGTCCTTGACTAACAGTGCTACTCCACCCACTCTTTTACCATTTTCTCTGATCTTACTAAGATATCTAAATCCTGGAACCCTTAATAACCATTCCTGTCCCTGCTCTATCCCTGTCTCTGAAATGGCCACAACATCGAAATCCCAGGTACCAGCCTATGCTGTAAGTTCACCCACCTTATTCTGGATGCTCCTGGCATTGAAGTAGACACACTTCAAACCAACTTCTTGCCTGCTGATGCCTTCTTGCGATCTTGAAACCTTATTTCTGACCTCACTACCCTCAGCATCCTGTATACTTGAACTACAATTCAGATTCCCAGCCCCCGGCTGAATTAGCTTAAACCCACCTAAAAAGCATTAGCAAATTTCTCCCCCAGGATATTGGTACCCCTCTGGTTCAGGTGTAGACCATCCTGTTTGTAGAGGTCCCACCTTCCCCAGAAAGAGCCCCAATTATCCAGGTATCTGGATCCCTCCCTCCTGCATCATCCCTGTAGCCACATGTTCAACTCCTCTCTCTCCCTATTCCTCACCTCACTAACACATTGCATAGGCAACAAACCCGAGATAACAACTCTGTTTGTTCCAGCTCTAAGCTTCCACCCTAGCTCCCTGAATTTCTGCCTTTAATCCCCATCCCTTTTCCTACCTGTGATGTTGGCGTCTATGTGGACCATGACTTGGGGTTGCTCCCCCTCCCCCTCAAGGATCCTGAAAACATGATCAGAGACATCACGAGCCCTGGCACCTGGGAGGCAACACACCAACCGTGAGTCTCTCTTGTTCCCACAGTACCTCCTATCTGTCTCCCTAACAATGGAGTCCCCAATGGCTAATGCTCTGCTCCTCTTCCCCCTTCCCTTCTGAGCAGCAGGGACAGACTCTGTGCCAGAGCCCTGTGGCTCATTGCTTACCCCTGGTAAGTCATTCCCTCCCCCCCCACCCTCGAACAGTATCCAAAACGGTATACTTATTGTTGAGGGGAATGGCCACAGGGGATCCTTGCACTGTCTGCCTGTTCCCTTTCCATCCCTGATGGTCACCCATCTACCTTCTTCTTTTACCTGAGGTGTGACTACCTCCCTGTAACTCCTCTCAATAACCCCCTCCACCTCCAGAATGATCCGAAGTTCATCCAGCTCCAGCTCTAGTTCCCTAACATGGTTTCCGAGGAGGTGGCATTGGGTGCACTTCCTGCAGATGTAGTCAGTGGTGACCCTTACCTCCCACATTCTGCAGGAGGAACATTCAACTGTCCTAACCTCCATTCCCACTGTTCTAAATTCCCAACGAGAATACTGAAAAACTAAAAATAGCTCAGCACCATTTGCGACTCCTCAGATACTGAAGCAGTCCATGTTCAATGCAACAAGATCTGGACAATACCCAGGCTTGGGCTTAAAAATTGGCAAGTGACATTCACTGCACACAAATGTAAAGCAATAACCATCTGAGTAGGAGCAAATATAATCACCAATCCTTGACATTCAATGGTGCTACCATCACTGAATCCCCCACTATCAATGTCTTGGGGGATTATCACTGATGAGAAAATGAACTGGACTCACAACATCAATGCAGTGGCTCCAACAGGAGGTCAGAGGCTAGGAATACTCCTGACTCCCCAAAGCCTGTCCATCATCTACAAGGCACAAGTCAGGAGTTTGATGGGATACTCCCCACTTGCCTGGATGGGGGCAGCTCCAACAACACTCAAGAAGCCTCGATACCATCCAGGACAAAGCAGTCCACTAGTTTGGCACCACATCCACAAACATTTAATTCCACCGTCACCGATGCTCAGTAGCAGCAGTGTGTACTATTTACAAGATGCATGGCAGAAATTCAACAAAGATCCTCAGACAGCACCTTCCAAACCCACGACCACTTCCATCTAGAAGGACAAGGGCAGCAGATACATGGGAACACCACTCTCTACAAGTTCCCCTTCAAGCCACTCACCTTCCTGCCTTGGAAATACATCACTGTTCTTTCACTGTCACTGGGCAAAATCCTGGAATTCCCTCCCTAAGGCATTGTGGGTCAACCTATAGCACATGGACAAGGGCAGTGGTTCAAGAAGGCAGCTCACCAACACCTTCTCAAGGGGCAACTAGAGATGGGCAATAAATACTGACCCAGCCAGTGACACCCACATCCAATGAATGAATAAAATAAACTCCCTTAGCACTGACCCTCCAACAGTCTGCACTCCCTCAATACTGACTCTCTGACAGTGCGGTGCTCCCTCTGACCCTCCAACAGTGCAGCACTCCCTCAGTACTGCCCTCCAACAGTGCAGAACTCCCTCAGCACTTACCCTCTGACAGTGTAGCACTATCCCTCAGCAGTGACCCTCTGACACTGTGCCATTTCCTCAGAGATCTGGCTCCAGGAATAGAAGATTGGGTATAAATGTTCCTGAGTAAATGTTGCTCAGGAATGATTGAGAAGGATGGAAAGGAGGAGGGGTAGAAGTGTTAGCTCATGAGAGCATTGTGGTGCTGGAGAAAGGTGATGTCTTTGAGGATTCCAGGACAGAGTCAGTTCAGCTGGAGATAAGGACTAAAATGGAAGCAGTTACATTGCTCACTGCAGTCTATCTGACACCAACTACTGGGAAGGATGTAGGGGAACAATTCTGCAGGGACATTACAGAGAAAGGTCAGCGTTATAGAACTGTTTTAATGGAGGAGTTCAATTACCCAAATATAGACTGGGATACTGCTCGTGTGAGCTGCAATAAGGGACAAGTGTTCCTGGATTGTGGGAGAATTTCTGACAGCAGTTTGTGTCCAGTCCAACAAGGAAGGATGCATTGTTGGATCTGGTCCTTGGATGATCAAGTATATCAGATGGGGGATCATTTAGAAAACAGTGGTTGTTGTTTCATAAAGCTCAGGATGTTTGTGGAGAATGAGAGGAGAGCTGACTTCAATGGGGCAGGCACAGATCTGGGCGGGAGACAGTAGAATAAGGGATTGGCAGGAAGATCAGTAACGAAACAATGAACCTTCAAACAGTCGCAGAATATCCCCTTGAATGAAAGAACTACAACAAACAAATCGAGAGTTCCCTGTTTGACAAAAGGAGGTAGAAAATAGCATTACAAAAAAGGTGTGTTTATGATAGGTGTAAGGTAAAAAAAAACACTTGAGAACCAAGAGGAATATTGAAGGTTTAGATGAGAGGTGAAGAAGCAAAAAGAAGCAAAGAGGGATGTGAGAGAAGCCTAGTAGTGAATGTAAAAGGAAAAGCCCAAGTGTTCTATAGGCACAACAATACAAAATAAAAGTTAGAGGAGGGGTAGGGTTGATTCAAAACCAAAACTGGGATTTGCACACAGAGCCAGGGACCATAGCAGAGATGTTGAATGAATAAGTTCCATCCATTTTTATAAAAGTGCAGGATGCTGCCCAGGCCATGATGACAGAGGAAAATGTTCTGTCTCTAAACAGGTTCAAAATAGACAAGGAAGCAGCCTTAGAGGGACAGTTAGTCACTGAAGATGTCAAAGACACCAGGAACAGATGAGATACACCCATGGATTTTGATGGAAGTGAGTGTAGAAATTGTGGGTGTCGATAAAGTGAGGAGCTAAAAAAAGCACAGCAAGTCAGGCAGCATCAGAGGAGAGGGAGAGTCAACATTTCAGATCTGGGACCCTTCATCGGGACCCCTGGACCTGGAGAGGTACTAGAAGATAGGATAATTGCAAACTTTATAGCCCTGTTCAGCAAAGATTGTAAGGATAATTATCGACCAGTTAGTTTAACTTCAGTGGTGGGACCATAGAGACCCTAAAGTCCAGATAGAGGCCATTTGGACCATCGTATCTGCATCGACTCTCTAAAGAGCATCTCACTCATACCCTCATCCCTCCATCCTATCCCAGTAACCCTGCATTTTATCATGTCTAATCTACCTAACCTGCAATTCCCTCAGCAGTACAGAATGATTTTTAGCGTGGCCAATCCATCTAACCGACATATCTTTGGACTGCAGGAGGAAACCAGAGCACGCCGATGAAACTCGTGCAGACACGGGGAGAATATGCAAACACCACACAGACAGCCGTGTGAGGGTGGGCTTGAATCTAGGGCCCTGGCACTGGGGGGCAGCAGTGCTAACCACTGAAACTGCCCTTCCAGAAGCAATTATTCTAGATAGAATTCATAGTCATGTGGAAAATGAGGGTTGATTAAAAAGAAGGGGAGATTATGTTTAACTAACATGCTGGAGATCTTTAGAGAGGTAACAGAAATGGTTGAATGAGGTTAACACTGTTGATATGGAGTACATGGATTTCCAGAAGGTTCCAGATACAATGCCACACAGCAGACTCGAGAGGAAAGTTAGAGAGCGTGGTACAAAAGGGACTGTAACAACATGGATACAGAATTGGTTGAGCGATAGGAAACAGAGAGTAATGGGCAATGGATATTTTTCAAGCTAGAGGAAGGTTTGTGGTAGAGTTCCCCTGCTTGCAACACTAGTTGATTCACCTACTTTAAGGGCATTTAAATGTCTATTGGATGAATATATGTAGGTTAGATGGGTTTTAGATTGGTTTCACAATTCAGCACAACATCAAGGGCTGAAGAAGGTCCTGTACTGTGCTGCATTGTTCAACGCTCTATGTTCTATGTTCCCCAGGGATCAGTATTGGGACCCTTGCTTCTCTTGATAAATATTAATTCTCCTGGATCTTGGTGTCCAGGAGGTTATTTCAAAGTCAGCAGATGACAAGAAACTTGAAAGCATTGTGAACCATGAGGACAATGTAGAACTCTAGAAAGACATGGATGAGTTCATGGCGTGGACAGATAGGTGGCAGATGAGGGTCAATGCAAAGACGTGTGAGGAGAAGCACTTTGGGTGGAAAAACAATACAAAATCAGGGCTGCAGTTTGAAAGGGGAGATAGGGAAAAGCTGTTCCCAGTTGTTAAAGGAACAAGATCAAGAGGGCACAGGTTTAAAGTGACATGTGAAAAAGCAAGAGTGATATGAGGAAAAGTTTGTTTCACTCAGCGAGTTATTAGGGTGTGGAATGCAATGCCAGGAAATGTGGTGGAGGCAGGCTCAGTTGAGGCATTGAAGAGGATATTGGATGGCTAATTGGATAGAAACAGTGGGCAAGGGTCTGGGGAAAAGGCAGGAAATTGGCATTTGGTAAAGAGACTCATTTCTTGACTTACGCGGACAATATGGGTCGAATAGCTTCCATTTGTGCTGTGATGACTCTGTGATCAGTGTCGGTGCTTTCACAGTGTTATTGGGGAGGAAGCTCCTAATTGTTAACTCAATGATCATGAAGCCTTGTGCTGTCAATAATAGTAATAACTAGAAACTTTGCTGTCTAAAGGTAAGAAAGACCTACATTTATTTAGCACTTTTCATCACCTCAGAAAGAGAAAAATCTTTGTTCAAAAAGAGTGGAGAATAATGGGGACACATGGGGGTCTCTCCTCTAACTGTTTCCACATCAAACCACAGCAAATAAGTGATCCACAGGTAGAAGAACTGAAGACACAAAGACCATCACTCCCAGATGGATGAGGAATAACTGAAGGAGGCTCAGTGGTAGCACTGCTGCCTTTCAACATCAGGAACCCAGGTTCAATTCCACCCTTGGGTGACTGTCTGTGTGGAGTTTGCATGTTCTCCCTGTGTCTGCACAGATTTGCTCCGGTTTCTCCCCAAAATCCAAAGAAGTAGAGGTTAGATGGATTGGTCATGCTAAATTGCCCACAGTGTTCAGGGATGAACAGGTTAGGTGGATTAGCCGTGGGAAATGCAAGGTTACAGGGATAGGGTAAATTTGGGTGGGATGCTGTTTGGTGAGTTGGTGTGGACTTGTTGGGCTGAATGGCCTGTTTCCACCTGAGGGATTCTGTGCCCCCTCTCCCCCACACCCCACAATGGAAGGTATTCCTTAAATCATCAGCATGCAGTAACATGGTGAGCTGTGTTCAGGGCCTGGCCCTTCAGCTCCAGAGTTTCTCTCTGTTTCTCTGCCTCACCTTCCTCCTGTAAGATGGTCCTTACAACATATCTCTTTGACCAGGTTGCCAGTCACCTGTCATCATATCTGTTTGTTTGCCCTGATGTCAAATGTTATCCTGATAGTCCTCTTGTGAAGCGTGTTGGGAAGGTTGACCATATTGCTGCTGTTATAGAAATGAAAACTGTTGTTGTTGATATGGGAATACATATGTCATCGTTCCTTCAGGAATACTGCAGCAATATACAGCTATTTCCTCACTCGCACTATTTTGAGCTCATCTTCAACACGCAGAATACACAGAGGCTCACACAGATAATTCACTGCTACCTCTAAAGGCAATTAGGGATGAGTAATGAATCCACTGGATCAGCATCCCCCATTATCTGGAGATAGATCAACTGAAAACTCCATTTGCATTGAAAATGGATAACAACAAGAGAGCGATTTATAAGTGAAATACAGGCAGACCGGTCCCAGTACACGGCTGATGCTGAGACCGGAGAAGCTGGATTGCATTGGCAGAAGAGTTTCTGAAGGGGAAATGAAAATGTTTTCAAAATTACGAAAAACTTTTATTCTGGATTTATTGAATTCACTGAATTTAAATTGCTCTGTTTGATGTGATGGAAATTAAAGTCACATTTCCCCTTCATTGATCCCGTAGCTGGTGAAGAGCTTAAACTTGAAATGTCAACTCTCCTGCTCCTCAGATGCTGCCTGACCAGCTGTGTTTTTCCAGCATCATCCTTTTTGACTCTGACCTCCAGCATCTGCAGTCCCCACTTTCTCCTGTCGCGAAACTGCTTTGTTACGGTGTCCATTATTTACTCAAGGGAGACAATCTCAACAACAGGGAAATACAGGGTCAGACTTAGTCGTAGTGCTCCCTATGGTCAAATATTTGACTGGAAAGTGTGATGGAAGCAGCGCCTAGAGATTGACAGGTCAGATGGACTAAGTACTGAACAGAGGCAAATGGAGTTTAATCCTGAAAGGTCTGAGGTGGAGGACTTCCAAAGCAATGGAGTACATGCTGTATGGTGGAACCCTAGGAAGTACAGAGGATTGAGTAACTTGGAGCTGTGTATATCCATAGATCTGTGAAGGCCGTAAGACAGGCAGTATACGCTGGTTAAGAAGGCATACGCGCTACTTAGCTTAATTAGTTGAGGCATTGAATACAAGAGCAGGGAGCTTGTGATGGAGCTGTAGATAATGTTAGTCAGGCCACAGCTGGAGTACTGTGTGCAGTTCTGGTCGCCACATTGTAGGAAGGAAGTCATTGCACTGGAGGGGGTGTAGAGGACGTTCCCCAGGATGTTGTCTGGGATGGAATATTTCAGCGATGAAGAGAGAGTACGTATTGCCCAGGCAATGCTGAGGGGAGATCTAATTGAGGTGTACAAAAGTTCTCAGGAGCATAGACTGGGTAGATAGGGAGAAACAAAAATAAAAGCTACAGATGCTGGAAATCTGAAACAAGCAAAAACAGAAACTGCTGGAGATACTCAGCAGGTCTGACAGCATCTGTGGAGAGAGAGAGAGAGAAAAACAGAGATAGAAACATTTTGAGTCCAGTGACCCTTCTTCAGGACTAGATACGGAAAATGTTTGTCCTTAGTAGAGGAGTCAGTAATCAGGGGGTTAAGGTAAGGAGCAGGAGCTTTACAGGAGATTTGAGGAAACAATTTGTCACCCAGAGGGCTGTGAGTAATCTGGAACTCTGTGTCTGAAAGTGGGGAAACCTTCAGTCACTGAAGATTTATTTAGGTGAATACTTGAAATGCCACAGGAAACAAGACTACAGGCCAAGTGCTGGGAAATAGGATCAGAATTGGAGTATTTGGTGAGTGGTGAATCATGAGGGGTGAAAGGGCTGCTCCCAAAAGCTCCTACTAAAGGTCAGCCTTGTCTCAGTAGGTAGGTATCTCTGAGTTGGTAATTAAGCCAGGGAGAGTGTCTGGAGTCACTGCAGTGAAAGTTTCCATTGAGAGGAAGGTTGGTGCCCACAGACCATTGATTTTCCATTAAATAAAGAATGGCAGGTGCTGCAAAACTGAAACAAAAAAACAGGAATGGCTGGAGAAACGTAGCAGGTCTAGCAGCATCTCTGCAGAGAGAAAGAGTTAACGTTTCCAGTGACCCTTCTTCAGAACCCTGCTGTTATTAGTCTCAAACAGAAATAGTTAAATAAGCAAAGGGTGGTTGGTGGGGGAGTTTTGAAATAGTTTGCTGTGATCTCGAGCCTGACACAGATGAAAGCAGATTCCATTAGGAAGGGGGGTGGATCAATTCCTGAAGGAATAAAGAAGACATTGGAGGGCAAGAGGAGAGGGGAAGGTAGGGAGGTCATAGAGCTTTACAGAGCTGTACCCTTAGTCCAACTCATCCATGCTGAGCAGGTATCTTCAATAAATCTAGTCCCATTTGCCAGCACTTGGCCCATATCCCTCCAAACCCTTCCTATTCATGTCCCCATCCAGATGCCTTTTAAATGTTGCAATTGTACCAGCCTCCACCACTTCCTCTGGCAGCTCATTCCATACACATACCACCCTCTGTGTGAAAACGTTGCCCCTTAGGTCTCTTTTATATCTTTCCCCTCTCACCCTAAATGTATGCCCTCTAGTTCTAGATTCCCCCACCCTAGAGAAAAGGCCTTGCCTATTTACCCTATCCATGCCCCTCATTATTTTATAAACCTCTATAAGGTCACCCCTCAGCCTCTCATGCTCCAGAGTAAACAGCCTCAGTCTATTCAGCCTCTCCCTACAGCTCAGATCCTCCAAACCTGGCAACATCCTTGTAAATTTCTTGGACATGGACAGAATGGCCTCCTGCATAATGAGATTCCAGCATAAAGCCGTCAATCCGGATTGGGAGG
This sequence comes from Chiloscyllium punctatum, assembly GCF_047496795.1. NCBI lineage: Eukaryota > Metazoa > Chordata > Chondrichthyes > Orectolobiformes > Hemiscylliidae > Chiloscyllium > Chiloscyllium punctatum. The sequence goes on from NC_092775.1 coordinate 4,102,142, forward strand.
GAGATTCCGCCCCCCCCATGGGTGTGGCTGTGGATTAGATCTGAAGGAGTTAAAGATTTGCTCTCTCTCTCTCTCCCTTCCCCGTCCCAATCTTTGCATGGTCTCTGTCTGTGTGTCTTTTTCTGTGTTTCTGTCTCTCTATGTGCATGTGTGTGTCACTCTGTCTCTGTCTATCTGTATATGTATGTGTCTTTATCTGTGTTTGTGTGCTTCTGTCTGTCAATGTGTGTATGCCTCTGTCTGTCTCTCTCTGTATCTGTCTGTGTGTCTCTCTTTCTGTGTCTGTGTCTCTCTATGTATTTGTGTGTGAGTCTGTGTTTGTGTCTCTCTCTCTCTCTGTGACTCTGTGTGTGTCTGTCTCTGTCTCTCTCTCTCTCTGTGCCTGCGCTGCGCAAGTGCAGTTTTCCTGGGGATGAATGGGCGGGTGTAGGAGGAGGTGCTGAGAGATTTCTGAGCCTGGATTCATTGTCTCCAGCTCGGTTTGGGGGTGGGAGGGGAGTTGGCTGACCGAGAGAGAGCAGAGGAAACACGCCCTCCCCCTCTCTCCCCCCCCCAGGGGGGGCAGAGCCAGTGCACAGCATGATCCCAGGGAATCCCCGCTGGAGGCGGCCGGCGAGCTGAGATGGTGCAGAAATCCAAGAGGAACGGGGAGGCTGGCGCTGGCCCCGGGGAGAAGCGGCTCCGGGTGGGCTTCGTCGGTATCGATGGAGGCCCCGAGGCTGCGCTTAGCGCCGGGGCGGACTCCTCCTGTACCCGGGACGGAGCTCTGCTCATCGCCGGCTCAGAGGGCACCAAACGCGGCAGCATTCTGGGCAAACCGCGCTCCGGTGGGCGCAAGCGACCCAAAAGGAACGCGTTCTACAGAAAACTGCAGAACTTTATGTACAATGTCCTGGAGAGACCCCGGGGATGGGCATTCATCTACCACGCTTATGTGTAAGTGAGAGTCCGGGGTCGGGCTGGGGCTGGGGCGGAATAAAATCCTCCCTCTGTCGCAGTCTGAGGGTTTTCACACACAGACACACAGACAAATAGTGACACACACAGATAGACAGACACACACAGACACATAGACACACACACAGACACATAGACACACACACAGACACATAGACACACACATACACATAGACACACACACATACACATAGACACACACAGACAAATAGTGACACACAGATAGACACAAATACATACACATAGACACAGGCAGAAACACACAGACAAATAGAAACACACACAGACACAGGCAGAAACACACACGGCTTTGATCATTGGTAACATGCAACTCCACTGATTGAGCGGGGAAAAAAATATCAGCTGCTGCTTTATTTCCTGTGTCAGTCCATGTTTTAGCATATTCCTATCCGTTTCTGTCTGTGGGAATCTGTTGCTGCAAAATTTCACGTTTTCCTCCTCCCAGCGTCTTGAGAATCGGTGAAGCCTGAGTGTAAACTAGAGGCATCAGCAAAAAAAAATCCTTTGGATCGATGAGCGTGAGAGAAACTGATAGAGAGAGAGAGCAACTGACACAGAGAGAGAAAATGACACAGTGAAACAGAGAGAGACAGGAATAGAGAGAGTGCGAAACAGAGGGGGAGATTCAGAGAGAGAGTGTGTGAAATACCCAGAGAAAGGGATAGAAAGAGTGAATAAGCTCCTGATCAGGGCCCTGAGAATCAGGGATGATCACAATTTCCCTGACTAGCTGCCAGTCAACATTTAGCATTTTTGATTTAAGTGTAATTTTGCAAGCTCAGACAATCAATCCAAGTGTTTGGCAATGGGGGTTTGAATTGTATTTGGCAGATTTATGATGTTGGTGGAGTTTCATTATGTCTGTTAACATATTAGTCTCAACATAATGCAGTGAGCTCAGGAAGGAATTTTAGTATCTGTTTCAGGTTGCCTGTCTTGGTAAGATTTTTGGTGTACAGTACTGTGCATTGTTGGAATGTGGGCTTTGCTGGCCAGACAAAATAACAAATGTTTAGAATGCAAATAATTATATGTAAACACTTCCTGTAATGATGTAGTTGCAGGCAGTGACCACTAGTTAATGCTGTGGTGTTGGTCCATGCAAATGTACCATTTTGCTACACAAGAACAGGACTTGGAAATCCGAGACAGAACTCTGCATTGTATTTGAAGAGCTGACCCTAGGGGTGGGGGTGTGCTGCCTTTTTGAACCGCTGCAGTCCATGTGCTGTAAATAGGCCCACAATGCCCTTGGGGAGGGAATTCCAGGATTTTGACCTGAAATGTTATTCTTAGAGATGTCCAGAAGGTAATTTGGTCAAGTCCCTTCTGAAAATTGTTAGCTGAAGTTGAAATTCAAGGAGTTGAAGGTGAATTGTTGGCTTGGTTAGAAATTTGACTAAACAGTAGTAGATGGAGAGTAGGGATGATGTGTGCCTCCTGGACTCAGCAGAATGTGATCTCCAAGGATCTGTTCTGGGGCTTCAATTACTCACCATAATGTTAACAGCTTAGATGATAGGATTAGAAGCCAGGCAGCCAAAATTGTCACTAGCCCAGAAACATTGTGGTGTTGTAATTGGAAGGATAAAGTTATTAAAAGATACTGATAGATTGGGTAAATGTGCGAAATGTGGCAGATAGAATCCTATGTAAAAATGCTAAAGGTAAAGTTACCATAGTCCTGCTGTTCCATTAGGAAGAGATGCCTGGGAATGGTTTAACCTGAGGTTCACCGTGCCTCAGGTGAAGGGGAGAGGTTGAGAAGGAGTGTCCTTCATGGTAACTTCAGCTGAGCTAACAGACCCTAATTGTAAGTGCACACATGTGAAGTCACTCACTTTGGACCTGAGAAAACTAGGAGGCCAGGAAGGCTGAAAGTGTTGGAAACAGTGGAAGGCCAGGGAGCCACACAGTTTGAGAAAAATACACAAACAGGTCTGGAGATCGCAAAGGCTAATAGGCTGCTCACCTTAATGTCGAGGGAATGGGGTCAGAAGGGGATAAGAGCTATGTTTGAATTGTACAAATATAAAAGCAAAGTGCTGTGAATGCTGGAAATCTGAAAGAATTGCTGGAGAAGCTCAGCAGGTCTGGCAGCATCTGTGGAGGGAGAAACACAGTTAATGTTTTGAGTCTGTTGTGACTCTTCAGAACTGAAGGAGTCTGGAAAATTACAGTTTACTACTTGGGGGAGGGGTCTACTGCATTAGTGCTCGTTATGCCTTTTTATTCTGGGCAGCTTTCCTATCAGTTCCACTCACCTCTCTTCCTTGTTTCCACAACACACAAGCCAGAATTTTAGGAAACTCTTGTGTACTGGCAATGCCCCTACCTCTGGAATAGGAAAGCCTGGGTTCAAGCCCCATATCATCTAATGATGTGTCATAACATATCTGACTAGAAAGTATCTATAAGCCATAATTTACAGCCCACTTCAGTGCTGAAGAAGAATCATATTGGACTCTAAACTCTATTTCTCTCCCAAATAATCTGTGAGATAAACTGAGTTTCTCCAGCAACTTATCATTTTAACTTTGAATTATGCAAAGTCATGGTTAGACCACAAATGGAGCTTCATTAGCAAATCTGGACATGACATCTTTGGAAAAATAAATTGGTTTTGGAGGGAGTAGAGTGTGGATTTACCAGAATAAAACTTGGAGTTCAAGTGTTAAATTACTAGGAGAGGTAACGCAAGCTAAGAAAGTACATTCCACTGGTTTAGATGATTAATTAAAGGGTGATTTCATTGAATTGGTATTCAGGGGAGCCCATAGTTTCTCCTTATCGATATGTTTGTTGGATGGGGAGTCTAGAGCTAAGCACATATTGTAGATATTAGAACAAACCCTTTCATCATGCAAAGGATGGTAGAATAGTGTAGTTCTCTTCTACCCATCAGTTGACGTTGGATTACCTGTAATTGTTAATCTAACAATCTCAGATTTATGTTTGAAAAGAGGTATGATGGGATATAGGCACATGAACTTCTGTCACAGATCAGCAGTCATTGCATCCAATGGTGGAACAGACTTGACGGGCTGAATGGCCTCCTCTTCCTTTGTAATGTATGGGCAAAAACTTTGATTCTACTTTCCAATGACCCAATCAATGATCATTTTATTGCTGACTTAATCATCTCTGAGCAGATTGTGATTGGTTTCTTTGTGTTTCAGCTCATCAATATACTGCCAGTGAATTGTGTAACTATTTTGTTCTTCAGTATTTTGGAGTCAATGAGGAAATAATTGTCCCTGATTGTAACTGCCTCTGAATAAGTCAAAATATCCTTTGATTTAATAATTCCCATCCACTGAGAAGTAGCAGAGCAGGTCCATGTACATTTTAAGCAGGTTTAGGAGTGAAATGCTTTGTTTCTATCATCGGAAAGACAGAATTGGATAGATTGTCTTTTTCCAATCTATAAAACATTATTAACCATTGATTGGTTATGTGCTAAGGGATAATTCCATGTGATGTTCTAGCTGTTAGAGTTCTCGAGTAGATTTTATTTACCACTAACTACACAGTGTTTATTTACATTTGGATTATGTCAAATGTTCTCGAGTTTAATGGAGGCAGGATAATGCTAGAGTTCCATCTGGGACTCTGAGAATGATGAAAATCTTACTGTTATGGTATTGGTGCTTTGAAAGAGTGAGATAATTAGTCCCTCTTTCCTGCTTTTTTCCAAATGTCTTGCGATTTTTCTTAATTTTGATGATGTATCCAATTCCTTTCTGAAAGTTAATTTTGAATCTTTTTTCAGTGTCCTTTCAGGAAGTCCATCCTTGACTATAGTTCAGGAAATATGTGAGCTGGACTATAAATTGCTGAGATTATGAATTGTACTGTTCCTGTTTGGAATTCTGAAACTAACATCATTAAAATATTGATTTTTGAGGTCTTATCTAATTATCTGTTTGTGGGAGCTTGCTGTGCACAATCTGACTGCTACATTTCATACGTGACAGCACTTGGAAAAACATGTCATTGGCTGTGAAGTGGTTTGGAATGGTCCTGAGGTTCTGAAAGGTACTTTGGAAAAGGAAGGTGCAAAATTCTGTGGATGCTGAAATCTGTACTGAAAACAACAAACACTGGAGATCACAGCGGGTCAGATAGCATCCATAGAGAGAGAGCGAGCTAACGTTTCAAGTCCAGTTAACTCTTCATCCAGAGCTGATGTGAAGTGTAGAGGGGGCAACGCCTGGAGGGCTGGAAGAGATCTGGAGGAGTATGGGTGCAGATTGTTCAGATTAAATGATTGGAATGGGAGAACGGCAGAACAATGGTGTGTCTAACCGTTAGATTGGAAAGAACAGACAGTCCCACTGGGGTGGGGGATGGGGAGAGAGAGGACATTGTGACAGAGAATGTAACAAGTAAAGCTAAAAGAAAGGGAAGGAATGGGAGTGGGTTCACAGTTTGAAGGTGTCGATCTCTATGTTAAGTCCAGAAGGTTGTAAAGTGCCTGGTCTGAAGCTGAGATATTATTCCTCCAGTTTGTGCTGGGATTCACTGGAACACTGCAGCATGCCAAGGACAGACACGTGGGGCACGTGAGCAGGATGCTTTGTGCAACTGAGCGGCTATGGGAAGGTCAGGGCCCTGCTTACGCATGGAACGGGGGTGTTCCGCAAAGTGGTCACCCAGTCTGTGTTTGGTTTCTCCAATGTAGAGTAGGCTACGTTGGGTGCAGTGAATGAAATCCACAAGATTGGGAGGAGGTCCAGGTGAAATGCTGCTTCACCTGGAAAGGTTGAGGAATGCTTGAGGACTCTGGGTCTATACTCAATGGAGTTTAGAAGAATGAGGGGGGATCTAATTGAATGGCCTGGACAGAGAAAATGTTGGGAAAATATTTCCAATGGTAGGAGAGACTAGGACCTGAGGGCACGGTCTTAGAGTAAAGGGACAGAGATATGGAGAAACTTCTTCAGCCAGAGAGTGGAGAATCTATGTAATTTATTGCCACAGAAGCCTGTGGAGGCCAGGTCATTGTGTATAGTTAAGACTGAGATAGATAGATAGGTTCTTGAGGATCAAGGGTTACAGGGAGAATGGGGTTAAGAAATTTATCAGCCAAGCTTGAATGGCTGAACAGACTCAATGGGCTGAATGGCCTAATTTCTGCTTCTATGACTTATAGTCTTATGGACTATGAGGTGCTTGGATGGTGAGCAGGGAGGAGGTGAAGGGGCAGGTGTTGCACCTTCTTCAGTTACATGGGGAAGTGTCATGGGAAGGTGGGGTTTGGTGTTGGTGGTTGTGGAATGGACTGGGGTGTCGCAGAGGGATCAATCCCTGTGAAATGCAGGCGGGGGAGTGAGGGGTCGTTGAGTTTGGTGGTGACATTCTGCTGGAGTTGTCCAAAATGGCAGAGAATGATCCTTTGAGTGCAGAGGCTGGTGGGATGGAAAGTGAGGACAAGGGGAACCCGATTCCGTTGAGTGATGGGAAGGGGCAAGTGCGGAAACGAGGGTGATAGGTCAATTACAGTTGACAGGGCCTTCAATCGCAGAAGATTGTGTCGAAAGTTAATCGGAAGAGTGTTCAGATATTCTGGTGAAACCCACATGTGACCAGATTGATACCCAAATGTTCCTTATCAGATGCCAGAGTCAAAATGACAATCTTTTTTGGTTTAAAAAAAACAGTATCCTAATCATTCCTATAGAAAAGGCACTGAACACAACAGTGGTTATATCATTGCAATCAATGACCAATTGCTGGGTAGTGAATGTTGTCAGAATTACTGTGCAGTGCTATTATCAATGATGCTGTTAATCTGCTGAGAATCACTGTCAGCAAAGAAGATTTGGCATTATATAAAAACTCTGCCTTGCAGACTGCAGTGTGCATTGTTCTCAATAAATTACATCCTGGAACAAATTTAAGGCTCTAACCTCATTTTCAGGTGATGGTTATTCTTTATCAGAGTATCAAACAACACAGCAATGGATCGAGCCTATAACTGAACTGTCCAATTAGTCCCACTCTCTCTGCACTATCTCCAGTTCTGCAAATGTTTAATTTCCTCAGATTTATCCTGTTCTTTTTGAAGGTTATTATTGAATCTGCTTCTACTGTTCTGAGGCCCTACATTTCCAATCATAATAACTTGCTGCATAAAATAATCTTTGTCACCTTCATGGTTTTTTTTTAGCCACAGATCTGCCTTTTCTAGTGACCTTCCACTTTCTATCAAACTACTTATCATCTTAACCATCTCCTGAAATCTACCCTTACCCCTTTTTTTATATTGTATGGAGAACAACCTCATCTTCTCTACCCTGAGGCAGTGGTGTAATGACAAAGTCACTGGGATGGTTATTCAGATGCTGCTTAATGTTCTTGGGATATGGGTTTGAATCCTGCCAAAGTAGATGGTGAAATCTGAATCAAATAAATAGCAACCAATTGTTGCTTAAAAAAACATCTGGTACATGAATGTCCTTCAGGGAAGGAAATCTGCCATGCTCACCTGGTCTGGCCTACATGTGACTTCAGACCCACAGCAATTTAGCTAACTCTTAACTGTCCTCTGAAATCGCTATAGTAAGCCACTCCGATTAAGGACCCATTAAGGGCTGGGTAATAAAAGCTGGTCCAGCCACTGATGTCATGAATGAATGTAAAAGCAGAACTGAAACCCTTTATTCCTGCTTTTGCTTCAAATTTAGCTGCGTGCAAAGTAATTACAGTCCAAAATCAGGCCATTCAGCCCAACAGTGTTTACGTTCCACACAAGTTCCCTTGCATTCTGCTATATCTCAAACAGTGCTGTGCAGAGCAGTTCCTGAGGTAACACCAGCTCAAGCCTTGAACATTCATGTGATCCCCTTGGTGAGGACTCGGAGTGAGCAGTGAGGGTAAGGCGGGGTCCTGGGAGACTGGCAGAAACTGGGAGAGAGTGCATTGCAGAACATTGCTGTGGTCATGGTTGCTTCAGAACATGTGGCCGTCACGTTTCAGTGTGTGACCCAAATGGGGTCTCAAACCCCACTTTGGAAAGTTGTGACCTCAGGCCATTAATGTTTCCTTTCATATCTTTATCGTCCTGGTGCTTACCGAAGCTGTCCTTAAATATGCCTCGTAAACCCGTAAACCCCTACTCCTGCCCCCATATTAGAGCCACTGTCTGGATAAAGAAGCTTCCTGCTGGATTCCTTTTTGATGATCATATCCTTGTGTTACATCCCAAGAAGGACCAGATGGTTGAAACGTTAAATAGCAGGAGCTTTATTAAGGAGGTGTTCACTCTGCAAGCAGCAACTACATTCCTTCCTGTCACATGATCAGGCTCTTAAAGTGACAGTCTACCATACGTACACAAGAACACAATATGATGGTCCCTAGTTCTTCTCTTGCCCAGAATTGGAGATCATTATCTCTACACTGACCATATTAAATCTCTAATAGCTCACCTCATTCTTTCTTTTTATCAAAGGCATCCTCTGTGGGGATCATTCTAGTGAATCTTCTCTTCAACATTGGTGCTTCTAAATCTTTTTTATAACCTGGAGACCAGAACTGCTTGCTCACTGCACTCCAAAAGCAGTCTAACCAGCGTTCTCTCCTTATCGCTTCACGAGAACTGAATCCCAATGTTTTCTTAACAAAAACTGAAAGAACTTCAGATGCTGTAAATCAGAAGCGAAACCAACCAGCGACACCCACACCCCACAAAATAAATAAATTTAGAAAAACAGAATTCTGAGGAAGGGTCACCAGACCCGAAACATAACTCTGATTTCACTCCACAGATGCTGCCAGACCTGCTGAGCTTTTCCAGCAACTTCTGTTTTTGTTCCCAGTGTTTTCTTCCTCCTTCTTACGCTGTGTTGCTGCTTCCAGTGACTTGTGTGCTTGCGCATAATTCCTTCTGCTCCTTGATTGTTTTTACACAGAGGAATTGGTCTCCTGCTTTTCTAAACAAGATATATCCTCTCGTTCATGTCTGGTGAGAAAGCGGAGAAAATCTTTTGTAGTATCTATGGGGAGGGGCTGAAATTAATGTAATAATTTTGGTGATTATTCTATCAGAATGCTCCACAGACATTAGGCGAAAGTGAGTAATGCAAAAACTGGAAATTTAGAGTCGAGATTGTGTTGCTGGAAAAACACAGCAGGTCAGGCAGCATCCAAGGAGCAGGAGAATCGATATATTGGGCAAAAACCCATTCCTGATGAAAAGCTCTTGCCCAAAACGTCAATTCTCCTGCTCCACAGATGTTGCTTGTCCTGCTGAACATCCCCTTATTTTGTTTTGGATTTCCAGCATCCACAATATTTGGCTCTTGTATCCTTAGTGAAGCTCATTTAAGAGTGTTGGAAGGCAGAAAATAGAATGAGAAGACCATTCAGCCCATCGAGCCTGCTACGCTATTCAGTACAGTCATGGCTGACCTTCAGCTTCAACTTCACTTTCCAACACGCTCGACATCTCTTGATTTATGGAGGGACCAACAATTGGGTGACTCTGGCCTTAATGATATTCGATGATGTCATGTCCACAGCTCTCTATGGTCGAAAATTTCAAAGATTCACAACTCCCCAGTCTGAAATGATCTTCCTCATGTCCTGAGATGGTGCCCCCTTGTTCTGGATTCCCCAGCTGGAGAGAAACCACATGTCAATCACATGCCAATACCCCGCGTCTCTCTGCACAATGTCACTCACTTCCCAGCCAATTTAGTACCGTTTGTAAACACTGAAATTGCCTTTCCAATTTCTTAGTGCAAATCTTTTAAGTAAATTTTGAGCAACCATTGGTCTCAGCAGTGATCCTCACAGATCACCTTCATCATCCGGACTGATTTATGATCAAAGCTTATCTCTGTTAGTTGTTCTGGGATACTGATGTTCTTGGAATTGTAGTTCTATCACATTCCAACCAATAACTACAGTGTTTGCTATTTACCCCGAGTCTGTCATACTCTGGCACTGATTTCAGAGCCCAAGTCCAGCACTTGATGGGATGTGGGTCTTGCTGATAAAACCAACACTTATGGGGCAGTTGCTGTGTGCAGGGAATATGAGAAGTGAGCTCTGTCGAGATTCTTTGTCAGTTTCTTGATGTTGGGGCTGAGGGTATGCCTCCATTGTCAGGTCTTCATTGTTTGATCAAAGGACATGGTGTCGGGAAGAGGGGGGTCCTTTTGAAAACCACACTTGGCCCTTCCTTCCTTCCTCATAACCAACACCCCCCTCCCCTACTCCACGGTGGTGACCCCCCCCGACTCCCAGTGGCCTTAAGTTCTGTCTCCGATCGGTGTATTTCCAGGAGGTCATGACCTGAACTGAAGAACTGCTGGCCTCTGGGTGTAATATGCTAATCAGACAATGATTACCCTGGTCCTCAGAACCTTCAGGAAACCTTCCCAGCTTCCATTTGGCTGTGGATCAGTCAGAGACTGGGAACACGTCCATGCTAGGGTCATTAGAAGTGTAAGATCCAAAGGAGCCCAGGAACCAGGGTAAGAGGAGGCTGCCTCACCTGGTATGCCATCAGACTTCACCTTCTGTACCAGCCTGCTCTGAGGCGCTTGCCAAAGGCCTTGCTAAAGGTCATAAAGACAACTTCTACCACCCTGTCCTCATCAATCATCTGTTGCTTCCTCAAAAGGTCTCAATCAGGAGATTAAAAGTGTAGAGGAAGCTTTAATCTGTATCCAACCTTGTGCTGTTTCTGTCCTTGGAGTGTTTTGATGATAACGGTGTCGAGTGAGCTTTACTCCATATCCAACCCTGTGCTGCAATTGGCCTGGGAGTCTTTAATGGGGACAATGTAGAGGAAGCTATGTTGCGGCTGTACAGGACATTGGTTAGGCCACTGTTGGAATATTGAAATTCTGGTCTCCTTCCTATCGGAAAGAAGTTGTGAAACTTGAAAGGGTTCAGAAAAGATTTACAAGGATGTTGTTAGGGTTGGAGGATTTGAGCTATAGGGAGAGGTTGAATAGGCTGGGGCTGTTTTCCCTGGAGCATCGGAGGCTAAGGGGTGACCTTGTAGAGGTTTACAAAATGGTGAGGGGCTTGATAGGATAAATAGGCAAAGTGTTTTCCCTGGGGTCAGGGAGTCCAGAACTAGAGGGCATAGGTTTAGGGTGAGAGGGGAAAGATACAAAAGAGACCCGTGGGGCAACTTTTTCATGCAGAGGGTGGTACGTGTATGGAATGAGCTGCCAGAGGAAGTGGTGGGGACTGGTACAGTTGCAACATTTAAGAGGCATTTGGATGGGTATATGAATAGGAAGGATTTGGAGGGATATGGGCCAGGTGCTAGTAGGTGGGACTAGATTGGGTTGAGATATCTGGTCGGCATGGACGGGTTGGACCAAAGGGTCTGTTTCCATGCTGTACATCTCTATGTCTCTATGACTCTATGAATAGCAGAAGATATACTCTGTATCTAAGCTAGTGCTGTATATGTCCTGGGAGTATTTTAAAAACGGAGGGGTTATCAAATTGAGATGTTTAATGTGATAAAGAAACTGTTTGAGCAAAGAAGCAATTTCTTCTGGTCAGCAAGTCCTGTGATAGTGAACATATACTAAAACATAGAGCCCGAAGGGTCAGCACTGACATCAGGAAGAGTTGTTTTATAGATTGTAGAGACAAAATCCTTGAGTTTTCTCTCTCTCTGTTTCGAAACAGTTGGTGCTGAGGGTCACTGGGGCTTTCAGGACTGAGACTGATTTGCTTTTGTTACCGAGGGGATTAATGGATAATGCAGCAGGTGTGGCCAAATGGGGTTCAAATACAGATCAGCTGTGAATAAACGGAATGGTAGGTTGGTGGAAAAAACCTGGGAAGATGAAATGGCATCTTCCTGTTCCTATATTCTGATAAATGTGCTCAGTACAATCTTTCTTTCTGTTTGAATTATCTGGGAGTGCTGACCTTTTCTGATTGGGAAGAGATAAACTGCTAATGGGTAATTGATTCCTTTGCAGGTTTTGCACTCCATCAACTGCAGTGACCAAAACAATTGGGGGAATTAACCTCTGCTTTCCTTCTGTGAGTTTACTGGATCCTCCTGGTTGCTAATTATACTCCTGGTTATTACCACACTCTCTCTCACAATGTGACTGAGCTTCTCCTCGTTCACCTTTCATCCTGGTTTTTTAGGCAGTGAGCCTGGAGGTGTTGATTAGCCACAGTGATCATTCTCCATCTTCGAAACATTTCAAAGTGGTCATTATCGTACTCGAAACATTAACTCTGTTTCTCTCCCTACTGCTGCTGCCAGACGTGCCGAGTTTCTCTGGCACTTTCTGGTTTTATTTCAGAAGTCACATGATACCAGGTTATAGTCCAATGGGTTTATTTGAAACCACAAGCTTTCAGAGCGCTGCCTGTTGACCACATGTTGAAGGAGCAGTGCTCTGAAAGCTTGTGGTTTCAAATAAACCTATTGAATGATAACCTGTATCATGTGACTTCTGACTTTGTCCACCCCAGTCCAACACCAGCACCTTGACATCATGTTTTTATTTCAGATTCCAAATACCCACAGAACGTAGTCTTTATTTGATCAATGCCAATCCATTGACTGAATTCTAACAGTGTGTAATGGTGTAAAACGAGTTGGCAGCTGTTTTGACGTCATTTAATTATTTCTGTACTTCATCCACACCTTTGTCAGCTGTTGGTTATTACGTATGCTCCCATCTTTCACCCTACGCTGGTACACATTTTGCTACCTATATCTTATCACACGTCAAGTTGTGTTGATTTCCAGTTGTTCTTGCGAACCTACTTTGGCTCTGCAGTTGGCTGGATGGCTGCTTTGTGACACACAGTGATGCCAATGGTTCAACTCCCACACCAGCTGAGGGGACCATGAAGGACTCTCCTTCCCAATCCCTCCCCTCGTCTGAGGCATGGTAACCCTCAGGCTAAACCACCATCGCCAATGAGAAAACAGCCCTGAGAGATGGTAGGCCAATGGCGATTTTACGTTGGCTCCCCATTGAGCAACAGCTCCATGTCGAAGTTCTTAAGCTCATTTTCAAATCCCTTTGTGGTGATCTCCCTTCCAACCTTTGTAGTTTCCTCCTGCCTCACAATTATCTAAAATATTATTATTTCATGGGATGTGGGTGTAACTGGCTGGTCCAGCATTTACTGCCCGTCCCTAGTTGCCCCTTAAGAAGATGGGGGTGATCTGCCTTCTTTGAACCACTGCAGTCCGTGTGATGTAGGTTGACCCAGAATACCCTTAGGGAGGGAATTTAGGATTTTGACCCAGTGACAGTGAAGGAACGGTGGTATATTTTCAAGTCAGGATGGTGAGTGGCTTGGAAATGAGCTTGCAGAGGGTGTATGTATGTGGATGCACATATGTGCTGCCCTTGTCCTTCTAGGAATATCAGTGGGTTTAGTTCCAAGCTTCCAACACTACCAAAAACAGATTCAATGATAATTCATCTCATTTCGATTTGCGAGAACTTATACACAATCTTTGGGTTTATGCTGTTGTACAACAGTGGAAGGATCTTTAAAAGATAATGCCGAGCAGTACTTCAAGCTCTGTCCGCTATGATAATGTCAGATGAGCTAAAGGGAAAAGCAGCTCAGGATCTCCATAACACCGGAGGGCAAAAGTAATACAGAACTGGCTTGAAGGTAAAAGACAGAGGAAGGTTGTTTTTCAGACTGGAGGTCTGTGACCAGTGGAGTGCCACAAGGATTGGTGCTGGATCCACTACTTTCCATCATTTATATAAATGATTTGGGTGTGAGCATAAGAGATACAGTTAGTAAGTTTGCAGATGAACACCAAAATTTGAGGTGTATTGGACAGTGAAGAAGGTTACCTCAGATTACAATGGGATCTTGATCAGATGGGCCAATGGGCTGAGAAGTGGCAGATGGAGTTTAATTTAAATAAATGTGAGCTGCTGCATTTTGGGAAAGTAAATCTTCGCAGGACTTATACACTTAATGGTAAGATCCTGGGGAGTGTTGCTGAACTAAGAGACCTTGGAGTGCAGGACCCCATGAAAGTGGAGTTGCAGGTAGATAGGATAGTGAAGAAGGCGTTTGGTATGCTTTCCTTTATTGGTCAGAGTATTGAGTACAGGAGTTGGGAGGTCATGTTGCGGCTGTACAGGACATTGGTTAGGCCACTGTTGGAATATTGCATGCAATTCTGGTTTCCTTCCTATCAGAAACATGTTGTGAAACTTGAAAGGGTTCAGAAAAGATTTACAAGGATGTTGCCAGGGTTGGAGGATTTGAGCTGCAGAGAGAGTCTGAACAGGCTGGGGCTGTTTTCCCTGGAGCTTTGGAGGCTGAGGGGTGACCTTATAGAGGTTTACAAAATTATGAGGGGCATGGATAGGGTAAATAGACAAAGTCTTTTCCCTGGGGCTGGGGAATCCAGAACTAGAGGGCATAGGTTTAGGGTGAGAGGGGAAAGATATAAAAGAGACCTAAGGGGCAACCTTTTCATGCAGAGGGTGGTGCGGGTATGGAATGAGCTGCCAGAGGATGTGGCGGAGGCTGGTACAATTGCAACTTTTAAGAGGCATTTGGATGGGTATATGAATAGGAAGGGTTTGGAGGGATATGGGCCGGGTGTTAGCAGGTGAGACTAGATTGGGTTGGGATATCTGGTCGGCATGGACAGGTTGGACCGAAGGATCTGTTTCCTTGCTGTACATCTCTCTGACTCTATAAAGGGATACTTTACAAACCTATGCAGACCAGGCCTAATGTAAGACAAGATTTACAAGACTGGGACTGTAGAAAAGACAGGAGATCTGTTACATAAACATAGTTTAGGCAGGCAGCATTTGTTTAGACCTCACACGTGATCTAGAAAGATGATACAATTATTTGGAAATTCAGGTTCTAAAGTGGATAGAGCCTTGCATAGCTTTCAGTTTGATTTGTAAATCTATATTTGTGTGTGATAAGAAGGTGAGACATAGTTTTGTTTAATTTTTAATTACTGAGTGGTGCACAGTTGTCTGGAAATTTGTTTGTGCGCATTTAAATGAGGCTTTTGAAAATCATTGAGGTGAAGAGATTGGTGCCTTACAGACAAGTGCAGAAAAGCCAATAGGGAGGCTGTTAAGCTGTGACATATGGAGACAGAGACCTAATCAAGTTGGAAAGGTCGACTTATCCAGAAGGTCAGTGAGTGTGAGTTTCTTTCAGAGAGAGTAGCAGGTCATTTCGAGAACAGAGGCCTTGTACAGCAGTTGTGCAGTTTGAGATTTCAAAGCAACTGGGGCAGAAGTAAAGATCCCCAAATGGCTTAATATCAGGAGGAGAAAAACTCCGGAAACAGAAGGCTGTGCAAGAAGCATTTAAGGAATGTGTGTTAAGAGGCCATTCAGCCCATTCAATCTATCTGGCCCTCCAACGAGCATCCTACCCTGTCCCCCATAATCCTGCATCTCCCATGGCAAATCCATCTAGCCTGCCCATCCTTGGATGCTGTGGGCAACTTAGCAAAGCCAATCCACCCAACACATCTTTGGACCGTGGGAACAAACCGGAACACCCGGAGGAAACCCACAAGGACGTCGTCTGAGTGTGGAATTGAACCCAGGTCCCTGGCAGTATGAGACAGCAGTGCTTACCACTGAGTCACCATACTGCTGGTAAGTCAGCTGTTTTAGCACTTTGTTTAAGGATGTCAGGAAGAGATATTAACTAATGAAATATCACTGAGTGAATGCATAAGTTTGCCAAAAGAAATAAATAGCGGCAATGCCCATTGAACAAGGACCTTTTGAAATGGAAACAGGCTGACCTCTCACTGAGGTTTGAGGTGGTTGGTGGGGTTAAAAAGGTTGAATCTTTATTTTTGAAATTTGTAATAAGATTGCTTTAAATAGTTCTTGTATTATGTAAAATAATGCAAGTTTTCTTTCTGACTTGTGAGTATGTACCGTGACTGACCACCATGTTAAACAAATTGGCCTAATTCAATGATTGGATTTGGCTGGTATTGCCATCTGGTGGAATCAGAACCCAAGGCAAGGTTGTTAAAGACTGGGATTCATCTTCTAAAGCCATATATTGCAGTTGTCATTTACTGAGACTATACTTCAGAATGAAGTTGTTTATTAAAGCTGCAGGACACTATTAATGATATTAGGCAAAGTAACATTGTTTATTAAGGCTGTATTTGACATGACTCATCCATAGAAATTGCAAAAAAGGCTCAAGTCCTTCATTTTACTGGCATAAGTTGGTAATCCTTCATTCTGACCACAGGAATGTGGGAAATCTCTCCAGTACAGTAGTGCACAGCAGCCTTACTTTGCTGGACAATAATAAAAACTCCGAAAGCAAGGAAAATAAATACTCACTTTTGGAACAAATTGCAGCAGGAAAAGGTGCTGTCGGGAGATTTGATTTCGGGGATAAGCCAAACAAAACATAAATTTGGACATCTTAGATAAAACAATTCTTGAGATGGAAAAGCTTTCAAGTTAAAACTAAATAAGAAACTGAACAAGTTAATGTATTTCTATATAGAATTGGGGTTATTGCTAATGTTATGAAACTTACCAAACAAGAAAGAGGCAACAGCTACTTCTGAAGACTTTTGACAATTGATTTACCGTCAGAATAAAGAGGTTTCTTGAAACAGCAAGATTTAATATACAAGTTCAGCATCCATGAGTATCAATAACCTGGTTGATATTACTCTTCAATGGAACAATGTGACTATGAGGATTTGAAGTATCAGAGTTCATAAGAGTCAGAATTGTTGTTGGAATTGCTGATTAATTACAACCAAAATAAAACTTGACTCAAGAGAAAGCCATTCAGATAATGAGTGATGCTGAATTCCAGGAGCAACGTAGATTAGCCTTAAGAAGGAAAGATCAATATTAATACAGGAAATTAGAATCCGTTCAGTTTTTAACATACAAAATTATTGTAAATGCACACTGGAAACCAGCCTAGTAAATAAACAGGCTCCAGATACCAAGTGTCATTGTCAATGATGTAGAACAAAGAAACCCTACAGGCAAAAGCAGTGCACAGAAATAACTTTTAAAAAGTTTTATTTGTAAAAACAATTGATAGGTTTCAGAAAATGTGCCAAAGTGGAACAGCAGGTTAAGGAGTTTGCTTCAGGAGTAGTTAGTGATGGAACAGCTGGTCAAAGGAAAACTAATAGATGATTTCAGTCTCCTTAAACCCATGGTGGAACCCAATCAGAAGGCAAAATCTAAAATCCTACTAATATCTTTGATCATATATGTAATAAAATTGGTCATTTCTGAAGATCTGTTTCCAAAATTTTTTTCAACACCTACAGTGTGGAAACAGACCATTTGGCCCAACAAGTCCACATCAACTGTGGGTGGGTTACTGTCGAGTAACCCACCCAGACCCATTTCCCTATCCTATTGCTGTGCATTTCCCCTGGCTAATGCACCTAACCTGCACATCCCTGAATACTATGAGCAATTTCCCATGGCTAATTCACCTAACCTGTACATCCTTGGACTGTGGGAAGAAACCCATGCAGACACTGGGAGAATGTGCAAACTCCACACAGACAGTCGCCTGAGGCTGGAATCAAACCCGGGTCCCTAGCGCTGTGAGGCAGCAGTGCTAACCACTGAGCCGCTGTGCCGCCCTGAAAGCTTGAAGGCTTCCATCAGATCAATCCCTAACCTTCTAAACTCTAGAGAAAACAGGTCTAATTTGTATAATCTCTCCTCATTATTAAACCCCTGAAGTCTAGTAAAGTTAAGTGGTACTCTTTCCAAGAACAATCTGTACTTCCAAAGGTGTAATACTCCGATCGGCCCATTGTACTCCCAGTGGGACCTAGCCAGGGTTTTATATAACTGCAGCCTAACGTCTCTATCCTTGTACTCCAGTATTATAGATATAAAGGCCAGTATTCCATAAGCATTATTGATTATTTTATGCATCTGTTCCTGACATTTTAAAGATCTCTGAACCTGAATCCCCAGGTCTCTTTGGATGTCCACTATATTTGCCTTCATACCATCTAGAAGCTACCCTGATCTATCCTTTTTTCAGTCCAAAATGGATAACCTCCCACTTGTTTAATTGAACTCCATCTGCCAGAAGGTCCTGACAGCTAATCGATCTTCTAGTGAGCTGTAGAGCAGAGAGCTGCCACAACATGGAGAGCAATGGGGTGGATTGCTCATCGGACATTTACCATCAGAGAACAGAACATTTCAGAGAGAAGGAGGCAAGTAATGTGGAGTTAAGATCTTGTTCTTGCAGAAACTTGTGGTGCTGGTTTAATGGGAAATTTTAAGAATGAGATTGATTTCCGAATTTGTTGTTTTGATTTATTGTTGTCACATGTGCCTAAATACAGTGAAAAGTTTTGTTTTGCGAGCAGTACCCAGGAAAATCATCACAAATGACGACATCTGGATCATGGTGTGCTTTGACAGAGTGAGGTATACAAGGTTATGGCTGCACAGGAGGTGCACAAAACAAGATCAATATTGAATTTGAAATTTGAGACTCCATTCAGCAGTCTAATAACAACAGTGAAGAAGCTGTTCTTGAACTTGTTGGTGCATGTGTTCAAGTTTCTATGTCTTCTGCCTGATGAAAAAGATTGGAAGGGAGCATTACTGGGTTGGGAGGGGTGTTTGATGATATTGGCAGCCTTTCTGCAGCCATAAGTGGAGTCTGTGGATGGGAGGTTGGCTTCCATGATGTTCTGGGCTGTATTCACAATGTTTTGTAATTTTTTACAGTCCTGGTCAGAGTAGTTCCCGTACCAGGACATAATGCCCCTGGATCGTATGCCTTCTGTGGTGCATCTGTAAAGGTTGGTGAGGGTCCTTAAGGACATGCTGAATTTCCTTAGCCTCCTGAGGAAGAAGAAACGCTGTTGTGTCTTCATGACCATTGCATCTACATTGAAGGTCCAGACCAGATTGTTGGTTAGTGTCAATCCGAGGAACTTGACACTCTTGAACCTCTCCACCTCGTCCCAATGATGAGATAGGGTTGTGTCCTCCTTTCCTTCCTGAAGTCAGTGATCAGTTCCGTAGATAGAGTTTTGTTGAGAAGTGATAGGAGATAAGACCGATAAGTGGAGCTGAAATACAGATCATCTATACTCTAAGGGAATAGCAGGGCAGAGGCCAACTAGCCTCCTCCTGTTCCACTAGAAATACCATGTGAAGGGAAGTGCAATGTGAATGGTACCTTCACCCTATAATTAAACAAAAAACTGCAGAGACTCAGCAGGTCTGGCAACATCTATGGTGAGAGAAACTGTGTTAACATGTTGGGTCCAGTGACCTTCTTCAGAACTATCAGGACCTCTGGGGAAAAAAAGGTATACCTGTATATGCTGAAGCCAGGTGGGGTGGGAAAGGAGTGAGTAAACAGCCAAAGATGGAGCCCAGAGAGTGAGAAAGACAGGCAGACAAAGGGAATGGATAATGAGAAGACAGGGAGACAGAAAAGCTGCTAAAGGGGACCATGTGTAGGTGAGAATGGGTTGGCTGTTGAAAGCAGCCCAAGTGTTGACGGGGCCTTGGGGATGGGGTTGGGGAAAGGACATGGAAGCAGGTGTCAGACCTCAAATTGTTGAAGTCGATATTGAGTATTAAGTCCTGAAGGTTGCAGGGTTCTCTACTTCTACTTGAGAAGTTTAAATACCTGTCTCACTCACCAGCTTGACCAGGTCTTCATACAAGAGCTGCTTCAGTCCTGTAACCTGACTGTTGGTTAAATCTCTCGCTGGTATCGGTTGTTTCCCATAATGACAGTCAGCGGGTTCACATTTCACACCCTGACCTTCTTTGTGACTGCAACATATTAAATGTGACAACACAATGTATATGCTATGTCTGACATTGATTTGTTTGTTGCGCTTTTGCACTGAAGCTACTGAGCGTGAAAAGGCCAAGGAGTGTCAGCAGTCTTTCAGCAGCATCAATCCCAAAGTAACGTCGCCATTGATGTCTAGGCCCTGGTAACAGGGTGAATTTTTAAATAAAAGAATTGTTCATATGATGGCAGTGTTGCTGGCTGGTTAAGCGTTTATTACCCATCCCTGACTGTTCCGGTGAAGCTGATGATCAGCTGCCTTTTTGAACAGCAGCACGTGCCAAATGATGTTTCCAATTGCTGAGACCAGACCGTCAACAGCAAACATCACCTTGTGCTGTCCAAACTGTCCATCACCAATCAGCTCCTACTTGAAGTTTAGTGACTGTGCTAATTGTAAGCATTATTACTAATTTACAGCACAGAAACAGGCCCTTTGACCCATCTAGTTCATACACGCCTTTCCCAGGACTGTGCGCCCAGCTGTCATCTTCTAACCCTGTCAACATGTCTCTCTCCTATCACATGCGAAACCAGCTTCTCCTTCTATTCTATTCTATTCTATTCTATTTGGTAGCTCGCTTTGGGAAAGACATTTTGTTTCTGAATTCACTATTGTTTATTGGTGACTATTTCATATTTATAGCCTCTAGCATTTCCTCAAGCAAAACATCATTTCTGTATCTCATAGGCGAAAGTGAGGACTGCAGATGCTGGAGATTAGAGTCGAGAGAGTGGTCCTTTCTCACAAACTTGAGGAGCTCTTTCCACCCCCGCTTTGTGGAGATAAGGGTTCCAGGCTGGTCAATCTTTCTTGATTAATTAAACCTCTGTTTTGGTATTATTCTATTAAATCTTTCTTTCATTTTTTCCACCTCCTTTTATATAATATGACGACCAGAATTATTCTCAGTACCTCCAGTGTAGTCTAACTAATTTTCATTATGTTTTACTGAAATTATCCAAGGCTTTGGTGAGATCACAGCTGGAGTATTGTAGGTAGTTTTGGTCTGCCTCCCTCAGAAAGAATTTACTCACCGTACAGGGGACCACAGGAGGTTCACTCAGCTGATATTGAGGATAACACGACTGTCCCATGGGAAGAGATTGGTTCAATTAAACCTGTATTCACCTGACTTTCGAAGAATGAGAGGGGACTTATTTGAAATGGATAAAATTCTAACAGTGACGGACAGATTAGATGCAGGGGGGATGCTTTCCTGGTTGGGGAATGTAGAACCAAGGGGCACAGTCTCAGGATACGGTGTAGACCATTTCAGACTGAGATGAGAAAATATTCCTTCAGTCAAATGATAGTGAATCTGTGGAGTTGTCTATCATCAGAGGCAGTGGAGACCAAGTCTGTGAGAAAATTTAAGGCAGAGATCGGTACATTTTACAATTTCAGAAGCATCAAGGAGTATGGAGAGATAGTAGGGTATATGACATTGAGGTAGAGGGCCAGCAATGATGGCAGGAAATGTTGGAGCAACTCAAAGGGCCATGTATCCTATTCCTGTTCCTAATTTCTCTGTTTCTAAGTGATGAACGTAACTTCTTTCAATTCTATCCCAGTGGGTTTTTATTTTATCCTTTGCCTTTTTTATGACCTCATTGACCTTTCTAGAATGAGGTCACAGTTTTAAGAAAAGGAGTGGTAGATTAAAAACTGAGATGAGGACAAAATTACTTCTCTCATGAGTCTGTGAAATCCACTGCCCCAGAGTGTGATGGATGCAGGGGCGTGGAATAAATTTAAGGGGGACATACGCAGATTTTTAATTAAGAGTGAGTTGAAGGCTTATGGGGAGAGTGTAGGAAACAGACGGAGGGTGGCACGTTCTCTCTGTGTCAGTGTATAATTCCACTGGGTGCTATGGTTTAGTCCCATAATCCATGGAATGACCAGGTTAACTTGCTCGTAGTATCCAGGGATGTGCAGGCTAGGTGGATTAGCCATGGGTGAATGTGGGGTTATGAGGATAGGGTGTGTGGGTCTAGGTCTGGATAGGATGTTCTTCAGAGGGTTGGTGCAGACTCAGTGGTCAAATGGCCTCCTTCTGCAAGATAGGGATTGTAGGAAAGTGGAGCTGAGATGAGATCAGCCATTGGCACCAGTATTGAATGGTGGAGCAGGCTTGAGGGGCTGAATGGCCTATCTTGCTCCTAGTTCTTATGTTCTTTTAGTAATCTGACTATCAATGCACAAAGACTTCTCTGTTCTTTGAACACACTGAGACCAATATTTTCCAAGGAGCATATGGGTCCCATACCTCCCTAACCCGAATATTTTGAAATTCCGTTGCTAAAGACAAAGTCCATCCAGCAAGTTTAATAATATTTTGTACATTTTGCAGTAGTCCTCCTCAGCATTTACCACACTCCCCAGTTTGGTGTTACTCATATGTTTTGTAATTCTGTTTCACAGTTGAGAATCTGTAATGTTTCTGTAAATGCTGAACAGCACTGATCTTTGTGGAATGTTACATTCCACCATTCACTGAGAAGATTAACAACTTCAGTCTCTCATCCTTTTTATTCTGTCAGATTCCAGCATGCTATCCGTTCTGCTACTTGTCATCCAGCTGTACATTTCTGAGCAGACTGTCTCAGGGGCTGCCTGAGATTGTCAGATCTATCCTGTAACACTTCACTGTCTGAATGAAACTTCCCCAAGTGGTTTCATCTTTCACCAAATGATTATCAGGAATAAATCTGTGGAACTTTAAAGTGTTTTTTTTTTGGTAAATTCAAGCATATTCTGGTCCAAATCAGCTCCTGGTTTATTTTTATTTAACATTTCTTTCTTGAAATTTGAAGTCTTGCAGTTTGGTCTTTATAGAGTCACAATTTCTAAATGGTTTTTCTGTTCCATCCTTGAGGAAGAATCTCATTATCTTTCCTATCATCAATATAAAGCAAAATGGATAGTAACTCTCTAGGTTTGTTCTTTCTCCATTTCTTCATATATAAATCATATTAGCTGGCTGTCAGAGCTCGAATTACTCTGTTTACTAATAGATTTATATATGTGTGTGTATGTATGCAACTTCTTTGAATTTGTATAAATATAATCTATCTCTTCTAAGTTTGATGAGTTTATCAATTATCTTCTCTCTGCATATCATAATAAATTTTATATTTTTACTGACTCACTGAATTAATGTCAGGCCCACCATTTTAGTGTCTCTCTTGGTAAATACTGGACAAAGTACTTCTTGAGTATTTCTACTATTTAGATGTTAATACAGGTGGCTCAGTGGTTAGCCCTGCAGCCTCACAGAATCAGTGACCCGGATTCAATTCCAGCCTTGAAAGACTGTGTGGAGTTTGCACATTCTCCCCGTGTCTGTGTGGGTTTCCTTCGGGTGCTCCCACAGTCCAAAGCCATGCAGGTTCGGGTGGATTGGCCATGCTAAATTGCCCATATTGTGTAGGGATGTGTAGGTTAGGTAGATCAGCCATGGGAAATTCAGGGTTACAGGGATAGGGTGTGATGTTCTTTGGAGGGGTGGTGTGGATTTGCTCAGCTGAATGGCCTACTTCCACACTGTAGGGATTCTATGATTATTTGCTTAACATGAACATATGCCTCTGTAGAGTCTAAAGGTCATCCTCACCATCCCGTTGTTCATCAATTCTTTCCCTCGTTCAGCTTATTACTATCTATGTAAAATTTTACTGTGTGTAAGTTACTGGCAGTGGGAACCTTCATAATGGTAGCTCAAAGTAATTAGTTAGTTTGAGTTGTTTAGTGAGTGATGTTACCTTGTATAAAACATGAGTCATTTGGTACTTTGTGCATTTGTATAGAATATGCCCTCAGAGGTTTACCTGGGTTGGTCTTAGCTTATGGTCGATGGTTTGTAGAAGTTCCCACTGTATCAGACTGTCTTTTCCATTCTACAGAAAAACAAATGTGAATTACGACAGGGTTATTCTTGATCTCGGGATTCATAAAGCCGAATGAAGTGGTCGCTGGTGTAATGTAGGGACTGTAACAGCCAATTTACCCAGCTTCCTGCAAACAGCAAGGCGTTAAAACCCAGTTAATCAATATTAATGATGTAGGTCAAGGCATTATTATTGACAGGAGGACACTGGGGAAAACATTCTGCTATTTTTCTTGGCATGAGGCTTAAGGAATCCTTTGCATTCACCTGTGAGACCTTGTAGGGCCTCAGCTTAATATCTCATCAGAAATAGCAGCATGCACCTCTTGCAAGACAGCACTGCCTCGGTACTGCATTGAAACTGTCAACCAAGAGTTTGATCTCTGGATTGGGACTTGAAATCGCAACTTTCTCACTTCTTTAGGGGGGGGCCTGCCCATTCAGCTGTGGGTGACATCTCCTTACCGTCTCCATCCAGGAGCCATGCAATTAAAAGGGCCTTGAGCGGTGTTGTCCGAGAGACCGTGGGGGTTCAAGTTCATAATTCGTTAAAGTTTGCATTACACGTAGACAGGGTGATTAAGAAGCTATTTAGCATGCTTGCCTTCATTGTTCAGTCCTTTGAGTATAGGCATTGGGGTGTCATGGTGAGGTTGTACAGGACATTGGTGAGGCTTCTTCTGGAGTACTGTGTCCAGTTCAAATTACACTGCTACAGGAACAATATTATTAAGCTGGAGAGGGTTTCAGAAAAGATTTACCAGAATGTTGATGGAAATGGAGCGTCTGAGTTATAATGAGAGACTGAATAGGCTGGGACAATTTGCACTGGAGCGTAGGAGATTTAGGGGTGACCTTATAGAGGTTTATAAAATCATGAAGGGGATAGATAAGTGAATGGCAGGTGTTTTTTTTCCCTAGGGTGGGGAATTTCAAGATTAGGGGGCATATTTTTAAGGTGAGAGGAGGGAGATTTAAAAAAGGACACTGGGAGGAACTTTTTTTACACAGTGAATGGTTCATGTGTGGAATGAACTTCCAGAGGACGTGACTACAGTTAGAACGTTTGAAAGACACTTGGGCAAGTTCATGAATAAGAAATATTTGGAGGAGTATGAGCCAGGTGCAGATAGATGGGACTAGTTTAGTTTGGGAGTCAGCGTGGACTGGTTGGATCGAAGGGTCTGTTTCCATGCTGTATGACTCTATAACTTACGGCCAATGGCTGTAAATGAAGACAAGGGCAAGTCATATCTGAGTGTTCTAATGAATGTTAATCAGACTTGAAACATTTAACTCTGTTTCGCTTTCCACAGATGCTGCCAGACCTGCTGAGTTTCTGTTTTTATTTCAGATTTCCAGCATTGTTTAATTTCAGTGTCTGTGTGTCATGTGTCTGAATCTCTCACACCATTCAGATTGAGTTAAGTCAACCTGCACCAATCTGATGAATGATTGAGTTTGTTAGTACTTAATGTTTATGGGAAGCATAGTTTCTAGTAATCAACTGCACATTGTGCATCGATATGATTTGAGTTAAAATCCTCCTGTTCTTAATGGATCAAGTGCAGGTCAGAAAAATATGGGAAGAAAGGCAAAAGTAGAAATAGCTTTGAGATTTTGATGGAGAAATGGAAACTATCCTAAAAACTGTTAAATCCAGATCAGCTACTGTTGTGATAATAATGAGGAAAATAATGGAATGACTTGGATAGCAGGACCTAAAGAGGGTGTCACCACTTTTTAAGAGTTAATTCTTTGAACTGTGGACCTCATTAGCATGCCTGACAATTGTTGATCTTTATGAAAACTAAAAGAACTGTGGATGCTGTAAATCAGAAACAAAAACAGAAATTGCTGGAAAAGCTCAGCAGGTCTGGCAGCATCTGTGGAGAGAAATCAGAGTTAAGGTTTTTGCTAGGTTTCTCCTGGGGAGATGATGGTCGTACTTCTTGAGACAGCTGAGTGTCGTGCTGAGTCACTTCACGTGGTGGATGAAGCTCGGTCACGTCTTCAAGGGCATGGAGTGACTTGTAGCCACAAATGAGGCAATGATGGCAGGTTCCCACTGCTGAAGGACAATTGTTAATCCACTGAGTTCTGATTACAATCCATCAGCTTTGTGCTTACTTTTACCAACTACAATTTATTTAATCCTTTATTTGTAAAAAAACAATTTCAAGACACTGTGGTATGGTTTAAGATCACATCCTTTGGATTATGAGTCCAGTAATCAATTACACTAACGTATTTGGACTGATGGACCAATAGCTGCAGTGATATGGGAGTTCATGAGACATACTGCTGTTCATAGAATCTGTACAGTGTGGAATGATGTCATTCAGTGTATCAAGTCCACATCAACCCTCTAAAGAGCACCCCACTCAGACCCAGCACCCCACCCCATCCCCATAGCCCTGCATTTCCCATGGCTAACCAATCTAGACTTCACATCCCTGGACAGTCTGGACAATTTCCCATGGTCAATCTACCTGACCTGCACATCTTTGGACTGTGGGAGGAAACCAGGAGAACGTGCAAACTTGACACAAATAATCACCCAAGGCTGGACTGGAACCTGGATCCCTGGCACTGAGAGGCAGCTGTGTTAACCACTGAGCTACCAGGCCACCACGGTCTGGTCCTGAAATTGTAAAGTTATGCAGCTGCTGGGGTGTGCTCAGCTGGGTTTGTTATTTTATCTCTTGAACCTTCCAAGGTTTCTGCGCTCATCCTGTTTTGGTAGGAACTATACCAAATGAGGTTTGGAGTTTAAACCCAAAGCCCAGCTCCCTGTGAGCCACATCTTTCACGAGGTCATGCTTCATACATCATTTTGCCAACCCCTGGAGGTTCAAATCACATCCATGATTTCTGGCTCCTTTCTAATCATTGATTATGAACAAAACATTACTTGAGCAAGAAATTGTAAACTATTCAGACTTTGCTGGACATTGCACCCTCTCCAATTTGGCATCAGCCTTGATATTATAATTATTCATTTCCATCATACTTCCAGGGAGTGTTGCTGAACAAAGAGACCTTGGAGTGCAGGTTCATAGCTCCTTGAAAGTGGAGTCGCAGGTAGATAGGATAGTGAAGAAGGCGTTTGGTATGCTTTCCTTTATTGGTCAGAGTATTGAGTACAGGAGTTGGGAGGTCATGTTGCGGCTGTACAGGACATTGGTTAGGTCACTGTTGGAATATTGCATGCAATTCTGGTCTCCTTCCTATCGGAAAGTTGTTGTGAAACTTGAAAGGGTTCAGAAAAGATTTACAAGGATGTTGCCAGGGTTGGAGGATCTGAGCTACAGGGAGAGGCTGAACAGGCTGGGGCTGTTTTCCCTGGAGCTTTGGAGGCTGAGGGGTGACCTTATAGAGGTTTACAAAATCATGAGGGGCATGGATAGGATAAATAGACAAAGTGTTTTCCCTGGGGTCGGGGAGTCCAGATCTCGAGGGCATAGGTTTAGGGTGAGAGGGGAAAGATATAAAAGAGACCTAAGGGGCAACCTTTTCACGCAGAGGGTGGTACGTGTATGGAATGAGCTGCCAGAGGATGTGGCGGAGGCTGGTACAATTGCAACATTTAAGAGGCATTTGGATGGGTATATGAATAGGAAGGGTTTGGAGGGATATGGGCCGGGTGCTGGCAGGTGGGACTAGATTGGGTTGGGATATCTGGTCGGCGTGGACAGGTTGGACCGAAGGGTCTGTTTCCATGCTGTACATCTCTATGACTCTGCATTTCTGGTCAAACAGACATAAGAATTTCATCCTTTATTCTGGGTATTAGCCTAATGAGGCCTGTCAGTTCACAACCAGACAGGTACAATTGAACTGAGTGCTTTGGTTTGTGACTAACAGCCCGTAGAGATGGCAATAATCTGATAAGGTCCGAAATTGGATCACAGTCACTTCAATCTCTCGAGTTTGGGTCTAACTAGATGTGTGAATGTTGTTACGAAGTTGTAATATTTGGAGTATTCCATCGCCCAGTTTCCTTCCTGGGAACTTCAGTTTGAAACAAACCACCTTTGGCTGAGCCAGGACACTGCTTAAAATGGATGCAAAAACTACATGACCCAGGCATCTCAGGGCGTTACAAACTGAATGCCAAAACACGATTAGCAAAGAACGTAATTCCTTTAAGATTTGTACCACTGGCAATAAACGACAGACCCCTTGTCTGCAGGAACGGCCAGAGAGGAAAGGAGGGCTCCTGAAACCCATTCTCCAAAGAGGGAGCTGCAAACCTCTCCAGCTGGTTCAATTGAATATTTATAGGTTTGACAATGGGAGATCAAAACTTCTTTGTTAATATCGATTGTTTCTGTCTGTATCCATAGTTAGCTGTCGCATAACTGAAACCCCACACAGGAAGAGCTAGCATTATAAGTTTGTCTATTTATTACAGAAGAGCAATAAGAACAAATAGGACCAGGAGGATGTAATACACAGCAGCTCTCTCACAACAGCTTGGATTATATCATTGCTACAGGTTGGAAAATATCCGAGGAATAGGGAATTTAAAAATGGAAGAAACTTCAAGTGCTAGAGCACTGAGTCTGGGAGAAGAAACCATTTGCAGGTTTCCAATATCTGTCGGCAGAGAACAACCAGCTTACATTGCTTCCAGCACCACTAATCCAGTATTTGGTTTTCAGCATCTGCAGTCATTGTTTTTACCATCATTAAAATGTTTACTCCTTTAAATTATGGTCATCGAATGTTTCCAGTTCCAACCTCCCAACCCGTAATCTTATCAAATTTGTTTTTGTGCTTCGGTGTGTGTATATGTCATGGGTCTTCAGGATGGCTTTTACTTTCCTAAGTAATATTATACTTTTAATTGGGAGTGAGATTTTTGTTTTAAAAATAACAAACCACATTTTTTAATTGCGAACTCAATATGGTTGACTTGTTGGCTCATAGCTTTACCCATGGTCAAAGACATGTTGTATTTGAAGTATATTAGGGAAGGAAAAACACATTTCTTCAAATGATCCAGCTCTGCTATACGAACCTAAGGAGTAAAAAGAATAGAATTTATTCAGCTCCCCGCCCCTCTAGACTTGGTCACAACATTATAAACAAGTACACCTTTATGTGAATACCATAAATTCCTAAATACAGTCTTGCAGATTCTCCAATTTGCTGTCTGTGAAGTGAGTTCTAATTTAATGTGAGAATAGACAGGCTGTGCTTCCATCACATGTGAATACATTAGGATTATGGTGCCCTAGAAACATTTGGTGAACAGTTTGTTAAGAAATAGGACACATTAATTGAGGGAGCTGTCAGAATGCAAGCACATCCACAAGATAATAAACTGATTGCATCAAAACTGGCTCAAATAAAATCAAATTTACAGCTTGTTAAATGTTGCAATCTGTGGGTTTTATTTAAATGTTGTATTTCTGGGCAGTTCAGTACTGTCTCCCCCTTTATTTCAACCACCCCCAGCCCCCCACCTCCCCGACTGCTTCCAGAAAAACCAGGTCTGGTGGAGACACCACCAGTTGACCACTTCCCATGTTTTCAGGCTTCCTTCTGAGTTTGGAGGAACAGGATTAGTTCCTTCCCTCCCAATTTTCTTCACTGTCAAAAACTGTTCTGTTCAAACTCTGACCAACATAAAAGCCTAGAAAATAGCAACAGTAATCGGCCATTCAGCCCTTTGGGCCTGCTCTGCTGTTCATTATGATTATGGCTGACCATCCAACTCAGGCCACTGTTCCTGCTTTCTTCCCTTTGGCTCTAAGAGCTATTTCTAACTCCTTGGAGTCATAGAGTCATACAGCACTGAAACAGATCCTTTGGTCCAACCAATTCATGCTGAACATAATCCTATTTGAAAACATTTGATACTTTGGCCTCAACTGCTTTCTGTGGCAGAGAATTCCACAGGCTCCCCACTCTCTCTGGGTGAAGACATTTTTCCTCATCTCAGTCTGACATAGTCTACCCTTTGTCTTTAGACAATGAGCCTTGGTTCGGGACTGCTTGGTCATTGGGAACATCCTTCCTGTATTTACTGTCTGGTCCTGATCCCAATCCCCTGTGTGTAGCAGTCAGTGAATCCTCTTACATTGTGGAGAGATTCTGACTCCAAGTCGTGGAAGAATGCCATTCATTTCAATGCGTGATTTCACCCACCCAAGCACTGAGACCAATCAATCCCACATACTCATTGACCTGTAACACATCTATAAATACTCACAGCAGTTACTGCTGGGTGTGTGTGTTTGCAGTTATACTGGAGGAAAAAGTGAGCACTGCAGATGCTGGAGGTCAGAGTTGAAGTGCGTGGTGCTGGAAAAGCACAGCCGGTCAGTCAGCATTCGAGGAGCAGGAGAATCGACGGTTCAAGCATAAGCTCTTCATTCCTTTTGAGAACTTATGCTCAAAGCGTCAACTCTCCCGCTCCTCAGATAATACCTGACCCATTGTGCTTTTCAAGCACCACACTCTTCTACAGCAGTTATATTGTACACAGTGAATCACATGTTGCTGTTTGCATCGAAGTTACATTTGTTCATGAATTGCATTGAGGAGCCTGAACAAGACTGCAACTCATCACCACCTTCTCAAAGGCAACTAGGGACTGGTTACAAATGTTGGCTGAGCCGGCGATACCTACGTGCCATGAATGAATTAAGAAAAAGACCTTATCCCTGATCAGGCTAGCTGGAATATTAAGGATATGTTCCTTGTTCTGAACAATTTTGTTCACTATTAGTGTGGAGAGCAATCGAACTCAGCCTCACTACATATTGTGACATTTCCTGTGATCATCTTACTCTGCTTTCTCACAGAATGGCTAGGATGCTCACTCATTCCTGTTCACTGTCTCTGTCTTGGATGTGAATTTTTTTTTAATTCTCTCTGTCTTCACCCCCACCCTCCACCCTCCACCACCAACCCCCCCCCCCTACCCCCCTCCCCCCCATACCCTGTCTAATCCTCATTCTTGGTTACACATTATAAATGGATTAGTTTAATTTTGGAGGTAGAGACAAATATGAAGACTGCTTCAACTAGAGCATGAAGTAGGCATTACCTAAATCAAGAATTTTGATCCCAGTTGATGTTATTACTAGACAATGCAGATCTGGTGCTTGATTGATCATATTTCAACTTTTTGTTTTAGTTTTAATGAGGGTTTTTTTTCACTCAAACACCAATATACAATTCTGCAACTTCTGTTGAACAATAAAATAGAAGTTTATTATGAAAAAGAAATGTAGATAAAATAGAAGAAATAAAACTTAACATATAACACAGGTTTTTAAAGATTTCAAAATATATGGAAAGAAACAATCATATCAGCTCTAGGAGCACTCCTTTATCGCACTCCGAGCAGAGAGAATTCCATTCACTATTCCACACCAGGTTTGACAATTTCTGGTCATGTCATTGTGATGGCTTCTTCCTAGATTTATCATAAAACTGAGCATACAATTTCTCAGCTTCACATGATCACGGCAGGGTTTTAACCAAACTCTTCTGGTCAGCAACTTTTAAAGTAAAATTATTTACGTCAACGTAATCTCTTTTTTTTAAACAGTCGTAAACTCCCCTCTTTCTCAGGAGCAACTGTTTTAGAATTAGCATCACTACTGTGTGGAAACAGCTTTCGGGTCAACAAGTGCACACCAACCCTCTGCAGAGTATCCCACCCAAACCCATTCCCCTGACTCATGCACTTAACCTATATATCCCTGAACACTACGGGCAATTTGGCATGGTCAGTTTGCCTAACCTGCACATCTTTGGATTGTGGAAGGAAACTGGAGCACCCAGAGGAAATCCACGCAGACACGGGGAGAATGTGCAAACTCCACACAGACAGTCACCTGAGGATGGAATTGAACCTAGGTCTCTGGTGCTGTGAGGCAGTACTGTTAACCACTGAGCCATTGTGCCACCCCCTTTTGCACATCCATCTTCAGCTAAGATTTCTGCAAAGCTGCCAATCTGAAACCCAGCAGCTGTTTCCAGGTTATGGATGTTTCCCTCATCAAAGGAAAAAGAAAATCAATCTCTGACCATCTAACCAGGAAACTCAGTGCAAAAGTGTTTTCTTTATTTGTACAAAGTTCCCAATATAAACAAATTCCCATTAGCTTCCTTGGAACTATTCCTGTCAGGCTGTTTTGAATAAAGAAATTGCCACATAAATACCTATTTGCAAGTTACTCATGAAGCTCCTTCAGACACACAAAAACATATATAACACTAGTTCAAAATCTAAAATGACTGAAATTAAAGTAAATAAAAATCACATGCCTTAAATCACAGAAAGATGGAAATATTGGTGACGTGTATAAATGTCTTTCAGTTTGGCAGTAGAAGTTGAGAAGGCCATTTGGAAAGAAAAGTGTGGTATCCTTAGCTCTATTAATAGAGGAATACAGCTTAAAAACAAATTATCATTATTAATCCTTGGTGGAATATTGTCTCAATCTGGTTCTGGGTTCATGTGGATCGAAGGGTCATTTGGAGTGGGCAGGAAAGTGGAGTTGAGACTGAGATGAGATCAGACATGATCGTATTACATGGTGGAGCAGGTTTGAGGGACTGGATAGCCTACTGCTCTCCTAGTTTGGATGTTCTGGGTGCCACATTTAGGAAGAATGTCAAGGCCTTGGAAAACATACAGAGAAGGCTTACAGCGATGCTAGAACTGAATGATATAGAAAGACTCACAACTATATGACCTCTAACTTTGATATTTAATGGAGATGTTCGAAATTATGATGGACTTTTGTTGAGACAAGTAGATAAAGTGGAACTGTTTCCTATGGCAGGAGAGCTGGTAACCAGAGGGCTCAGATTTCACAAAATTGGCAAAATGTCAGAGGAAGGATGCAAATATTTTTCTCAGCAGATTAGTTGTGATCTGACATGTACTGCTTGAAATGACAGTGGAAACACAAGACACTGCTCCAAAAAGGGATGAAAGGAACAAAATTTGGAAAGGAAAATCTTCAGGGTGACTGGGAGGGAAGAGACAAGTGTAATTAATTGGATAGTCGTTTGAGGGTGCCAAGAATTGAATGGCCTCCTTCTGTGCCTTCAGATTTGTTAATACCAAACAGCTTGGATGATATGTTTTCGAGCTTTTTGATATTTTTAACTCATCAAAGACAGACAGCACTATAAAGATGAGCAACTTTGTTACTGGCACTCAGAGCTTTGCAGCATCTGTTTGAGAGAATTAGGCTGTGGAACTAGAATTTTTAGATGTAGAGATGATAGAGTTATGAGTTGAAAAACTACAAGGAGGATGAGCAGACAAGGTCATGTTATTTGCTCCGGTACAGGTTTCAGGATCACGGACAATTCCCTAACATTTAACATGGCATTTGCCTGAACTGCTCTGTGCTGGAAGCTCTGCTATCCATCATCCGAATCTGATTCCGACTTCTAACATATAAGGTGCCAAATATTTCTATGGCCTCTTCTTTCAATCAGATTTTTCTATTATTAGGTCAACCCTGTTGGTCATATCAATGACCAAGTGTGTTTATTATGTCCTGGACAGGTGTACCGTACTGCTTTTCCTTGCTGTCCTCTCGTCGTCCCATTGATCATGTCTCGAACAAACCTTTTCATATATTTTGCATCTCCTTCCAAACCATTTTTATGATCAATGGACTTTACAAAACACTGTAGTAGACCTTTTGTTTTTCTTTGAATGTTACTGTAGCTATTTGCGATCTGAAGCATTCATGATTGTATGCCTTAAATTATACCTCAATTTTTTTCTAATAATCATAAAAATGTTACCATGTTATGATGGATTGTTTTAATGTATTATCATCACAATTCAGCACCTGCCACCATGATGACTTTTCAATAAACTAATTATTTATTGATTTCTGAAGTCCTCATTCACACTCAAAATAATTACTCCCCAGGTTTAGGTGCTGATGATCCAAGTCCATCTGGCTGACACAAGACAATGATTCTGTTACCAACCAGAGGCACTCGACACAAACATCAAAGTTTACAGTGAAATTACAATGAATCAATTTCAGATAACCTGAAACTCTGATTGTGATGAAGTTGGCAGCAATTCCTGCAGGCAGGTTAGCAAACGATGTCTGTGATAAGCCAAGGTTTGGGAATGCAAACTCTGGGATTATCTGAATTTGGCAAGCATGCTGACCAGTTGAAGCAGAGTTAGAGAAAGGAATCACAGACAAAATCTACAGAGGCGGTTGCAAAATGTAATCCCCCAACTCCGACTCTTTTCTGCAGTAAGTAATCAACAAGAGATATTGTTAATACGAATAAAGCTGGACTGTTTTACCAACATCTACCAGATTGCTCTGTAATGCTTAAAGATGAAACATGTGATGGCGGAAAATGTGTGACTGCTGTGATCTGAGTCAATGTGCACAGCACCAAGTAGCAGCAGCTGCTGCTTGTGACTCGAAGTCCAAGTAACGATGTTGCTTTGTGAAGGTCCAGATGCAACCCACACAGTAGGAGGGTAGCAAAATGGTCGGAATGGCCACTTTCATTTTTGAGGTGTGGATTATCACCAGATGATCTAGAAGAGTCAGGTAATGAATACACTCCCACTTTGTCTGAAACCACAGAGGTGGTGGAGTTGCTCCTGGATTTAACATTGCAGCACAAAAAAGACAGGGAAAAAATGTTGACTGACATGGTGAACTGGTCCAAAAGCAGCACAATGAAGTAGAGAAGGATTATTGTGTTTTTCTGGAGCTAACTCTGCATGTTTTTCATTGTCTAGATTAGTGTAGTGCTGGAAAAGCACAGCAGGTCAGGCAGCATCCGAGGAGCAGGAAAATCGAAGTTTCGGGCAAAAGGAATGAAGGGACCACTCTAATCTAGACTCTGATCTCCAGCATCTGCAGTCCTCACTTTTGACCAAGTTTTTCATTGTTTTTAGTTGTTGCCACATACTCTGACTCCTTATCATGGACTCTATCTCTCTCCGTCACCACAGTTTCATACTGAACTATATTCTTTGCAACTTCAGCATCCTGTTTTGACTCTGAGCTAAGTTTTGGAATTCATATCCTCTCTGTCACTAGGACTGGTTGCTTTCTCCTGTGTGTTATGACCTTGCTGCTGTTAGAACCTGAAACCATGCCAATGTTACTTCTTGACCAAATGGTTGTGGGCTTTTCTGCTTACTTGTTGTGGATCTTACTTTGGGCCAGGTCCC
Source organism: Chiloscyllium punctatum (assembly GCF_047496795.1). Classification (NCBI taxonomy): domain Eukaryota; kingdom Metazoa; phylum Chordata; class Chondrichthyes; order Orectolobiformes; family Hemiscylliidae; genus Chiloscyllium; species Chiloscyllium punctatum. Next base: position 4,137,050 of record NC_092775.1, read on the forward strand.
ATAGTTAGAGAGCTCACTAACCTGCAGCGAATCCCAGTTTAATTCAAGTTTCTCAGACTTTATCCCTGCATGGCCTTACTCTTCTCTTTAATCTCCTCCAGCTTCAAAATCCCACCAAGATCTCCATGTGCCATCAATTCTGGCCTCTTGAACATCCTCATATAGAGACCTCAACATCATGATTATGCTTTCTGCTGCTGCTATGCTCAACTTTGAAATTACCTCCTTAAAACCTCTCTGTCACCTCCTCTAAGCTGCTCTTTAAAACCTACCCTGGACCAACCACCTGTTCAGATGTCAAAAAAAAGGTGCACATGTGACCAAGTTTTCCTTCTGATTTGATTGGCTTCATTCCACAGACTGAGCCTAATTTCAGCTTTTGATCAATGATGCTTCTCTAGGCAACCCATATTTGTCACATAATAAAGATATTATTTTTAAAATGTGACCCAAATCTCTATTTCAAAGTGTTTTTTGGCTCAGTGTAGATATTTTGTTTAGACTTGGATTTTCAAACACACTCCTGGCCAACCTCCCTTTGTAAACTTGAAGTCATCCAAACCTCACAATGAATTCCAGTTATCTATCAGCCCTGCACTTGCTCACCTGCATTGGCCCCTGGTTAAGCAATACCTTGACTTCATCACCCTTAATTCTATATGCCCCATATTATTAACCATTTTAATACAACTTTCTGAGATCTTTGCATTGCCTCTCTCACATACCTGACTGTATTGCTCCACCATTGGCCTCAAGTTCCTGGTTCCGAGCTCTCGATATCTTCTCTACACCTTTCTATCTCTCTGTCCTACTTAGAAACTACCTTTTGAACCACACTTTTGCTCATTTGCCTTAATACTTTTTAATATGAATGAACACAAGAAATAGGAACAGAAGGAGGCCATTCAGCCCTTCAAGCTTGCTCTGCCATTCAATGACATCATGGCTGATCTTCTACCTCAGAACCATTTTTCTACTCCACTCCTCTTGATGTTTTTAATTTGTAGAAATCTGTTGATCTCAGTTTTGAATGTACATGATGACAGCCACTGCCTAACCCTAATCCTAACCCTAACCCTAACTTGTAACCCTTCAGAGTCTCTGGGATACAGCATTACACGGATTCATCAGCCTCTGAGTGAAGACCTTTATATGAACATACAAATCAAGAGCAGGAGTGGGCTATTTCATGAGGCGATTCCCATTGTGAAAAAACACAACATAAATACAAGATACAGTTGTTGAAAGTGCTGACCTTGGTTGTGGAAGGGCAGGAGATGCTGCTGTTATTTTGTAGCTTTGGTGTAATAGCAGCAAGTTCACAGCTGGGTGTGAGATCTCTTTGGTGAGTGGAGTGTTCTGGGTGTGCCTCTGGTCTCAGTTTAACGTTCTGGGCTCAGACTGTTTTGCTCCTTTTGAAGCTGGCAATCTTTAAATCTATTGTTTGACCTCAACTTTGCTGCATCTAGTTTGGCTTGGAGACTGGAAATTGGTGGCAGGACAGAGGATGTTTCATTTCTGCAAGCATAGGTGAGCAGTCAATCAACCCACTAATTATTCAATTCTTTGGAGGGGAATACAAAGTTGGATGCACAAAAGAAATTAAGCACGAGGAGCAGGAGGAGGCAATTTAACTCTTGGAGCCTGGTCCACTATTAGATACAATCATGGCTGATCTCAACTCCACATGTATGTTCATGTAAGGGGTACTAGAGTTTCAGACACCGCTTAGGCTGAGTGATTGATAGTACAACATGAGTCACTTTCATTATTCTCTACAAGTAGTGTGCTTTAGACATTGTGGGGGAATAATAACTTGTTGCAAACTCCCTCCTGAAGCATTTTCCATCAAACCCTGCAGTAGGAATCTGCTCTCAGAGCATTTTCATCCATAATGCTTTAAGATATAGGGGTAGAATCAGGCCATTTGGCCTATCAAGTCTGCTCCACCGTTCAATCATGGTGAGATGTTTCTCAACCCCAATTCCCTGCCTTCTTCTGGCAACCATCGATTTATCTTGACTAATTAAGACTCTATCTTAAATACACTCAATGACGTGGCCTCCACAGAACTCCGTGGCAATGAGTTCCACAGATTCGCCACCCTGTGGCTGAGGAAATTCCTCAAACATGATACATTTCCACTTGTGTGCTCTTTCCAGTGAGAGTTTCTGCACACAGCTGCCCAAGAGGAAGGAAAAGCTTGTGTTCATGTAATTCCTTTCATGACCATCTGATGTCTCCAGGAGTTTCACACAGTTTTGAAATTTACTCAGTGTTGTAGGAATCACAGCAGCAGAGTTAATTTGCGTGGAGGAAGCTTCAATTAACAGCAATGTCAAACGGCATTGCAGTGTCGGCCTAGATCTTAATGCTTGGCACCAGTTGTGAGACTTGAACCCATGGCTCTCTGACACTGGTTGAACCCCAGCTGACCCTCTGAGTGTTTTCTTTGACAGACAGCCCTGAGACCGAGTATATCAAACCAAGCACAGCTTCGCAGGCCATGGAGTTTGCAAGTTTAAGTTCCACTCTGGAGACCTGAATACAAAACCTTCTTTGAAGATTCACTGAGCCGTGCTATTTCCTACACGGGGCATTGGATCGAGACCCTGTAATCCTGAGGGGTAAAAGGTTAACCACACCGCAACACTCTCAATAGCTATTGGACGTGTTCAGAAGGAGCTGTGTCGTGATGATCTTGAACTGTGACCCAAGGCCTCTCGCTCAGTCTCTACTGAATATTTATTTTCATCAACCTGCTCAGATATGTTTTGACACATCTCCAAGGCTGGTGAGTCGAACCCAGATATTTTGACTCTGAGGTAGGGCACTAACCTTGTGTTACAAGACCCTATCTCTTGTATATAGTTGCATCAAAGAAGGTTGACGATGCTGACTAACATGGGTGAGGGCTGCTTTTTATATTCAGTTAAAAATTACACAACATCAGGTTATAGTTCAACATCTTTAGAATATAAAGACTAGGAGTAGGAGTAGGCCATTCGGCCTATCGAGCCTGCTCCACCATTCAATAAGATCATGGCCAATCTTTTTGTGGACTCAGCTCCACTTACCCGCGTTTTCACCATACCCATTAATTTCTTTATTTTTCAAAAAAGTATCTCCCTTAGCTTTAAACGCTATTACTGAAGTAGCGTCAACTACTTCCCTGGGCAAGGAATTCCATCGATTAACAACCCTGTGGGTGAAGAAATTCCTTCTCCGTTCAGTTCGAAACCTGCTTCCTCTAATCTTGAGGCCATGCCCTCTTGTCCTAGTTTCACCTGCCCATGGAAACATCCTGTCTATTTCTATTTTATCGATTCCCTTCATAACTTTGTATGTTTCTATAAGATTCTCCCTTATTCCTCTGAATGCTAATGAATACAATCCCAGTTTATTCAGTCTCTCCTCATAAGACATCCCCCTCAACTCCAGAATCAACCGAGTGCACCCCCTCTAGTGCTGGTACATCCTTTCTCAAGTAAGGAGACCAAACCTGCACATGGTAGTCCAGGTGTGGTCTCACCAGCACCTTGTACAGTTGCAACATAACCTCCCTGCTTTTAAACTCAGCACCTTCAGCAATGAAGGACAAAATTCCACTTGCCTTCCTAATTACCCGTTGCACCTGCAGACCAACCTTCTGCAATTCACATACAAGGACACCCAGGTCCCTCTGCAAATCAGCATGCTGCAACTTTTTACCATTCAAGTAATAATCTATTTTGCTTTTACTCCTACCTAAATGTATGACTTCACATTTACTAACATTGCATTCCATCTGCCAGACCTTTGCCCACTCACTTAATGTATCTATGTTCCTTCGTAAAGTTTCACAATTCTCTGCATACTTCGCTCAACCACTCATCTTAGTGTCATCAGCAAATTTTGACACCGTACACATGCTCCCTAACTGCAAATCATCTATATAAATTGTAAATAATTCTGGTCCCAACACTGATCCCTGAGGCACACCACTAGTTATGGATTGCTAGCCAGAATAGCACTCGTTTATCCCCACTCTTTGCTTCCTGTCAGTCACCCAATCCTTTATCCATGCTAATACTCTACCCCCCTCACCATGCATCCTGGTCTTGTGCAGCACCTTGTCAAAGGCCTTTTGGAAATCTAGGTACACCACGTTCACTGGGTCATCGTTGTCCACCTTGCTTGAAATTTCTTCATAGAATTCTAAAAGATTTGTGAAGTATGATCTGCCCATTATGACCCCATGCTGTGTCTGTACAATAGGACAATTTCTTTTGAGATGCACTGCTATTTCTTCCTTGATAATAGACTCAAGCATCTTCCCCACGATAAAGGTTAAGCTAACCAGTCTATAGTTCCCCATCTTTTGTCTACCTCCTTTTTTTAAACAGTGGCATCACATTTGCTATTTGTCAATCTGCTGGGACTGTCCCAGAGACCAGAGAATTTTGGAAAGTTACTGCCAGTCCATCTGCTATTTCTCCTGTTACATTTTTTAGTACCCTAGGATACATTCCATCGGGACCAGGAGACTTATCTATCCTTCGTTTCATTAGGCAGACGTGAGGACTGCAGATGCTGCAAACCAGAGTTTAAATTAGAATGGTGCTGGAAAAGCACAGCAGGTCAGGCAGAATCCAAGGAACAGGAAAATTGATGAAGGGCTTTTGCTCAAAATGTCGGTTCTCCTGCTCCTCAGATGCTGCCTGACCTGCTGTGCTTTTCCAGCACCACTCTAATCTAAACCCTTAGTTTCATTAGCTTACCCAAAACTAACTCTTCCATAATAATAATCATTTCCAAGTCCTTACCTACCTTCGTCTCTTCATCCCTTACAGACACGTTATTAGTGTCCTCCACTGTGAAGACCAATGCAAAATGCCTGTTTAGTGACTTGACCAGTTTGTCATGTCGTCATATCCCAGAACTAACTACCTCTTCTCATCCTCTAAAGGACCAACAATTACTTTAGCCACTCTTCTTCGTTTTATACATTTATAGAAACTTTTGTTATCTGTCTTTATATTCTGTGCTAGCTTTCTCTTATACTCTATCTTACTTTTCCTTATAGCCCTTTTTTGTGGCTTTCTGTTGACTTTTAAAGTTTTCCCAATCTTCTAGTTTCCTGCTGTTTTTGGCCACTTTGTATGCCTTCTCTTTCACTTTGATAGCCTGCCTTATCTCCTTAGACACCCCATGGCAGATTACCCCTCTTCTTACAGTCCTTCCTTCTCACTGGAATCTACTTTTGCTGAGCACGTTAAAAAATTTCTTTGAAGGTCCTTCACTGCTCATCAACTGTTGTACCATAAAGTCACAATGTAGGGAGAGATATCAGCTGAACACATGGCTGCAGGGATGGTGCAGGAGGGTGGGTTTCAGGTACATGGATAATTGGGGCTCATTCTGGGGAAGGTGGGACCTCAACAAACATGATGGTCTTCACTTGAACCAAAGGGCTACTAATATCCTGGGTGGGAAATTTGCTGGTGCTATTCGGGTGGGTTTAAACCAGCTCAGCAGGGGGATGGGAACCTTAGGTGTAGTTCCAGTGCACAGGAGGATGAGAATAGAGAGGGCATGGATAGAATTTCACAATCATAGGAGTGTGCTAGCAGACAGCAAGCTGGTTTCAACAACAGGAGTATCTGGAATAAGGTAGGTGAGCTTACAGCATGGATAGATACCTGGGACTTTGATGTTGTGGCCATTTTGGAGACATGGATAGAACAGGGTGAGGAATGGATGTTGCAAGTTCCAGGGTTTAGATCTTTCATTAAGATCAAGGAAGGTGGTCAAACAGGGGGAGGTGTGGCTTTGTTAGTCAAGGACAGTATAACAGAGTTCCAGGGAGGTGGAGGAGAGAATTGGCAAAATGATTCTAGGTAGGAGTGAAAGGAACAGGGTGGTCATTATGGGGGACTTAAACATCCCCAACATTGACTGGAAATGCTATAACTCTAGTACGTCAGATGGATCAGTTTTTGTCCAATGTGTACAAAAAGGTTTCCTGACACAGTAGGTCAAAAGGCCAACGAGGAAGTCCACACTGGATCTGGTGCTTGGTAATGAACCAGGCCAGGTGTTTGATTTAGTTGTAGGTGAGCATTTTGGAGTGAGTGACTATAATTCAGTTACGTTTAGTTTAGTGATGGAAAGGGATAGGTACATGCCACAGGGCAAGAGTTATCGATGGGGCAAGGGCAATTATAATGTGATTAGGCAGGAATTAGGATGCAGAGAATGGGGTAGTAAAATGCAGGGGATGCAGACAATGGAAATGTGGAGCTGGTTTAAGGAACCGATATTGTGTGTCCTTGATAGGTATGTCCCTATCAGGCAGGGAGGAAGTGATAAGGTAAGGGAACCGTGGTTTACTACAGAAATTAGTTAAGCGGAAGAAGGAGGTTTATGTGTTGATGAAACGAGATGGTTCAGATGAGGCGATGGAGAGTTACAGATCAGCTAGGAAGGATTTAAAGAGAGAGTTAAGAAGAGCAAGGTGAGGACATGAGCAGTCTTTAGCAAATAGAATAAAGGAGAACCCTAAAGCTTTCTACAGGTATGTGAGGAATAAAAGGATGACTAGGATAGGAATAGGGTCAGTCAAAGATAGAAGTGGGAAGTTGTGTGTGGACCCTGTGGCGATCAGAGAGGTGTTAAATGAATACTTCTCATCAGTGTTCACTTAAGAAAAGGAGAATATTGTAGAGGAGAAGAATAAGGTATGGGATTTTAGACTAGAAAGGATCGTGGTTAGTACAGAGGAAGTGGTATCAATTCTAGAAGGAGTAAAAGTAGATAAGTCCCCTGGGCCAGATGGGATTTATCCGAGGATTCTCTGGGAAGCTAGGGAGGACCCTGGTATTGGATTTTATCTTTACACTATCCAGCTGTATTTTAAATTCAATCATACTGTGATTACCCCTTCCAAGAGGATCCCTAAAATGACATAATTAATTATTCCTGTCTCATTACACAGGCCCAGATCTGGGATAGCTTGCTCCCTCATTGGTTCACATTACACACTGTTCAAGAAAACTATCACGGATACACTCAACGAAACCCTCCTCGAGGCTACTCTGACTGAGCTGGTTCGACCAATCTACATGTAGATTAAAATCCCCATGATAATGGCCATATCATTTTTGCAGGCATTAGTTTTTTCCTTGTTTATTGCTCGCACCAATGTAATGTTATTATTTGGTGGCCTCTAGACTACGCCTATCAATGACTTTTTCTTTTTGGAATTCCTAATTTCCACTCAAATGGATTCCTTCATGCTTCATAGAATGTATATCATCTCTCAGTAACACCCCGATGTTGTCCTTGAATACCAGAGCTGCACCACCACCCTTACATTCTTGTCTGTCCTTCTGAATAGCCTGGTACCCCTGGACATTTAATTCTCAGTTATAACTATTTTGCAACCATGTCTCTGTGCTGGCAACTAATGATTTGTGCCATTAACTCATCGACCTTGTTACAAATGCTGTGAGCGTTCAGGTAAAGTGCCTTTATGCTAGCTGTCTTACTGTCATGATTCACAACATCTCTAATATCTCCTGAGGTATCCTTTGTTTTTGCTTCTTTCGAAGTCTGCCTTGAACTTAAACCCTCCTGCACATATGCTAACCTGCTGCTTACCTTTTCATTTATCATCGTACTTCCTGTTGCTTTCCCTTTCCAAGACTCACAAGTTTGAAGTCCTAGTGACCACCACTAGCTTATTTGGAAGTACTAGCTTTCAAAGCGCTGCTCCTTCATCAGGTAACTATGAAGAGAAGAAGTCTCTCTACCGTATCCTGAACCAATCTTAACCTGTACTGAAATCAGTAAAGAAAGTTTATTTCATTGTTGTGTGTGGGACCAAGGCTTGTGCTAATTGTCTGTTGTGTTTTCTACATGCTAACAATTGGCTGCACTGTGGAGGTGCTATGGGCTATGCTGAGGTTTTGAGAGTGTGCTGTACAGATCTATGTTCTTTGTTTTATTAAGGCAGCTAGCAGGGATTAGAATGATCATCTTGTTGTGGACTGACATAAAACCAGATGCTGGAGGTCTGAAACAAAACATGGAAATTACTGGAGAAACTCAACAGGCCTGGTGGCATCTGTGGAGAGAAAGCAGAGTTAATGCTTCAGTTCCAGTGACCCTTCATCAGAACTGCTCATACTAAAGTACTGTGTGTAGTTCCGGTCACCGTACTCTGAAGGATTGGGGGTGGGGTGCAGAGGATTTTCACCAGGGTATTGCCCAGGATGGAGCATTTCAGTGATGGAGAGAGGCTGGATAAGCTCAGGTTGTTTTCTTTGGAGCAGAGAAGGTGTATTAGATTAGAAGGAGCGTAGAGAAAGTGGATAGCTGTTCCCCTTAGTTGAAGTATATTAGGAAAGAAAAAGTGACACTTATGGCTTTGAGCTTGCAATGCTTTGCAGCTTCAAGTTCCAGACCTGACTGAAGATTATGGGGGTGAGGATTAGAAAGGGACACTTACTGTCAAAGGGGTTTATTCCACAATTTCCTTTCATTTGCAGACATGCTCCTGTACACAAATCGATTTACTATCAGTTCCGCATTGCACCAAAGCCAGGATTCTAAGATTACTGAAGAGTTTGTTAAAATGCTTACAGTGATATTGTAAAGTAAATATCTGGAAAAACATGGAGACAGTTATCCTTTTGTGGTATACATTTTCGAGGCAGTACCTGGGGAATTGGATAATGCAATGAGTTGGAAAACTATCATTAAACTCCTGGAACAGGTGTTTAACAGAGTCCAGATTGTTGAGTTGAGAGAGAAGGTTTTTAATGCAGCAAGACATTACAGTCTGGAGTGCAGCACTCTGTAAGGGAGACTCAGGGAGAATGTTCAAAAAGCCCCACTTTAGGCAGTAGGAAAGCAGCAGAGGAGGTCGGACCAGAGTGACTTTAAAAAACAAACCTGGAGGGCACCTGGGGGTTGCTGGCTCAGCGGGACTTTGTTGCCCTTTCCCAATGGCCTCTCAGAAGGTGGGGGTGAGCTGCCTTCTTGAACCAGTGCAGTCCATGTATTGCAGGTAGATCCATAGTGCCTTTTGGGAGGGGATTACAGGATTTTCACCCAGTGACGCTGAAGGAACAGCGATACATTTCCAAGTCAGGATGGTGAGGGGCTGGGAGGGGAACTCGCAGGGGGTGGGGTTCCCATGGATCTGCTGCTCTTGTCCTTTGAGATGGAAGTGGTCCTGGGTTTGGAAGGTGCTGCCTGAGGATCCTGAATGAATTTCTGCAGTGCATCCTATAGATGGTACACACTGGGGGGGTGGGGGTTGGAATGTTACAGGTAATGGACATAGTGCTGATCCAACAGCTGATTATTCTCAGCATGATTGCTCTTTTGAAGAGCTGCATTCGGCTCAGTGAGACAGGTGGGATCTTTCTGTGCTCTGTAATGTTAAGGTATGCAGCTTTTCTTGGAATTGGGCAGGACACTCTGAGGAGATTGTCGTCAGCAACATTCAACTGTATTTGCTCGTATTTGGCGATTCTTAGAAAGACCACAGGGGGTGGTAGGAAATGATGGTCATCTGTCTGGCCCAATAAGGAACATTGTTCTTATACTGGAGTACAGCTGGAAGATCTATACTCTGTATCCAACCCCGTGCTGTCCCTGTCCTGAGAGTGTTTGATGGGGGACAGTGTAGAGGAAGCTTTGCTCTGTATCTAACCCTGTGCACTCTCTGTCCTGAGAGTGTTTGTTGGGGAGATAGTGTAGAGCGAGTGTTACTCTCTGCCTAACCCTGTGCTTTTCCTGTGCTGGGAGTTTTTTTAGGGGGGGGTGTAGCAGTGTGGAGGGAGTGTTACACTCTATCTAACCCTGTGCTGGGAGTGTTTGATGGGGACAGTGTCGAGGGAGCGTTACTCTGTCTCTGACTCTGTGCTGTCCCTGTCCTGAGAATGTTTGATGGCTGATTCCTCCAACTATTCCATTCACCATCACAACACCCTTTAAATTAATTTAACACAAACCTCCTGCAGCATTGAGCTGCCAATAACAATTGAAAAGTTTTCCTGCTGTGCTCAGCAATTGCTTCGCATTCGGAAATAACACTGAGCACGAGGGACTCCAGATCACGTAAATGGAATGAAGAAGCATGCACTGAGATGTGCCCCACAAAACAGTCCCCAAAGGAAAGGTTAAATAGAGTGGCCTAAGAAAGGAGTTTTCAGAAATATTTCAGTGGAAGGGATGCTGGGAGGTGGCAGTCTGGGATGTATGGGGAGCGGGGGGGGGGGGTGGGGGGGTGGATCATGTGGCTACTGAAGCTCTAAGCTTTGTAATTCCTTCTCTGAATCTATTTTTTCCTGTTTCATTTGACTCACTCCTTACAAACCAAGCTTTTGATTACCTTCCCTGACATCTCCATGTGTGGTTCCATCTCCGTTTTTTTTTCTTTGCGCTTCTGTGAAGCACCTTGGGATAGTTCATCGTTTTAAATGCTATCTAAATGCAGGTTCTTGTTAGTGAGTGTGTGAGCAGAAGAAACTTTGATTATAAATTTCACAGAGCTGCAATGGCTCCATCAGTCTGGATGGATAGATGGTTTGATCAGACACAATACAATGCGCAACATCCAAACCCAATGACTGCACAACAGTGAAATGATTTGCTTTTGTTGAATTGCCAGGGTTTTGTTTAAAATTTTAAACCAGGCATGTTGACACTGGATGGTCAAGTTATTGTTCTGAGGAAAGAACCAGAAAATGGATGTCACTATTTTTGTTGAGTTGAAACAGGCACGGGGGTGGGGTGTACATGTCCTCTCCATCTGCAAACTACCGGGCCCTCTGTCACAATACATGCAGATTCCAGGAGTTCTTGTAGCACAGTAGTAGCATCCCTACCTCTGAGCCAGGAGAGCTGGTTCAAGCCTTACCTGCTCCAAATCTGTGTGATAACATCCCTGAGCAGGTTGATAAAAAAATCTATGCAGGTTCTCACCCACTCAAGTGTATTGTAGTGGGGGTCTGACTGACTGTCTGATATTGCTGTAATTCTGTGCACACTCAGGATTCTCCAGCAAATGTTGTCCAATTACAGAATCACATCTAATCTGGACACTGCTAGCAGTTTTGTATGTGCACTTTGATTGGGTTCAGTCAGTAATCTGAGGTGGTGTGGGCATTTTTCAAGATCACAAGAGACCACCCTAGGAACCTTTCCTGAGTTTGTGTGAGATTCTGCTGCAGGAGAGGTGATAACCTAATGGTATTATCACTGGGATGTTCATCCAGAGACCCAAGTAATGTTCTGTGTACCTGGATTCAATCTTCTTCACTAATCTTCTAGGGAAGGAATCTACCATCCTTACCTGGCCTGGACTCCACGTGACTCCAGAACCACAGCAACGTGGTTGACTCTTAAACTGCTTTCTGCAAAATTAGGGATGAGCATCCCCCCATACATCCCAGACTGCCACCTCCCAGCATCCCTTTCACTGAAATATTTCCGAAAACTCCTTTCTTAGGCCACTCTATTTAACCTTTCCTTTGGGGACTGTTTTGTGGGGCACATCTCAGTGCATGCTTCTTCATTCCATTTATGTGATCTGGAGTTTCCTCTTGCAACATGTATGAGGTGAGGGAAGCCATTAGCGTCCCTCCTGATTACACTTGCAAGAAGTGCACCCATCTCCAGCTCCTCCAAGACCGTGTTAGGGAACTGGAGCTGGAGTTGGATGAACTGTGGATCATTCGGGAGGCAGAGGTGGTCATAGATCAGAGCTTTAGGGAAGTAGTTACTCCGAAAGTTTTAGAGAGATGGGTGACAGTGAGGGGGAGTGGGAGGAAGCAGCCAGTGCAGGCACCCCCTGCGGTCATTCCCCTCAAGAACAAGTATACCGTTTTGGATACTTGTGGGGGGGATGACTTACCAAGTGGACTTACTAAGCAACGAGGTTCAGGCCTCAGGCACGGAGCCTGTCCCTGTTGCTCAGAAGGGAAGGGCGGAGAAAGGTAGAGTGATAGTTATTGGGGACTCAATAGTGAGGGGCACAGATAGGCGGTTTTGCAGGGGCGACAGAGACTCACGATTGGTATGTTGCCTCCCAGGTGCAAGGGTACGTGATGTCTCTGATCGTGTTTTTCGGGTCCTCAAGGGGGAGGGGGAGCAGCCCCAGATCGTGGTCCACGTTGGCACCAACGACATAGGTAGGGAGAGGGGTGAGGATGTTAGACAGGCTTTCAGGGAGCTAGGTTGGAAGCTCAGAGCTAGAACGAAAAGAGTCGTCTCTGGTTTGTTACCCGTGCCACGTGATAGAGAGTCGAGGAATAGGGAGAGAGAAGAGTTAAATACGTGGCTACAGGGATGGTGCAGGAGGGAGGGATTCCGGTTTCTGGACAACTGGGGTTCTTTCTGGGGAAGGTGGGACCTCTATAAACAGGATGATCTACACCTGAACCTGAGGGGCACCAGTATCCTTGGGGGGAGATTTGCTAGTGCTCTTTGGGAGGGTTTAAACTAACTCTGCAGGGGCATGGGAACCTGGACTGTAGCTTTAGGGTACAGGACCTTGAGTGTAGGGAGGTTAGGAACAAGGCATCGATCTCTAAGGAGGGTGCCTGTAAAGAGGAAGGTGGCTTGAAGTGTGTATACTTCAATGCCAGAAGTATAAGAAATAAGGTAGGTGAGCTTGCAGCGTGGGTTGGTACCTGGGACTTCGATGTTGTGGCCATTACAGAGACGTGGGTAGAACAGGGACAGGAATGGCTGTTGCAGGTTCCAGGGTTTAAATGTTTTAGTATGGTCAGAGGTGGGGGTAAAAGAGGGGGAGGTGTGGCATTGCTTGTCAAGGATAGTATTACAGCGGTGGAAAGGACGATGGAGGAAGATTTGCCATCTGAGGTAGTGTGGGCGGAGGTTAGGAATAGGAAAGGTGAGGTCACCCTGTTAGGAGTTTTCTACAGGCCTCCTAATAGTCTGAGAGACGTAGAGGAAAGTATTGCGAGGATGATTCAGGAGAAGAGTGAAAGTAGCAGGGTGGTTGTTATGGGGGACTTTAACTTCCCAGATATTGACTGGGAAAGCTATAGCTCGAGTTCGTTAGATGGGTCGGTGTTTGTCCAATGTGTGCAGGAGGGTTTCCTGACACAATATGTAGACAGGCCAACAAGAGGTGAGGCTATACTGGATTTGGTTCTAGGTAATGAACCAGGCCAGGTGTTAGACTTGGAGGTAGCTGAGCACTTCGGGGACAGTGACCACAACTCGGTGACTTTTACTCTAGTGATGGAGAGGGATAAGTGTGCACTGCAGGGCAACAGTTATAGCTGGGGGCAGGGAAATTATGATGCGGTGAGGCATGACTTAGGATGCGTGGATTGGAAAAATAGGCTTCAAGGAAAGAACATAAATGATATGTGGAGATTGTTCAAGGAACAGCTAATGGGTGTCCTTGATAAGTATGTACCAGTCAGGCAGGGAGGAAAGGGTCTTGTGTGGGAGCCGTGGTTTAATAAGGAATTGGAATCCCTTGTGAAAGGGAAGAGGGCGGCCTATGTGAAGATGAAGCGTGAAGGTTCAGTTGGGGCGATTGAGAGTTATAAGGTAGCCAGGAAGGATCTAAAGAGAGAGCTAAGAGCAGCGAGAAGGGGACATGAAAAGTCCTTAGTTGGTAGGATTAGGGAAAACCCAAAGGCTTTCTATAGGTATGTCAGGAATAAAAGGATGACTGGGGTAAGTATTGGTCCAGTCAAGGATAGTAGTGGGAAGTTGTGTGTGGAGGCGGAGGAGATTGGAGAGACACTAAATCAATACTTTTCGTCAGTATTCACTCAGGAACAGGACATTGTTGCTGATGTGAATATTGAGTCACAAGTGATTAGAATGGATGGCCTTGAGGTACATAGGGAAGAGATCTGGGGAATACTGGAAAGGGTGAAAATAAATAAGTCCCCTGGGCCTGATGGCATTTATTCTAGGATCCTCTGGGAATCTAGGGAGGAGATAGTGGAGCCATTGGCCTTGATTTTTATGTCGTCGTTGTCTTCGGGAATAGTGCCAGAAGACTGGAGGATAGCAAATGTGGTCCCCTTGTTCAAGAAGGGGAGCAGGGACAGCCCTAGTAACTATAGGCCAGTGAGTCTCACTTCTGTTGTGGGCAAAGTCTTAGAGAGAATTGTAAGGGATAGGATTTATGAACATCTGGATAGGAATAATGTGATCAAAAATAGTCAGCATGGTTTTGTGAAGGGCAGGTCGTGCCTCACAAACCTTATTGAATTCTTTGAGAAGGTGACCAAGGAAGTGGAAGAGGGTAAAGCAGTAGATGTGGTGTATATGGATTTTAGCAAGGCGTTCGATAAGGTACCCCATGGCAGGCTAATGCAAAAACTACGGAGGTATGGCATTGAGGGTGCATTAGAGGTTTGGATTAGGAATTGGCTGGCTGGAAGGAGACAGAGGGTAGTAGTTGATGGTATAGGTTCATCTTGGAGTGCAGTTACTAGCGGTGTTCCACAAGGATCTGTTTTGGGACCATTGCTGTTTGTCATTTTTATAAATGACCTGGAGGAAGGGCTTGAAGGCTGGGTGAGTAAGTTTGCGGATGATACGAAAGTCGGTGGAGTGGTGGACAGCGAAGAAGGATGTGGCAGTTTACAGCGGGATATAGATAAGTTGCAGAGCTGGGCAGAAAGGTGGCAAATGGAATTCAATGTAGCTAAGTGTGAAGTCATTCACTTTGGTAGGAGTAACAAGAAGATGGATTACTGGGCTAATGGTAGGCTACTTGGTAGTGTGGATGAGCAGAGGGATCTTGGTGTCCATGTACACAGATCTTTGAAAGTTGCCACCCAGGTAAATAGTGCTGTGAAGAAGGCATATGGTGTACTGGGCTTTATTGGTAGAGGAATTGAGTTCCGGAGTCCTGAGGTCATGTTGCAGTTGTATAAGACTCTGGTGCGGCCTCATCTGGAGTATTGTGTACAGTTTTGGTCGCCATACTATAGGAAGGATGTGGAGGCATTGGAATGAGTGCAGAGGAGGTTTACCAGGATGTTGCCTGGCATGGTAGGAAGATCGTATGAGGAAAGGCTGAGGCACTTGGGACTTTTCTCATTGGAGAAAAGAAGGTTTAGGGGAGATTTGATAGAGGTGTACAAGATGATTAGGGGTTTAGATAGGGTTGACCGTGAGAACCTTTTTCCGCATATGGAGTCAGCTGTTACTAGGGGACACAGCTTTAAATTAAGGGGTGGTAGGTATAGGACAGATGTTAGGGGTAGAGTTTTTACTCAGCGGGTTGTGAGTTCATGGAATGCCCTGCCAGTATCAGTGGTGGACTCTCCCTCTTTATGGTCATTTAAACGGGCATTGGATAGGCATATGGAGGATAGTGGGCTAGTGTAGGTTAGGTAGGCTTCGGTTGGCGCAACATCGAGGGCCAAAGGGCCTGTACTGCGCTGTATTTTTCTATGTTCTATGTAAATCCTGGTTTAGCTAATGATCTCCTCGTCCCTTAAATGAATAAAAACAAAGTCAGTGAGAACGAATACCTCAATTGTTTGAGCAAGTGTTCCATATTACTACACTGCAGCAGAAAAACAAGTGGTCTTCACCACGAACAGGATCCTGCCAACAAGCCAAAAAGACACACAGCCTATCAGACAAATGAATAATGTGGCATATGAATTTCAATGTCAGTGAGGTAGGATTTTGGTTTTGGTAGGATATCCCTAAAACTGGACAGATACCCGCTTGACTGTTCACAGTAAACGAGGTATTAGCCATATCCAACCAGACTCCACTTGCACACTGTCCAATGTCTCTGCAATTGGGCAATATTTACTGGGCAGTTCCAAGTGTGAAAGGAAGCTGCAATGTGTTCTGGGCTGTGCTGGAATCTACCTGCATTAATACTTAGGACACTGTTCTTTGCAGAAAGAAAGAACATGCACAGAACCTGTTTGAACTTGGCAAAACAAGTGGCAGCTAGTCTCTGTTCAGAAAATGAACCAATCAGTCAACCTGCCAGGCTTAAAACTTAAACAAAGTCTGGCAGTTAACTGTCAATCAGTGGTTATGGATCCATTCTCTATGGCAACACAACTACCTATAAAAGTCCACTTGCCAACTAATCAGTTCTGACCTCTTGTGCAGTACATATGTTGGATTTCCTCTTGAATTGGTATTCTTGTGAATTATCCTGATGATAGCAAGATTTTATTATTTATATAAGTGAGTTGGATGTGAACATAGGAGGTATAGTTAGTAAATTTGCAGATGACACCAAAGTTGGAGGTGTAGTGGACAGCGAAGAAGGTTACCTCAGATTACCTTGATCAGATGGTCCAATGGGCTGAGGAGTGGCAGATGGAGTTTATTTGAGATAAATGTGAGGGGCTGCATTTTGGAAAGGCAAATCAGAGCAGGACTTATACACTTCATGGTACAGTCCTGGGGAGAGTTGCTGAACAAAGGGACCTTGCAGTGCAGGTTCATAGCTCCTTGAAAGTGGAGGCACAGATAGGTAGAACAGTGAAGAAGGTGTTTGATACACTTGCCTTTATTGGTCAGTCCGTTGAGTACCAGAGTTGGGAGGTCATATTGCGGCTGTACAGGACATTGGTTAGGCCACTTTTGGAATACTGCATGCAATTCTGGTCTCCTGCTATAGGAAAGATGTTCTTAAAATTGAAAGGTTCAGAAAAGATTAACAAGGATGTCCAGCATTGGAGGGTGTAAGCTATAGGGAGAGACTGAATAGAACATAGGACATTCCGGTGCAGTACAGGCCACTCGGCCCTCGATGTTGCACCGACCTGTGGAACCAATCTGATACCCACCTAACCTACACTATTGCATGTTCATCCGTATGTCTATCTAATGATCACTTAAATGCCCTTAAAGTTGGAGTCTACTACTGTTGCAGGCAGTGTGTTCCATGCCCCTACTACTCTCTGAGTATAGAAACTATCTCTGACGTCTGTCCTATATCTATCACCCCTCAATTTAAAGCTATGTCCCCTCATGCTAGGCATTGCTATCCGAGGAAAAAGGCTCTCCCTGTCCACCCTCTCTAACCCTCTGATTATCTTATATGTCTCAATTAAGTCACCTCTCAACCTTCTTCTCTATAATGAAAACAGCCTCAGTTCCCTCAGCCTTTCCTCGTAAGACCTTCCCTCCATACCAGGCAACATTCTAGTAAATATCCTCTGAACCCTTTCCAAAGCTTCTACATCCTTCCTATTATGTGAGGACCAGAACTGTACACAATATTCCAAGTGTGGCTGCACCAGAGTTTTGTACAGCTGCAGCATGACCTCATGGTTCTGAAATTCAGTCCCTCTACCAATAAAAGCTTACACACCATATGTCTTCCAAATAACTCTATCAACCTGGGTGGCAACGTTCAGAGATCTATCTATAAACACCTCTGCAGCTTTTCTATGTCCCTCTGTAACCTGCAACATCCTTCAGCACTATCCATGACTCCACTGACCTTAGTGTCATCCGCAAATTTATTAATCCATCCTTCTATGGTCATTTATATAAATGACACACAGTGTACCCAAAACAGATCCTTGCGGTACCCCATTGGTAACTGAACTCCAAGATGAACATTTTCCATCAACCACCACCTCTGTCTTCTTTCAGCTAGCTAATTTCTGATCCAAACTGCTAAATCACCCTCAATCCCATGCCTCTGTACTTTGTGCAATAGCCTACCATGGGGAACCTTATCAAATCTTATTTGTGGGCGGCACGGTGGCACAGTGGTTAGCACTGCTGCCTCACAGCGCCAGAGACCCGGGTTCAATTCCCGCCTCAGGCGACTAACTGTGTGGAGTTTGCACGTTCTCCCCGTGTCTGCGTGGGTTTTCTCCGGGTGCTCCGGTTTCCTCCCACACTCCAAAGATGTGCAGGTCAGGTGAATTGGCCATGCTAAATTGCCCGTAGTGTGAGGTAAGGGCTAGATGTAGATGTAGGGGTATGGGTGGGTTACGCTTCGGCGGGGCGGTGTGGACTTGTTGGGCCGAAGGGCCTGTTTCCACACTGTAAGTAATCTAATCTAATCTAAAAAAATGCCTTCCTGAAATCCATATACACCACATCAACCGCTTTACCTTCATTCACCTGTTTGGTCACCTTCTCAAAGAACTTAGTAATTTTGTGAGGCATGACCGACCCTTCACAAAACCGTGTTGACTATCCCTAATCAACTTATTCATCTCGAGATGATTATAAATCCTATCTCTGATAACCTTTTCTAACACTTTACCCACTACTGAAGTAAGTCTCACCAGTCTGTAATTACTAGGGTTCTGGATTAGTGGTGCTAGAAGAGCACAGCAGTTCAGGCAGCATCCAAGTAGCTTCGAAATCGACGTTTCGGGCAAAAGCCCTTCATTAGTAATTACTAGGGTTGTCACTACTCCTCCTCTTGAACAAAGGGACAGCATTTGCTACCCTCCATTCTTCTGGCACTATTTCTGTAAACAATGACAACATAAAGATCAAGGCCAAAGGCTCTGCAATCCTCTCTCTGGCTTCCAAGGGAACCCTGGGGTGGGTCCCATCTGGCCCAGGGGCCTTATCTATTTTTACACTTCCTGCTAACACCTCCTCCTTATCCACCTCAATCCCATCTAGTCTGTATCTCCGTATTCTCCTCGCCCACATTGTCTTTGTGTTTTTCTAGTCCGAATACTATTATTCAGTTAGCACTTCTCCATCTCCTCAGAATCCTCACATAACTTCCCACTACTATGCTTGATTGGCCCTAATCTTACTCTAGTCATTCTTTATTCCTGATATAGATGTAGAAAGCCTTAGGGGTTTCCTTGATCCTATCCGCCAATGACTCCTGGCTAGCTCTCTCTTTAGGTCTTTCCTGACTAACTTGAAACTCTCCAGCACCCCTCATAAGCCATCACACCTCATCCTCACATAAGCCACCTTCTTCCTCTTGACAAGAGGTTCAACTTTCTTTTTAAACCACGGCTCCTGCATTTGACAACTTCCTCCCTGCCTGGTCGGTACATACTTATCAAGTACACGCACTAACTGGTCCTTGAATAAGCTCCAAATTTCAATTGTGCCTATCCCCTGCAGTTTCCTTCTCCATCTTATGCATCCTATATATTGCCTATTTGCATCATAATTGCCCTTCTCCCAGCTACAACCCTTGCCCTGCAGTATATACCTATCCCTTTCCATTGCTAAAGTAAACATAACCGAATTGTGGTCACTATCATGAAAATGCTCACCTACCTCCAAATCTAACACCTGGCTGGGTTCAATACCCAGTACCCAATCCAATATGGCATCCCCCTTGTTGGTCCATCTACATACTGTGTCAGGAAACCCTCCTGCACACAATGGACAAAAACTGACCCATCTAAAGTACTTGAACTATAGTATTCCCAGTCAATATTTGGGAAGTTAAAGTCCCCCATAACAACTACCCCATCACTCTCGCTCCGATTGAGGATCATCTTTGCTCTGGAATAGGCTGGGGCTACCTTCCCTGGAGCATCAGAGAATGAGGAGTGATGAGGTTTATAAAATCATTAAGGGCATGGATAGGGTGAATAGCCAAGGCCTCTTCCCCAAGGTTGGAGAGTCCAAAACTAGAGGGCATAGGTTTAAGGTGAGACGGGAAAGATTTAAATGAGACCTAAGGGGCAGCCTTTTCACACAGAGGGTGGTGTGTGTATAGAATGAGCTGCCAGAGGAAGTGGTGGAGGCTGATACAATTACAGCATTTAAAAGGCATTTGGATGGGTATATGAATAGGAAGGGTTTGGAGGGATTTTGGCCAAATGCTGGCAAATGGGACAAGATTAATTTACAATATCTGGTCGGCATGGACACGTTGGACCGAAGGGTCTGTTTCTGTGCTGTGTATCTCTGTGACTCTATATAAAGCTTTTATCAATTGTACCCTTCTTCAGCAAGGCCCATTCTGTCTCTGCCTTTATGTTAAGAGATAAGTTACAAGAACAAGGAGGCATTGCTACATTATTTAGGGCTTTGGTGAGGTCATGCCTGGAATATTGGGTGCAGGCTTTGTATAAAGATTTGTAGCCTGGGTGCCGGTTGCTGTGGTCGTGGGTGTGTTCACCCCTGAGTTGGGACGTTGATTTGTAGATGTTTCATCCCTTGTCTGAGGGACATCCCCAGGGCTGTGGAGCCTCCTGTGAAGAGCTGCTGTGCTGTATCTTCTGGAATTTATTTGCTTCAGTTTTTGCTGCTTCTGTTTGCTGGTTTCAGTTGTTTATTGTACTGGCTGGTATATTGGGTCCAGGTCTATGTGTTTGTTGATAGAGTCTGTGGATGAGTGCCACACTTCTAGGAATTCTCTGGCTGTCCTCAATTTAGCTTGTCCAGTGATTGTTGTTTTGTGGTCCTAATTTGTGGTCCTTGTCATTTGTGTGTGGGGCCAGAAGGGATAGCTGGTCGTGGCGTTTAGTGGCCAGTTTGTGGATGTGGGTTGCTAGTTGTCTGCCGGTTTTCCCTATACAGTGTTTCGTGCAGTCTTTGCATTGAATCCTGTAAATTACATTAGTCTGGGTATGGGGTGTTTGATCCTGGTGAGTTGCTGTCTGAGTGTGCCTATTGGTTTATGGGCTGGCATGGAGCTGAGTGGGTGGAGAAGGCTGGCTATCAGTTCTGAGACTTTTCTTTTATAAAAAGTAGCTAGTGAGATAGTTCATGGTATGTCCTCATCGTATTGCCTGTCTGTTAGGTATCTATGAATGACGGTGTGGGGATATCCATTCTTGGCGAAGATGCTGTAGAGGTGTTCTTCCTCTTCCCTTCATTGGTCGGGAGGGCTGCAGTGTGTTGTAGCTGTTTTGAACAGGATCCTAATACAGCTTCTCTTGGGTGTGTTCGGGTGGTTGCTGTTGTCGTGCAGGACCTGGTCGGTGTGTGTGGCTTTCCTGTACATCCTGTAGTGTAATCACCATTCCTTTTTCTATCGACCCTCACATCCAGGAATGAGAGATGATTATTGGTTTCCTTCTCTCTTGTAAATCTGATCCCTGTGAGTATGATGTTGATAAACCAGTGTGTGTTCTCGATTTCTGTTTTCTTAATAACAAAAGTGTCATCCAAGTATCTGATCCAGAGTTTGGATCGGATTTGTGGGAGGGCTGTTTATTTCACTCTTTGCATCACTGCATCTGCTATGAGCCCAGAGATGGGTGGGTCTGTAGGTGTCCCATTGATCTGTTCATGTTTGGTTGTTGTGTGGTCAAGCACAGGTCTAGTAGTTTGTGTATGCAATCCTTGTTGATGGGTTCCCCGTTGTGTTATCTGTTCTGTTTGTCCAGGAGGTTGCCTGGAGCACTGAAGATGTCACCTCGACAGGGGAATGAAACTTCTGCAAACCGACTTCCCAGCTCAGCCAACATACCCACATCCATGACGACTGGGCGCAGCTTTAGTTCCCATATTTAAGATATCTAATCTAATATAATAAACTCATATTGGACAAAGTCCAAATGACTGCTTACACTGAGTTTAGTTTTAGACAATAGACAATAGACAATAGGTGCAGGAGTAGGCCATTCTGCCCTTCGAGCCTGCACCACCATTCATTATGATCATGGCTGATCATCCTTAATCAGGATCCTAACGTTTTAACTTCAGATGGAGGTTGATAGTTTTCATTCTGAAGAATCCAAAATTTAGTTCAGAATAGTTTCTCCCAGCAGAAGACTCAGACTTAGTCAGTTCAGGGAAACCTCGGCAGAAATGGTTTCTAGTTGGTAAATTTTTCAAGCCAAGACGGTTTGGATAAAAATCTTTAATTGTTAAAACTGCGAAAGGTTAGGTCATCTGAATGGTGAAAGTTTCATGCTATCAGACTCTGAGAGATGTCATTGTTTTTCATAGTTCACTTAGTTAAGTCAAGATTTTAAAAAGTTGTGTTTTCTCTGGGATTGAGTCTCTGCAATGGAAGATGTTGGGAAATGGGTTTCAACATTGTTTTCATGTTTATGTTAAGATCTTTTTAACTGTCTTATATATATTTATTTTGTTTATACATAACTGTCAATTTTTTTCACATGCATTATAAATGTACATTCAGCTGATAAAGCACATCTGCAGTTTCATTTGAATGGGTTTTGGTTATTAAACACCACAGTAAGACCATTAGACCATAAGACACAGGAGTGGAAGTAAGGCCATTCGGCCCATCGAGGTCACTTCGCCATTTAATCATGGTTAATGGGCATTTCAACTCCACTTACCCGCATTCTCCCCGTAGCACTTAAATTCTTGATGTCACAAGGAATTATCAATCTCTGCCTTGAAGACATTTAGCGTCCCAGCCTCCACTGCACTCCGCGGCAATGAATTCCACAGGCCCACCACTCTCTGGCTGAAGCAATGTCTCCGCATTTCTGTTCTGAATTGACCCCCTCTAATTCTAAGGCTGTGTCCACGGGGTCCTAGTCTCCTCACCTAACGGAAACAATTTCTTAGCGTCCACCCTTTCCAAGCCATGTATTATCTTGTACGTCTCTATTAAGTCTCCCCTTAACCTTCTAAACTCCTATGTTTACAATCCCAGGATCCTCAGCTGTTCCTCGTATGTTAGACCTACCATTCCAGGGATCATCCGTGGAATCTCCGCTGGACACGCTCCAGTGCCTGTATGTCCCTCCTGAGGTGTGGGGACCAAAGCTGGACACAATACTCCAAATGGGGCCTAACCAGAGCTTTATAAAGTCTCAGTAGCACAACGGTGCTTTTATATTCCAACCCTCTTGAGATAAATGACAACATTGCATTCGCTTTCTTAATCACGGACTCAGCCTGCATGTTTACCTTTAGAGAATTCTCGACTAGCACTCCCAGATCCCTTTGTACTTTGGCTTTATGAATTTTCTCACTGTTTAGAAAGTAGCCCATGCATGTATTCTTTTTTCCAAAGTTCAAGACCTCGCATTTGCTCACATTGAACTTCATCAGCCATTTCCTGGACCAGTCTCTCAAACAGTCTCTCAAACCTGACTTCTGTAGCCTCCCCACTTCCTCAGTACTACCAGCTTGTCCACCTAACTTCGTATCATCGGCAAACTTTGCTAGAATGCCCGCAGTCCCTTCATCCAGATCATTAACATGAACAGCTGCGGTCCCAACACAGACCCCTGTGGGACACCGCTTGTCACCGGCTGCCATTCCGAAAAAGAACCTCTTATCCCAACTCTCTGCCTTCTGTCAGACAGCCAATCCTCAATCCATCCCAGTAGCTTACCTCGAAAACCATGGGCCCTCACCTTACTCCTGTGTGGCACCTTATCAAAGACCTTTTGGAAGTCTAGATAGACCACATCCACTGGGTTTCCCTGGTCTAACCTACTTGTCACCTCTTCAAAGAATTCTAACAGGTTTGTCAGGCACGACCTCCCCTTAGTAAATCCATGTTGACTTGTTCTAATCCGACCCTGCTCTTCCAAGAATTTAGAAAACCTCATCCTTAACGTTGGAATCGAGAATTTTACCAACTACCGAGGTTAGGCTAATTGGCCTATAATTTTCCATTTTTGTTTTGATCCTTTCTTGAACAATGGGGTTACAACATCGATCTTCCAATCATCCGGGACTTTCCCTGACTCCAGTGACTTTTGAAAGATCTCAACCAACGCCTCCGCTAT
Source organism: Chiloscyllium punctatum (assembly GCF_047496795.1). Lineage (NCBI taxonomy): Eukaryota > Metazoa > Chordata > Chondrichthyes > Orectolobiformes > Hemiscylliidae > Chiloscyllium > Chiloscyllium punctatum. The sequence continues at coordinate 4,160,701 of NC_092775.1, forward strand.
TTCCTCAACCACCTCCCTCAGAACTCTAGGATGTAGCCCATTGGGGCCAGGAGATTTGTCAATTTTAAGAACTTTTAGCTTTTCTAGCACTATCTCTTTTGTAATGGCAACCATACTTAACTCAGCCTCCTGACTCCCTTTAATTGTTGGGATATTACTCCTGTCTTCCACTGTGAAGACTGACGCAAAGTACTTATTAAGTTCACCAGCTATTTCCTTATCTCCCATCACTAGGCTTCCAGCATCAGTTTGAAGTGGCCCAATGTCTACTTTTGCCTGTCGTTTGTTTCTTATGTATTGAAAGAAACTTTTACTATCATTTCTAATATTACTGGCTAGCCTACCTTCATATTTGATCCTCTCCTTCCTTATTTCTCTCTTTGTTATCCTCTGTTTTTGTAGCCTTCCCAATCTTCCGATTTCCCACTGCTCTTGGCCACTTTATAGGATGCACTTTCTTAGATGCATTTCCTGACTTCCTTTGTCAGCCATGGCTGTCTAATCCCTCCCCAGATAATCTTTCTTTTCTTGGGATGAACTTCTGTACAATGTCCTTAATTATACCCACAAACCCCTGTCATTTTTGCTCTACTGTCTTCCCCGCAAGCCTCTGCTTCCAGTCGATTTTTGTCAGTTCCTCTCTCATGCCCTTCATAATTACCTTTGTTTAACTGTAACACCGTTACATCTGATTTTGCCTTCTCTCTTTCAAACTGCAGACTGAACTCTACCATATTATGATCGCTGCTTCCTAAGTGTTCCCTTACTTTAAGATCTTTTATAAAGTCTGGTTCATTGCAAAGCACTAGGTCCAGAATAGCCTGCTCCCTTGTGGGCTCCATGACAAGCTGTTCCAAAAAGCCATCCTGTAAGCATTCCATGAATCCCCTTTCTTTGGATCCACTGGCAACATTATTTACCCAGTCCACCTGCATATCGAAGTCTCCCATGATCACCGTGACCTTGCCTTTCTGACATGCCTTCTCTATTTCCCGGTACATGTTGTGCCCCTGGTCCTGATCACTGTTAGGAGGTCTGTACGTAACTCCCATTATGGTTTTTTTGCCTTTGTGGTTCCTCAATTCAACCCACACAGACTCCACATCATCTGACCCTATGTCATTCAGTGCCATAGATTTAATTTTGTTCTTAACTAACAAGGCCATCCCGCCCCCTCTGCCGACCTCCCTGTCTTTTCGATAAGTTGTAAATCCTTGGATGTTTAACTGCCAGTCCTGAACCCTCTGCAACCACATCTCTGTGATGCCTACCACATCATAATCGTTCACGATGATCTGTGCTGTTAGTTCATCTACTTTGTTACGAATACTACGAGCATTCAGGTAAGGTGCCTTAATGCTAACATTCTTATCATTAGAGATATTGGAAGTCATAAGATGTCCTAAGTTATCCTTCCTTTTTGTTAAAAATCACACAACACCAGGTTATAGTCCAACAGGTTTAATTGGAAGCACACTAGCTTTCGGAGCGACGCTCCTGATGAAGGAGATTAAGCATCGCTCCGAAAGCTAGTGCTTCCAATTAAACCTGTTGGACTATAACCTGGTGTTGTGTGATTTTTAACTTTGTACACCCCAGTCCAACACCGGCATCTCCAAATCATTCCTTTTTGTTGCATTCCTAATCTGCCTCAAGGTTAAATCCACCTGCATACATGCTATCCTCCTGCTTATCTTTCCATTTAGCTCCATACTCCCTGTCGCTTCCTCTTTCCCTTCCTCCCAACTCAGAAGTTTAAAGTCCTACTGACCACCCTATTTATCTTCTTCGCTAGAACATTGGTACCAGATTGGTTCAGGTGGAGACCGTCCCAACGGTACAGATCCCCCCGGTTCCAAAACTGATGCCAATGCCCCATGAAATGGAATCCCTCTTTCCCACACCAATCCCTTAGCCATGTGTTTACTTCCCTAATTTTCTTATCCCTATGCCAATTGGCACATGGTTCAGGCAGTAATCTGGAGATTATGACCCTTGAGGACCTGTACTTCAATTTCCTTCCTAGTGCCTCGTAATCCCCAAACAGGTCCTCCACCCTAGTCTTGCCTATGTTGTTAGTCCCAGCGAGAACCACAACAACTGGATCCTCCCCCTCCCACTCCAATATCCTTTCAAGCCGGTCGGAGATGTCCTGCACCTGGCACCGGGCAGGCAACACACCATACGAGACTCCCGATCCGGCTTGCAAAGGATACTATCTGTCCCCTAATTATAGAATCCCCTATAACAACTACTTGTCTTTTTGCTCCCCCCTCTTGAATGGCCTTCTGCACCATGGTGCCGTGGTCAGCTGGCTCATCCTGTCCAGAGCCCTTTTCCTCATCCGTATAGGGAACAAGAATCTCGTACCTGTTGGACAAGTTCAAGGGCAGAGGCTCCTGCACTCCTGAACTCAGGTTCCCCCGACCTGCCTCACTTTCAGTCACACTCTGATGTCCCTGATCACTAACTGAATGTGAATTACTTAATCTCCCAGGTGTGACTGCCTCCTGAAACAAAGTGTCCAGGTAACTCTCCCCCTCCCGGATGTGCCGCAGTGTTTGAAGCTCAGATTCCAGATCATCAACTCTGATCCGGAGTTCTTCCAGCAACCAACACTTGCTGCAAATGTGGTCACTGCAGCTCACAATGGGATCAGCCAGCTCCCACATCATACAGCTACAGCACATCACCTGGATTAGTGGTGCTGGAAAAGCACAGCAGTTCAGGCAGTATCCAGGTAGCTTCGAAATCAACGTTTCGGGCAAAAGCCCTTCATCCTGATGGTTTCCAGCATCTGCAGTCATTGTTTTTACCTCTTTTACGGCACACCACCTGCCCACCCATCTCTGCTTAGTTAATTACTTTATTACTTTGTATAGGTTTGAGTTAAAATACTTTCTGATACCTCTCTGCTATAGTCTCTTTCTAAAAACCAATTAATAGATAAACCATAAAAAGTAAGTTAGCCGCCTTGGTGATATATATGGTCACTGCTTTCCTTCCTGGCTGCCCCTCTGGTCCACGTCACTTCCTCTGCTGCTGCTGCTCCTGCTCCTTCTCCACTGCTGCTCGCACTTAAAATGGCCGTTGGCGTCAAAGGGTGAGTATTTATACTCACTGCTTACCTTCTCGGCTACCCCTCTAGTCCCCATCACTTCCTCCACTGCTCCTGCTCCTTCTGTGAGAGAGAAAAACACCGCTGCCCGCTGCCGGTAAGTAATTTTAATAAAAACTGCCTTGCCTTATCTGCAGTCTTCCGAGTGCGTCCTACCTCCGCTGCTGCTCACACTTAAAATGGCCGTTGGCGTCCAAGGGTGAGTATTTATACTCACCGCTTACCTTCCCGGTAAGCAGTAACCAATTGGGCCACCGTTTAAATTTATTAAATGATCTATTGAGCCAGGCTTCATTCTGACTTTTCCTAGATTTCCAAAATCAGTGATCCTAACAAAGGCAGTAGCTGCAAACTAAATCCTGGACTTGCCTCCATAAGGGTATTGTGGGTCTACTGACAGCTAATGGATTGCAATGGTTTGGGAAGGTTTGGTTTCTGAAGGGTAACAAAGGATGGGCAGTAAGTGCTGACCCAGCCAGCGATGCTCGTGTGTTTGGAGTGAACATCAAAAGAAAGGTAAAAGCTGAAAAATACTGCAGATGCTGCAAATCAGAAACAAAAACAGGAATTGCTGGAAAAGCTCAGCAGGTGTGGCAGCATATGTGGAGAGAAATCAGAGTTCATGTTTTGGGTTGAGTGACCCTTCCTCAGAACTGATAGTAGCTGGAAAAATGCCAGTTTATATGCAAGTGATAGGATGGGGGGAGGGGATAAGGAGTAAACGATAAGTGGAGATAGAGCCCTAAGAGAAGGACGACAGTTGGATAGACAAAGGAGTCGATAATGACCTGGCTGGTGAAAAGCTATTAGTGGGCACTGTTAGTGGTCAACAATGGGTTGTGTGTAATAGCAGACCATGTGTTAACAAGGCCTGATGTGTGGGGGTAAACAAAAGGTCTCAGTCTCAGTCAATGTACAACTGTTGACCCCTTTAAAGTAGTGTGACCATCAACCATTTCCATCCACCCAGGAGGAGAGATGGAGCCTTAGGGTAACATCTCACCTGAATAATGAGCGCTCTGACGTGTGGTTATACCTCATTACTGCATCGGGAGGTTGGACACTGTGTTGCATCTCTGGAGTGGGATTGAACCTAAGTCTTTTGACCCAAAGGCAAGAGTGCTCCCCACTGAACCAAGGCAGCCACCTTCCACAGAGTGTAACATCAATTCTGTAAATATCTGCAATAAAATGGCTCACCACTTCATTGGTCAAAAGATAAAGTGGGAGACACCAGGAAGGTGAAGAAAATTATGGAGAAGCTGAAGGTGATTTGAGAGTAATATCTCTGAGTGCTAACATCCAACTTAAACATTTAAAAATTATGGGATGGCAGGAATGAGGCAGGGAATGCATTTCAAATGTTTGTTAGAGTATTTTGAATTTGGTTTCAGATGTTAGACACAGTATTTTGAATTTGGAATTTAGATATTAGAGTAAGAGTATTTTGAATTTGGATTTAATTGCACAGTGATGATATGGTAAGGAGGAAGAATGCGGAAGAGATAAGGATGTAAGTAAAAACAGGAGAAGGAATTTAATATTAAATAGCGACAAGGAGCAGAGGAAGTTAAACTACGGTGCAGCAAAAGCAATCAGGAAAGTAAATGATATAGTAATCTTTATTTTTAGATTAGATTACTTACTGTGTGGAAACAGGCCCTTCGGCCCAACAAGTCCACACCGACCCTCCGAAGAGCAATCCTACATTTACCCCTTCACCTAACACTACAGGCAATTTAGCATGGCCAATTCACCTGACCTGCACATCTTTGTGACTGTGGGAGGAAACCGGAGCACCCGGAGGAAACCCACGCAGACACGGGGAGAATGTGCAAACTCCACACAGACAGTTGCTGAGGTGGGAATTGAACCCAGGTCCCTGGCGCTGTGAGGCAGCAGTGCTAACCACTGTGCCACCGTGCTGCCCTATTTTAAGAGGTTGGAATACAGGGAGGCCTTGCTATGTTGTCCAGAGCTTTGGTGAGACCATACCTGGATATTTAAGAAAGGATATCCTCACGTTGGACATAGTCCAGTGAAGGCTCGTTAGATTCCTCTCTAGGCTGAGAGGGTTGTCCAATGATGAAAGGTTAAGTAATTTGGGTCTCTATTGCCTGGAGTTTAAAAGAATGTGAGGTGATCTCATAGAAAGATTCAAGATTCTGAAGGGGCTCAACAAGGTAGACAGTGAAATGTTGTTTCCCCTGAATGGGGAATCTAGAACATGGGACCAAGTCTCAGGAGAAGGAGCTGACCAGCTCACACTGAGATGAGATGGAACAAAAATAGGAAGTACTCGAAAATCTCAGCTAGTTGGGCAGCATCTAGAAATGAGAGAAGTTAAATTTTCAGGTCCAACTCTTCAAATGAGATGAAATTTCTTCAGAGACCGTGTTCAAAATCTTTGGCATTCTTTCCTGCACTGAGATATGGCGCTCCATTCTTGAGTATATTTAAGACTGTGTTTGATAGACTGTTGGATTCTTGGGGATTTAAGGGAAATGGGAGAATGTGGGAAACTGAAATTGAGGCAGAGGATCAGCTACAGTTTAAATGAATGGAAGTACAGGCTCATGGGGCTGAATGGCCTCCTCTTCTGGCAAAAGTGCTGGAGAAACTCAGTAGGTCTAGCACTATCTGTGGAGAGACCAGCAGAGTTGAGTCTAAAGTTAAAATCACACAACAGCAGGTTATAATCCAGCAGGTTTATTTGGAAGCATTAGCTTTCGGAGCACTGCTCCTTCATCAGGTGATTGTAGAGTATAAGATCATAAGAATCTATAGCAGAATTTATAGCAAAAGTTTACAGTGTCTCATGACTGAAATTATATGTTGAAAAAGACCTGGATTTTTTGTTAAATTCTGACATCCTTTAGAATGACCATGTTAGTTTCAGTTCTTTCACATATAAATTCCGGAACATTTTAAAAGTTACATTCTCAAGTGAACTTTAACAATTGGTGTCATGTTGGCCCAGATAATGCATTGAAAATGTGAGCTGTCCTGTGTGAGACTGTCTGTGCCACAATGGGCAGACTGATTCTCATCTAAAAACCGGATTTACAGAATCTTACATGGATTCATGCAGGTTTTGAACAAAGTAAAATGTAATCCTCAAATATAAATTCGCCCCACAAAATGTGTGTAGGGTGGGGGGTTATGAATGTCTGTGAGACAGTGTATGTGTGTGTGTGAGTGTAAAGAGGTGAGAGGGTGTGTGTTGGAGTGTATGTGTGAGCGTATGAGAGAGGGTCTACGTGAGTGTATGTGTGTGTGTACAGGAGTATCTGTGTGTGTGTATAGTGCAATGGAGTCACCTGTGGTGTGACATGAACCCAAGATTCTGGTTGAGGCTCTCCCCATAGGTACAGATCTTGGCTATCAGCTTCTGCTCAGCCACTTTTCGTTGTTGCCTGTCCCGAAGTCCGCCTTGGAGGATGGTCACCCGAAGGTTGAAAGTCAAATGTCCCGGACCGTTGAAATGTTCTTCGACTAGGAGGGAACTCTCCTGTCTGTTGACTGTAGTATGGTGTCCATTCATCTGTTGCCGTAGCCTCTGCTTGGTCACTCCAGTGTACCACACCCAAATACTGCATGAATCCATGTAAGATTTTGTAAATCTGGTTTTAGATTAGAATCAGTCTGCCCATTGTGGCACAGACAGTCTCACACAGGACAGCTCACACCTTCAATGCATTATCTGGGCCGACATGACACCCGTTGCTAAAGTTCACTTGAGAATATAACTTTCAAAATGTTCTGGAATTTACATATGAAAGAACTGAAACCAACATGCTCATTCTAAAAGATGAGAGACTTAACAGACAATCCAGGTCTTTTTCAATATATAATTTCAGTTACATCACACTGTAAACTTTTGCTATATATTCTGTGTCTTATCATCTTATACTCCACAACCACCTGATGAAGGAACAGTGCTCTGAAAGCTAGTGCTTCCAAATAAACCTATAACCTGGTGTTGTGTGATTTTTAACTTTGTCCACATCAGTCCAACACCGGCTCCTCCAAGTCAGAGTTGAATCTGATTTCACTAATCTGCAAATTCAATTCCAAAATGTTAGCTCTGTTTCTTTCTCCACTGATGCTGCCCGACCTGCTGAGTTTCTCCAGCTTTTGCTGTGGTTGTTTCAGATTTTCAGCATTTTGTTTTTATTGGAGTGGCCAACATCTGCCCCAATTCCTTACATTCTTCTGACCTTGTCCCTCGACTCCAAACGTGTGTTACTCTCTGAATGGATTCTGAGACAAAACATTCACAGAGCTATCACTGAAGGAAGCTTCAAAGGTTTTTATCTTGTCAGCCCTGTGACAAACAAAATCTATCAGAAAGAGGCACTTCTGTCATGAGATTGTGATCAGTAGTTCCCGCCCATCCAGCCAGCAGTAACAGCCTCTCAGCATCTACCCTGTCAAGTCTTTACTTCAAAACACTTCACAATTTTCAGAGAAATCACCTCTCCTTCTCCGAAGCACCAGAGAATCTCGAGTCACAGAATCATACAACAGCTGGGTGGCTCAGTGGTTAGCACTGTTGCCTCACAGCGCCAGGGACTCTGGTTCAATTCCACCCTCAGGCAACTGGCTGTGTGGAGCTTGCACATTCTCCCCCTATCTGCATGGGTTTCCTCTGGGGCCTCTGGTTGCCTCCTCCAGTCCAAAAATGTGCATATTAGGTGAATTGGCCGTGCTAAATTACTCATAGTGTCCAGGGTTGTGCTGGTTAGTCATTGGAAATGCAGGGTTAAAGGGATAGGGTAGAGAGGATGGGTCTGGGTGGGATGCTCTTCAGCGGGTTGGTATGCATTTGATGAGCCAAATGGCCTGCTTCCACACAGTAGGAATTTTATGATTTCTCCAATTGCAGAACAGAAGGAAGCCACTCACCCATCATCTCCAATCTAGCCCTATTCCTTTCTTCAAAGGACAATCCCAGGAATTAGTCTGATGAACCTGTGCTGCATTTCTCACAAGCCACACGACCTTTCCTCGGGTAAAGAAACCTGAAGGCAGATTATTCAGAGGTTGGAAGATACAGCATTGGAAGCAAACAACTTCATGTCGGCTCTGCTGGCCTTTTTCCGGCTCAGTAATTATATTTAGAATTTTAACTTGCAATCAGTTATCGTTAACAGGACATTAAACATTGTCAATAAAGTTACCACAGTTCTAAAGTATCTCATTCATTAATAAGTCAGTGTTGTCCTGCAATGTGGTTCAGTTGGCGAGTAGTCAGGTGGATATAGAACAGAACTATGTAAGTACAGACACCTCCAAAACCGTCTCTGCCCTGTGCTGAGTTGGTCGTGATCATTTGCTGCATGAATTGAGCTCTGATCCAGTACAACACAAAACAATCAGCCAGAAATCCTGCTCCAGCTCACAGAATCCCTACAGTGTGGAAACAGGCCATTCGGCTCATCGAGCTGAAAATGTGTTGCTGGAAAAGCGCAGCAGGTCAGGCAGCATCCAAGGAGCAGGAGAATCGACGTTTCGGGCATCAGCCCTTCTTCAGGAGTGAGGAAAGTGTGTCCAGCAGGCTAAGATAAAAGGTAGGGAGGAGGGACTTGGGGGAGGGGTGTTGGGAATGCGATAGGTGGAGGGAAGTCAAGGTGAGGGTGATAGGCTGGAGTGGGGTGGGGGCGGAGAGGTCAGGAAGAAGATTGCAGGTTAGGAAGGCGGTGCTGAGTTCGAGGGATTTGACTGAGACAAGGTGGGGGGGGAAGGGGAAATGAGGAAACTGGAGAAATCTGAGTTCATCCCTTGCAGTTGGAGGGTTCCCAGGTGGAAGATGAGGCGCTCTTCCTCCAACCGTCATGTTGCCAGGGTCTGGCGATGGAGGAGTCCAAGGACCTGCATGTCCTTGGTGGGGTGGGAGGGGGAGTTGAAGTGTTGAGCCACGGGGTGGTTGGGTTGGTTGGTCCGGGTGTCCCAGAGGTGTTCTCTGAAAAGTTCCGCAAGTAGGCGGCCTGTCTCCCAAATATAGAGGAGGCCACATCGGGTGCAGCGGATGCAGTAGATGTGTGTGGAGGTGCAGGTGAATTTGTGGCGGATATGGAAGTATCCCTTGGGGCCTTCGAGGGATGTAAGGGGGGAGGGGTGGGCGCATGTTTTGCATTTCTTGCGGTTGCAGGGGAAGGTGCCGGGAGTGGAGGTTGGTTTGGTGGGGGGTGTGGACCTGACGAGGGAGTCACGGAGGGAGTGATCTTTTCGGAACGCTGATAGGGGAGGGGAGGGAAATATGTCCCTGGTGGTGGGGTCCGTTTGGAGGTGGCGGAAATGACGGCGGATGATATGCTGTACATGGAGGTTGGTGGGGTGGTAGGTGAGGACCAGTGGGGTTCTGTCCTGGTGGCGGTTGGAGGGGCGGGGCTCAAGGGCAGGAGGAGCGGGAAGTGGAAGAGATGCGGTGGAGGGCATCGTCGACTACGTCTGGGGGGAAATTACGGTCCTTGAAGAAGGAGGCCATCTGGGTTGTACGGTTTTGGAACTGGTCCTCCTGGGAGCAGATGCGACGGAGACGAAGGAATTGGGAATATGGGATGGCGTTTTTACAGGGGGAAGGGTGGGAGGAGGTGTAGTCTAGGTAGCTGTGGGAGTCTGTTGGTTTATAATAAATGTCCGTGTTGATTCGGTCACCCAAGATGGAAATGGAAAGGTCGAGGAAGGGGTGGGAGGAGTCTGAGACGGTCCAGGTGAATTTGAGGTCGGGGTGGAAAGTGTTGGTAAAGTGGATGAACTGTTCAACCTCGTCGTGGGAGCACGAGGCAGCGCCGATACAGTCATCGATGTAGCAGAGCAAAAGGTGGGGGGTGGGGCCAGTGTACAGGGGCTCATCAAGTCCACACTGACCCTCTGAAGACCCACCCTCTTACCCTATCCCTGTAACTCTGCATTTCCCATGGCTAATCCACGCTAACCTGCACATCTTTGGACTGTGGGAGGGTACCCAGAGCACCAGGAGGAAACTCACAAAGATATATGAAGAATGTGAAAACTCCACACAGACAGTTACCTGAGGCTGGAATCAAACCCAGGTCCCTGGCGCTGTGAGGCTTCAGTGCTAACCACTGAGCCACTGTGTCACCCTATGCTCATTATTCATTGTTATGTAGATGCTTTATATATAACTTGGAGGACTTGTGTCTTACATTTTGAAGGATTGTAGAGAATGTATTTATTCATGTCCTTATTTCCAGACCTTTTACAGTTTAACTATTCCAAGCAGGTGAAACCTTGAGTCAGTGATTCAGGAGGTCCAGGTTCAAGCCCCAGTCTCTCCAGAGATGCCTGCTAATTAGCAACCTTATGAAATAGAGGGATCTTGTGGCACAATGGTAGTGTCCCCATCTCCAATTCAGAAGATCTGCATTCAAGTTCCACCCATCCCAGGGTGTGTCATAACATCTTTGAACAGATTCATTAGAAACCAGGCCAGATGGTCCGAGTTCAAGTCCCATCTACTCTGGCGATGTTCAAAACCTGCCTGACCATATTGATGAGAAATATCGATGATGGGATCTATAAAGCAGTGATAGGATGCAATGCAATAGAAGCTAAATATTAGGAAGCTGGGAACGTGATGGAAAGTCAATCGATAAGCTGTTGGAGACCAGAACTGGAGGAGACAATATAGACCAGCTCAAGAACAATGGCATATATTTCTAGAAAGGAATCAAGAAAGATTGCTTAGAAGTTAAATGTATTTACAAAGAGATTGAATGTCCCTTGTGAGATAGGCTGTGTTCAAGTTCCACTTGCCACAGACATGTCCAAACAGCTTGATTTAAAATGATCTAAACTGTATGAAATCGATGGAAGAGACCAGTGAGTTAGAGTTGTCAATCAAGCAGAGGATCAGGTGTTTCAACAGAGTGATAGGAATCTCACCTCTAAGTCCAAACATTCCCTGTACAATCATCGATTCCCTACAGTGTGGAAACAGGCCATTCGGCCCATTGAATCCACACCAACCCTCTGAAGAGCATCCCACTCACATCCACTCCTCTACCCTCCCCCTGCAACCCTACATTTCCCACGGTTAATCCATCCAGCCTGCACATCCCTGGACACTGTGGGCAATTTACCATGACCAATCATCTTAACTGCACACCTTTGGATTGCTGAAGAAAGTGAGGATAGAGATAATGCTCCACTGTTCCCGACAAGAGAGGATGAGAGCATTATCTCCGTCCGCAATTCCTTTTGCAACCTGGGATATAATGTATTCAATTCACAGGACCTAGCCACACTCAGTGTAGATAGCCTTTGAAGTACATCTTTTCAACTAACTTCCACCCCCTTCATGTCTCTACTATCTTCACTTCTTCCAATATTTGTTCAGCACACTCCTCCTTAGTAAACACTGATACAAAGTATTCATTGAGTATTCTCTCCATCGCCTCTACTTATTCCTATATCACCCTGTGTTTCTAATATGGGACACAGTCCAACCATTACAATCTATTCAATGTTTACCTTGGAGATAAGAATGTGTCAGTCTTGCTGAGGCTGTAAAGGACATTGACAAGAGCACAGCCTGAGAGCACTTTTGATTCGGAGATGCCGGTGTTGGACTGGGGTGTACAAAGTTAAAAATCACACAACACCAGGTTATAGTCCAACAGGTTTAATTGGAAGCACACTAGCTTTCAGAGCAACGCTCCTTCATCAGGTGATGTTGGAGGGCCCTCCACAATCACCTGATGAAGGAGCGTCGCTCCGAAAGCTAGTGTGCTTCCAATTAAACCTGTTGGACTATAACCTAGTGTTGTGTGATTTTTAACTGAGAGCACTTTGATCTCCTTCCTTAAGGAGATATATTGCATGGGACACAGTTCAGAGAAAATGCACTCAGCTGGCTCCTGAGATGTTGAGCAGTTTGGGCCTATACTCATTAGGGTTTAGAACAATGAGAGGTGATCAAACTATTGGATTCTGAGGGGGCCTGACAGGATAGATGTTGGGGGAAGGGGGTCCTCCTTTTAAGGGAATCTGGGCACAGTTTCATCATCAGAGGTTTTCCATTTTGGATGGAGAGGAGAAGGAATTTCTTCTTTCTGAGAGCTGTTCATGTTTGAAAATCTCTTTTGGAGGGAGCGATGGAATATATCCCAGGTTCTGTCAGACAGAATTTGGACTGGAGAAGGAGTTGACAGTTTGGCAGCAACTGAACAGACTCAAGGGGCCGAATGGCCAACTCCTGCTCTTATTGTTTATGTTATAAGATTTTTACGTTCCCTTCTGACAATAGAACGTTGATGAACTGGTTGGGTGTTTCCTAGTATCTGTCAAATTGATGGCCATTCCTACTGGTGCTAATTGAAATTAACACAGGAAATGCTGGAGAAACTCAGCAGATCTGGCAGCACCTGTGGAGAGAGAGTTAATGTTTCAAGGCTGGTATGACTTCTTCAGAACTTTTAAAAAAGGAGTTTGCATTCCTAACATGTGAAAGGAAGAGAAAAAGGTTCTCATTAAAGTGTTAAATAAGACAGGGAATGAAATGGAACTAGGGACTGGGACACTTTTGGGTTAGTTTGAGGTGGAGAGTGTGCATATGGCAGTACCTGGGACTGAGTGTGGATCTCTGGATGTAGCTGTCTGAAGACTCGGAGATCGTAGGTGGGTTTGGAACGTGAAGAATGGAACTTCATTTGGAATCCGGATGGGCTAAGACAGAGCTGAAGACAATCACTGAGGAAGGAGATGTGGCTGTGCAATAGAGCTTTAGCAAATAGTAAGTTTAACTGAACTTCAAATTCTCAAACCACAGTGAAGCCACATTGAGTCAAAAAGTGTGGTGGTGCTGGAAAAGCACAGCAGGCAGGCAGCAGCCGAGGAGCAGGAAAGTTGATGTTTCGAGTATAAGCCCAAAACATCAACTGTCCTGCTCCTCGGATGCTTCCTGACCTGCTGTGCTTCTCCAGCGCCATACTTTTTGACTCTGATCTCCAGCATCTGCACTCCTCACTTTGAGTCACATTGAGTTGACTGTAACCTTCAGAAGAAACACAAACAAGATGTCTCACACCAGCTTACACTTGGGGAGGTCGGAAATTCAGTACATTAGTTCCGCAAAACCTGAGAATTTGAAAGGCAGCATTCTTTGTTTTGTCATTTACAAAGTATTTTTCATGTTTAGCATTTTAGTATGAAATCAGTATGTAGGTTTACTCGATAGGTTGGAAGGTTTGGTTTCAGACGTTTCGTCACCATAATAGGTAACATCATCAGTGAGCCTCCGGATGAGGCATTGGTGGCATGGCCCACTTTCTATTTATGTGTTTAGGTTTCCTTGGGTTGGTGACTTCATTTCCCATTATGATGTCATTTCCTGTTCTTTTTCTCAGGGGGTGATAAATGGGATCCAAGTCATTGTGTTTGTTGATAGAATTCTGATTGGAATACCATGCTTCTAGGAAATCTTGTGCTTGTCTCTGTTTGGCTTGTCCTAGGATGGATGTGTTGACCCAGTTGAAATGGCGTCCTCCCTCATCCATATGTAAGGATATTAGTGAGAGAGGGTCATGTCTTTTAGTGGCTAGTTGATGTTCATGTCTCTTGGTGGCTAGTTTTCTGCCCATTTATCCAATGTAGTGTTTAAGTCCTTGCATGGTATTTTGTAAATGACATTAGTTTTGCTTGTTGTCTGTATAGTGTATTTCAAGTTCATTAGCTGCTGTTTTAGTGTGTTGGTGGGTTTGTGGGCTACCATGATGGCAAGGGGTCGGAGTAGTCTGGCAGTCATTTCCAAGATGTCTTTGATGTAGAGGAGAGTGGCTCGGGTTTCTTTCCGCGTTTTGTCTGCTTGTTTGGGTTTGTTGCTGAGAAATTGGCGGACTGTGTTCATTGGGTACCTGTTCTTTTTGAATACATGATATAGATGATTTTCCTCTGCGTAGTTCCTCTGTGGTGCAGTGTGTAGTGGCTTGTTGAAATAATGTTTGAATGCAGCTTCGTTTGTGGGTGTTGGGATGATTGCTTCAGTAGTTCAGTACTTGGTCTGTATGTGTTGTTTTCCTGTAGATGCTGGTTTGAAGTCCCCCATTGGCTGTTTGTTCTACTGCGACATCTGGGAATGGCAGTTTGTTGTTGTTTCCCCCCTCTTTAGGGAATTTTATGCCAGTGAGGGTATTGTTGATGGTCTGAACGGCAATAGTGTAAATGCAAGGGGCTTGCCATGTGATAACTGGATAAACAAATCCTTGTGGGATTGTTAGTGAATCCCCGATGGAGTCCCTCATTTAAAACCACTGAGTGCCTGATCCAGGCTCTCAGATTGGGAACAGGGATTGGGAGGGACAAGCTGGGAGCCACCGACTCCCTGCCCTTGCTCCAACCAACACCATCTCCTCCCAATCCACTCAAATGCCCTATCCTGGTCCATCAGGTATCTGTGCCTTGGTCTAAAGAGGGTGCAGTACCAGGTGATAGCACACCCTTCAGTGTGGCTCTGCTGAACCTTTGATTAGCTGACAGCTGTAGGTAGGCAGGGCTCCCCCTCCATCCCCCGACTCCACCCACCCTCCTTAATCCTAGTGAAGGTTGCCACTGCCCAGTCAACTACCTGGAGAGGTACATTGTCCCCTGGAGTGATTACACTCTGCTGTGTCATTGCCATCTGACCTCTGATATGTTTTCATTCTGCTACCAGCCATCAAGCTGACCCATGGAGCACGGAAGAGTTGAGTGGCACTTAATGTAGCATGTCCATGCTAAGGGAGGGTCAAAGGTCAGAGCTGGCCTTGCGGTCAAAGGAGAAGATCCCAGTTGTTGTTATCACTAAATACTTCATTGTGTGTGCATTCCGACTTTGAACCTTTAATAGGTTAGGGAAGAGAGGAATTTCCTATTAATGTTTAACCCATTCTATGCCAGTAGTTTTAAAACTGAGTGAGTGCCTAACATGGTGATAGCCTAGTGGTATCATTGCTAGACTATTAGCTTTTATTCCTGATGAAGGGCTTTTGCCCGAAACATCGATTTCGCTGCTCGTTGGATGCTGCCTGAACTGCTGTGCTCTTCCAGCACCACTAATCCAGTATTTGGTTTTCAGCATCTGCGGTCATTGTTTTTACCTTATTAATCCAGACCGTCCAAGGGACCTGTATTCAAATCCTGCCATGTCTAGGAATGGAGAGTTTGATTAAAAACCTGGTTTTAAGAGTCTAATGACAACTCTGCTGTTTGGGGGAAACCGACCTAGTTCAGTCATGTAGGGTATGTAGGTTAGAGTGATCTTCGAGTAGGATAAAAGGCCAGCACAACATCGAGGGTGAAAGAGCCTGCTCTGTGTTGTACTGTTCTATGCTCTAATGCCAGGGAAGGAAACTGCCATCCTGACTTGGTCTGGTGGAGATGTCACTTCAGACCCACAGCAATGTGGTTGACTCTCAACTGCCATCTGGGCAATTAGGGATGGACAATAAATCCTGGCCCAGCCAATGATGTTCGCATCCAGTGAATGAATAAAAAAAGGATATTTGTTTCCGATGAGTTTGGGTGCAACCAACAGCATGTCGATCCCCAACCTACCGCCTCTGTGTACAATCCTCATCTCCTGCTTGCTTGAGGATGGTTACACTCTTAGGCACCGCAGCCCTGTTAGTCTGTCAGTCTGCGAATCTTTGCAGTTTACTTCACAGTTTACTCCAAGTGAAGAAAGCATAGACACAAGAACATGTGGATATCTATCCTCTCTTGGCTGTTGACTTCCTATTGGCTGTTGCCTATGCTGCATCATGCCCCTGGCTGAAGAAGATAAGGTACCCTCAGTGTCATGAGAAAGGAAATGAGATGGTGATATGCAGCATTAGGAAACAGTAACAGCAGTCACGTGCAAGAGTCAGTGATGACAGGATGGAGTAGGCTGCCTGAACGAGAGATGTATTTACAGCAAACAGCATTATGTACAATAGTGTAAATGCACTTGCAAAAACCTCCTCGAATCAGGCAGTAGGAATTCATAGATATTATGCATACAGTTATAACAGAGCACTTGGGAAAGTTCAACACAATCAGGCAGAGTCAACATGATTTTGTAAAAGCGAAACTGTGTTTGATTAATCTATCAGTGTCTTTGAGGAGGTAACCAGTGCTGTAGATAGAGGGGAACTGGTTGATGTATGTGTTTAGATTCCCAGAAAGCTTTTGATGAGGAGGCAGGTCAATGGTTATTTAATAAAAGCTGATGATGTAGCAAATAGCATACTGGCATTGTTAGGGTCGAAGAGTGTGGCGCTGGGAAAGCACAGCAGGTCAGGCAGCATCCGAGGAGCAGGAGAGTCAATGTTTTGGGCATAAGTCCTTCATCAAGCCTTTATTAATGAAGAGATTAAGCCCAAAACATTGACTCTGTTGCTCCTTGGATACTGCCTGACCTGCTGCGCTTATCCAGTGCCACACTTTTAGACTCAAACACTCCAGCATCTACAGTCCTCACTTTCTCTCCCTGGCAGGGTTAGACAACTTGCTAGTGAATGGGAAGCAGAGATTAGTCTTAAATAGGTCTTTCTCAGGTTGACAAGTGGTGTGGCCCAGGGACAGGTCCTGGATCCTCAACTGTTTACAGTTTGTTTCACCAATAAAGGATCGGAGTCATGGTTACCACATTTGCTGATGAAAGAAAGCTAGTTTGGTAATAAATTGTGGACGGGCTGAAGGGAAAATGTAAAGAAAAGGTGTGGACAGGTTAAGTGGGTGAACAAAAAAGTGGCAAATGGAGATTACAAGGTGGTTTGATTGAAACACAAAAGGCGCTATTTGACAGGATTGAAGTGGGGAGGATATTTCTTCTTGTGGTCACAGTTTAAAAATTAGGGGTCACCAACTTAAGACAGAGATGAGAATTTTTCTCTTTCAGATGGGCGGCACGGTGGCACAGTGGTTAGCACTGCTGCCTCACAGCGCCAGAGACCTGGGTTCAATTCTCGCCTCAGGCGACTGACTGTGTGGAGTTTGCACATTCTCCCTGTGTCTGCGTGGGTTTCCTCCGGGTGCTCGGGTTTCCTCCCACAGTCCAAAAATGTGCAAGTTAGTTGAATTGGCCATGCTAAATTGCCCGTAGTGTTAGATGTAGGGGTAAATGTAGGGGAATGGGTCTGGGTGGGTGCGCTTCGGCAGGTCGGTGTGGACCTGTTGGGCCGAAGGGCCTGTTTCCACACTGTAAGTAATCTAAGATCATGAATCTTTGGAACTCTCCTCCTGAAGGGGTGGTGGAGGCAGACTCCCTGAATAATTTCAAGGCAGAGGTGGACAGATTCTGCGGAAGGAAGAGGGTGGACGGTTATTGGGATTAGGTGGGAATTTGGATTAAGGTTTTAAATCAGCATCTTATTGAATGGTGGAGCAGGCTTGAGGGACCAAATGGTCTTCTCTGCTCATTTTTATGTTTGTATGTATGTAGGTACTTTACTGACCACAAACTATCAGCAGCAAAAAAGTTAGGCATCTTTCGAAAGTGCAGAATGGAATCTGAAGCTCAAGCAGAAACTACTGTTCAACCAGGTTATGGGATTGGGGACAGGTTTATGGGATTGGGGGCAGGGTTATGGGATTGGGGGCAGGGTTGTGGGATTGGGGGCAGGGTTGTGGGATTGGGGCCGGTTGTGGGATTGGGGGCAGGGTTATGGGATTGGGGGCAGGGTTGTGGGATTGGGGGCTGGGTTGTGGGATTCGGGGCCGGGTTGTGGGATTGGGGCCGGGTTGTGGGATTGGGAGCCGGGCTGTGGGATTGGGGGCAGGGTTATGGGATTGGGAGCGGGGTTATGGGATTGGGGGCGGGGTTGTGGGATTGGGGGCAGGGTTGTGGGATTGGGGCCGGGTTGTGGGATTGGGGGCCGGGTTGTGGGATTGGGGGCCGGGTTGTGGGATTGGGGGCCGGGTTGTGGGATTGGGGTATGCTGTGGAATTGGGGGCAGTGTTGTGGGATTGGGGGAGGGGTTGTGGGATTGGGATCGAGTTGTGGGATTGGGGGCCGGGTTGTGGGATTGGGGGCCGGGTTGTGGGATTGGGGGCTGGGTTGTGGGATTGGGGGAGAATTGTGGGATTGGGGGTGGGGTTGTGGGATTGGGGGCAGGGTTGTGGGATTGGGGGCAGGGTTGTGGGATTGGGGGCAGAGTTGTGGGACTGGGGGCAGGGTTGTGGGATTGGGGGCAGAGTTGTGGGACTGGTGGTGGGGTTGTGGGAATGGGGCCCGGTTGTGGGATTGATGGGGGGCTTGTGGGATTGATGGGGGGGGTTGTGAGATTGGTGGTGGGGTTGTGGGATTGGGGGCTAGTTTGTGGGATTGGGGGCCCGGTTGGTGGGATTGGTGGTCCGGTTGGTGGTGGGGTGGTGGGGTGGTGGGGTGGTGGGGTTGTGGGATTGGTGGTGGGGTTGTGGGTTTGGTGGCGGGGTTGTGGGATTGGTGGCG
Source organism: Chiloscyllium punctatum (assembly GCF_047496795.1). NCBI lineage: Eukaryota > Metazoa > Chordata > Chondrichthyes > Orectolobiformes > Hemiscylliidae > Chiloscyllium > Chiloscyllium punctatum. The sequence continues at coordinate 4,179,255 of NC_092775.1, forward strand.
GGGTTGTGGGAATGGGGCCCGGTTGTGGGATTGATGGGGGGCCTGTGGGATTAATGGGGGGGGTTGTGGGATTGGTGGTGGGGTTGTGGGATTGGGGGCTAGTTTGTGGGATTGGGGGCCCGGTTGGTGGGATTGGTGGTGGGGTGGTGGGGTGGTGGGGTTGTGGGATTGGTGGTGGGGTTGTGGGTTTGGTGGCGGGGTTGTGGGATTGGTGGCGGGGTTGTGGGACTGGGGCCGGGTTGTGTTTTTGTGGGCGGGCTGTGGAATTGGGGCTGGGCTGTGGGTTCGGGGGGCGGGCTGTGGGATTGGGGTCCCGGTTGTGGGATTGGGGTGGGGTTGTGGGATTGGGGTCCCGGTTGTGGGATTGGGGGCGGGGTTGTGGGATTGGGGGCGGGGTTGTGGGATTGGGGGCGGGGTTGTGGGATTGGGGGCAGGGTTGTGGGATTGGGGCCGGGTTGTGGGATTGAACCGGGCTGTGGGATTGGGGGCGGGGTTGTGGGATTGGGGGTGGGGTTGTGGGATTGGGGTCCCGGTTGTGGGATTGGGGTCCCGGTTGTGGGATTGGGGTCCCGGTTGTGGGATTGGGGGCGGGGTTGTGGGATTGGGGGCGGGGTTGTGGGATTGGGGGCGGGGTTGTGGAATTGGGGGCAGGGTTGTGGGATTGGGGGAGAATTGTGGGATTGGGGGCGGGGTTGTGGGATTGGGGGCGGGTTGTGGGATTGGTGGTGGGGTTGTGAGAATGATGGGGGGCTTGTGGGATTAATGGGGGGGGTTGTGGGATTGGTGGTGGGGTTGTGGGATTGGTTGTGGGATTGGTGGCGGGGTTGTGGGACTGGGGCCGGGTTGTGTTTTTGTGGGCGGGCTGTGGAATTGGGGCTGGGCTGTGGGTTCGGGGGGCGGGCTGTGGGATTGGGGTCCCGGTTGTGGGATTGGGGTCCCGGTTGTGGGATTGGGGGCGGGGTTGTGGGATTGGGGGCGGGGTTGTGGGATTGGGGGCGGGGTTGTGGGATTGGGGCCGGGTTGTGGGATTGAACCGGGCTGTGGGATTGGGGTAGGCTGTGGAATTGGGGGCAGGGTTGTGGGATTGGGGGCGGGGTTGTGGGATTGGGGGCGGGGTTGTGGGATTGGGGGCGGGTTGTGGGATTGGTGGTGGGGTTGTGGGATTGGTGGTGGGGTTGTGGGATCGGGGCCCCGGTTGGTGGGATCGGGGCCCCGGTTGGTGGGATCGGGGCCCCGGTTGGTGGGATCGGGGCCCAGTTGTGGGTTTGGTGGCGGGGTTGTGGGATTGGTGGTTGGGTTGTGGGACTGGGGCCGGGTTGTGTCTTTGTGGGCATGCTGTGAGATTGGTGGGCGGGCTGTGGAATTGGGGCTGGGCTGTGGGTTCGGGGGGGCGGGCTGTGGGATTGGGGTCCCGGTTGTGGGATTGGGGTCCCGGTTGTGGGATTGGGGTGGGGTCCTGGTTGTGGGATTGGGGTGGGGTCCCGGTTGTGGGATTGGGGTGGGGTCCCGGTTGTGGGATTGGGGTGGGGTCCCGGTTGTGGGATTGGGGTGGGGTCGGGTCCCGGTTGTGGGATTGGGGTCCCGGTTGTTGGATTGGGGTCCCGGTTGTTGGATTGGGGTCCCGGTTGTGGGATTGGGGTCCCGGTTGTGGGATTGGGGTCCCGGTTGTGGGATTGGGGGCGGGGTTATGGGATTGGGGGGCAGGTTGTGGGATTGAAGGCCGGGTTGTGGGATTGGGGGGTGGGCGGGTTATGGGATTGGGGCCGGGTTGTGGGATTGGGGTGGGGTCCCGGTTGTGGGATTGGGGTCCCGGTTGTGGGATTGGGGGCGGGGTTGTGGGATTGGGGGGCAGGTTGTGGGATTGAAGGCCGGGTTGTGGGATTGGGGGCCGGGTTGTGGGATTGGGGGGTGGGCGGGTTATGGGATTGGGGCCGGGTTGTGGGATTGGGGCCGGGTTGTGGGATTGGGGCCAGGCTGTGGGATTGGGGCCAGTTTGTGGGATTGGGGGTGGGCGGGTTGTGGGATTGGGGGTGGGCGGGTTGTGGGATTGGGGCCGGGTTGTGGGATTGGGGACGGGTTGTGAGATTGGGGTCGAGTTTGTGGGATTGGCCGCGGGGTTGTGGGATGGGGCGGTTTGTGGGATTGGGGGCCGGGTTGTGGGATTGGGGTAGGCTGTGGAATTGGGGGCAGTGTTGTGGGATTGGGGGAGAATTGTGGGATTGGGGTGGGGTTGTGAGATTGGGGTCGAGTTGTGGGATTGGGGGCCGGGTTGTGGGATTGGGGGCCGGGTTGTGGGATTGGGGGAGAATTGTGGGATTGGGGGTGGGGTTGTGGGATTGGGGGCGGGGTTGTGGGATTGGGGGCAGGGTTATGGGATTGGGGGCAGGGTTATGGGATTGGGGGCAGAGTTGTGGGACTGGGGGCGGGGTAGTGGGACTGGGGGCGGGGTAGTGGGACTGGGGGTGGGTTGTGGGATTGGTGGTGGGGTTGTGGGAATGGGGCCCGGTTGTGGGATTGGGGGCCCAGTTGGGGGATTGGTGGCCCGGTTGGTGGGATTGGTGGCCCGGTTGGTGGGATTGGTGGCCCGGTTGGTGGGATTGGTGGCCCGGTTGGTGGGATTGGTGGTGGGGTGGTGGGGTTGTGGGTTTGGTGGTGGGGTTGTGGGGTTGTGGGACTGGGGCCGGGTTGTGTTTTTGTGGGCGGGCTGTGGAATTGGGGCTGGGCTGTGGGTCCGGGGGGCGGGCTGTGGGATTGGGGTCCCGGTTGTGGGATTGGGGTGGGGTTGTGGGATTGGGGTCCCGGTTGTGGGATTGGGGGCGGGGTTGTGGGATTGGGGGCGAATTGTGGGATTGGGGGTGGGGTTGTGGGATTGGGGGCCGGGTTGTGGGATTGGGGGAGAATTGTGGGATTGGGAGTGGGGTTGTGGGATTGGGGGCCGGGTTGTGGGATTGGGGGAGAATTGTGGGATTGGGAGTGGGGTTGTGGGATTGGGGGCGAGTTGTGGGATTGGGGGCAGGGTTGTGGGATTGGTGGCAGGGTTGTGGGATTGGGGGCCGGGTTGTGGGATTGGGGGCAGAGTTGTGGGACTGGGGGCGGGGTAGTGGGACTGGGGATCGGGTTGTGGGATTGGTGGTGGGGTTGTGGGAATGGGGCCCGGTTGTGGGATTGGGGCCCGGTTGTGGGATTGGGGCCCGGTTGTGGGATTGATGGGGGGCTTGTGGGATTGGGGGCCCGGTTGGTGGGATTGGGGGCCCGGTTGGTGGGATTGGGGGCCCGGTTGGTGGGATTGGGGGCCCGGTTGGTGGGATTGGGGGCCCGGTTGGTGGGTTTGGTGGTGGGGTTGTGGGTTTGGGGGTGGGGTTGTGGGTTTGGGGGTGGGGTTGTGGGTTTGGGGGTGGGGTTGTGGGTTTGGTGGTGGGGTTGTGGGATTGGTGGTGGGGTTGTGGGATTGGTGGTGGGGTTGTGGGTTTGGGGGTGGGGTTGTGGGTTTGGGGGTGGGGTTGTGGGTTTGGGGGTGGGGTTGTGGGTTTGGGGGTGGGGTTGTGGGTTTGGGGGTGGGGTTGTGGGATTTGGGGTGGGGTTGTGGGATTGGGGGCGGGGTTGTGGGATTGGGGCCGGGCTGTGGGATTGGGGTAGGCTGTGGAATTGGGGGCAGGGTTGTGGGATTGGGGGAGAATTGTGGGATTGGGGGTGGGGTTGTGGGATTGGGGGCGAGTTGTGGGATTGGGGGCGGGGTTGTGGGATTGGGGGCGGGGTTGTGGGATTGGGGGCAGTGTTGTGGGACTGGGGGCGGGGTAATGGGACTGGGGACCGGGTAGTGGGATTGGGGGCGGATTGTGGGATTGGTGGTGGGGTTGTGGGATTGGTGGTGGGGTTGTGGGAATGATGGGGGGCTTGTGGGATTAATGGGGGGGATTGTGGGATCGGGGGCCTGGTTGGTGGGATCGGGGCCCCGGTTGGTGGGATCGGGGCCCCGGTTGGTGGGATCGGGGCCCCGGTTGGTGGGATCGGGGCCCCGGTTGGTGGGATCGGGGCCCGGTTGTGGGATTGGTGGTGTGGTTGTGGGTTTGGTGGTGGGGTTGTGGGATTGGTGGTGGGGTTGTGGGATTGGTGGTGGGGTTGTGGGATTGGTGGTTGGGTTGTGGGACTGGGGCCGGGTTGTGTTTTTGTGGGCATGCTGTGAGATTGGTGGGCGGGCTGTGGAATTGGGGCTGGGCTGTGGGTTCGGGGGGGCGGGCTGTGGGATTGGGGTCCCGGTTGTGGGATTGGGGTGGGGTCCCGGTTGTGGGATTGGGGTCCCGGTTGTGGGATTGGGGTCCCGGTTGTGGGATTGGGGGCGGAGTTGTGGGATTGAGGGGCAGGTTGTGGGATTGGGGGCCGGGTTGTGGGATTGGGGGCCGGGTTGTGGGATTGGGGGCCGGGTTGTGGGATTGGTGCCAGGTTGTGGGATTGGGGGGTGGGCGGGTTGTGGGATTGAGGCCAGGTTGTGGGATTGGGGGGTGGGTGGGTTGTGGGATTGGGGCCGGGTTGTGGGATTGGGGCCGGGTTGTGGGATTGGGGCCGGTTTGTGGGATTGGGGCCAGGCTGTGGGATTGGGGCCAGGTTGTGGGTTTGGGGGGGCGGGCTGTGGGATTGGGGTCCCGGTTGTGGGATTGGGGTGGGGTCCCGGTTGTGGGATTGGGGTCCCGGTTGTGGGATTGGGGTCCCGGTTGTGGGATTGGGGGCGGGGTTGTGGGATTGGGGGGCAGGTTGTGGGATTGGGGGCCGGGTTGTGGGATTGGGGGCCGGGTTGTGGGATTGGGGGCCGGGTTGTGGGATTGGGGCCAGGTTGTGGGATTGGGGGGGGGGGCGGGTTGTGGGATTGGGGCCAGGTTGTGGGATTGGGGGGTGGGCGGGTTGTGGGATTGGGGCCGGTTTGTGGGATTGGGGCCAGGCTGTGGGATTGGGGGTGGGCGGGTTGTGGGATTGGGGCCGGGTTGTGGGATTGGGGCCAGGCTGTGGGATAGGGGGAGTGGGCTGTGGGATTGGGGCCAGGTTGTGGGATTGGGGGGTGGGCGGGTTGTGGGATTGGGGCCGGGTTGTGAGATTGGGGTCCAGTTTGTGGGATTGGCGGCGGGGTTGTGGGATGGGGCGGTTTGTGGGATTGGGGCCAGGCTTCGGGATTGGGGACCGGATGTGGGATTGGTGTTGGGTTGTGGGATTGGTGGCGGGGTGTGGGATTGGGAGCTTGGTTGTAGGATTGGGGGAGCGGGCTGTGGGATTGGAGCCCGGTTGTGAGATTGGGCCGGGTTATGGGATTGGGGGTGGGCTGTGGGACTGTGGCCCGGATGTGGGACTGTGGCCCGGATGTGGGACTGGGTCCGGGTTGTGAGATTGGGGGAGCAGGCTGTGGGATTGGGGCCCGGTTGTGGGTTTGGGGGCCCCCGGTTGTGGGTTTGGGGGCCCCCGGTTGTGGGTTTGGGGGCCCCCGGTTGTGGGTTTGGGGGCCCCGGTTGTGGGTTTGGGGGCCCCCGGTTGTGCGTTTGGGGGCCCCCGGTTGTGGATTTGGGGACGGGTTGTGGGTTTGTGGGCGTGCTGTAGGATTGGGGGGTTGGGCTGTGGGATTGGGGACGGGCTGGAGGATTGGGGACGGGTTGTGAAATTGGGGTCCAGTTTGTGGGATTGGGGGCGGGGTTGTGGGATGGGGCGGTTTGTGGGATTGGGGCCAGGCTTCGGGGTTGGGGGCCCGGTTGTGGGATTGGGGACCGGATGTGGGATTGGGGGCGGGGTGTGGCGTTGGAGCTGGGATGGGGGATTGGAGCCTGGTTGTGAGATTGGGAGCTGGGTTGTAGGATTGGGGGAGCGGGCTGAGGATTGAGGGAGCGGGTTGTGGGATTGGGGGCCGGGTTGTGGGATTGGGGGCCGGGTTGTGGGATTGGGGGCCGGGTTGTGGGATTGGAGCCTTGTTGTGAGATTGGGGCCGGGATGTGAGATTGGGAGTGGGGTTGTGGGATTGGGGGCCAGTTTGTGGGATTGGGAGCCGGGTTGTGGGATTGGGAACCGGGTTGTGGGATTGGGAACCGGGTTGTGGGATTGGGAGCCGGGTTGTGGGATTGGGAGCCGGGTTGTGGGATTGGGAGCTGGGTTGTGGGATTGGGGGTGAGTTGTGGGATTGGGGGCGGGGTTGTGGGATTGGGGGCGGGGTTGTGGGATTAGGGGTGGGGGTTGTGGGATAGGGGCCAGGCTTTGGGATTGGGGGGCAGGCTGTGGAATTGGGCCGGGGTTGTGGGATTGGGGCCCGGATGTGGGATTGGGGCCCGGATGTGGGATTGGAGCCGGGCTGTGGGATTGGAGCCCGGTTGTGGGAGTGGGGGCCCGGTTGTGGGAGTGGGGGCCCGGTTGTGGGAGTGGGGGCCCGGTTGTGGGATTGGGGGCCCGGTTGTGGGTTTGGGGACTCGGTTGTGGGATTGGGGGCCCGGTTGTGGGATTGGGGGCCCGGTTGTGGGATTGGGGACCCGGTTGTGGGATTGTGGGCCTGCTGTGGAATTGGAGGCGGGCTGTGGGTTTGGGGGCTGGGCTGTGGAATTGGGGCCTGGTTGTGGGATTGGGGATGGGCTTGTGGGATTGGGGACGGGTTGTGAGATTGCGGCCCGATTGTGAGATTGCGGCTGGATTATGGGATTGAGGGGCAGGCTGTGGGATTGGGAGCCGGAAGTAGGATTGGGAGTGGGGTTGTGGGAGTGGGGGGTGGGTTGTAGGATTGGGGGCTGTGGGATGGGGGTGGGGAGGGGCAGGCTGTGAGATTGGGACCCGGAAGTGGGATTGGAGCGGGGTTGTGGGAGTGGGTGCGGGGTTGTAGGATTGAGGGCTGGGTTGTGGGATTGGAGGGGTGCTGTTTGATGGGGCTGGAGGGCTGAGTTATGCGATTGGAACAGTTTGTGAATTTGGGGCCAGATTGTGGGATTGGGGGCACGTTTGTGGGATTGGGGTTGGCTGTGGGATTGGGGGTGGGGTTGTGGGATTTGGAGTGGGGTTGTGGGATTGGGGGACAGGGTTGTGGGATTGGGGTCGGGTTGTGGGATTGGGGGCCCGATTGTAGGGATTGGGACCAGGTTGTAGGGATTGGGGGACGGGGTTGTGGGATTTGGAGCAGGGTTATGGGATTGGGGGCGGGTTGTGGGATTTGGAGCAGGGTTATGGGATTGGGGGCGGGTTGTGGGATTGGGGGGCCGGGTTGTAGGGATTGGGACCAGGTTGTAGGGATTGGGGGACGGGGTTGTGGGATTTGGAGCAGGGTTATGGGATTGGGGGCGGGTTGTGGGATTGGGGGCCAGGCTGTGGGATTGGGGGGGCGGACTGGGGGGTTGAGGCCGTTTTATGGGATTATGGGCGGGGTTGTGGGATTGAGACCCGGTTGTGGGACTGGGGACGGGGTTGTGGGATTGAGACCCAGTTGTGTGATTGGGTGGGGTTGTGGGGTTGTGGGCCGTGCTGTGGGATTGGGGGTTGGGCTGTGGGATTGGAGGCCGAGTTGCGGGATTAGGGGCTTGGACTATGGGATTGGGGGACGGGCTGTGGAATTGGGGGTGGGGTTGTGGGATTGAGACCCATTTGTTGGATTGGGACCCAGTTGTAGGATTGGGGGCGGGGTTATGGGATTGGGGTCGGGCTGTGGGATTAGGGGCTTCGACTGTGGAATTGGGGGCGGGGTTGTGGGATTGAGGAACAGGATTGTGGGATTGGGGGCGGGGTTTTGGGATTGGGGGATGGGCTGTGGGATTGTGGTATTGTGGTATTGTGTATTTGTTTTAGATTTCCAGCATCCACTGTGTTTTGGTTTTAATTCAGAGCGTGGGGAATATTGAGAGAGAGATTGATATTCTTGTCCATGGGCCGCTATGATTTGTTGCTGGTTTGGGACAAAGTGCCCATATTCAGATTATAATCTACGTTATGGTTAATTAAAATGCCCCAGTCAACTCCAGCTCAATGATAAAAACACCCGCAGTTGCTGTAAAGGAACCATGAAGAATTGATCAATTATCGACAAAATTCAATCAGTAGGCCAGCAATAATTTTACTTTAGTTTGACAATTCCCTCTCCAGACGATGGCTCCAGAAGCAGCAGAGACAGAAACCAGATTCCCTCCCTAATGAGTTGCTTTAACTGACGAAGATTGCCTTCAGTGTCCTGCACCGTTCAGTTTGCACTTAATCATCCTCAGTCAGGCCGGTCTGTAACCCACAGAGACCACGATAGAGATGGTATTATTTTACAGGCTTTATTAAGCTAGAATTTTCAAGCTTGGAACAAGGAAGTGTTTTGGACTAACTGAGATTTTCTTGGCAGGTGTAACACTTTGAACCCCTGATAACATTGAGCTGGTCAAAAAATCTTGCTCTCATCCCAATTTACGCTCAGCCATCATCTTCTCTGGAGTGTCGGCAGCTGAGGGGTGACCTAATTAGAAGTTTATTAAATCACAAGGGGAATGGATAGGGGGAAGAGACAAGGTATTTTCCCCAGGATGAGAGAGTCCAAAACTAGAGGGTGGACTTTTAAGATGAATGGGGGAAGATTTAGAGGGGTAACGTTTTCATGCAGATGGTGGTGTGTGTATCAAATGAGGTGCCAGAGGAAGTGGTGGAGGCTGGTACAATTCCAACATTTAAAAGGCATCTGGATGGGTATGAATAGGAAGTTCCCGTCCAAGCCATTCACTATACTGACTTGGAAATATATCACTGTTCCTTCACTGTTTCTGAGTCAAACCTTGGAATTCCCTCCCTCTGGGCATTGTGGGTCTACCTACAGTACATGGACTGCAGTGGTTCCAGAAACAACCTTCTCAAAAGTGACTAAGGATGGGCAATAAATACTGGCCAGCTAGCAATGTCCACATCCCCTGAATTATTTGTTTAAAAGCGCTACATAAGTGCAAGTTATGTGTTGTTGTTTGATATAACATTATATAACTTTTGCAGCTGTGGGAAGCTGAACAACAGAATGATTTATCACCTTGTGCACTTCTCTGTAAAGTGTCACACGTATCCATGGAGATTTTACAGTCGAGCACTGGTTTTGAAACACAATGTTGGAGGACACTGTGGTTTTTCTTTGAAAAGTGACCCTGAGATCTTTGACTTCTGTCTGAGATGGCAGTCTTGGTCCCATCCCTCACACGGAAAAGTGGCTGTTTGACATCTGAAGGTCAGAGTTGGGCATGTTCCCTGATGTTTGCACAATGTTCAGCACCATTTGCCATTCCTTCACTCATTGGCAGTAATTAAATACAAAAACCTGGGTCATGCTTTGTGTCAACCTCGGTCTAAAATTGGGAAATGTGCTTACTTTTGAAAATGTTTAGCTTTTGCAATTTTTCTGGGAATAGCAGGGTTTGTTATCCCACAAAATCCCCCAATGACTCGTGACATGCTCAAAATATCATGAGTGGGATTTCAATCCCCAACATTCCGAGAGAGGAGAATGCAGTGATAGAGAGTGATGAGAAACACGAAAGGCCATGTAACCCAGGTTGTGAAATGGGAGTGCAGAATGTGCAGATAACTCACAAACCTTAATTATTCATGAACTAGGGTTTAAAGTGTGATGACTTTGAGGTTTTTAATATCATACTTAATGACTCACCCACCAGGGCAGGCAAAGCAATTAGCAAAACTCATTTTAAAAAGTGTTAATCCAGATCCCATTAATCAAACAGCTCCAAGCTCGAACTGCTTAATTTTAATTAAAAAAGGAGAGAGAGAGAGAGAGAGCGTGCTTCAGGAATAGTCAGGCTGCATTGTCATTCACAACAGCCTGCATTTATCTAACGCCATGAACATTGTGAAACATCTCACACCATTTCGCAGGAGTACAGAGCAAAATCTGACGCTGATCCACTGAAGGCAATATTGAGACAAGTTGCTAAAAGGACACAAAGAGATAGGAGCAGCAGTGGGCCATTCAGGCCCTCATGCTTTCTCTATCATTTAATGATATGATGGAGTCATACAGCAGGGAAACGGGCCTTTCAGTCCAGGCTGATCAAAATACCAAACTAAACTAGTCCCAAGTACCTGCTCCTGGCCCATATCTTACCTATTCATGTACTTACCGAAATATCTTTTAAACGTTGTAACTGGGCCATGGAAGGACTTGAATGGAGGTCCTCGGGTCATTACCTGGGTCTCTAGATGAACAGTCCAATGATAATACGACCAGGGCTGAAAGATTCTGCCTGTCGAGGACGGCAGTTCCAAGGATTGACTTTCTGTGAGTAGTGTGACTGGACTGTCCATGGTGTACGTCCCTGGTTGCTGCCCATCTTCATAAATGCTGCAGTGAGACCGATCACCTCCCCCTGGCCCTCACTCTGCTGACCCCCACCCCCCCCCCCCCACCCCCCAACCCAGGACCGTGTGTGGCCGCATTCCCCTGACAGACCTCTCTGCAGCTCCCTGACTGACTGCGCGTGACTCCCCGTCTGGGAAGAGGGACATGGAATGTGGGGGTAAATATGATATCTAAGAGAAGGGATGGTAGTGCATAGGAGGTCATGGATCTTGGGAGTTTGTTGAGGTTGGGGTGGAATGGAACAGTTATTGGCTGTCACCAGCACAGGTCCCTGAACAGGGGGCTCTGTGCAGCAACATGGGCTGATGGACAGGAGGAATGTACTGGGTTGGGGCATCAGGGGTAATGTTGGGAGTTAAAGATGGTCCTGGTGGTACAGAATCATGTGGGCAATCGGCTGATGGGCTGGCCAGGGAGAGCCGTGATGTGGAGGTGCCAGTGTTGGATTGGGGCTGGACAAAGTCAGAAGTCACATGGCACCAGGTCAACATCCAACAGGTTTATTTGACATCACAAGCTTTAGGAGCGCTGCTCCTTCATCAGGTCAGAGAGTCATAGTGATGTGCAGTATGGAAACAGACCTGTCCATGCCGACCTGATATCCCAACCCAATCTAGTCCCACCTGCCAGCACCCGGCCCATATCCCTCCAAACCCTTCCTATTCATATACCCATCAAAATGCCTTTTAAACATTGTAATTGTACCAGCCTCCACCACTTCCTCTGGCAGCTCATTCCATACACGTACCACCCTCTGCGTGAAAAAGTTGCCCCTTAGGTCTCTTTTATATCTTTGCCCTCTCACCCTCCAGTTCTGGACTCCCCGACCCCAGGTTAAAAAAAACTTTGTCTATTTAGAAAGAACAAAGAAAATTTACAGCCCAGGAACAGGCCCTTCGGCCCTGCAAGCCTGTGCCGATCCAACCTGTCACTGTGCGTTGGAAGCAGCAGGTCAATCGTCAGTGCTGGGCTGCTCAAAGGGGCACTGTTGAAATACTGAGCCCTATTATAGGTAGGTCAGAGATGTGCCCTGATGATGCAGCAAGTCTAATGCCAATATCTGTGGAGAGGGGTCTCTGGGTGCTGTCTGCCCATGGAGTGTTCCCTGAGATGTTGGTGCCTGGTGTCCAAGATGGAGGACTGAGCTGGAGTCTCCAGATACCTGTCCTAATCTTCATGTCAAGAGAGCATACAGCATGCTTGCTTTCATTGGCCAGGGCATCAAATGTAAAAGTTAGTAAGTTATGTTGCAGCTGTACAAGACTTTAGTTAGGCTACCTCTGGAATATCGTGTGCAAGGAGAAAGTGAGGACTGCAGATGCTGGAGATCAGAGCTGAAAAATGTGTTGCTGGAAAAGCACAGCAGGTCAGGCAGCATCCGAGGAGCAGGAGAATCGACGTTTCGGGCATAAGCCCTTCTTCAGGAAGGGCTTATGCCCAAAACGTCAATGCTGCCTGACCTGCGCTTTCCCAGCAACACATTTTTCAGCTCAATATCGTGTGCAGTTCTGGTCGCCATGCTACCAGAAGAATGTGGATCGTTTGTAGAGGGTACAAAGAAGCCAACCAGGATGTTGCCTTGTCTGGACGGTTTTGGTTAGAAGGAGAGATTGGATAAACTCAGATGGTTTTCACTGTGAAGTGTGTCTACTTCAACTCCAGGAGCATCTGGAATAACTTGGTGAACTTGCAGCATGGGTCGGTGCCTGAGACTTCGGTGCTGTTGCCATTTTAGAGACATGGATAGAGCAGGGACAGGAATGGTTGTTGCTGGTTCCAGGACTTAGATGTTTTAGTAAGATCAGGGAGGGTGGTTAAAATAGGGGGTGATGTGGCTTTATTAGTCAAAGTTAGTATTATGGTGGCAGAAAGGAAGTTTGATAAGGACTCGTTTACTGAGGTAATCTGGGATGAGGTTAGAAACAGGAAAAGAGAGGTCACTCTGTACGGAGTTTTCTACAGGCCTCTGAAAAGTTTCAGAGACGTAGCGGAGAGGGTTGCAAGGATAATTCTGCATAGGAGCGAGAATAACAGCATAGTTGTTATGGGATCTTTAACTTTCCAAATATTGACTGGAAACACTGTAGTTTGAGTACTTTAGGTGGGTCAGTTTTTATCCAATGTGTGCAGGAGGGTTTCCTCACACGGTATGTAATTGGACCAGCAAGAGGCGAGGCCACATTAGATTTAGAACATAGAACATAGAACATTACAGTGCAGTACAGGCCTTTCGGCCCTCAATGCTGTTTGGTACTGGGTAATTAACCCGGCCAGGTGTTAGACTTGGAAGTAGATGAGCACTTTGGTGATAGTGATCACAATTCGGTTGTTTACTTTGGCGATGGAAAAGGATAGGTATATACTGCAGCACAAGATTTATAGCTGGGGGAAAGGGAATTATGGGGTGATGAGGCAAGATTTAGGTTGAGTAGGATGTGGAAGGAAACTGCAAGGGATGGGCACAACTGAAATGTGGAGCATATTCAAGGAACAGCTATTGCGGGTCCTTGACAAGTATGCACCTGTCAGGCAGGGAGGAAGTGGTCAAGCGAGGGAACTTAAGGAGTTGAATCTCTTGTCAAGGGGAAGGAGGAGGCTTCTGTAAAGATGGGACATGAAGGCTCACCTAGGGCACTTGAGTGTTGCAAGTTACCTGGGAAGGATCTAAAGAGAGAGCTAAGAAGAGCCTGGAGGGGACATGAGAAGTCTTTGGCAGGTAGGATCGAGGAAAACCCTAACGCTTTCTATAGGTCTGTCAGGAATAAAAGAATGACGAGAGTAAGAGTGGGACCCATCAAGGACAGTATTGGGAAGTTGTGCGTGGAGTATGAAGAGATTGGAGAGACGCTAAATGAATATTTTTCATTCGTATTCACACAGGAAAAAGATAATGTTGTCGAGGAGAATACTGAGAAACAGGTTTTTGGGCTGGATGGGATTGAGGTTCATCAGGAGGAGGTGTTAGCAATTCTGGAGAGAGTGAAAATAGATAAGTCCTCTGGGCTGGATGGGATTTATCCTCGGATTCTTGGGGAAGCTAGAGAAGGGATTGCAGAGCCTTTGGCTTTGATCTTTATATCATTATTGTCTATTGTTCAAGAAGGGGAGTAGGGACAACTCTGGTACTTATAGACCAGTGAGCCTCACTCCGGTTATGGGTAAAGTTTTGGATAGGATTTATAATCATCCAGAAAGGAATAATTTGATTAGCGATAGTCAATGCAGTTTTGTGAAGGGTCGGTCATGCCTCACAAACCTTACTGAGTTTTTTGAGAAGGTGACCAAACAGGTGGATGAGGGTAAAGTGGTGGATGTGTTGTATATGGATTTCAGTAAAGCATTTGATAAGGTTCCCCACGGTAGGCTATTGCACAAAATACAGAGGCATGGGATTGAGGGTGATTTAGTGGTTTCGATCAGAAATTGGCTAACTGAAAGATGTTAGAGGATGGTGGTTGATGGGAAATGTTCATCCTGGAGTTCAGTTACTAGTGGGGTACCACAAGGTTTTGGTGTTTTGGGGCCACTGCTGTTTATCATTTTTATAAATGACCTAGATGAGGGTATAGAAGGAGTGGTTAGTAAATTTGCGGATGACACAAAGGTCAATGGAGTTGTGGATAGTGCTGAAGGATGTTGCAGGTTACAGAGGGACATGGATAAGCTGCAGAGCTGGGCTGAGAGGTGGCAAATGGAGTTTAATGCAAAGCAAGTGTGAGGTGATTCACTTTGGAAGAGTAACAGGAATGCAGAGTACTGGGCTAATGGTAAGATTCTTGGTAGTGTAGATGAGCAGAGAGATCTTGGTGTCCATGTGCATAGCTCTCTGAAAGTTGTTACCCAAGTTGATAGGATTGTTAAGAAGGCATATGTTGTATTAGCTTTTATTGGTAGAGGGATTGAGTTTCAGAACCATGATGTCATGCTGCAGCTGTACAAAACTCTGGTGTGGCCTATGGGTCTGTACTATGCTGTAATGTTCTATGTTCTATGTTGTGGGAGGGAAGAGAGGGGGTGAGGATGGAAGTGCAGGAGCTGGGTCAGAACTGGCTTGGGCCCTTTCAGAGCTGGAGAATCCTCAGTTGAGGACGAAGGTAGAGATTTTGGAGGCTCCCTTGTTGAAGTTGGCATCATCAGAACCGATACAACAAAGACGGAGGAACTGGGAGAATGGAATACAATCTTTACAGGAAGCAGGGTGTGAGGATGTATAGACCAGATAGCTGTGGGAATTGATGGGTTTATAGTGGATATTAATGGACAGTCTGTCCCCAGAAATGGAAACAGATGTTGAGGAGGGGAAGGGAGGAGTCAGAGATGGACCAGTTGACAATGAGAGTAGGGTGGGAATTGGAATCAAAATTGATTCGTCCTCAGCTTTCACAGTGCAACAAGCAAGAAGGTTAAAGAGCTGATTGTAAATGGTGGATGGATCTGGTCTTTTTGGTATGTTGAGTACCCATAGTGTGACCACAATGACAAAGAGAACACTTTGTTTTCAGTATTGTTAATTCTCATTTCATTTAACCCGTTTCATTTGGAAAAAAGTATAATTGTTGGTGTCTGAAATGTACAGCTTGTGGTGATAAAGTGCTGATAGGAAGGCAATGGCTTAGTGTTGTTCTCACTAGACTATTAATCCCAAGATCTAGGTAATGTTCTGGGGACTTGTGTTCAAATCTTGCCAAGGTAGGTGATGATCATGAAACTGTTGCCAATTGTTTGAAAAATCCATCTGACCTTTAGGAACGGAAACTCTGTTCTTTGCCTGCTCTGTCCTATATGTGACTCCAGACTCTCAGCAATATGGTTGCCCTCTGGGCAATTAGGGATGGGCAATAAATGCTAGCCTAGCCAGCGACACCCTCATCCTGTGAATGAATAAAAGCGATTGCGTTAACTGGGAATCGGACGGTCACTTGAGGATGGGAAACTTGCAAGGTGTCGTCAAAAACAAGAAAGTTTGGGACTAAGAATGATTGTTCTTTCAAAAGCTAGAATGGGCATGATATAATATCCATTCACAGGATGTGGGCATAGCAAGCTGGGCCAGCATTTACAGCCCATCCCTAATTGCCCAGAGGGCAGATGAAGCTCAGCCATGTTGCTGTGGGTCTGGAGTCACATAGAGGCCAGATCTGGTAAGGATGGCAGTTTCCTTCTCTAAAGGGCATTAGTGAACCAGATGGGGGTTTTCGAGCAACCGATAATGGACTCATGGTCATCATTAGACTTTAATCCCAGATTTTTATTGAATTCAAATTCCACCATCTGTCGTGGAGGGATTATGAAGCCAGGTTCCCAGAATATTCCCTGGCTCTCTGAAGAAGGGCTTATGCCCGAAACGTCGATTCTCCCGTTCCTTGGATGCTGCCTGACCTGCTGCACTTTTCCAGCAACACATTTTCAGCTCTGGATTATCAGTCCAGTGACAATACCACAAGACCAATTTCGATGGGTCAAGGGGTCTTTTTCAGTGATGGAGACTTTTACAATTCTGTGAATTCCTACAGGTCACTGGTTTTCAGGAAAATAAAGTATTTTGCTCCATACTGTGCAGTGGAATAGGTTGCGGGACAATGCTGATGTAATGTACAGCGAATCTGCTTTTATTACTGAACTATTTTTACACCATTCAATGGCTCAAAGCAATTAATAATAATTAAGAAAAAAATTGATCGGATTTAAACAATTAAATGTTGAGATGTAAATCTGCAATCATTGCAGTTGTTAATGAACATTTGGATGGCTGGTATTTTTGAAGAAAGGAGCAGGAATGTCAGAGAGACTGGGACAATGACAATAATCTTTATTGTAATTAACACAGACTTCCTGGAGTTGGTGTGGAAAGGTTCTGTGACAGTAG
Organism: Chiloscyllium punctatum; assembly: GCF_047496795.1. NCBI lineage: Eukaryota > Metazoa > Chordata > Chondrichthyes > Orectolobiformes > Hemiscylliidae > Chiloscyllium > Chiloscyllium punctatum. The sequence continues at coordinate 4,195,457 of NC_092775.1, forward strand.
TGATTTATTCCAAGAGCTTTAATTATTCATTATTCCAGCAATGTGCAGCTGTTTCGGCGCAGATTTGTTTCGCTGTGAACTGTGATGTGACTATAAATATCATTCAGTTTGGTGAGCTGTGTTGCTAGGATGGATTCTCAGCCTGTATATTACAATGGCCTTTCTCCCCCCATTTGTAAAATAGGTGAAGGTCAAAGTTTCCCACTGGAGAACGGCACCCAAGCCTTATCTTAAATTTCATCCAAAGTAAACTTCACTGGCAAAGCCAATGGTTGTGTTCATCTTGAGAAGGTGGTGGTGAGCTGTCTTCTTAAACTGTTCTTGACCATGTGGTCTAGTTACAGCCAGAATGCTGCTTAGACCATAAGACATAGGAGAAGGAATTAGGCCATTCAGCCCATCGAGTCTGCTCTGCCATTCAATCATGGCTGGTAAGTTTCTCAATCCCATTCTCCTGCTTTCTCCCCATAACCCTTGATCCCCTTGATACTCAAGAACCTATCTATCTCAATGACGTGTCCTCCACAGCTTTCTGTGGCAATGAATTCCACAGATTCACCACCCTCTCTGGCTGAAGAAGTTTCTCCTTATCTTTTTTTAGGTAGGAATTGCAGAATCTTTCAGAAGGATTAGATTTCATTGCAACGTGTACCTGAGTACAAGAATCTGGGAGTACAGTGGAAAGGTTCACAGTCACCATCTTACAATACAATAGTTAGAACTAAAAACGAGCAGAAATGAAAGAAACAGAAACAAAAGGAAAAGAAAATGTCCAGATCACCCTCGCCACCACCATGAATCTTGAGCCAGACCCACCAATGCTGAGGTTGCGTGCTCCAGCGCCATCACTCCCCACCTTGTCATTGCTGCCATCTTGGAAACAATTGAAGTATCAGAGTCCACAACCTTCCTGAGTAAATGGAAGAGCCTGACCCTTTGAACTGATGCTGACATCAGAGCCACCATACATGCTGGTGCTGCCGTCACCATCTTGGAGTCCTGCGCCGGGCTCACTGATGTCCAAGTCGCCACTCTCCCCATTGCCAACTCTTGCTGCTGGGCCCACACTCACTGTTGTCGGTGATGCCATTGGTTCCAGCACAGCTCCGCTCCTCGTGGTGAAAGGTAAGAGACAGCTGGAGGGAAAAGAAAAGTAGGAAAAAGAAAAGAAAAAAAATGGATGGAAGAAAGCAGTGACGAGTAGGGAGCCGGAATGCTGTTAATCCACTGCTGCCATCTTGGATTTATTTTGACTCAGCAGCACTGAAGGGATAGCAACATCATTCCTAGTCAGGATGGTGTGTGGTTTGGAAGGAAACTTGGTGGTGATGGTAGTGTTGCTTCTATCCTTGTTCTTCCAGATGGTAAAGATTATTCAAAGGAGTTAGTTAGAAGATGTGTGTGATGCATTTAATGGGTAGAATGACTGCAGTTCTTGTTAGATTCTATTGTAAGGTGTTTGTGCCTCCTATAAGTTAGGATAAAACTGACTGTCCTGTAACAGGGCACAGCGAGATCAAGCTAAATTCTGTAGAGACAGGTCCATGTGATTTGGTTGTCATGGGGATTGAGGGGTAGACTGAAACCTTAGAAAATCAAATGTCAGATTTAAAGCTTGACACAAAAGAAAGGCAGTTAGACATTGCAGCCGCTCAGATTCAGAAACTCACAGAGCAGCATTAAGAAGAACATTTGTTTCTTTGGTGTTAACCGCTGAGTGGGATACTGAACAGAACTGATTTTCTGTTTAACAAAATGGGAATGCATGAAGCTATAAGGAGCAGTGATTTATCGGAATGGGCCTTGCAGCCAGGATTCAGGAATACCCAGAAGAGTGAAGGAAGCCCCTTCCATAGGGTTACTGTAAGACTCTCCCTGGTGTTGTCAGGAGTTTAGATCATGCTGAAAGGTTGGGAGGAGTGTGGAAGTTCGTCCATGTGATTACATAGTTGCTGGGAATATGGCCTCATGTATGTATGGATCAGAAAGCATTTTTGAATGCATGACTTAGTTAACGGGGAAGTTCCTTTTCTGTAATGTGTGACAATGTTCCCTCTTAACCTGCATGGCTGCAGGGGTCAGCATAAGGCAGTCAGTGCACCAATGCAGTCCACAGCATTAACTTCTCAAAGACTTAGTCATGCATGGACCTCGGACAAACAAAGTTAATGAGAATGCTGTTTGTTGTCTATTCAGTAGTGTTCAGTCAATATTGATTTTAGTTTTCTTGTTATGGTAAAAGTCTTAAATGTGAAATCTTGTTGTGTGACTTTTTTTTGTTCCAGGGAAATACATACCTCTTTTTAAAAGCGATATTGATTTTATCTACCATAAGAGATGCAAAGATTTCTAATTTAATTTTGTACTTTATAAAAAGAAAATGTAGCTAGAATGGTAAATGAAGTAGAGGAGATGGACAAGCATCTGGTATCTGAGAGTGGGAGAATGCTCCTGTGGAGAATAAATGCCTGCATTGAGTGGGTGGGCCGAATGGCCTGTTCTCTCCTGTTAAATCAAGTGGTCACTGATGTCAAACATAGGGGCAAGGAGCCTGTGTTTCCTCTAAGTTGTGTTGGTGCTTGGTCAGACTTTTTTAAATATTCATCCACGGATGTGGGCATTGCTGGGCAAGCATTTATTGCCCATCCCTCATTGCTCAGAGGGCAGTTAAGAATCAAACACACTGCTGTGGGTCTGGAGTCACATGTAGGCCAGACCAGGTAAGGATGGTAGTTTCCTTCCATAAAGGGCATTAGTGACCCAGATTGGTTTTTCCGACAATCAACAATGGTCATTAATTACAATTTATTTTGTTGAATCCAAATTCCACCATCTGGTGTAGAGGGATTTGAACCTGGATCCCCAGAACATTACCTGGGTCTTTGGATTAACAATCCAGCAATACTACCAGGAGGTCATCACTTCCCCTGGTGAGCTAGGACATTCTGTGGAATGTAACCAGGGCTATGGAGAGAAATCGTGGATCCTGATGCTTTTCTTGTTTCTGGGTCTCTTCTCACTTTACCTCCCCCCAACCCTTTTGAACCCTCAACGGCTTTGCAATGCACCATGGGTCCAATAGCCTAATGCAACAAGGAGGCCATTCAGTACATCCAGTCTGTGACATTTCTCGTGAAGAAAAGTCTAGTCAGTCCTACCATTGCCCAGTTCCATCCATTTTTTTTCCCAAATTATTTTCCAAGTATTCATTCATTTTCTGTTTGAATTTGTATCCACCTCAATATCCAGGAGGGTGTGCATTTTGGCTTTTTTGGAAAAAATCAAAAGCTTTGCTTTATTTAAAACAATCAATGTAAATGAAGTTAAATCTGGGAAATCAGCCCAACAATCCAGCAGCCACTGGAAACAGTTTTTGTTTATTTTATTGAAACCCTTCAGAATTTTATATCAGTCACCAGGGTGCTCTGCTGTTAGGGGTGTGATCTCAGTGTTCCTATTATCCCTCATCTTTTGAGCCACAACAGTAAAAGCTTTGGATGTTCGACAAAGCTCAGAATTGGAAACCATAATCACAGTGGTGCCAGGCGGATATACATACATTCAGCAAAATGTTTTTGCTTTTGTACTCTATATCTGTATTTACTAAAACCACCTAAAGCTCAGGTTTGACTATTGGCAACAGAAACCTTCTATTCAGCAGCTCCCAGTAAAACAGCCATCTCCAGCTAAGATGCATTGCACTATCTGGATTGTGGACAGATCGACAGGGATAATTAAAACCCCTTGCTATTGTCTCAAAGTAGTTTGATGCAACAACACCTGAGCTGTGTAATCAGTGCCCCTGCAAGAAGGATAGAGTCCAACGCTTAAAAATACTCAAGACCAGGTTCCAGTGTCCTGGTGTAGCTGTGATTTATATAAAAATGAACTTTATAACCGCACCTTTGTCAGACAAGTACACACAACTTAGTTCTTCATAGAATGCAACCAACTCCACTTCTTTGGACCCAGCCTACATCAAAATAATTTTGTTATTGCAGCATATTTTATCATTTCTTGAGTTTTTTTTGCTGTTGGGGTTCCTAGTTCATTCTTAGTAATTCAGTTCTTGGAGAGGCATTTATGATATAAACTACATGATTTTGTATATTTATAATATGACTTAGTTTAAGTTTAACTTAGTGACAAATGGGTTTTAGTGTGTCTGTAGTTAATAATTAACTTGTACTTCTGTTGCCATAGTGATCTCTTCTAAAACAGTTTGAGAGAGTTACTTTGGCAGCAGTTCACCTCTATTAACCACCCCTTTGTCTTTTACCCTGAGCCTCCACACCCTCTGTTCCTCGTGTTGCCTCTGTCAAAACTATTTAAAAAGCATTTTCCAACCCTTTTCAGTTCTGAACAAGAGTCATACTGGACTCAAAATGTTAATTTGTCTTCTCTCTCCATAGCTGCTGTCAGACCTGATGAGTTTCTCCAGCATTCTCTGTGTTTGTTTCAAATCTCCCCCTACACTGTCCCCATAAAACACTGTGAGGACAGGTACAGCACAGTAAAGCTCCATGTGCACTATGCCATTAAACATTCTGCAGGTTGATACTAGATTAGATACAGAGAAATGCTTCCTCGAAACTGCAGCAACGATTGGGTCAGTCTAACCTCTGAACATTTCAATCCCATTGCACTAATTATGCACTCTGCTGGTTATGCTGTTGTCTGAAAGTAGTTTGATGCAACAACACCTGAGCTGTATAATCAGTGCTCCTGCAAGAGGAATAGAATCCAATGCTTTACAAACGGAATAGGATAAAAATACTCAGGAGCAGATTTCAGTGCTCCGGTGTAGCTGTGATTTATATAAAACTGAATACTGCTGGCTTTAATTATCTCTGCAGACCTGTCCACAACCCAGAAAGTGTAATGCATCTTAGCTGGAGTGGCTGGGAGCTGCTGAATAGAAGATTTCTGTTGTCAATAGATGCAAATATGTTGACTAACCTGAGAAACTCATTCCTGAGAAGGTCATCTTTGTAATATCTATATTGTTACACCCTCAAACCCGACTCAGCTTCACCTCCTACAGTTTCACCAATGATTTTCAGGAGCAGTTTTGTTTTTTGTCATTGGGCACATTGCCAAAATTACATTGTCAATGTTTTTGCTCCCTTTCTGCAAGCACATTTTCTTTGTATTCTGGAATATTCTTTGCATGGGTGGCAATCTTCACTCTTCGCTCATGCATCCACCTGTATGGGTAGCTGAGATTGGAGATGCATTCCAGATATTGTGATCCATCAGAATCAGTTGCAGGTTATGAAGGTATTGGCCAAGGGTGTGAATACCAAACAAAGAATACCCATGGTATTTGTTTGAGTGAATCTGCTTTCTTCATTCAGGCAGAAAAGGTCATTGTGAGTAAAGACCATACAGAGAGGTTTACTCTCCAGTGAAAGGAGAATCATTAAGGTGACTTAACTGAAGCTTCAAAGGTTATGCAGGGCAGTGGAGAGTTGGGTCCACGTTCACTATGGTGCAGTGCGATGTCAGTTGGAATACATACTGAACACATTCGGGACAAGAGTTGAAGTTCAGGGCATCTTTTCCATCGAAGTGTATTCAAGGTGTACAATATGCACCAGTGAGCTCATTCCAGATGGGCAGTGGCTTCAACATGGTTCCAAGAGTTGAGGGACAAGAGAATGCAAAATAATATAGGGAGGAGGTGGGTTGGTGGGTTTGAGGGATGTGGGATAAAGTGAATGAGTGGGATTGAGTGATGTAGGGGGATAAGGTGAATGAGTGGGATTGAGTGAGGGGGGAGCGGGGGGAGGGTGGGTGAGATGACATTTGAGAAAGGATCAGGCCTGTTGAGGTCAGTCAGATTTTCCTGTTACTACATGTTCACATTTTGATACTGGCTCCCCCAGTTTGGACAGAGAAATACTGTATCCAGTGTTGTTTCAGTCAGGAGTTCAAGTCGCTGGTTCACAGATTCATACAGAATGGAAAAAGACCCTTCGGCCCAACTCGACCATGCTGACCAGGTTTCCTGAACTGAACTAGTCTCATTTAGAACATAGAACATAGAACAATACAGCACCGAACAGGCCCTTTGGCCCTCGATGTTGTGCCGAACATTTGTCCCAGCTTAAGCACCTATCCATGTACCTATCCAATTGCCGCTTAAAGGTCACCAATGATTCTGACTCTGCCATTCCCACAGGAAGCGCATTCCATGCCCCCACCACTCTCTGGGTAAAGAACCTTCCACCCTTCACCTTAAATTTATGTCCTCTTGCAACACTCTGTTGTACCCGGGGAAAAAGTCTCTGACTGTCTACTCTATCTATTCCCCTGATCATCTTACAAACCTCTATCAAGTCACCCCTCATCCTTTGCCGTTCCAATGAGAAAAGGCCTAGCACTCTCAACCTATCCTCGTACAACCTATTCTCCATTCCAGGCAACATCCTGGTAAATCTCCTTTGCACCCTCTCCAAAGCTTCCACATCTTTCCTAAAGTGAGGCGACCAGAACTGCACACAGTACTCCAAATGTGGCCTAACCAAGGTCATGTACAGCTGCAACATCACCTCACGACTCTTGAATTCAATCCTTCTGCTAATGAATGATAATACACCATAGGCCTTCTTACAAGCTCTATCCACCTGAGTGGCAACTTTCAAAGATCTATGAACATAGACCCCAAGGTCCCTCTGCTCCTCCACCTTACTAAGAACCCTACCGTTAACCCTGTATTCCGCATTCTTATTTGTCCTTCCAAAATCGACAACCTCACACTTGACAGGGTTGAACTCCATCTGCCACTCCTCAGCCCAGCTCTGCATCATATCTAAGACCCTTTGCAGCCGACAACAGCCCTCCTCACTGTCCACAACTCCACCAATCTTTGTATCATCTGCAAATTTACTGACCCACCTTTCGACTCCCTCTTCCAAGTCATTAATAAAAATTACAAACAGCAGAGGACCCAGACCTGATCCCTGCAGAACTCCACTTGTAACTGGGCTCCAGGCTGAATATTTATCATCTACCACCGCTCTCTGACTTCGACCGGTTAGCCAGTTCTCTATCCAACTGGCCAAACTTCCCACTATCCCATGCCTCCTGACTTTCCGCATAAGCCTACCATGGGGAACCTTATCGAATGCCTTACTAAAATCCATGTACACTACATCCACTGCTCTACCCTCATCCACATGCTTGGTCACCTCCTCAAAGAATTCAATAAGACTTGTAAGGCAAGACCTACCCCTCACAAATCCGTGCTGGCTGTCCCTAATCAAGCAGTGTCTTTCCAGATACTCATAAATCCTATCCCTCAGTACCCTTTCCATTACTTTGCCTACCACCGAAGTAAGACTAACTGGCCTATAATTCCCGGGGTTATCCCTGTTCCCTTTTTTGAACAGGGGCACAACATTCGCCGCTCTCCAGTCCCCCTGGCACTACCCCCATTGACAGTGAAGACAAAAAGATCATTGCCAACGGTTCCTCAATTTCCTCTCTTGCTTCCCACATAATCCTAGGATATATCCCGTCAGGTCCGGGGGACTTGTCTATCCTCAAATTTTTTAAAATGCCCAACACATCTTCCTTCCTAACAAGTATCTCCTCTAGCTTACCAGTCCATTTCATACTCTCCTCTTCAACAATACGATCCCTCTCATTTGTCAATGAAGAAAAGTACTCATTCAAGACCTCTCCTATCTCTTCTGACTCAATACACAGTCTCCCACTAATGTCCTTGATCGGACCTACCCTCGTCCTCGTCATTCTCATGTTTCTCTCTCACGCATAAAAGGCCTTGGGGTTATCCGATCCTACCCGCCAAAGATTTTTCATGCCCTCTCTTAGCTCTCCTAATCTCTTTCTTTAGCTCCCTCCTGGCTATCCTGTATCCCTCCAACTCTCTGTCTGAACCTTGTTTCCTCAACCTTATGTAAGCCTCCTTCTTCCTCCTTACAAGACATTCAACCTCCCTCGTCAACCAAGGTTCCCTCACACGACCATCTCTTTCCCGCCTGACAGGTACATACATATCAAGGACACGTCGTATCTGTTCCTTGAAAAAGTTCCACATTTCAATGACATCCTTCCCTAACAAGGTAAAAACAATGACGGCAGATGCTGGAAAGCAAATACTGGATTAGTGGTGCTGGAAGAGCACAGCAGTTCAGGCAGCATCCAACGAGCAGCGAAATCGACGTTTCGGGCAAAAGCCTTTCATCAGGAATAAAGGCAGTGAGCCTGAAGCATGGAGAGATAAGCTAGAGGAGGGTGGGGGTGGGGAGAGAGTAGCATAGAGTACAATGGGTGAGTGGGGGAGGAGATGAAGGTGATAGGTCAAGGAGGAGAGGGTGGAGTGGATAGGTGGAAAAGGAGATAGGCAGGTAGGACAAGTCTGGACAAGTCAAGGAGACAGTTACTGAGCTGGAAGTTAGAAACTAGGCTGAGGTGGGGGAAGGGGAAATGAGGAAGCTGTTGAAGTCCACATTGATGCCCTGGGGTTGAAGTGTGCCGAGGCGGAAGATGAGGCGTTCTTCCTCCAGGCGTCTGGTGGTGAGGGAGCGGCGGTGAAGGAGACCCAGGACCTCCATGTCCTCGGCAGAGTGGGAGGGGGAGTTGAAATGTTGGGCCACGGGGCGGTTTGGTTGATTGGTGCGGGTGTCTCGGAGATGTTCCCTAAAGCGCTCTGCTAGGAGGCGCCCAGTCTCCCCAATGTAGAGGAGACCACATCGAGAGCAACGGATACAATAAATGGTATTAGTGGATGTGCAGGTAAAACTTTGATGGATGTGGAAGGCTCCTTTAGGGCCTTGGATAGAGGTGAGGGAGGAGGTGTGGGCACAGGTTTTACAGTTCCTGCGGTGGCAGGGGAAAGTGCCAGATTGGGAGGGTGGGTCGTAGAGGGGTGTGGACCTGACCAGGTCGTCACAGAGGGAACGGTCTTTGCGGAAGTCGGAAAGGGGTGGGGAGGGAAATATATCCCTGGTTGTGGGGTCTTTTTGGAGGTGGCGGAAATGTCGGCGGATGATTTGGTTGATGCGAAGGTTTGTAGGGTGGAAGGTGAGCACCAGGTACGTGCTATCCTTGTTACGGTTGGAGGGGTGGGGTCTGAGGGTGGAGTTGCAGGGTGTGGACGAGATGCGTTGGAGGGCATCTTTAACCACGTGGGAAGGGAAATTGCAGTCTCTAAAGAAGGAGGCCATTTGGTGTGTTCTATGGTGGAACTGGTCCTCCTGGGAGCAGATACGGCGGAGGCGGAGAAATTGGGAATACGGGATGGCATTTTTGCAGGAGGTAGGGTGGGAAGAGGTGTAATCCAGGTAGCTGTGGGAGTCAATGGGTTTGTAAAAAATGTCAGTGTCAAGTCGGTCGTCACTATTGGAGATGGAGAGGTCCAGGAAGGGGAGGGAGGTGTCAGAGATGGTCCAGGTAAATTTAAGGTCAGGGTGGAATGTGTTGGTGAAGTTGATGAATTGCTCAACCTCCTCGCGGGAGCACGAGGTGGCGCCAATGCAGTCATCAATGTAGCGGAGGAAGAGGTGGGGAGTGGTGCCGGTGTAATTACGGAAGATCAACTGTTCTACATAGCCAACAAAGAGACAGACATAGCTGGGGCCCATACGTGTGCCCATGGCTACGCCTTTAGTCTGGAGGAAGTGGGAGGATTCAAAGGAGAACCTATGCTCCCAATTTATGCTCCTCAGATCCTGTCTTGTAGCATCATATTTACCGTTCCCCCAATTGTAAAACCTACCCTGTTGTACGCACCTATCTTTCTCCATAACCAAGGTGAAAGTCACAGAATTGTGGTCACCATCATCAAAATGTTCACCCACTAACAAGCCCATCACTTGTCCCGGTTCGTTACCAAGTACCAAATCCAATATGGCCTCCCCTCTGGTTGGACAATCTACATACTGAGTTAGAAAAGCTTCCTGGACACACTGCACAAACACCGCCCCATCCAATCTACTTGATCTAAAGAGCTTCCAATCAATATTTGGGAAGTTGAAATCGCCCATGACTACTACCCTTTGGCTTCTGCACCTTTCCAAAATCTGTTTCCCAATCTTTTCTCCACATCTCTGCTGCTATTGGGGGGCCTATAGTAAACACCCAACAAGCTGACTGCACCTTTCCTATTTCTGACTTCAGCCCATACTACCTCCAAAGGCAGATCCCCCTCAAACTGCCTTTCTGCAGCCGTTATACCATTTCTAATTAGCAACGCCACCCCCCCTCCTTTTTTACCACCCTCCCTAATCTTACTGAAACATCTGTAACCAGGAACCTCCAACAGCCATTCCTGTCCCTCTTCTATCCACGTTTCCGTGATGGCCACAACATCGTAGTCCCAGGTACCGATCCATGCCTTAAGTTCACCCACCTTATTTCTGATACTCCCTGCGTTGAAGTATACACACTTGAGCCCATCTCTGTGTCCGCAAGTATTCCCTGTCAGTGCTACCTTCTCCACAGCCTCCCTACATTCTTGGACATCCTGAAAAACAGCTAACCTACTTGCTGGTCTACAAGCCCGGATCCCATCCCCCTGCCAAATTAGTTTAAACCCCCCCCCACCGAAGGGTGCTAGCAAACCTACCTCCCAGGATATTGGTGCCCTTCTGGTTCAGGTGCAACCCGTCCTGCTTGTACAGGTCCCACCTTCCCCAGAATGCAGTCCAATTGTCCAAATACCTGAAGCCCTCCCTCCTACACCATCCTTGCAGCCACGTGTTCAACTGCACTCTCTCCCTATTCCTTGCCTCACTGTCATGTGGCACTGGCAACAACCCAGAGATGACGACTCTGTCTGTCCTAGCTTTTAGCTTCCAGCCTAACTCTCTGAGCTCCTGAATGACCACCCCATCCCTCTTCCTACCTATGTTGTTGGTGCCAATGTGCACCACGACTTCTGGCTGCACACCCTCCCCCTTAAGGATTCTGGAGACACGGTCCGAGATGTCTTGGACCCTGGCACCCGGAAGTCAACAAACCATCCGAGAGTCTCGCCCATGTCCACAGAATCGCCTGTCTGTCCCTCTAACTATAGAGTCTCCTATAACTAGTGCTCTCCTCCTCTCCCCCTTTCCCTTCTGGGCCTCAGAGCCAGACTTCGTGCCAGAGACCCGGTCACTGCAGCTTACCCCTGCTAGGCCGTCCCCCCCAAAAGTATCCAAAGCGGTATACTTATTGTTGAGGGGAACGACCACAGGGGATCCCTGCACTGCCTGCTGCCTCCCCTTCCCATCTCTAACTGTTACCCAGCTACCTCTGTTCTCTGGCGTAACTATGTCCCTGTAGCTTCTATCAATCACCCTCTCGAATAATCCTCAGTTCATCCAACTCCAGCTCCAGTTCCCTAATGCGGTCTGTGAGGAGCTGGAGCTGGCTGCATTTCCTGCAGGTGAAGTCAGCAGGAGCATCGGTGGTCACCCCTACCTCAAACATCCTGCAGGAGGAACATTCCACTGCCTGCGCTGCCATAACTCTACACTTAGTCTCCAAAACAAGAACACTAAGTAGCTTACCTGTTCAGCCAACTGAGTCCTTTTTTTTTAGGTTAGAGGAGGAGGGAGGGTGGGAGACACTACATGTGTCTCGGGTTCCTTCTCCACTCAAACTTCTTACCTTCCCAGAAGCCTCTGTTGACGACTTCCGGGTTCCCGCTCCTAGTTGTAAAAAAAAACACAGACTGCGAAAAGAAAAACATTAATTGAAACTGGTCTCCGCTTACCTTCCGGCTCCCCTCTCTGTGTGCCTGCAGTCGCACTGTTTGCCTGTGTTTGACCCATATCCCTTTAAACCTTTCTTATCCATGTACCTGTCCAAATGTCTTTTAAATGTTGTGATTGTACCAACCTCTGCCACTTCACCTGGCAGTTAGTTCCATATGTGCATCACCCTCTGAATGAAAAAGTTGACCCATTGGTCCCTTTCAAATCATTCCACTCTCACCATAAACTTAATCTCTCTAATTTTGGACTCCCCTACCCTGGGGCAAAGATCTTTGCTATTCACTGTATTCATGCCTCTCTTGATTTTATGAACTTCTCTAGGGTCAGCCCTCAGCCTCCGATTCTGCACAGATGTCCCAGCCACTCCCTATAACTCAAACCCTCCAGTCTCAGTAACATCCTTGTCAATCTTTTCTGCACCCTTTCAAGTTTAATAACAGGGCGAACAGAATTGTATGCAATGTTGCAAAAGTGGCCTGGACATGGGATGGGATTTCTCCTGGTGTGGGTCAGTCCAGATCGAGAGAGAGAGAGAGGGTGTTCACAGATTTACAATGAGAAGAAGAGGTCACCCCTTCTGAGGGCTGTGTGTGATTGTGCAGCCTCGGGTTGGAGGTAGGATGATGGACAGATTCTCACCCACCAGGGAAGTTGATGGGATTGTGCGATTCTAAATGCAATGGGTTCGGTCAAGCTCTTAACGAACAGCACAGCAGCAGATGTGTGGCTGAATGGTCTCTTCTTGAGTTGCTGTATCTGCGTGAGTGACAGTAATGATTATCCTCACGGTGATAAGCTGACAGGATAGTCCCTCCAAAAGCTCTGACCATTTCACCGAATGCCTCAACTAAATCCAGCATCTTCTTACAATTCTCCTCACCCACACTTCCCAAACGATCCAGCACAAAGTGGTGATGGATACCTTGCTTTGCGTGTTCGACTCCATGTTTTCTCCTGTTGAAAGAGCAGGTGGACCCACCTGTCAGTTGAAGGAATGGTATTTACTTTAATTGGCTGTGATACAATCACTGAATGGTTACAGTGCAGAAAAAGGCCACTCGGCCTATTGTGTCTGTACTGGCTCACTGAAGGAGCCAATAACCAAGTGCCACTTGACTGCCTTTGCTCCATGTCCCTGTGTCCTCTTTCTTTTCAAATAAAGATCCAATTTCTTTTCAACTGTCTCAATGGAACCTTGCTCCTACAGACTTTCAGGCACTGCATCCCAGATTCCAGATCTCTCTCTATCCCAGATTCCAGTCTCTCATTGCATCCAAGATTCCAGCCTCTCACCATATCCCAGATTGCAGCCTCTCACCATTTCCCAGATTCCAGATCTCACCGCATCCCAAATGTAAGACTCTTTTTAGGAACTATTCCGAGGAAGTGTCACCGGACTCAAAGAGTGAACTCTTTCTCTCTCCACAGCTGCTGCCAAACCTTCTCCAGCACTTTCTGTTTTTATTTCATATCTTCAGCATCTGCAGTATTTTGCTTTTGTTCTAAGCCAAGTACCTGTCTGCCCTTGATGGTGGAGGCACCTGGTGTCTTGGACAAGATTTATTCCTCAACCAGTGTCACTAAAGCAGATGAGCTGGTCATACATTTAATTGCTTTTGGGAGCTTGCTCTGTGGCTGCTTCATTTCCTACATTACCAAAGTGACTCATTGTCTGTAAGATACTTTTAGCACATCCTTGGGTTGTGCAAGACACTCTCCCATAAATAACTCTAATATTCTGGTCTGAGCGACTGGAGCTGCCCTCCTGTTTCGATTGTTTGTGGAATAAAGATCATTCCAATTCTCTCTGTGTATCACTGAATCACTCTCTTATCATTCTGTCAAACAATAATGATCCCTTTGAATGATTCCAGCTGGTGACCATTGTTAACGTTGAACAAACAGAAAAGTCTGGAAACGCGGAATAGGCTGGCTTGCAAATTAAATTGAAGATAGGCAGTGCTATTAAAAAAAAGAATATAGCTAAGGCTTGCTCTTTCTGATTAACTTTAACAATTGAGTGATGAGATGAACTAGAGCGTGAGAGGAAACAAAGATGAGCTTGTTATAATGGTTGAACAGGTTGATTTAATCAGCCCTGTGCCTCCTTATGGTAACCAGTTTTAATTCCAGGAATGTCTGTTAATGGATCTGTCTGTCAGTAGTTGGAACCTCCTCGGCTCAAAGCTGTTGATGGATTTGACTGTTCAAGTGGTAGACAGACAGACAGACAGAACCTGCACATTATTGACTGGCACCAATCTGTGGAAGCATGGGAGGGGATCATTCAATCCAATTACGGGTGGAAAATAAGAACTGTTTACTCTTCTAATCCCACCATCCAGTACCTGGTCTGTACACTTCCAGCTTACAAAGCCAGTGACCTTGACACTATCAATTCCTACCCACCCCGTACCTGTAGATGATCGCCTGGGACCATTCAGCTCCCATCCCCGTCCAAGGCCGACTGGGTGCTACCTCCTCAGCTCTGAACCGGTTAATCCGGGGTTCCAGGCTTCCAACTGAGGTTAGGCACAAGAGTTGACTCTGACACTCTAATGCAGTAGTGCGGGAGCAAAAGCAGAAATCATTGGAAAAACCTGAGCAGGTTTGGGAGCATCTGTGGAGAGAAACCAGTGCTGACATTTAGGGTTGGGTGACCCTTCCTCAGAACTGCACTCAGTGCCACACTGCTGGAGGGGCTGCCTTTCAGGTGAGGGATTTATCTGAGGCCCTGTTTACCCTTTTGGGTGAATTCAATATATCCAAAGACAATATTTTGAAGATGAACAGGGGTTTAATCCTGAGTCAATACTAATCCCTCAAACAATCATTAAAGCAAATAGATTAATGGGAGTTTGCTGCACCCAGGTTACATTTCCCACCTATAACAATGGCTATAATTTAAGAATGATTCATTATCTGTGAAGTCGTTTGGGATATTTGGAGGATGTGACAGTTGCTTTATAAATAGACTCGATTCCCTACAGTGTGGAAACAGACCCTTCAGCCCAGCAAGTCCACACTGACCCTCTGAAGTGTAACCCACCCAGACCCATTCCCCTAACATCTATTTCCCTCTGACTAATGCACCTAACACTATGGGCAATTTAGCATGGCCAACTCACCTGGCCTGCACATCTTTATTGTGCGAGGAAACCGGAGCACCCAGACATGGAGAGAATGTGCAAACTCCGAACCGAACCCAGGTCCCTGTCGCTGTGAGGCAGCAGTGCTAACCACTGAGCCACCGTGCTGCTCACTCAAATGTCCATTCTTCCTACTCTTGAATCACCTCTAGATTCTGATAGAGTTCTCAAGGTGGTTGTCTGTCAGTTGATGCAGTTTTTATTCATTGGCCTTCCCACTGGAAATGAAATGATGTGTCATTGGGACTTTCCCCATGCTTCCTTGTGACTGTGACACCATCACCTTCTCAGAAAAATAAGGTTTTGAGTTGTTCTCTGGCCGCGCACTGAGCTTTAGTGGCCTTCCGCCGCCTCCTGTAATAAAACCCGAAGATGCTGGTGAAACTCGGCAGGCGAGAGAAATGGCTTCAAAACAGGAGAAACAACAAAGAAGTCCCTGATTGTAGCAGGTCACATGGAGGTCACTGTTAAAAAGCACACAAACGTCTTCATTAGGAAAGAAAGGGAATAAAAAACAAAGGAAGATGCTGCCAAACCTTTTCAGAATACTAGTTTGACCCCGGTGGAGGGGTTGAAGTATTGTGTTCAATTCTGCGCATCACAACTTCAGTAGGATGTCGAGATTTTGGAAAAACAGCAGAGGAGATTGACTGGAGTGGAACATTGAGGGAGTTTCAATGATGTGGAGATTGGAGAAGCTGGGATTGCTCTCCCTCAAGCAGAGGGGAAAAGACATTTAATAAAAACTAATAGAACTGTGGATGCTGTAAATCAGAGACAAAAGCAGAAGTTGCTGGAAAACCTCAGCAGGTCTGGCAGCATATGTGGAGAGAAAACAGAGTTAATGTTTTGGGTCCAGTGACCCTTCCACAGATATTTAATCAGTGCATTCAAAATCA
The DNA here is from genome assembly GCF_047496795.1 of Chiloscyllium punctatum. Classification (NCBI taxonomy): domain Eukaryota; kingdom Metazoa; phylum Chordata; class Chondrichthyes; order Orectolobiformes; family Hemiscylliidae; genus Chiloscyllium; species Chiloscyllium punctatum. Next base: position 4,211,234 of record NC_092775.1, read on the forward strand.
CAAAAGCTTTTTGCAGAAGAGATAGGGAGGAACTGTCTCTAGTCACAGGACCTTTGATAACCAGAGGGACACCAGATTTAAAGTAATGAACTAAAGGAGGAGGTGGGGGTGAAAATAGGAATTTTGTTTCAGCAGTGAGTTGTCATGATCTAGACAAATTCAAGAGGAATTTTCAAAAGGAGGAATTTGAAAAATAACAGAAGGGGGAAGGTTTGCAGGCTGATGGGAAAAGATCAGGTGGGAGAGTGGGTCTAATTGGATAGCTCTTTCTTTGCATGGGTGTAACGGACTGAATAGTCTAAAATTGGAGGGAAGCGTCAGCCTGTCCAAGAGCAGAGCTTCAGGAACGTTTACCAAGAACAAAACTCCAGATTAAAGCCTGGAAAGGAAACAGTTAAAGGGACTGCTGATCAAGATAAATAAAATGTGAAATAGGGTGGATAGAATATTACTTCAAGATGAACATAGAGATGGCTAACAATAATTTCCACCTGACATTTGATAAAGCAGCTTCACTCCTAGAGTGATGAATGTTTGGAGTAATCAATCACTGAAGGCAATGCTTCAAGATTTTCAGGAAGACGCCTGCTGATGACATGGAGGGAGAGTTAATACATTCAAGAGCTGAATTTGAACAGCTCGAATGACCTTTGTAATCTCATGTGTCCTTATAATTATAACAAGCAAGTGGAGTCTGGAGTGACAGTACACATTGATTTACAGGGAAGGATGGGAACTGAAGCAAGATGGCTGAGTTCAAAGAGATGGTGATTTAAGATGAAAGAAGCAGATTAACAGAAGTGAATAAGAATGTGGAAAATAGTGAAAAATGGACAAAGCAATGTGGCCGTGGAATTAGACTTTTAAGAAAACTGAGAATCAGACAGGAAACAGTTTGGAGAGAAAGCTGTGACACACAGATCCAGATGTGAATTTGAAAAATGGTATTGTCATTGAAACATTTATTCAGTTGGTTTGACACAAAAGGTAAAAGCTTGCACTTTTCTGACTTTAGAATGTTTTGAAGCTCTTCCAGCCAATGAAATACTTTGTAAGTCTGGTGACAGTGATATGAAGGCCAATATAAACATAGCAAGCTTCCACAAACAGCAGTTGGCCAGATCTGATTGTTTTGGGGATGTGATGGAGCTTTATCTTACAATCACCCCTCTGCCACTGACCAACGTTTTCTCCCACTACAGTACTGCCTCGGTTTTCAAATTCTTATCACTGTTTTCAAATCCATCCATTGCCTTTTGCAATCTTTGTAAACTCTTACAGCCCTGCATTCTCTGCCCTCCTCTAACTCTGGCCTCATGAGTTGCCTGATTTTCATTGCTCCGTCATCAGAAACCGTGCTGTCAATAATCCAGACCCAGGGCTCTCTCATGTCTTCCCTAAATTCTCTCTGCTCCTTGTTTCCTCCTTTATGTCATCCTAACATTTTAACTCAGGGCAATATGATACCCTCTGATTTCCAGCACAAAGTGTTTAAATGTTACCTCAGATAAATGGTTAATTCATTGTCATTTCTTCGCTTGTGTTTTGCAGTTTTTTACTAGTCTTCTCTTGTCTGGTGCTGTCAGTTTTCTCCACGATCAAGGACTATGAGCAGCGATCAGAAGGAGCTCTGTATATACTGGTGAGTAACCTCAACCATTAACCGTGTGGCTAATCAGAGCTGGTCCTGCGTAGATTCCAATGTCAGGTGGGGTGGAAGATACTGCTAACTCTGATTAGGGAGCACAAAAAATCCAAAGATGTGCAGGTTAGGGTGGATTGGCCATGTTAAAAAGCACATAGTGTCCAGGGACAAACAGGCTGGGTGGATTATCCATGGGAAATGCAGGGTTATAGGGATAGGGTACGGGGGAGTGGGTCTGGTGGGATACTCCTTGGAACGTCCATGTGGACTTGTTGGGCCAAATGGCCTGCTTCCACACTATAGGGATTCTATGATTCTAAGAACTTTTAGTAGCAGGATGGAACCATCTTCAGAGAGGAGCCCCACCTTCGGGGGTAAGCTAATCGAGGTGTTTAAGATAATTGAAGAGTTTGATTGGGTGGATGGAGAGAGAAACGGTTTCCTGTGGCGAGAGTCCACACCAAGGTGTGCCGCGGTAAAATCTGAGCCAGGATGGTGAGAGGTGATGTTAGGAACCACTTTCTCACACACAGCTTGGAGTGGAAATCTGGGAATCTCTTCCTGAGAAGGAGGGTGTGGGTCAGCAAGAGCTTTCAATATTGCAGTCGGAGTGGCTCAGTGGTTAGCACTGCTGCCTCACAGCACCAGGGACCTGGGTTCGATTCCAGCCTTGGGTGACTGTCTGTGTGGAGTTTGCACATTCTCCCCGTGTCTGTGTGGGTTTCCTCCGGATGCTCCGGTTTCCTCAGAAGATCCAAAGATGTGCAGGTGGATTGGCTGTGCTAAATTGTCCAGGGATATGCAGTCTAGATGGGTTAGCCATGGGAAATGCAGGGTGACAGGGATAGGGGATGGATGGGATGCTGTTTGGAAAGTCGATGTGGGCTGAATGGCCTGCTTCCACACTGTAGAGATTTTACCATTCTATCAAGGCTATGGATCCAATCCTTGAGAACATGTGGATCAGAGCTGCCCAGAACTCCCTGTACTCCGAGGGGATGAATCAGCAGCTGTCATCTTCTCACTGTCAGACTCTCACAATGTTTGAAAAATTTCTCAAAGACGTGAATACATTATATAAATGCAAGTCATGTCTTTTGTGTGATCACAGTTGTCATGGAGCCTCTCTTGCTCTCTCACTCTCTCATGTGGCTGGAAGATAGTTGAGGAGTATAATTACTGAAGATTACTTACTGAACTGTTTACAGCACAAGAACGGGCCGTTCAGCCCAATGAGTCTATCTCAGTGTTTATGCCTCAAGAGGGTCCTCAAGTCTACCTCATTAATCTTATACTGTCCTCTGATTCCTTTCTGCTTCATGTGTTAGTCTGGCTTCCCTTCAATGTATCAATATGTTTGGGTCCACCTGGAGCAGCTCTGAAATTCCATGTTGGATTTCAAAGTGAGTAGCATATATTGAAAACTCCTTAGCTTTGGTCCCCAGACAAATAGTAACATCTTCCCTACATCTGACTGATTAAAATTCCCTTCTAAATTTTATTAAACTACTCCTCAACCGTTAAATCTCCAGCCTGTTCACACTTTTCTGTGAACCATGACCCCTCAATCTTGGCCTTATCTTGGCCTTATCTTGGCCTTATCTTGGCCTTATGGGTTCTTTCTATTATCTCCAAAAGCCTTTCTCTAAGACAGAGACTCAGAGCAAGAGTTCTAGTGCAGTCTAACCAAGATTCTGCCGATGTTCAGAAGACAGGGCTTGAGTTCCCAGGTTCAGGGCGATCTGAGAATTGTTGTATCTCTCCACTCCGCCACCCTCCACTGCAGGAAATCGTGACGATCGTGGTGTTTGGTGTGGAGTATACGGTACGGATTTGGTCTGCTGGCTGCTGCTGTCGGTACCGAGGATGGCGAGGGCGACTGAAGTTTGCACGGAAACCGTTCTGTGTGATCGGTGAGTGGATGAAGTTACTTACCCCTTTGCCCCTGAAGGATGCCACACAGGAAGATCCCGGGCTTGTTCCTTGGGTACTTGGCTCTCATCCTCCCTTTGGGCCACAGGAATGATAAACCTACTGGCTGTGGATTCTATTCCGGTCACTATTGCTGAACGCTGCTGGGAAATGCAACTGGGAATGTTTCCCGATGGGGAGCAGTGTTCTGAGTTGTGAAGCCACACTTAGTCAAATGTGTTTCAGACTTTCTGAAAGGTAGACCAATTCTGCAGTTTTCGTAATGATGTTATTGCTAACAACAGAATAGCAACAATAACAACAGGCCACATCCAGGGAGCAACAGTAATAGGGGCTGTGTGGTTGCTACTGAATTTAATCTCTCACATACACTCTCTCTCATACACACACACTCTCACATACACACACTCTATCTCATACACTCACACACACTTTCTCTCTCATACACACACTCTCATACACACGCACACTCTCATAGACACTAACACTCTCATACACAGTCTCTCTCATACACACTGTCTCATACATTACCTCATACACACACACTCGCTCTGTCTCTGTCTCACATAGACGTGCGCGCACACACACACGCGCACACACATACACACAGTGAAAGGAGTATGTAGAGTGTTTGTGTATGCAATCCATCTACCAGGCCCCACTGTCAGGGAAAGGCCACCAGCATTCTCAAAGATCTATCCCACCCTGACAATGTTTTTCTAAAACCTCTACCACTGGGGAGAAGATACAGAAACCTGAACACACGCATCAGCCATTTTGAAATTGTTTCTATCCTACTGTTGTAAGAATACTGAATGGACTCACAAACGCTTAACATTCGCCTGTACCTGTGTCTTTTGTTTTTGCTACTGTTTACCTATTACAGTCAAAGAGTCATAGAGATGTACAGCATGGAAACAGACCCTTTGGTCCAACTCGTCCATGCCGACCAGATATCCCAACCCAATCTAGTCCCACCTGCCAGCACTTGGCCCATATCCCTCTGAACCCTATTGCAATTGTACCAGCCTCCATCACTTCCTTTGGCAGCTCATTCCATACACGTACCACCCTCTGAGTGAAAATTTGCCCCTTAGGTCTCTTTTATCTCTTTCCCCTCTCACCCTAAACCTATGCCCTCTAGTTCTGGGCTCCCCAACCCCAGGGAAAAGACTTTGTCTATTTATCCTATCCATGCCCCTCATGATTTTATAAACCTCTATAAGGTCACCCCCTCAGCCCCTGATGCTTTAGGGAAAGCAGCCCCAGCCTGTTCAGCCTCTCCCTGTAGCTCAAATCCTCCAACCCTGGCAACATCTTTGTAAATCTTTTCTGAACCCTTTAAACTTTCACAACATCCTTCCGATAGGAAGCTGACCAGAATTGCATGCAATATTCCAACAGTGGCCTAACCAATGTCCTGTACAGCTGCAACATGACCTCCCAACTCCTGTACTCAATACTCTGACCAATAAAGGAAAGCATACCAAACGCCGCCTTCACTATCCTATCTACCTGCGACTCCACTTTCAAGGAACTATGAACCTGCACTCCAAGGTCTCTTTGTTGAGCAACACTCCCTGGGACCTTACCATTAAGTGTATAAGTCCTGCTAAGATTCATTTTCCCAAAATGCAGCACCTCACATTTATCTGAATTAAACTCCATCTGCCACTTCTCAGCTCATTGGCCCATCTGATCAAGATTCCGTTGTAATCTGAGGTAACTTTCTTCACTGTCCACTACACCTCCAATTTTGGTGTCATCTGCAAACCTCTTATACTCACATTCAAATCATTTATGTAAGTGATGAAATGTGGACCCAGCACCGATCCTTGTGGCACTCCACTGGTCACAGGCCTCCTGTCTGAAAAACAACCTTCCACCACCACCCTCTGTCTTCTACCTTTGAGCCAGTTCTGTATCCAAATGGCTAGTTCTCGTTGTATTCTATGAGATCTAACCTTGCTAACCAGTCTCCCATGAGAAAACTTGTTGAACACCTTACTGAAGTCCGTAAAGATCACATCTGCCACTCTGCCCTCATCAATCCTCTTTGTTACTTCCTCAAAAAACTCAATCAAGTTTGTGAGACATGATTTCCCACGCACAAAGCCATGTTGACTATCCCTAATCGGTCCTTGCCTTTCCAAATGCATGTACATTTTGTCCCTCAGGATTCCCTCCAACAACTTGCCCACCACTGAGGTCAGGCTCACCGGTCTATAGTTCCCTGGCTTGTCCTTACCACCTTTCTTAGAAAGTGGCACCACGTTTGCCAACCTCCAGTTTTCCGGCACCTCACCTGTGACTATCGATGATACAAATATCTCAGCAAGAGGCCCAGCAATCACTTCTCTAGCTTCCCACAGAGTTCGAGGGTACACCTGATCAGGTCCTGGGGATTTATCCACTTTTATGTGTTTCAAAACATCCAGTACTTCCTCCTCTGTAATATGGACATTTTTCAAGATGTCACCATCTATTTCCCTACAGTCTATATCTTCCATATCCTTTTCCACAGTAAATACTGATGCAAAATATTCATTTAGTATCTCCCCCATCTCCTGCGGCTCCACACAAAGGCTGCCTTGCTGATCTTTCAGGCCCTATTCTCTCCCTAGTTACCCTTTTGTTCTTAATGTATTTGTAAAAACCCTTTGGATTCTCCTTAACTGTATATGGCAAAACTATCTCATGTCCCCGTTTTGCCCTCCTGATTTCCCTCTTAAGTATATTCCTACTTCCTTTATACTCTTCTAAGGATTCCCTTGATCTATCCTGTCTAAACCTGACATATGCTTCCTTCTTTTTCTTAACCAAACCCTCAATTTCTTTAGTCATCCAGCATTCCCTATACCTACTAGCCTTCCCTTTCACCCTGACAGGAATATACTTTCTCTGGATTCTTGTTATCTCATTTCTGAAGGTTTCCCATTTTCCAGCCGTCCCTTTACCTGCGAACATCTGCCCCCAATCAGCTTTTGAAAGTTCTTGCCTAAAACCGTCAAAATTGGCCTTTCTCCAATTTAGAACTTCACCTTTTAGATCTGGTCTATCCTTTTTCATCGTTATTTTAAAACTAATGGAATTATGGTCAGTGGCCTCAAATGCTCCCCCACTGGCACCTCAGTCACCTGCCCTGCTTTATTTCCCAAAAGTAAGTCAAACTTTACACCTTCTTTCGTAGGTACATCCACATACTGAATCAGAAAATTTTCTTTTACACACTTAACAAATTCCTCTCCATCTAAACCCTTAACACTATGGCAGTCCCAGTCTATGTTTGGAAAGTTAAAATCCCCTACCATAACCACCCTATTATTCTTATAGATAACTGAGATCTTATAGATAACTGGGTGGCACGGTGGCACAGTGGTTAGCACTACTGCCTCACAGTCCCAGAGACCCGGGTTCAATTCCTGCCTCTGGTGACTGTCTGTGTGGAGTTTGCACATTCTCCCTGTGTCTGCGTGGGTTTCCTCTGGGTGCTCCGGTTTCCTCCCACAGTCCAAAAATGTGTAGGTTAGGTGAATTGGCCATGCTAAATTGCCCATAGTGTTAGGTGAAGGGGTAAATGTAGGTGAATGGGTCTGGGTGGGTTGCTCTTCGGAGGGTCGGTGTGGACTTGTTGGGCCGAAGGGCCTGTTTCCACACTTTAAGTAAGTAATCTAATCTAATCTCTTTACAAATTTGTTTCTCAATTTCCCTCTGACTATTTGGGTGTGCATAATGCAATCCCAACAAGGTGATCGTCCCTTTATTATTTCTCAGTTCCACCCAAATAACTTCCCTGGATGTATTTCTGGGGATATCCTCCATCAGTACACTGTAATGCTATCCCTTATCAAAAACACCACTCCCCCTCCTCTCTTGCCTCCCTTTCTATCCTTCCTGTAGCATTTGTATCCTGGAATGTTAAGCTGCCAGTTCTGCCCATCCCTGAGCCACGTTTCCGTAATTGCTATGATATCCCAGTCCCATGTTCCTAACCATGCCCTGAGTTCATCTGCCTTCCCTGTTAGGCCCCTTGCATTGAAATAAATGCAATTTAATTTATCAGTCCTACCTTGTTCTCTGCTTTGTCCCTGCCTGCCTTACTGTCTTTGTTCTCAACTGTACCAGTCTGATTGAAATCTTTTCTCACTATTTCCCTGGGTCCCATCACCCCCACCTTACTAGTTTAAATCCTCCCGAGCAGCTCTAGCAAATCTTCCTGCCAGTATATTAGTCCCCTTCCAATATAGGTGCAATCCATCCTTCTTGTACAGGTCACCTCTACCCCAGAAGAGATTCCAATGATCCAAAAATATGAATCCTTCTCCCATACACCAGCTCCCATACACCAGCATTCATCTGCTCCATCCTCCTATTCCTGCCCTCACTAGCTCGTAGCACCGGGAATAATCCAGATATTACTCTTGAGGACCTCCTTTTTTAATTCCTGCCTAACTTTCTATACTCTCCCTTCAGAATTTCAGCCGTTTCCCTTCCTATATTGTTGGTTCCAATGTGGACAATGACCTCCTACTAGCCCCTCTCCCCCGTGAGAACATTCTGCACCCTCTCTGAGACATCCTCGATCCTGGCAGCAGGGAAGCAACACATCATTCTGATTTTTCGCTGCTGGCCACAGAAATGTCTGTCTGTAACTCGGACGAGAGAGTCCCCGAACACAATCGATCTCTTGGAACCTGCTGTAACCCCCATTGCATTAGAGCCGGTCTTAGTACCAGACACTTGGCTGTTCATGCTACACTCCCCTGAGGATACATCACCCCCTACATTTTCCAAAGCAGCATACCTGTTTGAAATGGGGATTGCCACAGAAGACTCCTGCACTACCTGCCTACCTCTCTTACCTTTCCTGGAGTTAACCCATCTATGTGACTGTACCTGAGACTTCTCTCCCTTCCTATAATTGCCATCCATCACATCCCCTTGCTGTTGTAAGTTCCTCATTGCCTCTAACTGCCTCTCCAACCATTACTATCTATGCTACGTAACTCTGTGCTCTGCCTGTATTGCTCGCAAGCCAATGCTTTTCACTGTGCCCTGGTACACATGACAATAAATTCAATCCAATTCAACTCACGCACATACACGCGCTCGCATGCGCATACTCTTTCTCACACACACTCTCACATAAACACACTCTCTCTCTCACACTTTCTCACCCTGAGAAAACATACAACACATTAAGCTGATGGGTCTGCCTGACGCTATTGCTCTATAACTCTATTTTCCTTTTCATTTGTCTGCTTCACTGTTAATCTCTGCTTCTGTCTGTCTTTGCCTCTGCCTCAGTCCCTTCTCTGTATGTCAGACTCTTTCATTCTCTCTGTTTGTTCTCTATCTCTCCCACTATCTCTCCCTTCCTCAGTATCTGTCTATTTCCCTTTTCATCTGCCTGTTATGTTTCCCACTGTCTCTTTGCCTTGCTATCCATGTGTGTGTCTCTCTCTCCCATTGTCTGTCTGACTGTCTGTCTCTCTCTCTCTCTCTCTCTCTCTCTCCCTCTTTCTCGCTGGTCTCTGTGTCTGTGTCTCCTTCTCCATCTGCCTGTTCTTCTCTCTCTCTCTGGCTTGTTCTCTGTGTCTCTGTCTCCTTCTCTGTCTGTCTGTGTCATTGTCTCAGATTTGTTCTCGTTTTTTCTCTCTCTCTCTCTGTTCCTGTCTCACTGTCTCTGTTTATTCCATTGTCTCTTCCTCCCCCTCTGTCTCTCTTTCTCTTTGTCTCTCTGTCTCCCTCTCTATCTCTCTCTGTTTATCTCTCTGTGTCATTGTCTCACAACACCAGGTTATAGTCCAACAGGTTTAATTGGAAGCACACTAGCTTTTGGAGCGACGCTCCTTCATCAGGTGATAAGGAGCATCGCTCCGAAAGCTAGTGTGCTTCCAATTAAACCCGTTGGACTATAACCTGGTGTTGTGTGATTTTTAACTTTGTATACCCCAGTCCAACACTGGCATCTCCAAATCATGTGATTGTCTCAGTCTTGTTCTCTATGTCTCTCTCTGTCTGTCACTGTCTGTGTCTATCCCACTGTTTCTCCCTCCCCTTCTGTCTGTGTGTGTCTCTCTCTCTCTCTGTCTCCCTTTCTATCTCTATCTTTCTCTCTGTCTCTCTTTTGTTCCAGTAAATCCCGCTTTCAGTTGGTTTCACTTTATTACATTTACTGACTGATACAGGATAACTCCACAAACCCACACTGAGCCCCCATTCCCTGACTCTGTTAGCTGGGATACCCTCCCCCTCTCTCCTTCACAAGTTGCTGATATTCAAATCAAAACGCAGGAGCTAGTTAAACTCGCGACTTTGCTCTCCCACAGTGTAATCCTTGGCACTTCCCAGTTTAAAGAGATATCAATAACTCCTGTTGTTAGGGAAAGGGAGTGGGGGAAACTGGAAGACTTTATGGCAAGGTCCAATAGGTTAGATTTGATGGACAGTTGGCACTTTAGGGGAGTGACGTTGTTTGACCTGACTTTCCCCATCTAGATGTCATGGTTCTTGTGGCCTCCATCGCTGTCCTTGCGGCAGGGACACAGGGCAATGTCTTTGCCACGTCAGCCTTGAGGAGCTTGAGGTTTCTTCAGATCTTACGGATGATCCGTATGGACCGGAGAGGGGGCACCTGGAAACTGCTGGGATCGGTCGTCTATGCACACAGCAAGGTAACTCTGTGAGAGGGATGGCGAGCAGGACTTTGGGAATACTGACAGGAGAAATGGGAGCAGGAGGAGGCCATTGGCTCGTTGGGCTTGCTGCGCCATTCAACAGGACAAAGGCAGAGCTGTAGGTTCCCACTCCCCTGTTCCCAGTGAGATCCAAAACCCAGCTCCTTCGATCCTGAAGATTCTCACCAACTGGGAGCAGCCAAGACTCTCAGCCAATGCTTTTAGTGAAGGCAGTTCACCTCATCTCAGTGGGGTGGCAATGGCCTAGTGGCATTGTCACTGGACTATTAACCCAGAGACCCAGGCGACGTTCTGGAGACCTTGGTTCAAGTCCTGCCATGGAAGATGGTGGAGTTATGAATAAAATCTGGAATTGAGCACCAGTGCTGATCGTGAAATGATTGATGGGGGAAAGAAAGGCCCATCTGGTTCACTAATATCCTTTAGGGAAGGAATCTGCCATCCTTACTTGGTCTGGTCTATATGTAACTCCAGACCCACAGCAATGTGGTTGACACTTAACTGCCCTCTGGGCAATTAGGGATGGGCAGTAATTGCTGACCTGTTGTGATGCCCTCCTCCCATGAATTAATAAAGAAAGTACCAAATGATCAGCCCCTTGTCCCGAGACTGTGCCCCCTGCATGTTTGAGATTCTTCAGCCTGTGGGAAACATTCTCTCAGTATCCACCCTGTCAAGTCCCTCAGGAACTGGGATGTTTCAATGGGATCACGTCTCATTCTCTTAAACTCCGGGGATTATCGATCCAAAATGCTCAACCTCTTGTTTACAGGACGACCCCATTCCATCCCCTCCCAACCTCCTGTGCAGCTATATCCTGCTTCGATATAATGACCAAAACTGCTCTCGGTCCACCCTTCAGAGGCTGCGGCACTGATTCTAAACATTAGCCTCGCACTGAGACTTGCCGACAATGAGAAAACACTGTGGAGAGGTGGATATGGAGTGAACAGTTGTAGGCCTGTGGAGAGGGAGCTGGAGGCTATGAATATGGGGTATGGGGGAGGGTGGGCTGGGTGTTTGGGTATCAGACTGTGCTCATTTCTGCTCCTGTAGCAGCCTCCCGTGATGGGGAGGGGGGAGGGGGGAGCAGTGAGTGTATACGTGGCCCAGTCCAGGACAGTCCATGGAAATATGCACAAGGAACACGTATAGGCTCTTTGGCCCCTTTGAACTTGCTTCAAAATTCGATTAGATTGTGTCTGATTTTAACCCCAACTCTACCTTCCTGCATTTCCCTGATAATCTTTCAGCCCTTGGGTCATCCAGAACCTTATCAACCTGCATCCACTGCCTTTTGAGGAGGTGAGTTCCAAAGACTCTCAATCTTTTGAGAGAAAAAAATGTTTCCCCATAGAGTCATAGAGCTATACACCACAGAAACCGATCCTTCAGTCCAACTTGTCCATGCCACCCAGATATTGTAAATTAATCTCGTCCCATTTGCCAGCACCTGGCCCATATCCCTCTAAATGCTTCCTATTCATATACCCATCCAGGTGCCTTTTAAATGCTGTAATTGTACCAGCCTCTAACTCTTCCTCTGGCACCTCATTCCATACACGTACCACCCTCTGTGTGAGAAAGTTGCCCCTTAGGTCTCTTTTATATCTTTGCCCTCTCACCCTAAACAGGTGCCGTCTAGTTCTGGACTCCGCCCCCACCCCAGGGAGAAGACCTTGTCTATTTATCCTATCCATGCCCCTCATGATTTTATAAACCTCTGTAAGGTCACCCTCAGCTCTTGTCTTAAATGAGCACATCCTTCCTTTTTAACCTCTGACCCCTAGTTCTAGAATCTCCCACAAGAGGAACCATCCTTTCCCAATCCGCCCGGTGCAGCTCCCTCAGTATCTCCAGAGGATACAGGCCCAGCCTTTTCTCTGGAGGCGGTCTGCTCCTTCCAGGGATTATTTGGAAGTATTTAGATGTGCAGCGTGACACCAAGATGGACAAGGCTGTGGTCAGAAAGGACGGTACTGGAAAAACACAGCATCCGAGGAGCAGGAGAGTCGATGCTTTGGGCATAAGCTCTTCATCAGGAATGTGGATGGGGAAGGGGTCTGAAAGATAAGTAGGGGGATGGGTGGGGGGGGTGGTGAAGGTCAATGGGAAGGTGGATGTAGGTGGAGGTGATAGTGATAGGTCTGTGGGCAGGCCAAGTGTTGGAAAATGGGATAAGAGAATAGTGAATTGGTTGTTTCTGACTAGCACAGAAGGGCTGAAAGGCCTTTCTCATGCTGTAGAACTCTATTATCCTATGGTGATGACTTTATTAATGTGGGGGAGCCTCCTGTATACAGAACACTGTATATATATTGCTCAGAGGTGATGTCTCCAGCTCACCCATGATGTGACCTGTCCTTGCATTCCTTAGAGAACACCTGATCACCCCCAACCCCCAGCCCCTGCCGTGCTCTCCCAGCTACCTGGGTCATGTCTGCCTCTCCCAGTGAGATTGCTGTTGCTGCCCACTGTCTCATGCATTCTGATTGGCCCTCCAGGCTTCAGCAGCCCATTCCCGGGCCCTAATTGGTCAGTACTGGGTGGACTATGCGATGGGTGACCAACACACTCCCTCAGTCCAGTAATCCATAATCCAGCGATCGCTCTGGTTTGTTCCCTGTGCCCTTTCTCCTCTCTAAGTGAATTTCTTGCAGCAATTTAAACTCTTTGTATGTGGATAGGTTAAAATCAGGCTTTGCATTGACTAACAGGCCTTTTCTAACAGCCAAATGGCCATTTGTGCATGTGCGTTGTGGGCTATTTGACTGTAAAAGCATCAGATTTTCTGCAGGCTCTCTCCTTGCAGAAGGTCCTACTTGTACTATTTTGAAGAAGAAAAGAGATAGTTGGCCCAGAATCCTGGGTCACTGTTTAATTCATCAGTCTGCATCATTAAAATCGTGAAAGTGGGGCGCACAGTTTTAAAAAAAAATTGCCAGTTGAGACAGAGACCAGGATTGTTTTTTTTAAATCTCTCTCTGATTGGCTATTCTGGCATTCACTTTCCCAGAGAGCGGTGGAGGCTGGATCATTGGATATTCTAAAGGTGGAGATAGATTAGTGACTGATGGAGGAATCAGAGTATTAGGATGAAGAGGACAGCAGCATGACGACCACAACCGAACAATCTACGGTGTTGTCACCTGGCAGAACAGGCTCAGGGGCCTAAATGGCCAATTCCTGCTCCCTGTTGGTATAACCTAATGGTTTGTCACATTACTATTTGTAGGTACTTTCTGCATTGGCTAAGTGACTGGGGTAACTCTTCATCATAAGAAGCTCAGTTAGCTGTGAAGTGTTTTGAGACTGGGTGAGGTTGTGAAAGTCGCGATATAAATGCAAGTCTTCTCTTTTCTTTCCATGTCTCATGTCTCACTTCCTTGATTCTCACACTTCAGTTCCAGCTGTTTGTCTTGTTTCTTCCTCTCTCACTCCCTCTATCTCCTCGCTGTACCCACTGCCTTTCAGGAGCTGATCACTGCTTGGTATATTGGCTTCCTGTGCCTCATTCTCGCCTCTTTCCTGGTCTATCTCGCCGAGAAAGATGACAACCAAGATTTTGCAACGTATGCGGATGCCCTCTGGTGGGGTTTGGTGAGTGTATTTATCTCTGTACTAATTGTAGGGCTCGAGTTCTGAGCTTTGCTTTGTGACGGGGAGCTGATTGATGAAATGACTAGGAGTTGAGAGAGGGTGATGTTCAATGAGACCTGAGTCTCCTCATGCACCAATCACTGAGAGTAAATGTGCAGGTGCAGCAGGCAGTAAAGATGGCAAATTGCGAGCGGATTTGAGGACAGGAACAAGGACATCTTGCTGCAATTATACAGAGCACTGGTGAAACCACATTTGGAATACTGTGTGCAGTTTTGGTCTCCTTGTCTGAGGAAGGACATTTTTTCTGTCAAGGGAATACAGCAAAGGTTTACCAGACTGATTCCCGGGATGTCGGGACTGATGTATGAGGAGAGATTCACTCGGTTAGGATTGTATTCACTGGAATTCAAAAGAATGAGGGGGAATCTCATAGAGTCAAGGTTAGAGTGGTGCTGGAAAAAGCACAGCAGGTCAGGCAGTATCAGGATGAAGGGCTTTTGCCCGAAACGTCAATTTTCCTGCTCCTCGGACTCTGCCTGACCTGCTGTGCTTTTCCAGCACCACTCTAACCTTGATTCTAATCTCCAGCATCTGCAGTACCCACTTCTGCCTAGGGGATCTCATAGAAACCCATAACATTCAAACAGGACTAGACAGGTCAGATGCAAGAAGGATGTTCCTGATGGTGGGAATCTAGAACCAGGGATCATAGTAAGGATAAGGGATAAACCTTTTTGGACAGAGATGAGGAGAAATTTCTTGCACCAGAGAGTGGTTTTCATTACCACAGAAAGAGGTTGAGGTCAAAGCATTATGTGTTTTCAAGAAGGATATATCTTTTGTGCTAAAGGGATCAAAGGATATGGGGGAGGGTGGGATTAGAGGATTGAATTGGATAATCAGCCAAGATGATATTGAATGGTGGGGTAGTCTCAAAGGGCCGAATGGTCCGCTCCTGCACCTATTTTCTATGTTTCCATCCTGGTCAGCCAGAACTGGCCACTTTGTGCGCAATGGCTTAATAGTTAGCTCTGCTGCCTCTCAGTACCACAAACCTGCTCAGGCAACTGTGTGGAGTTTGCACATTCTCCCTGTGTCTGCGTGGGGTTCCTCCAGGTGCTCCGGTTTCCTCCCACAGTCCAAAGATTCGGGTGGATTGGCCATGGGAAATGCAGGGTTACAGGGATAGGGTAGAGGAGTTGGGTTTAGGTTGGAAGCTCTTCGGAGGTATGGCGTGGTCTCAATGGGTTGAATGGCCTGTTTCCCCACTGTAGAGATTCTGTGAACTGGGTCTACATTCGCCCAATGGGGATATCCAGTGGCTGAGTCTCCTGAGTGGATAAAACAATTCAGGAACTGTGAACTGTGTTCATTGACTGAAGTTCAGCAATTTGATAGGAGTTGACATGGTTTGGGGATACTGTTTGATTCGAGATGTCCCAGTGACAGACTACAGTACAACCTCAATTATCTGAACACTTGATGATCCAAATTTTGGACTATCCGAACAAGATTTCAAGGTCCCGATGCTTGGGTAAACTGTTATCTGAACATTCAATTATCTGAACATTCAATTATCCAAACATTTGATATCTGAACAAAATACTCCCCACCTGTGTTGCCCTGTATACCTTCCGATTTGATTGTGATGCCTGGAGAGGCTAGCAGCTAACAGCTCAGTAACGACTCTTCAATCACTCAAACTCCATACCAACTCTTTCCACTTCATTATCCCCTTCACCTCTTCAGATCCCACCCAGGAACATACTCCTTTAGACAAGCTTCTGGTCTGTTATCTCTTCACTTTTTATTCAATCTTGGGACATGGGCATTACTGGCAAGGTTGGTATTTATTGCCCTGAGATGGGTAAGCTACCATGTTGCCATGGGACTGGAGTCACATATAGACCCAGACGAGGTGAGGATAGCAGTTTTCCTTCCCTTGTTATTATCTCAGCTGGTATGAATATAGGCAAGTCAGATCAGGAGTGAAACTGACTTTTTAGACCCTAACTTTGAGTTATTTTTTAACTGTGGAGGGTTAATTATTCATCGCAGTCTGTCACTGTACTTTTAACACAAAGAAGAAAATGTGCATTAAATAAGAAAAATGTTACACTGGGCAGAAAGATTGGAATGATTTCATCACAAATGTCGGAAAAGGATTCAAACTTATGCTCTTCCTTTCTCTCAGCAATTTCCTTATCTGTAACAAAAACACAGCTAAATCTCATCACCAGCTTAAGACCAAGGCTTCTTGCTCAGGTTGGCAATTGGTTTCCTTTCTGTAAATTTCAACAAGTTCAGTAGGTGATGTTTCTTCAGCTGGTAGTTCTCCCTAAGACACCTAAAATAAACCACAAGCAGTACTCACTGTTAACATCAGAGCAAGTTTCCTAAACTCAGTTCCCAGCAATAGATTTAAATAAATACTTGGGTCTCCACTCTCTCTCACCCATGTACACCCTCCCTCCTGGACCTTTCTGCATGTTTGTGCCTCTGGATTCCTGTTTCTAGGCAACAGTGCAGTTTACCCTATCTCCTTGTTTAATGCATTAAACTTTGCACCCCTATCTCTTCACTTCAACGCTTGTAAAGTCTTTTTAAAATTAGCATGCAAAGTCCTCCAGAATTCTCAGCACCGATCTCACAAGCACAACTCTGAAAATGAAACTCAAGTAACGTCTCCCCCACTTCTGAACACAAAAATGTTTCTCAACTAAATGTAAAGTTGTGTATCGTTTCAAACAAGCTCGAGGACATTAGTGAGGAAGTTGGGACTTCACATAATCCAGCAGCTTCACTGTCATTTCTGTGTGACTGGCTTTTTATTTGTGGCCTGATGTATCTCTACAGATCACCCTGACAACCATTGGATATGGAGACAAGTATCCAGTCACATGGAATGGTCGACTCTTGGCCGCGACGTTTACTCTCATCGGGGTCTCTTTCTTTGCCTTGCCAGCGGTAAGCAGAACACAGGGAAGGGTGAATACCATGGTGTGCTGACACAGCCTGGACTCCCATTGGGAATCCAGACCTTTCCTCCCACCCTCACCTCTGGTTGGATCCTGACTGCTGACCGGATCTGATTACCGACTCACATCGGGATCCAGATCTCCCCACCGAATCCCAATCTCCACCTGGATCCCAGACTCTGATCTGGCTCCCGACCTATCTGGATCCCAGTTCCATCCAGATCTGAATCCCCAGCCAGATCTTGACTGCCATCTGGGAGATGACCCCGACCAGATCCCGATCCTGATCCCCAGCTAGATTCCAACTCTGCAAAAGTGAGGACTGCAGATGCTGGAAACTAGACTTTAGATCAGAGTGGTGCTGGAAAAGCACAGCAGGTCAGGCAGCATCAGAGGTGCAGGATCCTGCTCCTCAGATGCTGCCTGACCTGCTGTGCTTTTCCAGCACCACTCTGATCTAGATTCCAACTCTGGACAGGTCCTAACCTGTGTGGATCTGACCTCCCTCACCGTGAAGGGAAAAGGTTCCTTCAAGACTTGTCTGTACATTTATTGGTCTTTCTTTCATTGTCACTGGGTCAAGATCTAATCATCAAACTGAGAGAGAAGAGGGAGAAAGATTTGAAGAGAGAAATGAGGAAAGGAATGACTGAGGGGAAGGAGGATAGAAAAAGTGAGAGATAATGAGTGATTAATTCCAACATTGCTAATGCCTGTGTCATCGGTTTGAGGGTGGGGATGTTTTATGAAGGGTTTGCTTGTAAATCATTTAGGAGTTCCATGGTGGGATTTGATTTTGATCAGATTTGATTTGATTGTTGCAGAAGTCAGGTTAAATGGCTCACAAGCAAATTAGGGATTTGAAATATTGAAATAAATATAAACATTCTCCAGGATATTAATTCACCAAAATTAGGAGTTTAGACATTGACTGAACATTGAGTGTAATACCTCAGCAAACCTCTCCATTTTGGGAATGCGCTGTTCTGGATGTTTGGTCCGGAGTGTGTAGTGAAGGTAATTTACAATTCAGTGGGTAACAGTGAATATAGGAGAGTGTGTGTGTGTGGGGACATAAGGAGAGTGGTTACTGATGATTCAGGATTAGGTTTGTATCAACAGCAGCCTGTACTCCTGTTTAACGTCCTTATTGATCTGATTTTTGCTACCACATTGAGAAGCTCATTTCCTGAGCCCACACTAACTCCACCTGATGAAGAAGTGTCGCTCCGAAAGCTAGTGCTTCCAAATAAACCTGTTGGGTTATAACCAGGTGTTGTATGATTTTTAACTTTGTACACCCCATTCCAACACCGGCACTTCCACATCATAAGTCCACCTCAGTCTCTTGTCCCTTTAGAGCTAACTTCTACAGAGTTAGAGTTGAGAGTTCCTTACTGTCAGGTCTTTATTGTTAGCTCCAGATTACAGGCCGTATCTACTTCCTTCCAGATGCAATTGTCAAAACACGAGAACAGGAGATTCTTCAGTCCCTCAATCTCCTCCCATTTCATTAGATCGTGGCCAATGTTTATCTCAACTCCCTCTACCCTCTTTGCTTCCTTTCCTCTTAAAACCCCTGCCCGACAACAGTTTGTTGGCCTTTGTGCTTGAGAAGGAAATTACAGAGGAGCTCTTCCTGATGTTTTTTCTTGTTATCCAGGGAATTCTGGGTTCTGGATTTGCTCTGAAGGTTCAGGAGCAACATCGACAGAAGCACTTTGAGAAGCGGCGGAATCCCGCGGCTGGTCTCATCCAGGTGAGGCAGATGAGCTCTGAGCTTACAGGCAAAGGTGAAAGGGCACTGGGCTGGAAGGACCAATGGTGCCTCATGAAACGACACTGACAAGTTTGGAGAATTGAATTGATCGCCTTGAGGGAACGCATTTCATGTACACTAGGGGGTGGAAGGACGTTTGTGAAGGTCTTCTCTCATCCTTCAGCAATGTCTGTCCCGAGTGGGATGGCCAAGGTTGACTCAGGCTTGCACGGGTCAGAGGGAACCGAGGTTCGAACAGGACAATTCCTGGGTTCTGCTCAGCGCAGGGACTAACTGAGGGAGTGGCTTCAGCTAGTTTGAACACTGATTCAGGCGTTGCAGCAATAAAGAGTGGGAAAATGCACAAATCTAAGAAGAATAATCTGATAATCTTTGTGTTTCTATGTTTCACACAAAGGCTGCCTGGCGATATTACTCCACCAGTCTGGGCCGGACAGACCTCCATGCCACTTGGCAGTGCTTTGAGCAGACGCTGACCGTCCCAATGTACAGGTAGGTGTGGGGGCAAGTCCTCCCCTGTCTCCAAAACAAGATCAGACTTGGCTTTATGATTTAATTCCATTTATTTATTTATTTATTTAATTTCAAATTTCTTTTTATTTCCTTCCATTTTAGTTCAGTTCCGCACAAGTTTATTTTTGCTCCATCTCTTCATTGTAGTGTCAATGCCGTTGTCATGCAGGTGTTTCCATAGAAACCTGGATTCCACACGCAAGGCTTTGTGATAAGTGGCAGTCGGACAAGTAGGTACATTGTATGTGTTTGTGTTGCTGTGCTTTCTGAGTGTGCCTCCTGGTGGTAAACTCCCTCTCGCTGAACAACACATACACTTTCTGTAAATATTTCAAAAATCACAGCATCATCACATTTAAAACTATAAGGAGAGATGTTTCTTTCATATACCCCCAGTCAGGTGGAAAGTTAGAGTGAAGCAAGTTCCTTCTGAAGAATCTAATATGTGGGACTTCAGTCTCAGACTAAGGCTTTGACTATTTAGGATGAAGAAGAGGGAATATTTTTTCACAGGGTGTCGCTGACTAGGCCAGCACTTGTTGCCCATCCCTACTTTCCCAGAGTGCAGTTCAGAGCCAACCCACATTGAATTCTTTATGCAATCTTACCTCAGAGGGTTGTGGATAGTGTCAGAGTCTTTTCAAGACTAAGATGAATGGATTTCTGGGTACAAAGTGAATTAAGACCATAAGACATAGGGGCAGAAATTGGGCCATTCAGCCCATCGAGTCTGCCCCACCATTCAATCATGGCTGATAAGTTTCTCAATTCCATTCTCCCGCTTTCCCCCTATAACCTTAGATCCCCTTGATACTCAAGAACCTACCTATCTCCATCTTAAATATACTCAATGACCTGGCCTCCACAGCCTTCTGTGACAGTGAATTCCACACATTCCTCACTCTCTGGCTGATGAAGTTTCTCCTTATCTCTGTTCTAAAAGGTCTTCCCTTTACTCTAAGGCTGTGCCCTCGAGCCCTAGTCTCTCCAACCAATGGAAACATCTTCCCAGCATCCACTCTGTCCAGGCCATTCAGTATTCTGTATATTTCAGTTAGATCACCCCCCTCATCCTTCTGAACTCCATTGAGTATAACCCAGAGTCCTCAAATGTTCCTCATGTGTTAAGCTTTTCATTCCAGGGACCATTCTTGGGAACCTCCTCTCAACCAGGGCCAGTACATCCTTCCTGAGATATGGAGTCCAAAACTGCACACAATCCTCCAAATGTGTTCTGACCAGAGCCTTATAGAGCCTCAGAAGTACATCCCTGCTTTAATATTCAAATCCTCTCAGAATAAATGCTCTCATTGTATTTGCCTTCCTAACTACTAGCTCAACCTGCAAGTTTACCTTGAGATAATCCAGGACTAGAACTCCCAAGACTCTTGCACTTCAGATTTCTGAACTTTCCCCTCATTTAGAAAATAGTCCATCCCTCTATCCTTCTGACCAAAGTGCATGACCTCACACTTTCCCACATTGTATTCTATCTGCCACTTCTTTGCCCACTATCATTACCTGTTCAAACCCTTCTGCAGCCTCCCCATCTCCCTCACTGTTACTCGTCCCTCCACCTATCTTTGTGTCACCTGCAAACCTAGCCAAAATGCCCTCAGAACTGAGGGATAGTGGAAGATGAGCTGAGGTGAAGCTTACTGAACGGCCACCTCCAGTTCCTATTTCACATTTATCCCAAAATAACAGGTTCATCTTAGTCACTACACGACGGATCCTTCTTTACTGTGGAAAGTTGCTACCTGATGATGTCATGTTGTCAAGGCTAATGAAAACATTTGGATCCCCACAAAAATAAACCCAACTGTGGGAGCCCAGAATGGGTCAGGGTATGTATTGTGGCACAATGGTAGTGCCCTACCTCTGAGACCGGAGGTCCTGGTTCAAGTCCCACCTGCTCTGGCAGTGTGTATTAACATCTCTGAGCAGATTATTTAATCATATCTATAAATCCAACTTCCCAAAGGACTCCTTATGGGTCATGGTGCTCTTTGAATGTGTTCCTAGAGGTTTTAGCACATTGGGCAGCCTTTCTTCCATCTCCAGTAATTTTACAAACGGGAGTATTCAAACAACGTGTTCCTGTGTTTCTCCTTGGGTGTTGCTTGCCAACATGACCTGGAGGTCAAACGCTGAGAAATTTGAGTGATGCTCCCAAGATTGACAATGCAACCTATACACTGGCCAGTCTGATTAAAAATAGGATGGGATCCTTCAAACTGGACCTTGGTTATCTCCTTTGTTCCTCTCTCCCTGGCCTGCTTGGTCAAATCAATCCCTTCCTGGCAGCACAGTAGCTCAGTGGTTAACACTACTACCTCACAGTGCTAGGGACCCAGGTTCGATTCCACCCTCAGGCAACTATCTATGTGGTGTTTACACATTCTCCCTGTGTCTGTGTGGGTTTCCTCCGGGTGCTACGATTTCCTCCCACAATCCAAAGATGTGCAGGTTAGGGTGGATTGGTCGTGCTGAGGGAGTTTGTGGTGCTGGAAAAGCACAGCAGGTCAGGCAGCATCTGAGGAGCAGGCGAATCGACGTTTCAGGCATAAGCCCTTCATCAGGAATCATGCTTCTCGGATGCTGCCTGACTGGGTGTGCTTTTCTAGCACTATACTGTCGATTGTGATACTCCAGCATCTACAGTCTCCGGATTGGCCACGCTAAATTGTCTGTAGTGCTCAGGGATGTGTAGGTTAGGTATGTTAGCCATGGAGAATGTAGGGTTACAGGGAAAAGGTAGAGAGGTGGGACCGAGTGGGATGCTCTTCAGAGGGTCAGTGTGGACTTGTTGAGCCAAATGGCCTGTTTCTACATTGTAGGGATTCTGTGTGTGTTACAGGCTCCAGAGTCATTTACTCTTACCATTCCACATTTCAGCCCCAGGTGTACACCACGATTATACAGGCTGTGTTTTATCCTCTGGGTTTTACAAGGAACCTCTTGTTGAGTTGGAACAGGATTTAAAGTGGTCTTTCCAAATTTCCAAGCATTTTGGGTCTGACAAATTCCTGGTCAGAATTCTGAGGTTGTTTTGAAAACATAATGTAGTTCGGTTCGGGTAAAAAGCAGCAAATTTATGCCTAAGTCTAACCAGTGATTTGCAAAAGTTTACCATTACTGAACTAGAAGGCATATGTTTAAGGTGAGAAGGCAAAGATTTAAAAGGAATGTAAGGGACTACTCTTTCACACAGAGGGTGGTACGTGTATGGAATGAGCTGCCAGAGGATGTGGTGGAGGCTGGTACAATTACAACATTTAAAAGAATGTGTAAATGAATAGGAAGGGTTTGGAGGGATATGAGTCAAATGGAACTAGGATATCTGGTCAGCATGAACAAGTTGGACCAAAGGGTCTGTTCCATGCTGTACGTCTCTGTGACTCTATAACTTGGTATTGCGCCCAACGCCTCTGCTCACAAAGCCCAAGGGTTCTGCATGTTTAATTCAGAACTGTGTGAATGCATCCTGCTACTTTCAAGAGCTGTGTAATATTAAGCTTTCTATCTCTTTCTTTCATGTTCTTTTAGCATAGGATCTTCTCCAAAGGATGCTGGAAGATGTTTCATCCCTGTTCGATTTAAAATGATTGCAGGACCACCAGAATCTGTGCTAATTGAGGCAAAATAGAGAGAGAGGTTTAGCAATTTTTTTTTGAGCAAAGGAAATCATGATTTTCTTGTCAGTTGTTTAGAATTTGTTTCTTATGAAATTGATTCCTGGGGAGGTGACCATCGCTGGCAAGCTTGGTCTTTATCACCCATCCCCAACTCCCCCTAGAGAAGGAGGGTATGTGTTACCATCTTGAATTAGTATAGGGCTGGAGTCATATATACACCCAGATTGGCTAGGGATTGCCTGTTTGCTTCCCTTGAGAAACCAAGTATGTTTTTGCAATAATCTGGCAGGTTCTTTGTGGGATTATTTAACTGATTATAAGTTTTCAAATAGTGCGGGTGTGATTTCAAAGAGCTCAAAGTTGATGGACTGTGAATCTACTCACACAGCAGGATGATGTAGCTGGGGAAGAGTGTTCCTTCAGAGTTCAGATGGAGTCTGTTCATTGAAGTCCTGGTTTTCACCAATTCTTGTGTTCAAACCACATCATCTCCTCTTCTGTGTGCTGTTGTCACAGGCTGATCCCTCCACTCAACCAGCTTGACTTACTACGGAACCTCAAGAGCAAATCAGGACTCACTTTCAGGTACTGACCACATCTGGACATAACATGACCCTTTCAATCATAATTTGGATGTCCAGAGAGAAACACACAACATTCCAAATCATTCTGAGGACAAGTTGCTTGTCTTCTTTTGAGTTTAATGAGCTAAGGGAGTTTAATTTATCATGAAGAGAGATTATCCAGATTAGCAGAGCAGTTCAGGCAGCATCCAAAGAGCAGCGAAATCGACGTTTCGGGCAAAAAGCCTTCATCAGGAATAAAGGCAGTGAGCCTGAAGCGTGGAGAGATAAGCTAGAGGAGGGTGGGGGTGGGGAGAGAGTAGCATAGAGTACAATGGGTGAGTGGGGGACAGGATGAAGGTGATAGGTCAGGGAGGAGAGGGTGGAGTGGATAGGTAGAAAAATAGATTGGCGGGTAGGACAAGTCCGGACAAGTCATGGGGACAGTTACTGAGCTGGAAGTTTGGAACTAGGGTGAGGTGGGGGAAGGGGAAATGAGGAAACTGTTGAAGTCCACATTGATGCCCTGGGGTTGAAGTGTTCTGAGGTGGAAGATGAGGCATTCTTCCTCCAGGCGTCTGGTGGTGAAGGAGGCCCAGGACCTCCATGTCCTCGGCAGAGTGGGAGGGGGAGTTGAAATGTTGGGCCACGGGTCGGTGTGGTTGATTGGTGCGGGTGTCCCGGAGATGTTCCCTAAAGCGGTCTGCTAGGAGGCGCCCAGTCTCCCCAATGTAGAGGAGACCGCATCGGGAGCAACGATAAATGATATAGTTTCCTCATTTCCCCTTCCCCCACCTCACCCTAGTTCCAAACTTCCAGCTCAGTAACTGTCCCCATGATTTGTCCGGACTTGTCCTACCTGCCTATTTCCTTTTCCACCTATCCACTCCACCCTCTCCTCCCTGACCTATCACCTTCGTCCCCTCCCTCACTCACCCATTGTACTCTATGCTACTTTCTCTCCACCCCCACCCTCCTCTAGCTTATCTCTTCACGCTTCAGGCTCACTGTCTTTATTCAGGATGAAGGGCTTTTGCCCAAAATGTCGATTTCGCTGCTCCTTGGATGCTGCCTGAACTGCTGTGCTCTTCCAGCACCACTAATCCAGAATCTGGTTTCCAACATCTGCAGTCATATCCAGATTAGGCCTGTTTTCTCTACAATTTAGAGGTTTACGGGGTGATTTGATTGAAATTTTCAGGATATTAACAAGAAAAGACAGGGTAGAAAAAGATAAACAATTCTCACTGGTTGGGGATTTCAGACCGAGGGGTGTAATTCAAGAATGAGGGCCAGACCATTCAGGAGAGATGTTAGGAAGCACTTCTGCAAACAAAGAGTGAGAGAGGTTTGGGACTCTCTTCCCCAATGGCAGCGGATGCTGGAGCAGTTGTTAATTTTAAATCAGAGGTGGTTAAATTTTTGTTAGGCAAAGGGATTAAGGGATGTGGGCCAAAGGCAGGTATATGGAGTTCGGCCACAGATCAGCCATGATCTTATTGAATGGTGGAGCAGGCTTGAGGGGCTGAATGGCCTACTCCTGTTTTTTATGATTAAAGGGTATAGGCATAGATACAGCAATGTTATATCCTCTGATGGATACTCCAAAATGATGGGGCATTTTTGAAGGATCTTGAGGGTAGATTTCTTTCTTACATCCTGATGGATATTTTTACCTCAGGCACCCCTAATAGAGATTGTTCACACCATTCAATTCTGTTATTGTTGGAAGCAATTTTAGGTTCCTTCATCAACACCAGTGACTAAACATCAAAAATATTTTATGATGTCCTGGAGTTTTGAAAGCTGCTATAGAAATGCACCTCTTCCGGTGTAAGGTTCAGTCAAGGCAATGATGATGGGTCTTGAAATGGTTTAAAATAAGAAATTATAAAGATTGTGGAGAGGTCACTGGCATGTTGGAGGGTGTTTTTTGATCTTAGGAAGAACTCTTGTTATTTTTGAAGAAGGAATCTGTCGGATATGATTCTGGGTCCAAATCAGATCAATGGAGCTGAGACCTGGAATGTCAGTGATAGAACATAGAACATAGAAAAGTACAGCACAGAACAGGCCCTTTCACCCACAATGTTGTGTCGAGGTTTAATTCTAATGTAAAATAAAATAACTTAACCTACACACCCCTCAATTCACTGCTCTCCATGTGCATGTCCAGCAGTCGCTTAAATGTCCCCAATGACTCTGCTTCCACCACCACCGCTGGCAATGCAATCCATGCATTCACAACTCTCTACATAAAGGACGTACCTCTACGTCCCCTCTATGCCTTTCCCCTAATATCTTAAAAGTATGTCTCTTCATGCCAGTCAATCCTGTCCTGGGAAAACTGTCTCTGGCTATTGACTCGATCTATTCCTCGCATTATCTTGTATACTTCGATCAGGTCTCCTCTCTTCTTCCTTCTCTCCAGAGAGAAAAGTCCGAGCTTATTCAACCTTTCTTCATACGGCAAGCCCTCCAGTCCAGGCAGCATCCTGGTAAACCTTCTTTGCACCCTCTCCAAAGCCTCTGTATCTTTCCTATAGTAGGGCGACCAGAACTGGACACAATATTCCAAGTGTGGTCTCACCAAGGACTTGTAGCGCTGTAGCAAAACCTCGCGGCTCTTAAACTCGATCCCCCTGTTAATGAAAGTCAAAACACCATACGCTTTCTTAACAACCCCATCTACTTGGGTGGTAACTTTGAGGGATCTATATACTTGAACAGCAAGATCCCTCTGTTCCTCCACACTGCCAAGAATCCTGTCTTTAATCCTATATTCAGCATTCGAGTTCGACCTTCCAGAATGCATCACTTCACATTTATCCAGGTTGAACTCTACTTGCCATTTCTCAGCCCAGCTATGCATCCTGTCTATGTCACACTGCAGTCTGCAATAGCCCTCAATGCTATCAACAGTATCTCCAACCTTTGTGTCTTCGGCAAATTTACTAACCCACCCCTCAACCTCCTCATCCAAGTCATTTCTGAAAACTTCAATGAGCAGAGGCTCAAGAACAGAGCCCTGTGGGCCACCACTCAGACCTCCAGGCAGAATACTTTCCAACTACAACCACTCTCTGCCTTCTGTCAGCCAGCCAATTCCAAATCCAGATAGCCAAATCTCCCTGCATCCCATACTTCCTGACTTTATGGATGAGCCTTATCAAATGCCTTGCTGAAGTCCATATACACCACATTCACTGCTTGACCTTTGTTGACCTGTCTTGTCACCTCCTCAAAGAACTCAATAAGATTTGTGAGGCATAACCTGCCCCCCACAAAGCCATGCTGACTGCCTTTAATCACACTATGCTTTGCCAAATAGACATAAATCCTATCCCTCAGAATTCTTTCCAAAACTTTGCTGACCACAGATGTAAGACAGACTGGTCTGTAATTGCTAGGGATTTCCCTATTGCCCTTCTTGAAAAGAGGAACAACATCTGCCTCCTTCCAATCCTCTGGTACGACTCCTGTAGAGAGTGAGGAGGCAAAGATCTTCACCAGCGGCTTAGCAACCCCCTTTCTCGCTTCCCGGAGCAACTTGGGATAAATCTGGTCTGGCCCTCGGGACTTATCAATCTTAATTTTTGCCAAAATTTCCAGCACATCATCTTTATCAATCCTGATCTGGTCAAGTCTCTGTCCCAGCTCCTCAAAGTTCTCATTCACAACAAGGTCCCTTTCCTTAGTGAAAACTGAAACAAAAAACTCATTTAGGGCTTCCCCTATCTGCTCAGACTCCATGCACAAGTTCCCTCCGCTATCCCTGATCGGCCCTACCTTCTCCATGATCATTCTCTTATTCCTCATGTATGAGTAATCTAATGGATCTCATAGAATAACAGAGTAATCTGGAGAGCCTGAACGATCTCCTCCAGTTCCTACATTCCTAACAGTGGGGCAGTGACAAAAGGCAAAATAATGTGAGAGAGAGAGACAATAAAACATGGAACTGCTGATGCTGGAGATCTGAAATAAACTAAAACAGAAAGTGTTGGAGAAACTCATCAGATCTGGCAGAATCTGTGCAGAGAATAACAGAGTTACTTTTGGAACAGAGTTTCAAGTTTTCTCTACCCTTTCAGGTCACTGGACTTGAAATGTTAACTCTGTTTCTCTCTCCACAGATGCTGTCAGACCTGCTGAGTTTCTCCAGCAATTTCTGTTCTTGTTTGTTTCAGATCTCTGTCTCCTGGAACCAAGTTCTTTGTTTGATTGTGTTTCTCTTTCACATTTTTTTTTTGCCTTTCTGCTTTCATTTGAAAGGTCTGAAAATTAAGAATAGCTTAGCTTATCAAACAACCTTTTAATGTAAGAACCATTCAATTGTTTACACGGAGTCCAGGGCAGTTGAACAGCTTGTGGGTGTGAACGATACAGGGAGAAACCTTTGGACTGCTGGAAGAGCGGCAGTCTCTCTCTTCCTGCAATAAAGAGACCTGAAAAAAACCCAGTAATTTTCTACAATCACTTGTTTTAACTAAACGAGTTGTAGTTATTGTATTAACCATCCTGTGCTCCCTGCAAGGAAGTGAGGGAACCTGGAGAGTAGCATTTGAAGAGCAGACAGTCTGAGCCAGCCAAAAGGATCATCTCAGTGAATTCGGTGGACGGGTGCTATTAAACTCTGCTTCCCAACTGCTTTTCCCTCCATCAATAAAACCAATGTTTTTCTTCTCTTTGTCTATGCCTGTATATATGTGTGTGTAGGAACTTTAAAGTATTGTCAAGTGTGAACTAATAGATCGAAATGGTGATAACTCTTAGCTGTTTACTGCTGATTAGAATCTATTTATTTGTTAGTTCTTGTTAAGCACAGGAACCTGGTCAGTGTTTTCTATTAACCGGATTCCAGATAAATTTGTGGACTTTGATTAAGCTATTAACTCTTGTGGAAACCCTGGGAGTAGAGAGATTTGTAACTCAGGTGCTTTCCCAAGTGGGTTATCACATTCAATTGTGTTTTATTGGAGGTAACTATTGCTGACCCTCAGGTGATAGTAAAGTTCCTCACCTTCGCTTGGTCCACATTTTAGCGTTAGCTCGATGTCTCCTTTCCTCAAAGTGAATGATTGCAATTATTAATGTCAGTCGTACTAAATTCCAGAGTTTTCTTAACTTTCTCCAGCAATTTTATTTTCTAAACTTGAAAATAAGTTGACTTTATTGAGGTATTCTCTTAAAGTGGGGAGGTAGCCTGTAACCAGAAGCAGCTCTTGGAGTGGTTCAGGGGAAGTATCCCAAATGCTCATCTGTTCGGAGGTTTGGTTTGTGATCAGAAAGTTGATAAAGCTGGGCAAGGAGCTTTGGTTAAAGGCAATGTGAAGGGGAAAGCCTAAGATGTAACATTTATTCTGCATTCAAAAGCTCATTATCTATCCTGTGTTTTACTGATGTTACAGAAAAAGCGATGCTAAAGGACAGCGAGGAGAAGCTTTACTCTGTATCTAACCCCAGTGCTGTCTCTATCCTTGGAGTGTATGAGGACGATGTAGAGAGAGCTTTACTCTTTAGCTCATCCATGCTGTCCCTGTCCTGGAAGTGTAGAGGGAGCTTTATTCTGTATCTAGCCCTGTGCTGTCCCTGACCTGGGAGTGTTAGTTGGGAATAGTGTAGAGTTGGCTTTACTCTTTGTTTAAAAGAGTAGAGAGAGCTTTACTTTGGATGTAATCCGATGCTGTCCATGTTCCAGGAGGGTTTGATGGGGACAGTGTCAAAATAGCTTAACTTTCGGTTTCAAAGCGTGGTGCGATTACTCTGTCTCTCGCTCATTTTGGGGGCGTTTGTAGCTGTGGTTGATATGGACCTTCTATCTAACCACTTGTACAAGTTTGATGGGAGATCTCAGTCACCTCTGACCTTGTCAGCACGTCTCCTTGGGTGACCTCAGCTAGCCTTGTGTTCCAGGCAGGTTGATGAACTTCCAGTGTATCTCCCAGTTAATCTGTTGTGTTTGTTCTGTTTTTATTTCCACAGGAAGGAGACTCTGGAGACCACACCCAGGTTTGCTCGATTTTAAAGCCCTGATTAAACGAGAAAAGCCAGAAGCTTGCTCCCCGCCCCCAGTAGATAAGACATAGTGAATCATTTGATGTTTGCAATGGGACGTCAGCCTCATTGTTTCATTGCTGTGTTTAATTAATTCTGTGGATTCCAAAGCTCCCCAAATACAAAGCATGGGCTGTTATTTTCAGGGTGTTTCCCCACTCCCCACAGGGTCCTATTGTTTACTCCAGGGTCATGAAATGACAGAGTTTGAGGGTTTAAGGGGGTTTGAACTTGGAGATACCAGCTGAGCAAGACCAGCCCAGGTCTTTGAGATAATAGAGACTTTGCTCTCTGCAGGGTGCTGTCTGCTCTTGATGACAGACCTCACTCAGCAGGTGCTTTCAGGATGAGAGAATCTGCAGGGACTGAGTGTGTAGTGGGTCAGGGTGAGTTTGGCAATCTGTCAGTGACACAGCATCAGTGCTTTAGATAGATTGCCAACTACTATTTGGATTTCCCTCTTGGATGGTGTCTGACCTCTAACTCTCCTGTCAGCTCTCCATCCTGTCTGAAATCGAATGATGGATCTGTTGAGATTTCTGATGTGAGTGGACAGGATTTGTGTACAGTTCTGGAGCAGAGGACCGCTCTGGATACTTCACAGTGGATTGATATGATAGTGTACAGTTTACTCATTTCGTTGGATAATGTCTTTCCTGTTTCGCTTAAGCAGAGGACTGAGCTTTGACAGTAAGTGGAATGTTTTATCCTCACCACGAGTGTACGTCCCAGTGGGATTTCGAAGATTCAGCAGCAACAATTTCCAGACTTTCTCAGTAAGGTCACTCTCGCCTCAAATGACCACCTCACTAAGGCTTTTCTTCAGTAAAGATTCTGGAACAGACATTCCTTCCTGGTTTGCTTCAGGCATTCTCAAAATCAGAAAATTAATTAAGTTAAAGAAACAACAGAAGTAAAAACTATTGAGTTAGTAATCTGTTGGTGTTAAAATATCAGCTGAAGTTATTGTGGAAGGATTTGGTGTGATTTGAGGCCCCCATAGTCTTATCAACATCTCCTTAATCCCAGTAGCTATCCCTGAGTAGTGACAATCATTATTGCTGCTCTCCTCACTTTCACCAATGGATCCTGCTGATCTCAGGTCTGTGGGTGTCTGTTCTTGGCCCTCCTCACTAAGGGTTCTGTCAGAATTGGAATCCACGTTGTCCTCTTGCTTCATGAAGACAAAACTAAATTGAAGCAAAGACAATTACAGTTTCCACAGAGTGAGCAGAACATGTCTGGTCATAAATTGGTGCAGTTTAGGAGGTTCCCATTAAAATGTTGTCTTCCCTCTTGTCAATTCTCACGATTAGAGATTTTATTTGCATCTGAATGAACCGATTGGATCTATGTATCACCTCAACCTCAGGTGGGGACCAGCCTTCCCACTAATCGTAAAATCAGACACTGAATGTTTACTTTCTTGTCTGGGTCCATCATCATGGCAGTGCCAAGGTTCACTCACATATCACTGGACCTAAAGTACCCTTTAGAGAAAGTAAGGTTGGTGATGACCATTGGCCAAACACATCTGGCAGTAATAACTTCTCATTTTTTGCATTGCAAAAGTGACTGAATATTGGAATGTCCCAAGGCTATGTGAAAGGTGCCATATAAATGCAAGCCTCTCCTTTTTCTCACTGTCTCTGATAAATTTCCAACCCATGCCCAAGAGATGAAAGGATGGTCTGTCCACGTTGCAGTGTCTTATTGGATAAGTGAGCCTCCAATTCCTCTCTATCATAGTTATGTTCAAAGCAGGAATGCTGAGCAAAGCAATCTTGTTCTCATTGAGAGGAAAAGATCCATTCTCCTCACTGCTTTGAAAGGAAGCTGTGCTGAAATGACAAAATGGTTTTGGAGTCTTTTCTAACTGTGCAGCTGTGGGCGCCCTGACGAATTCCTGGTTAAACACAACAATATATCAAAGTGTCAGATTGGATTAACTTCAGCCGCAAAAGACGTGCAACCAATTCCCAGTTGCATTGCAGCCTGGTGGCCCTGATATCTGCTTCGTGCCCAGCTGGTGTCACATATGCTTCGTGTGTCAGAGATCATACAGGATTCACCAGCTCTGTGTCTCAGTACAATTTCTCTCCTGTGTATTTATCGATCACTATTGCACCCCTGCTCAACATGTCTAATTCATAATCACTGCTACAGTTAGCAGCTTTGTCCAATTTCTCCTTCATGTGGTTAATATCAGGATAAGCTCTCACCCTGTCAGCCAACAGTCAAGCTGTTCTCTTCAATCGAACACTGGTTAAAACTACCCCTGACCTTCCTTTCTCTTGGAGAAGTGAAAATTGTGTGGGCTTTGTTTCTGATGAAGAACAGAAATGCACAAAACCACCATTAAAGCTGGGGATGTGCACTGAGGTCGAGCCCTGGTTGTTAGCTGCACATCTCTCTCAGGCAGCTCCAGGCTGAATTCAGGCTCCAGTGGCCTATTCAGCAGCTGAAGGGTGCGCAGGCAGAGAGGATTGGAGTGTCTGCCATGTAATGTGTCAGGAACCTCGGGTGGGCGGAGTGCAGCTAAGGGTCATGGAGGCCTCGTGAAACACAGCCAGAACCAAGCCAGGGCACCAGCTGGTGGAGGAGGAAGGTTCAGAAAGGGTTAACCTTGGGGGAATTCAGGAGGGGTGGGGAAGAGCAGATAATTTTCCAGCTAGGGATGTGAATCCAGGGTAGTATTTGGCCTTATGCCAAGGTCAAGGATAGCACTGGTTGCAGTGCACTCTTGAGCACAGAAGGTGAATGGTCAACTCTAGTCATTTCTGGGCACACCATAAGGTAGCAGGTGGGATAAGGTGCTGCTATCTTACCTTTGAAAACTGGGCAGGAACCTGCAAAACAATGTGTCATCGCCGATGTCTTCCAGTGCGGCGAGCTTGTGGCTGTAGGAATTGGTGGATTGAGCAGATGAATAGCCAGAGTAAGAGGGAATATAGTAAGGTCTAATTTGGTGCATGGATCCGAGTGCACAGAGCAGTAAGGTTGGTAATTGGTTCAGATCTGGAATATACTGATCCTGAGGCTTTCAAAAGAGAACTGGTTAATCATCTGATCAGAAAAGATTTGCAATGTAGATAGTGGGAATTGTTCCTGGCAGGATGGTGTGCTCTAACCCATTCTGTGATTCTGTCGTTCCTGGCGGACTTGGGCTTGGTGTATAAAAATGGGTAGATAAATGTGCAGGGAAGAGGATAATGCCACGTGAAAACAGGGAGCCAATTAGATTCCACCTAAGCTACATTGTTCGCTTCAAACAGTGGAAGCTTTACTCTGCAATGATCCAACTAGACTTTGTAAAAGTAGGAATGCCTGAAGCTGGCAATGAAATGAAATGTCCAACAATTCCAAATATGAACTCCCCTCTGCTCTACATACAGTTGATAACTCCAGAATATCATCCACAAGGTGGGTTTGAGGATTGACACTGCAGCCTGTGGCACAGGCAGCATTTTGCAGACCCGCTGTAGCCAGCCATCCACGAACTCTGTGAAGTGACCTGCTTTGTGAAACCTTTAACCCCCTACCTTGGCTCTAGCAGCCTCCCAATAACTGAGCTTCCTCTCCCTGATGGTGCAGTGAAGACAGAACATGGATGGGCAAGTCACTCCCAGTCTACACTGCGACTGCTGATGTGTCCTGGGGCAGTGGTGTGGGGGGTACAATAATCCTGAGTACTCCTTACACGGGGTGGGGGTGGAAACAAGTACTAAGATCCGGTGGTTCATGTTGGGAGTTCAGATCAGCAGGTCGTGAATGAGGGCAGGACCGGAAACTGCTTCTCAGCTAACAGGCAAACATCAATGATACATGACGTGTGACTGCTAGGTCAGATCCTATGGCACAATCCTGTCAATACATTCACAACAACAGCAGGGCACCCACAAACCCAAACCCATAGCTGATGTTTCAGAGCAGGTCCTTATAGGATACTATCGTCCATCAACTGGGCATTTTCACTCCTGTGGCTTTTCTGCTCAGGATGAGCTTGTACACCCAAATCACTGGGAGCAAAGATAATCTGCTGACCCTGAAATGGAAGGAGCTAAATGGGCCTTGCAACAACATCTTCAAGATCACAAAACAATGGTCACTGAAAGGTTTAAGAGATGGGGAGCTAGGTTCTCATTAGGGTGGGGGAATCACAGGAGGGGTTGGTGCAAAACGTGGAATTCAAAACGCAAACAGATCAGCTGTCATCTTGTTCGATGGCAGAACAGGGCCGAATGGCCTCCTCCTCTTCCTGTCTCACGTGGTGATAATGAGGGAATGCCTCAGTCACTAATTGCAGTTTGAGTTTGTTTGTTTATTTGTGACAACATCTGTTTGTGTTATAGCCTGACATCCACAAGTAAGCCTGATTCCCCTCTGGGTAACATTGGAAGAATAAGCATGTTGATCACCCGTTGAAAGATATCGCAAACACTCTTTCTGTGGTCGACAGGTCCTGGAGTGGGACTTAGTCCCAGAAGTCTCTGGCTCAGAGGCTGGGACTGTCACCACAGCAACCCTGAGACCTCCCTTTTATCATGGATTCCTGAATAAAATCTAATTTATGAGACAACATAGATCCTTTAAGGAGACATTCAAATGGAGGTTTTGCTCATTCCAGCTAAGTTGCTTTGTTTGGAGAATGCTAAGCTACTGATTCTGTGGCGGAATCACAGGGAATTATTGGTATTAATTCCCATTTTCCCCTTGTTTTCAGTAAACACAAATCACGTCGTGATTCCATGTGTGGAATGTGCTGCTCGGGAGATCCTAGGTATCCGTGTGAAACTTTCCCTTTAATAGATGATCCCTGGCACGGCCCGGCTGGTCCCCTCGCTTGCTCGCTGCCTCCTTGCTCGCCTCCTCCCTCGCACCCTTCCTCGTTCCCTTCTTCCCCCCTGTGTGTTTATCTGTCTTTCTTTACTCTCTCTCAGACCTGCTCATTTTGTGCCTGCTGCCAGTGATGAGAAAGATAAATCTGTCTCCCTCCTTTCCTTTATTTATCTTGTCTCTCCAGTCTAACGACTGTTAGCACTAACTTTTCCATTATTTGAGAATCATCGGAGCACTTAATGAAACGTATCTGTTGTCGAAACACAAATAAATAGAAACAGAAGCAAAATCCTGCAGGTGTTAGAAAGCTCGGAGCTAAAACCAAGAAATGTTGGCACAACGCAGAAAATCAGGCATCACCAATCGAGAAAGTTACTGTTGTGGAAACTGACATTTTAACTCTTCCTCTGCCCCCAGACACATCTGACTTGATGAGTATTTTATGAAATAAATAGTTTTTGAATTTTTTTCCAAAATTTAAATCTCATGGAATACAAGCAGAACTAGCCATTTGGATACAGAACTGGCTCAAAGGTAGAAGGCAGAGGGTGGTGGTGGAGGGTTGTTTTTCAGACTGAAGGCCTGTGACCAGTGGAGTGCCACAAGGATCAGTGCTGGGTCCACTACTTTTCATCATGGAAGTAGTTATGGGTATGAAAGATGCTGTCTGAGGATCTTCGGTGAATTTCTGCAGTGCATCTTGTAGGTAGTTCACGATTTACACCGGTTTAAAGAGAAGGTGACTTCTCTTGACATCACTAGCTCAGTTTAACTCCTGTCCCAGAATTTTGCTAGGAACTGCATTCTTCTTCCTTGCGTCTGTCATTAATACTGGCTTCCAGCTCATTAGGGCTTTGTGATCACACACTGGGGGTGATTATCGAAAGTAAAATAGATTGCTGCCCCCAGTGGCAGACTGCAGAAGTATGTTTTATTTTGTCAGGGGTGGTGTCTCAGTATTACACAGCCCCAATCAGAGGTGCGGTGAATGATCGGCTGAAGGCCATTCCAATAAGGGATAGAATTGTAAAACCGAAACAAGCAGTTCAGGCCATGGTGGTGTTTATCCATCACTAAAGTAGTGCAATGAATCCTGTTTCCCTGTGTCCCATGGCCAATATTTACCTTACCCATTGAACTAACTGATTCCTACCTGAGTATTGAGATTAGTCACTGACTGTTATTGCTGACACTTTGGTAGATGGTAAACCTGGTTCTTTATATCCAGCAATTTAGTCACTCTGCTTCTGTCACTAAAATCAGAGCTCTCTATTCCACCACCTCTCCAGTTTCCAAATAAAAATATTATCCAGTCCTCTGCCCTGACAGCAATTCCTGTTCTCTGTCTTTCCAGATGTCTCAAGTAGGATTCCATTTCTCCACCTCTGTGAACACAGTAACTGACTCAGGTCTGAAAAATATTGCCTGCACCTTCACTGTCACTGGGTCAGAATGCTGCAACTCTGTACCTGACCATACCCTGAGAGAAGCCTCACCCCATCACTGCTGGGAGTAAGAAAGGTGCCTCACTCCACCAGCCAGCACAGTGGCTCAGTGG
Organism: Chiloscyllium punctatum; assembly: GCF_047496795.1. Lineage (NCBI taxonomy): Eukaryota > Metazoa > Chordata > Chondrichthyes > Orectolobiformes > Hemiscylliidae > Chiloscyllium > Chiloscyllium punctatum. The sequence goes on from NC_092775.1 coordinate 4,247,041, forward strand.
TTAGCGCTGCCGCCTCACAGTGCCAGGGATCCGCATTCGATTCCAGCTTCAGGCGACTGTCTGTGTGGAGTTTGCACATTCTCCCCATGTCTGCGTGGGTTTCCTGCAGGTGCTCCGGTTTCCTCCCACAATCCAAAGATATGCAGGTTAGGTGAATGGGCCATGGGAATTTGCTGGTTGTGTTCAGGGGTGTGCAGGCTAGGTGCATGAATCAGGGGTATATGTAGGGTAATAGCATAGGGATGGGTTACTCTTCAGAGGGTCAGTCTGTTGAGCCCAATAGCTTGTTTCCACACTATAGGAATCTGTGAAAAGGCACTCGGGGTGGGTGTGGGGGGTGAAGACAGAGGGCACTAAACATCGGCCAATATTGCTGTCCTGAGACTGGATTACAGCAAGTTCACTGCCAAATGCTGCCGTTGTTCTGAGGAGGAATCCCTGGGTTTTGATACCAAAGGCTGTGGTTTCTGGGAGAACTCTTAATTCTCTTCCTATGAAATTCCTCACATCACTGAGTTAAAATAGTGGATGAGGTAACATCGCTGTTGGAGGGCTCAACAGTAATCTAAACTGTAACCTTACTTAATATTGTTGTTAGTTCACACAAACCCACGGCACAGAGTGAGGCTTTTTGTCCCGTGAAGCCACTTTGAAAGAGGTTAGCAATTAATTGCATCATGTTGTTCTTTCCTTTTGCCTTGACACGTTGTCTATCCCCTTTCTTTAGTTGCTCACGGGTTGGGGATGTTGTTATCAAAACTAGCATTTACTGCGCATCCCTAATTCTCCTTGTGAATGTGAGAGTGCAACACCTTTTTGAGCAGCTTGTTCCAATTCCTGTGGGGACCAATAGCCTCAAGCGTGAGACCAAAAGTGATCAACTTCGATGGATCACACAGGGTTGTGCGTTTAAAGACATTTACTGTAACAAACCAGCTTAGATAAACACAGGTTAAACACAATTTAGTACATAATGAATATACTGAACTGTAGCAATTGTTCTTCACTTGCTGAAGATTTACAGTTTTAAAGAAATCAATCCAACATCCATCATTGAATCATTGTGTTGAATGATTATCAAAAGGTTGCTTTCTCAGTTTTGAGTAGATTTCTGAAGTGACTATCAGGTATAAGGTTGATTCTGGTGGAAATTCTACAAGGATGAATCTTCTGGATTCCTCCAGTTGGAATTGTATGTAACCAGAGACCTTCTCCTCTCCCTCATTCTACCTGGTCATCTACAGCAGGTACATAATTTCCTCACTGCCGATCACCCTCTGCAGCCTTTCATCTCTCTCTCTCTCTCTCTCTCTCTCTCTCTCTCTCTCTCTCTCTGAGACTTCTGCCTGTGTCAGATTATTCGGAATCACTAAGTCTAGCCACACTTAGCCCAGTAAGCTCTTGCCTTTGTTTGCAAATGTGAACATTCCCACTGAATCTCACTCAATGCCTCTCTGTTTCCATAGTAATAATGTATACTATTCCTGTGGCTGGCTAGAATTCACAAACGTCCTGTTTACTTCCTGATATTATCTGGATTTAAAGGAACAATCCCTAAATATAATTAACTTATAACGCCCCCCATTGATGATACACTTCACTCCACTGTGCTGGTAAAGTGGGAGGATAACCAGGATATTGACTCTGAAACAGTAGAGGGTCAGTGATACGTCTCCAAGTCAGGATGGTGAGTGGCTTGCTGGGTCTGTTGAAGGATGTGTAGGTAATTTGAATGTGGGGGCTGATGTATTCCGATATAGTCAATGCCTGATGAAACAATCGCAAGTAAAAGATCAGCAAAAACTAGAGGATTCCAGAACCATGTCACCCCCTCCAGGTGTATTCTTGTGGAGACTAGTGGCATTTTGAATTTTAAAAGCAATTTCATAACCATTTAGCCAGTTAGAGAAGAGAGAGAGTGGCAAACCAGAGAGGAAGAGAGACATAAAACTGTGGAGGTCAGTTTTAAAATGCCACAAAGTTCTAATTGTTGGTTAACAATGAGCAGCAGACTAGGGAGTTCTACATTCTAATGTTACTGTTTAGATCGGAGGTCAGAGTGTGGTTAGTTCCCCAAATTTCAGATTTATAAGTAACAGCATTTGACTAACAAAAAAAAAGAATTGATCTCTGACAGACAAGCATCCGATGTTGGAAAAAAGCTGTATTTTCAAACAACAGACCATCCTGGCCACGGTATTCCCAATTCAGGAAGAACAGTCAATTCTCCACGCAGACCAGTGAGTCAGGCTTTATTTTTTTAAAACAAAAATGCTTCCTTCTCCATCTTGAATCTGATTTTTTTTGCATTCATTCGTGGAATGAGGACATCACAAGCTAGGCCAACATTTACTGCCCACTCCTAATTACCCAGAGGGCATTGAGTTAACTACATCGCTGTGGGTCTGGAGTCACATGTAGGCCAGACCAGGTAAGGATGGCAGTTTCCTCCCCTAAAGGGACATTAGTGAACCAGATGGGCTTTTACAAGAATTGTATATAAGAAGTGTATATATTAAGACAAGATGCTAGAAATCTGAAACAAACACAGAGCATGCTGGAGAATCTCAGAAGTCTGGCAGAATCTGTGGAGAGAGAAACAGAGCTAATGTTTTGAATCTGGTACAATTTGTCGTCAGAACTGAAAGAGGTTGGGAAGTTTTATTGTATAGTTTTGGCTGAGATGGAGGAGGGGCTAAATTGAACAGCTGGGGATGTCAAGGCTTGTTGCTAAAGACTAAGGGGTTGTGAATGCTAGTGAGCTGGATTGGAGTGATAATGGTGGCCTTGCACAACCCCTTGGTCTTGAACAGTCGACCTCAACACCATCTGTTCCCTTTACCCTCTCCTCCATTTCTGTCAAAACTATAAAAAGCCCATTTTCAAACATCTTCCAGTTCTGAAATTAAATCATGTCGGAAACTCTGTTTTCTCAATTGACAGTGGTTTCATGGTTAGCTTTAGATTAGCTTTAATTCCAGATTTATTGAATTCCAAATTCACTATTTGCCATGGTGGGATTCAAACCCATACCTTGGAACATTTTTGTGATGTTCCTGAATTATTAGCACAGTGGCGTTACCACCGTCCACCCCCCCATGGTTTGTGCAAGGCCACCAGATGACCCTTGCTGAGGCAGTGCTGTGTTTGAACCTTGTCCGTCCTTCTGTACTTTCAAGCACATCACTCTCACTAACTCACCAGCAAGAACATTCTAAGCTACCCAACTCCCTCACCCTACCAGTATAGACTTTGCCCAGATTCAGGAAGTGGAAGCTGACCTCTCCGTGTTGAAGATCTCTTTGGCTCTTCACATTATCAGGAGGTCGGTTTGCAATGAATCAAGTGCGGAAAGTGATTGAGGAGGCCCAGATTCCTAAGGGATCAAATTCTAAGAAAAAAAAGAGTTGCTTCAAAATGCTGAATTTCCTTTTACTGAAAATTTCTGTGCCAAATGAATGGTTTCATATTATTTCCATAATGTATAAAGTGGTAGTCAGTTCCTGTAATTGGATGTCCAGTTTGAGGGTAGTTTCTAGTGAGGATAGTGGATAGTATCTCTGGGGCAGGAGATCCACTCTGGGACTTGATGACCAAGGAAGGTGTGAAGCAGCCAAATAAATAGGTAAACTTACTAGCACGGGCAGTAGGTGCGATAGAATTAGGATTAAGACTCCACATGAAGTTTCTTGCAAAGTTACCTCATTCCATGGTGGGGAGGACACAGTCCCTGGTGGTCATACAACCAAAGGTGTGTTGACCCTCACTGAAATCTAGATGTCCAGTAGAGTTAGGCTGCCATTAGAGACCATGATGATCCCATGAAATTGGAAGTTAAGGGTTGTGTCAACTGGAGAATGACTAGAAAGGCCATGGAGGAGTTAGGACAGTGCGATTGCTTTCTCATTGGAAGAGTGTTAATGGGCATCAGAGAGAATGCAGAGGTGAAATAGATAAATTATACAGGAATACTTCCATTACTATTTGAACAATTAAAACACCATAAAAAACATCTCTTGTCATTCAGCAGACGAGCGATGACTGCTCACTTCAGACGTCAGTTTTAGAATCAAGTAATTTAATTTATTTCTGGATTATCTTGAAGAAAAGTTCTTTAAGTAAAGGGATAGGACTGCTTCTATTTCTGGTAATGGTGATTTCTTTGCATGAACTCCGAGTTGTTTGAATGGTCCTTGCATTGGTTTGCCTTTGCTGACAGCCTTCCCTTCTGCCTGTCTCTCTGTTCTCCTTCAGCCAGTGCCCCGTTCCCCATCTCCAGTCTTTAGCCCACCTCAAATCCCCAAAACTGCCGCTCCCTCCTTCCCAAGCCTGACCCCAACACTGCAGTTTGCCTGTGTGCATGCCCATTACCTCGGAGTGGAGAGCTCAGCATGTTGTTGTGTTTTAAGTGACGGGCTGTTTCAGTAAGTTCTGTTGCAGACAATGCCTGTTGGAATACAAGACCTGGTTTGCACTTCACAAAGTTCCATGCTCTTCGCTTTTGACCCACCTTTTGTGTTAACTCTGTCCAAGTATTTATTCCTTGTATGAACCATGGATTCCTACATGTCTTGGTAGAAAATGAACAATAGATTTTGGTTTTGAAATCTCTGTTGCTTTCTGTTTTGGTTGTTTAGGGCGTACAGTACATGGCACAGGGTCCTAGTCTCTGAGTGGTTACTTTTGGAATGGGGATTTTGATGATGGTGCTTGACTCTGTATTTATTAATGACATCATTGCCATGGCATTGGAAATCCCATATCCCTGAAACAGGATAAATGGCAGGGAAAACAGACTTGGGTTGAATAGTATGAGGGTAAATGTATCTTTGGCATTTTGCTAAACTATTACCTTTGGCAATCGAAATGTTAACTGTGGAGTGGTGTCCATGATAGGAGAGTGTGTACCTGGACCATGGGAGGAGATATAATATCAGCTGATGGGGTCATTGCTAGGGGAGCTTACAAAGACTTACAAACTTCAGGCTTTATATTGGCCACACCTGTTATATCCTGTGACATTTCCAAATCCCATCATATTTAAGACAATTAAGCAGATCTCAGGAACAGGAATCACTCCAATTCCAGTGAATCAGGCCCATTTCCTGTTACAAGGTGACAGCTCTATGAATACATTGTGTCACCTTTGTAGACAACAGCCTGTCATGTAAATGATTGTAATACCAATTCAACTTATTCTTCAGATTCTTTCCCATTCTCCAGGAGAGGCAAAGTTAAATACCCACCCTCTACACACACACTCTCACATACAGTCACTCTCACACACAAACATTCACGTATGCAACACACACTCTCCCATGCACATACAGTCACTCTCACACTCACATACAGACACACTTTATCACACATGCAAACATGCACTGCCTCACACACACACACACACACACACACAATCGCACACTCACAGTCACACACACAGTCTCACACAGACACATTCTTACACACGCATGCGCATACACACACAAAGACACAGTCACACAGACATACAACTCACACAGGCACACACACACACACACACACACACAGTCATACACTCACACAGACACAGTCACACACAAACAGACATGCACTCACACAGGCACATGCACACACACACACAGTCACACACACACACACACACATACACTCACACAGGCGCACACAGACACAGTCACACACTCACACACAGACATACATGCACACACACACACACACACACACACACACACACACACACACACACACTGGAGACTGTCACCGGAGATGGAAATGGTGAGGTCAAGAAAGGGGAGGGAAGTGTCCGAGATGGACCAAGTGAATTTAAGAGCAGGGTAGAAGTTGTGGGTAAAGATGATGAACTGCTCCAGTTCAGCCTGGGTCCAGGACGCTGCACTGGTACAGTCCCAGCCTCCTGCCTGTCTACTTTCCTTCTCCTCAGCTCTCACTACACTCCCTGTTCTCTAGCTCTCTCCTTCCGATCTCTTCAGTCCCCCTCTGACTCTCTCTCTGGCTCCCTCGCCTCTAATTTTGTGTCGCTGCCTTCCCTACTTTCTCTTTGTCATCTTCACTCTTTCCTCTTTTTCACTGTCAGTCCCCAGAGTGTTTGTTGTTATTTTTTGGTGGGGTGTGTTATTCAGGAGGAGGGAGACCCAGGCCCTCGACAGTTACAGGATGAGGTGGAACACTCCTTCATACCTGAGGGGAACCAGCTCCTTTAGGAAGCTGCCTCTATGTACCACGTGCTACAGCTGGCACTTTGCTGCATTTGGCAGTCAGTGAGGAACCCTGCTTTTGGGGAGGTGGGCTGGTATGTTGCAGTGAGGAGGGGGGTAGTCAGAATGAGAGACAGACAGAGGTGGCACTGGTCAGGAGAGGTCAGAGGGGTGTACTGAGTCAGCATCTGTGATGGCTATAATCATTTAGATTTATCATGTCTGTGGGAGGTTTAACGATGAATTCAATCTGATTTCACTGGTCTGTGTGTGTATGTGTGTGTACATGTGTGTGTAAGTGTGTTCAAGTGTGTATACATGTGTGTGTTCATGTGTATAAGTATGTACGTGAGTGCATGTGTATACGTGTATGTGTCTATACATGAGTGTGTACACGTGTGTATATGTGAGTGCCTGTGTGTGTACGTGAGCCTGTGTATATGTGAGTGTGTGTGTACGCGTGTGTGTGTATGTGAACATGTATATACGTGTGTGTGTGTATACGTGAGTATGTGTACATGTATATGAGTGCATGGTGTGTGTGTATGTGAGTTTAAATACATCTGTGTGTGTACATGTGTGTGCGTGTGTGTACATGTGTGTATGTGAACGTGTGGATACGTGAGTATGTGTACATGTGTGTGCGTACATGTGTGTATGTGAACATGTGTATACGTGTGTGTATGAGTGTGTGTATGTGAACATGTGTATATGTGTGTGTGTGTATGAGTGTGTGTATGTGAATGTGTGTGTGCGTACATGTGTGTATGTGAACATGTGTATACGTGTGTGTGTATGTGAATGTGTGTGTGCGTACATGTGTGTATGTGAACATGTGTATACGTGTGTGTGTGTATGTGAATGTGTGTGTGCGTACATGTGTGTATGTGAATGAGTGTATGAGTGTGTGTCTCCAATAACCCTGGGAGCAGGGGCTGGGATTCTGGGTGGGGCTGCAGACTGTGCCTGCGCTGTGGGGAGCTGGGAGCGGGGAGTGCTGTGCTGAGGCCGGGGTTGATGAAGAGTCTGTGTGTTTTTGCAGCAACAAGGTCAGCCTGAGGGAGCGGTTTTCCAGCCCTAAGGGCCCCAGCAGTAAAGGGAAAGGTTCCCCTCAGAGCACCGTGCGCCGCTCACCGAGTGCAGAGCAGACCATCGAGGACAGCCCAGACAAGGTGCACAAAAGCTGGAGCTTCACCGACAGAACACGCTTCAGGCACACCTTCCGGCTGAAAGGAGCAGGCTCACGGCAGAACTCCGAGGGTGCGTGCATGGCACAGACTGGCACATCAATCCTGGCCCATTCCCTGATTCTATTCAGTTATCAGCCCAGGGCTGGTCCTCCCCAATTACACCCAGACGCGGTGGGTTAGTCACCCAGACACGGTGGGTTAGTCACCCAGACGCGGTGGGTTAGTCACCCAGACACGGTGGGTTAGTCACCCAGACACGGTGTGTTAGTCACTCAGACGTGGTGGGTTAGTCACCCAGACGCGGTGGGTTAGTCATCCAGACGCGGTGGGTTAGTCAGCCAGACGCGGTGGGTTAGTCAGCCAGACGCGGTGGGTTAGCCACCCAGACGCGGTGGTTTAGCCACCCAGACGCGGTGGGTTAGTCACCCAGACGCGGTGGGTTAGTCACCCAGACGCGGTGGGTTAGTCACCCAGACGCGGTGGGTTAGCCACCCAGACACGGTGGGTTAGCCACCCAGACGCGGTGGGTTAGCCACCCAGACGCCTGGGCTCAAAATCCAGACAACAGTGCAATACCGAGGGAGTGCCGCACTGTCGGAGGGTCAGTGCTGAGGGAGTGCCGCACTGTCGGAGGGTCAGCGCTGAGGGAGTGCCTCACTATCGGAGGGTCAGCACTGAGGGAGCGCCGCACTGTCGGAGGGTCGGCGCTGAGGGAGTGCGCACTCTTGAAGGGTCAGTGCTGAGGGAGTGCCGCGTTGTCGGAGGGTCAGCGCTGAGGGAGCGCCGCACTGGCGGAGGGTCAGCGCTGAGGGAGTGCCGCACTGTCGGAGGGTCAGCGCTGATGGAGTGCCTCACTGTCGAATGGTCAGTGCTGAGGGAGTGCGCATTGTTGGAGGGTCAGTGCTGAGGAAGCGCCGCACTGTCGGAGGGTGAGCGCTGAGGGAGCGCCGCACTGTCGGAGGGTGAGCGCTGAGGGAGCGCCGCACTGTCGGAGGGTCAGCGCTGAGGGAGTGGGCACTGTGGGAGGGTCAGCGCTGAGGGTGTTCCTCACTGTGGGAGGGTGAGCGCTGAGGGAGCGCCGCACTGTCGGAGGGTCAGCGCTGAGGGAGCGCCGCACTGTCGGAGGGTCAGTGCTGAAGGAGCGCCGCACTGTCGGAGGGTCAGCACTGAGGGAGTGCGCACTGTCGGAGGGTCAGTGCTGAGGGAGCGTCGCACTGTCGGAGGGTGAGTGCTGAGGGAGTGCCGCACTGTCGGAGGGTGAGCGCTGAGGGAGTGCCGCACTGGCAGAGGGTGAGCGCTGAGGGAGTGCCGCACTGGCAGAGGGTGAGCGCTGAGGGAGTGCCGCACTGGCAGAGGGTCAGTGCTGAGGGAGTGCCGCACTGGCAGAGGGTCAGTGCTGAGGGAGTGCCGCACTGGCAGAGGGTCAGTGCTGAGGGAGTGCTGCATGATGCTAGATAATATGTTCCGACTGAAGCTTTGTTCCCTCTATTTACTGGGGGTAATGTATTGCTGATCGTGACAGTATTTTGGTGAAGAGGGGAGTATTCTCACATATGGCCTGGCAGTGACTGGCCTGAGAGTAGCAGTTGGGCCGATTTCCAATGTGATCGCTCTGTGTTTCAGACCATTCGAGTCTCCCTGAAGAGGACATGCCAGATAACAGGAGCTGTCAGTGTGAGTTCATCACAGATGACCTCACCCCCGGACTGAAGGTTTCCATCCGAGCTATGTGGTAAGACTCTGACCGAACATTACATTGTGTCTTTGAGAGCTATGTTCTGAGCTGTGGCCAATCTGTGATGTCTCCAGTGGTATACTGCAGTAATTGGAGTGAGTCAAACCTGGAGAGATGCAAACTGTGAGGGTGGGGGATTAGGGGGATGATACCCAGTGCACTGGCTCACTGGCAAATATACTATTCAGCTGGTGTTGCCTCAAGCTGCTTTGAGACTTTTCCTGAGTAATGTGGCCCAGAAATCAGGGCATGCCAATTAGCGATGGACCCCTTCAGTATTAGAGTGTGACAATGTGGGGAATGATAATACAGTGGGTGTAGGGTTCCCCATCCTGGCTTCATCGGGTACCTGTTATTTCCTGCACTGACCTCCGAGCAGCCTCTGACAATCCCTTTAAGCTAAATAATGCGCTAGCCTAGCCCCAGTTTTCATCTCCCTCCCCCACCCCCCCAAACCCAATTCACAAAGAAGCCTCTCTGTCATGTCACGAGACCATGACTTGCTGATCACGGTAACCATGGTCTTTGTTTTGTGACCCCTTCCCTTTTCAGAGGGGAGCTGTCCGTCTCATGTTAATGGCACTGGCCTAGTAATCCCATTGGTTAATGGCCCTGAATTATGGGTTCAAATCCCACAGCAGCAGCTAATGAGTGACTCTGGAGTTGAAAGCTGCTGTCAGTTACAGCTACCATTGGTTGCTGAGGGAAATCCCATTCAGTTCACTGCTGTTCCTCAGGGAAGTGAATCTGCTGTCTTTACCTGGCCTTACCTAGATGTGATTCCAGACCCACAGCAGTGTGGTTCACTCTTGATTGCTGCCTGAAATGGCATTTAGGGACAGCAGCCAATACTGGCCTTGTCCATCTAAGAATAGACTTTTGGAAAGTTAGCATTAACAGTGCACATAGAGAGGTGACGGTCTAGTGATATTATCACTGGACTGTTAACCCAGAGACTCTCACAGAGATGATGGCGTTTGAATTTAATAAATATCCGGAATTAAGAATCTAATGGTGACCAGGAATCCATTGTCAGGAAAAACCCATCTGGTTTTAGGGAAGGAAATCTGCCATCCTTACCTAGTCTGGGCTGTATGTGACTTCAGAGCCACCCAGGTTGACTCTGAACTGCTCTTGAAGTGATTAAATATGGGCAATAATCACTCACTGGCCAGTGATGTCCTCATCCTGTGAACGAATAAAAAAGCAATCTTAATGGCTTCCAAGTGATGAGCTCTCCAAGTAACAGGGGCTAGACTAAGATGAAGATGTCCCAAGTGCTTTCAAATAGATGAGTGAGGGAAATTTTGCTTGGAGCAGTTACACTCTCGATGTTAGGAGGAGAAGTAGAATTGGGGAGGGTCCCAGGGGCTGGTTATTGTCCAGTGACCCAGTGCAGGGAGGTGAGAGTCTGATACATAACAAACTTGCTCCACTGACCAATGCTGAGCCTCACAGAGTGAAGGAATGTAATGAAGTGTAAACCCAGCACGACTCAACCATTCAGAGGAGCGGGAGGGTGGAGGGTGGAGGGTGATACTGCTGGAGGAACCAGACAGACTGATTGGCTTTCCTTTCTGCTCTCGTCAGCCAGCTCTAACTGTGAGGAAACTTTCTTTGTAGCATTATGCGATTTCTTGTTTCGAAACGGAAGTTCAAGGAGAGTTTGCGGCCGTACGATGTCATGGATGTGATCGAGCAGTATTCCGCGGGCCACTTGGACATGCTCTCCAGAATCAAAAACCTCCAATCCAGGCAAGCATCCACTCTTCATTCAACTGCTGCCCCTATCCCCCTCGGTCATGTCCCCGACTGCCCGTGAGCAGCTCCATCCCTGTCAGAATCTGTGAAACACAGTGACACACCCCAACAGTACATACTTGTCACATTGACCAGATTTCTATCCAATTGTTACTCAGTAGAGTATTTCGAGAGTTGATCTCACTTATCATAGAATCATAGAATCCCTTCAGTGTGCAAGGAGACCATTCAGCCCCTTGAGTCCACACTGAACTTTCAAAGGGGATCCCACCCAGTCCCACCCCGACCCTGTAAGCCTGTATTTCCCGCAGCTAACACACCTAACCTGCACACTCCTAGACACTATGGGCAATTTAGTACAGCTAATTCAGCTTAAACTGCACATCTGTGGACTTTGGGAGGAAACTGGAGCACCCGGAGGAAACACACACAGACACGGGGGAGAATGTGCAACCTCCACACAGACAGTCGCCCAAGGCTGGAATCGAACCCAGGTCCCTGGGGCTGTGAGGCAACAGTGCTAAACCACTCTTTCAGAAAATAACATTTTTGGAATATATAATACTTAAGCTCAAACTCCAGGCCAACTCACTGCTGTACTGAGGGAGTGCTGCACTGTTGGAGGTGCTATCTTTTAAATAGGGTATTACACCAAGGCCCTGTCTAGCATCTCACATGGAGGCCACACGGCCAGTATTCAAAGATATCTGGTCAGCATGGACAGGTTGGACCCAAGGGTCTGTTTCAGTGCTATACCTCACTGTGACTGTAACAACAGGGGACCTCTTCCCAATCTCCTGGCCATGAAAATATCACATTGTTATTTATGGGATCCTGCTGTGAGCAAATTGGCTGCCATATTTTCGATATTCCAATGGTGACAGCATCTATAACATTATTTCATTGGTTGTGAATTTCTTTGATGCATCCTGAAGTTGTGAAAAGGTGCTTTTTAAGTCTAGGTCTTTTTCCATGTTGTGTGGTGTGTAAGGCACAGGTGACATTGGGCTTATAATTCCCAGAGCTGTCCACCAGAGGGCTCTCCTCACCTCATGCCTGAGTCAGTGATAGAGATTGGTCACTGTGGTTAGCCCATTATAACATTCTAACCAGAATGGTAGAAGGCAGATTGGATGGTGCTTGTTCCGTTATTAAGTGTGATTCCTATATTTCTCCATTTGTCTATTGAACTGAGTGAGACTGTACAAGACGTATTATAACACATTAATGTTAAGGACGTGGAGTAGGCCATTTAGGATTGAGATGAGGAGAAATGTCTTCACCCAGAGAATGGGGAGTCTGCCACAGGAATGATCTGAGGCCCAAGTCAACGAAGGAGCCAGATAACAGTTCTTTGGCCTAAAGCGATCAAAGGGTATGGGGGAGAAAGCAGGAACAGGAGCCTGGGTTGGATGATCAGTCATGATCATATTGAATGACATAGTAGACTTGAGGGGCTGAATAGCCTACACCAGCTCCGACTTACTATGTTTCCGTTTGATGGGTGCAGTGGTGCTAAGTACAAAACAAAAACTTCAAACAAAGTTTTAATGTAGATTTTATAATGAGAAGGTACATTGATGTAAGATTTTAAATACATTTTCATTATGAAAACTTCATCCTCAAAATAATTAGCTTCAGTTGAACCTAAAGAATGAAATGCTAAAGGGGAAAACCTGGTAGACTTCTGACTGCATTTAATTAGACAGTTTGAAAAATGCATATTTTCGAATCAAATATATTTATTCCAAAATTATTAGTTCTGTTAGCGTGTACCACTAATAAATGTTTATTTTCACACCCTGTAAAACAGATAGTGTTTTTGCTTGAGATGGTATGGGGGGGAGATAGTGCTATGTTTAAAAATAAGTCTTTTTCCTGTATTGCGGCCAGGTCATGTGGAATTCTTTACCACCAAAGGGAGCTCAAATTGTCTAAGAGTTCATATTTAACACATCAATATCCATATGTTAAACAAAGCAGCAAAAGACATTCAAGGATTTACAAGGTTTTTTTTTATAAATCTCAGAAATTGCTGGGAAAACTCAGCAAATCTGGCAGCATGTGTGGAGAGTGAAAAAGAGTAAATGTTTCAGGTCCAGTGACCCTTCTTCAGAACACTTTTAGGCCCGAAAGGTTAATTCTGCTTTCTATCTACAGCTAATGCCAGACCTGCTGAGTTTTCCCAGCAATTTCCCGCACAGGGCCCTCCGTTGGGGAGCCTTGCTACTCTGCAGTAAAACAGAACACCATGGACAGAGGAAGGAGTCAAAGTGGGTGGTGTGTAGCATCAGCCCAGACAGGAATCTCCTGTACAGCAGGAGGAAGGACATGGTGGGGCACTTGTAGAAGGCATCTCAGGATGTGGAGTACAGGCTTACCTTCCCCCAGTGCTGGTGCCAATGCCCCATGAACCAGAACCCACTTCTCTCACACCTGTCTTTGAATCACACATTCACCACTCTAACCTATGCCAATTTACATGTGGCTCAGGGAGTAATGCAGAGATTGCAACTATTTGAGGATCTGCATCTTATAGTGGCATCTGGGTCCTCAGACTGACAATGCAGAATCTCCTGTGGTACCTCCATGCACTACAGTGACTGGATCCTCCCCATCCTGGTGCAGGTTCCTCTCTCACTCTGAGTAGGTGTTCCAATCTCTGACATTGGGCAGACAGCGCAGTCACCTCTTTGTTGGGGGATGTGCGTCAATTCTTCTCAGGGTGGAAGTGGGTGCTGCAGATGCTGGAGATCAGAGTCAAGATTAGAGTGGTTCTGGAAAAGCACAGCAGGTCAGGCAGCATCCGAGGAGCAGGAAAATCGACGTTTCGGGCAAAAGCCCTTCATCAGGATTCCTGGTACAAAGAAGCCTCCCTGATACACCGCAGTGCCTGTGTTTCAGCCTACAACACAAGGCTTAAGTTAAAGATGTTTGTGTTTGTAATGTGCTGCACATGAGTTTGCTCAGAACCAAACTGGTCTCCATCAGCTGCAACTGTGACACATCCTGTTCTGCCATCCTTAACATGTCCGAAGGAACTGCCAAAGTTTTACATTCAACTTTGCGTTTAATTATGTTTTGTAAATCTTATGAAGCTTCCCACCTGCTGCTAAAGTATTTTGAACCTTTGAAGTAGAATAAACTATAGTCTCTTTGCTGGATACTCATGACATGTCTAGCTTCTTCTGCTGGGGCAGGCAGGAATCAGCACAGCAAACCTTTAACATACATTTCAGCGATGTTTAAAAAATTAAGTTAGTTGTTCAATCCAGTTTCAGTTTAATCTTAATGACATAGGACAAAGAGAAGGCCAATCATCCCCTTGAACCTGTCTCAATACTCAGTGAGCTCATGATCAATCTGTGACCTCAATATATATCACTATTTCATAACTTGGGTTAGCAACAATCTATCAATGGATAAATGTAAAACCAACAACTAGTAGGATATCCAGCTGGTCCTGCATACCCCCTTTGTGTAGGTCAATGTTTCCTAACTTCCCTCCTGAAAGGTCTGGTCCCAATATTTAGACTGTGCTCCTGGATACTTCAAAATTAGAGATTTCATTTCATTCTCTCCATTTGATTAATTTTCCTTAATGTTTTGAAAGCTTTGATCAAATCACCCTATCACTTTCTAAATTTCAGGTGATGGCCCAGTGCTATTATCTCTAGACTATTAATCTAGAGACCCAGGTAATGTTCTGGGGACCTGGGTTCAGCTCCTGCCATGGTAGAAGAATTCAATCAAAGTCTGGGATTAAGACCCTAACGATGACCATGAATCCATTGATTGTCAGGCAATGTCCATCTGGTTCACTAACCATCCTTCAGGGAAGGAATCTGTCATCCTAATCAGGTTTGGTCTACATGTGACTCCAAACCCACACTTAACTACCCTCTGGGCAATTAGGGGTGGGCAATAAATGCTAACTGTCACACAAGGTGAATGGTTGCTTGGTTAAGTGACTGAGAGGTTCAAGCACCCAAATCCCAACCAGAGTCAACATCTTCAGGAGAGAAGGAGGGCTGAACAATGGCAACACAAAATAATGCTGGGTGGTTCAGTGGTTAGCACTGCTATCTCACAGGCACCAGAGACACAGGTTCGATTCCAGCCTTGGGTTACTGTCTGTGTAGAGATTGCACATTCCCTCTGTGTCTGTGTGGGTTTCCGGGTGCTCAAGTTGCCTTGCACAGTCCAAAGATGTGCAGGTTAGGGTGGACTGACCATGCTCAATTACCACATAGTGTACAGGTTGACGGGTTAGCCATGGCAAAAACCCAGTGGGATGGGTGGGGTGGGGTGGGATGATTTTCAGAGTGTTGGTGCAGACTCAGAATCATACAACATGGAAACTGACCCTTTGTCCCAACTTGTCCATGCTGACTAGGTTTCCCAAACCAAAGTAGTCCCATTTGGCCAACATTCCTCTAAACCTTTCCTATCCATGTACCTGTCCAAATATCTTTTAAATTTTGTAATTGTAGCCCCCTCTACCATTCACTCTGGCAGCCTGTTCCAAAACTTGACTCAGTTGACCAAATGGCCTTGTGTCTGCACTGTGGGGATTCTATGATTCTGTGAATATTGCAGGTTTGACAGGACTTCACATTCCTGATGAAGGGCTTTTGCCCGAAACATCGATTTTCCTGCTCCTCGGATGCTACCTGAACTGCTGTGCTTTTCCAGCACCACTCTAATCTAGAGTCTGGTTTGCAGCATCAGCAGTCATTGTTTTTACCTAGGACTCCACAGGTATTGACAAAATGGAGGAGAATAGAACTGGAGCAATTAAATTGGCGAGAGAATTGATATTGTGGCAGGAGATGCTTATGTACTAAGTTGACAGGATGTGATTGGTGGGGTCCTCTAGAGATCTGTATGGGTACCATTCAGTGAGTGAGTTGGATCAAGCAATAGAGATCCATCGATCCATGTTTTCTGACATTAAGTTCATTGCCACAGTGTTGGGGGGGGATAAGCCACAAAAAGACACATGATCGATTCAGTAAGGGGACAGAACTCTGGCAAAATCAGAATTAACGTAGAGAGAGTGCAGAGATTTTTGGGGAATGCTGCAGATACGTATTCCAAAAACACCTCACTTTGTTTCCTCCCTTTGACATGAATGGAAAGCTGCCAGACATTGAGATTACGACAAAGTACAACACTGGGGACGTTTTGACTAGTAAACACGAAACTGCAGACTGAGACATTTATTGGTACAAGGCACTTAGTAGTTAGTCTTACAATTGACTTTCACTTGCACCATTTCCAGAGTTAGCTCGTGAATGGGTCACATCTTGTACATGGCAACATTTAAACCATCACATTGACCAGAGAGGGCTTTCACCACCTTTGATCAAATCCATTGCAGACGATTTAACCATTTTGCCAAAACTCATTTGACCATTTATGAAACATTGTAAAGAACTTTTCACATTTAGGTCCTTGTGAAAATTTAACAGCAAGTATTGCATACTCTGTTGAGTACATTTTACTCAGTGCTTCAGAGGTCAGGTTTGCTGTCTCTGTGTCAGAGCTGAGAGTTTCTGAGTCTGAAATTTGTTGTTGTATTGCAGGAGATGATCATCTAATGTATAACTTTCAGGAGACGGTCGTTGAGTTGTAGCTGGGATATTAAGTATGGGTTCTACCCCATTTCATGTACCATCAGTGGGATATATCTACCTCAATCCTTTACCCTCGGTTTCACATCATCATTGCACAGATTTTATATCACAAGCTTAATGTTGTATCTGGGGCCCCTGGACACAACCAACATGTCTGACTATGTATGGAATACAGTCATTGAACAGTAAGATGTAATTGTCAGGCTGGAACTAAACAGAGCTGTCTTACATAGCACCAACACAGAGAAAAACTAGAACAACTACAGATGCTGTAAATCAGAAACAAAAACAGAAATTGTTGGAAATGCTCAACAGGTCTGGCAGCATCTGTGGAGAGAAATCAGAGTGAATGTCTTGAGAAAGGGTTACTGGACCCGAAACGTTAACTCTGCTATCTCCTCACAGATGCTGATCTCTTCCAGCAGCCTCTGTTTTTGTTACTAATACAGAGAAACGCTGGAGAAACTCGGCAAGTCTGGCAGCATCTATGGAGAGTGAATGTTTTGCGTTTGTGTTCTGATGAAGAGTCACACCGGACTCAAAACGACTCCACTTTCTTTCCATAGATGCCACCATACCTGCTGAGTTTCTGCAGCAATCTCTGTATTTGGTTCAGATTTCCAGCGTGTGAAACATTCTGCCTGTATTTTGCATGCTGAGGGGCTGGTGTATTGACATTTTACAGGTGCTGACTGTTTCAGAGAGTTATGGTGAGGTCACAGAAAAAAGTCCTGCTTATGAGATGGATTCTTCCAACACGACCATTCCCAGGAATGTTCTCGACACTGTCTGTGTCACTCGGTTGATTAATGTACTGCCGTGTTGTAATTTTGTTGTCTCCTCACATTGCTTCATTATGCCTTTTGCTGGTGTTCTCTTTTATTTCACTCTGCCAGGATAGATATGATTGTGGGTCCCCCACCCCCTTCAACTCCCCGGCATAAGAAGTTAAAGGGAATCCTCACCACTTCTAAAGATTCAATCCAATACTCTCCTAGGTTAGGACTCATCGACAGAATGCTTACTTTGTCTCACTCAAGAGTTATTACTTACACAGCCAACCCCCTTCTTTGGGCACAGAACCGTTAAAAAAAAAACTAAAATTAAAATTCATTCTCGGTTTCTTCGAAGGATTTGTTGCAAGTTCAGGTTAAAATTCACTCAGCATTTGATGTTATCACCCAAAGGGTATAGATGAGAGAGTAAGTGCGAACCAAAGAGATTGATGAAGGGGTTTTGCTGTAAGTGTTTCTATTGCACTGTGTAAAACTGGAGAAAGCTTTTTGATGTTTTCTGAGTAATTGGGAATGCTTGTGATTCTAATGGCAGGCAGTGGGCAAGAACTAACATTGTTTGCGCTTTTGGGTTTGAATTTGCTATTCATTATTTGCATGGAAGCATGAGGCATATGAGGCATGGATACATTCTGAGGGAGAGGGCAACGTGAAATGTGACAGGCCACCTTTCATTCAACTAAAGAACAAACGATATTGCACGCTGTGACTGCGATTGGGCAAATGGTGGACAACCAAATTTAACATTGAGCAGAAACCCAACAAAGAATTTGGACAAGGAAAGTAACAAACATGTTCTCTGGTGAGAGAGAAGCAGAGTGCACTATCTGCTAAATAATTGAATCTCCCCCAACTGCACAGCCCTGTACCTGGACAGCTTCTCCTGAAAAAAAACAATTGGGTGAGGGGCTTCAGCTATCGTTCTTGTGAGTTTTAAAATTCCCACATGAAAAGTAAGTGTTGGAATAAAACGCAATGAGTTAGGCAGCATCCGTGCAGCGAGAGTTAACAGTTTCAACAGAACAATTTTAGATTTCCAGAATCCACAGTGTTCTGCCTCTAGGTTGGTATACAACATTCCCATCCTTCTTTTCCAATCCCATCATAGCTTCCAGCCTGTCACAACCTTGGGAGAACTCTGCACTCCTCCACAATTGTGGTCTCTCCTTTCTTCACTTCACCGTTGGTGGCAGTGCCTTCACCAGATTGGACCCTACGCTCTGGAACTCCATCTCCAAATTGCTCCCCCTCTCCTCCTCAAGGATGTTGCTGTGATTAAACCTGACCTATTATCGCTGTCTTTGGCTCAGTCTCTAATTCCTGAGAAGCACTTTGAGAGGCCTTACTGCATCAGAGGTGCTATATTGATGCCTGTTATTTTCTTTCCCATCGCAACAATGTGGGTTGGTATAAGGTTCCTTTTCACTGCAGTAAAGTATCCCAAAACATCTTTGCAGAAATGTTATCAGACACAGGAGGAGGTATCTGGAACATGACTGAAGGGTAGGATTTTAAGGAGCAATTTACAGAAGGGAAGGAGCTCAAAGAGATGAAAACATGGGAATCCAGCAGCTTGGGATCTCAGAAGCTAAAGGCACAAATGAAATGAAGAAGGAGCAGTGTGGAGACGCCAGGTAGTGATGTGGAGCATTGCAGAGATGTTGTGGGGTTGTCTGGCTGGAAGGATGTTACAGACAGAAGGAGTGATGAGGCCAGGGAGAGATTGCTATCCCATCTATTTGTTGATCCAGCTAAAACCATAGACCAATGGTTCTTCCAGGGTGTCCCTAGTCTTTCTGCTGCGTAGCACACAGTGATAGCTTTTTATCTACCATTGGAAAAGCCTGGTTTACAAATGAATATCTTTTCTTGACTCTGTTTATTTTTTTCACCTAATTTGACTTATTTTATTGTCACATGTAGCTAAGTACAGTGAAAAGATTTGTTTGCGAGCAGCATAGGCAGATCATAGTAACCATGGACATAGAGATCATAGTGTGCAAAAGACACTTGGGCAGAGTAAGGCCTACAGGTTGCACCACAGGGGGATGGACATGAGGCATGTCCATTTCTGGAGAGATAAAAATTTACCCAGCCTTCCAACAAGTACACACACATCCATAAGTGTTGGGACAACCATTGCAAAGAACAGTCTCAGCAGGGAGCACTTACTTCCCATGGGAAGCAAAGCCAATCCCAAGCCACAGCCTTTCTCTGCATTGGTAGATGGTTGGAAGTTACACAGCACAGCCACCTCTCAGGATCTGGCCTCAAATCTAGTCCATCCCATAGAATGTGTGCTGGAGAAACTCAACAGGTCCAGCAGCATCTGTGAAGAGAGCAACAGAGTTTAGGTTCAATGTGACTCCTCTACAAAACTCATAGAAGGTCTCAATTTTACCAGCTGTGGGTATTAGTTCCTTTGCGGGATGAGGTTATCTATGAACCAGAGAGGATGGGAGTAAAGTGATTATGTTTCAGACCATCTAGATCTGAAGGCACGGGCTCAACCCCCTCTGTGGCAGCTAGGAAGCTCAGTGCAATTAGCTAAATAACTAGATCAGGAATAAGGAACGTAATCTTAGTAATGGTAATACTGAAGCCACCAGAAAATCCTATCTGTTCACTGCCATCCCTGAGGGAAGGAGCTCTGCCATCCTTGCCCTGACTCCAGAGCCACAGCAATGTGGTTAACTCTTAGCTGCCCTCAGGAATAATCTTGTTCACCATCATCACCACCTTATTGTGGGTAATGACCAATGGCATTCTCAATGATGCCTCCATCTTGTGAAAAATTAAGAAAAAGAAATTGGAACCCAGTTGCTGATTGACTCAACTCCCACCAGGCCACATATGGAAACTATCAATCAGGCCATTGTGGTACAGTTAGTGTGGAGGCTCAGCAAATAATAAGTATAGGGACAGCTCAGAGCCCCAGAATGTCAGCTCCTGGGATCCCTCATTGGGGAAAGGATTCAGCACCTGAACATTACAGCAGTGACTGATGCCCATGCTGCTCTTCATTGGCTCCTCCAACTGGGGATAGATCTTATGACCAGAAGACATGGGAACAGAAGAAGGTCATTCAGCCCATCTAGTTTGCTCCGCCATTCAATTAGTTCATGGCTAATCTGATCATCATCAGTTTCCCTTTCTGCCTTTGACCTGTAACCCTTGACTCCTTTCCTTATTAAAAATCTCTCAATCTTGAATATACCAAATAACCCAACCTCCACAGCCCTCTGTGGTAAATAATTCCACTCATTCACTAGCCTCAGAGTAGAAATTCCTCCTCATCTATGTCTCAGGCATGTGACTCCTTACCCTGAGACTGTGGTCTGAGAGTCTCCCACAAGGGGAAAACAGCCTCCCAATTGACTCTGTCGAGTCCCCACAGAATCCTGTATATTTCAATAATGTCACCACTCAACTCCAATCAATAAAAAGGTACAACCTACTCAAGCTCTCCTCAGAGGGCAGGGGTTTGGAGATTGTGCACAAAGGCTGACGTTACTGCACCCGTCCTCCCCGAAGAGAAACATGATGATTCTGGATATAAAACCTTGGCTGAATAAGCAGTTGATTCAAATTATGATTGCTGGATTCCATGGGGGATCTTCTGATTGAAAAGGATCATTTTCCTCTCTCGGTGATCACCCTGTGCTTGTCTATGGATATCCATTCTGAATCCACACACATGCCAAGGTAGATAATGAGTCCATGGAGTGCCAGCCTTTGCCCAGCTACAAAACATCCCCTTCCTTTTAGAGACATGGTTGACCTTGTTGTGTTATTCCTTAATAATACCTCTAACCCCAACCTTTCATTGCTTCGTGTCTGCATGTGACTTTCTTTGCTGTCTTGTTTGAATCATGTGCATGTTGGCATGCCAGTTGTAACTGTGTATGGAGCATCTCTCAGTAATGCCCGCCTAATAACTGTTGAGTTATATTTTAGGAATTGACTCCACTGTTTCCTCCATCCCTCCTCTCCACTTAACGAGAAAACCCAAGAGAAATTCCAACCCATCCCTTCCTTAGAAAGAATCTTGTCTTACCTTGAGAGAAACTTTCCCTTTGAAGAGTTCTGATCACTTTTGTCCAATGGCCTTGCATTTTCCAACTTGCTGACACTAACCTCTGGACTGACAATTGGGCTAGACTTTGTATGTGAAGGGCAGAGTTACTGTCTACCCTATTATCTCTGGTATCTGTTTACCTTCCATGGTAGAGTCGACCAGATTGTAGGCCGCGGTCCCCAACTCCAGGAGAAGGACCGCACCAAGATCCCAACGGAGCCTGAGGTCCCTGAAGACCCGAGTATGATGGGGCGTCTTGGGAAAATGGAAAGACAGGTAACAGTTGATCTTAAAATCACTCTAGACCATGGGGAGGTGTTCAATGTCTTGGGAGCTGAAATTCTGCTCCACAAACCAAACATCAGATCATATAGAATTACATAAAGTTTACAGAATAGTAATGGGCAATGTAGCCTTAAAGGTTCTAGGTGACACAGTGGCTCAGTGATTAGCACTGCTGCCTCACAACGCCAGGGACCCAGGTTCAATTCTATCCTCAGGCAACTGTCTGTGTTGATTTTGCATGTTCTCCTTGAGTCTGTGTGAGTTCCTTCTGGGTGCTCCAGTTTCCTCCCACTGTCCAAAGATGTGCAGGTTAGGTGGATTGACCATGGGAAATGTGAGGGTAGAGTTGGTGGGATGCTCTTTGGAGGGTCGGTGTGGACTTGATGGGCTGAATGGCCTGTTTCCACACTGTAGGGATTCTATGATTTGGTTGTAGCATGTAGAAATTCCAAAATATTCTAGGAGGACCAAGGAATGATGATCTGCTTGGATGCAGCACATCAAAATTGGCATGTAGAGATTTGGAGAGTGATGCTCCGAGGATAACTTAGGAATTTCTGGTTGGATTTTTACTGAATTAAGGAACTCCCACTTTGGAAGTGAAATTTAATCCTGAGCACAGGCTGGAGTTGGTGGGAATATGGGGACAAATTGAATGGAGATGCCCAGTGATGAGGCCATCGCTGAGACTGTCATCCAGTTAAAGGGAGAGGACGGCTTTTCAGAGTTACTGATGGCCCAGGTAGATGGCCAGAACATCCTCAGCCTCCTTAGCATTCCCAGTGGCAGCTGAGCTATCAGCCTCTATAGAGACTCTCAATATTGAAGTACTTTCAAAGGCCAGGTAAGCTCTGTGCTGGAGTGTGGTAGGAATTACACCAACAACCAATTTAACAAGATCAAAAGAGATCAAAATGCGGCTTACTGTTTCTCGGACACACACATATTCAAATGTAGGGGCCAGTCTCTGAAAGCAAAAGGAATTTGTCAAGGTATTGTTCCTTGTTTTAAATGAAGCAAAAGCATGGGGAAACAATAGCTTCCTACTGTATTTTCCTTGGTAACAGCCTGACCAATCAGAGCTGACCTACACACAAATAGCCTTATTTTCTCCTCTCTCTCTCTCTCTCTCTCGCCCCCCCCTCTCTCGCTCTCCCTCTCTCTCTCTCGTCCCCCACCCCCCTCTCTCTCTCTCTCGCTCTCCCTCTCTCTCTCTCTGCCCCCCCCCCTCTCTCTCTCTCTCTCTCGCCTCTCCCCCCCCCCCCCACCCCCCCCACCTCCCCCACCTCTATCTCCCCAGCCTTGGAATGAAGGGGACTACCATTATTATATAAAACATTACCATTAAAACTAGGTTAACCAGACAAGATTACAGAATGTTCTGGGAGCTTATTGTGTTTCCTATATTGCAATAGTGGCTAAACATCATATGGATTTCGTTGGCTGTAATGTGAGCAGAAGTCCTGAGGTCATGTCAGGAGCTCCGTAAATGCTAATTCTGTTTGCCATCTTGAAAAGACCCCAGCAAGAGTGTGAGAGATAGACCTAGAGTGGCAGCACTTGTCCTAGGTGCCAGGTATAAAGAGGTGGATTGTGATGTACCGTCATTGTCCTGTGTTAACGTTACAGTTTGAGCTGTAGACCTGGTGGTGACCCTGATGAAATCTCCCCCACTTTCCGAAATCGAGTTCTATGCTCCATGGAAGGTACCCAATTCCAACCTTGGAACAATTCCATCCACAACTGTATACAGCTAGGACTCCCTTTACCTGCTCCCTCCAGGAATTTCATCCACTTGAATTGGACATGGGATAAGATCCAGTTCAGTCTATTAATTCATCAAAGACACAAACTGTTTTCCTTGAGAAATTGCCATTACTATTCACCTTCATTAAAGAAGCATTAGGCTAACTAATAGGGCTAAAGGCAGATCAGCCACCTGGCCCTGATGGCCTGAAGAGATAGTTACAGAGAGAGTGGATATGTTGGTTGTAATTTTGGATTCTGCAGCAGAATGAGAGGCTTGGAAAACTGACAACATGGCATCTCTATTCAAAACTGGACGGAGGCAGCAAACAGGTCAAGATAGGTCAGTTAGCCTAACATCTATTGTTGGAAAGTATTGGAATGAACTATTAAGGAAGTATTAGCACAACATTTGGAAAATCATAATCTAATCAAACAGAGTCAGCATGGCTTTATGAAAGGGGAATCATGTCTTGATTAACTTATTAAAGCTTTCAAGGATGTCTCAACCAGAAGTGATATCAGTAGATATGTTGGATTGGAACTTCCAGAAGGTGTTCAATGAGGAACCTCACAAAAAGGTTTAGTAATAAGATAAGAGCCTAAGGTGTTGGTGGTAATATCTTGGGCATGGAAAGAGGATTGGCTCATGGGCAGGAAACAATGAGTAACAGGATCTTTTTCAGGTTGGTGACCTGTGGGTTCGACAGGGATCAGTGCGAAAACTGAATGTACTGTGGCCAAATTTGCAGATGACAGAAAAATACATGGAAAGGTTCTGAGAGACATAGAAACTGAGAGTTTACAGAGAGAGATTGATAGATTAAGTAAATGAGCAAAAAGTTGGCAAGTGGAGTATAATGTGGGAACATGTGAAATAGTTCACGTTGGAAGAGAGAACAAAACAGCAGTATTATTTAAATGTAGAGAAACTGCAGAAAGCTGTAACACAAAGGGACTTGGTGGGACTTGTGCACAAAACACAGAAACTTAGCACACTGGGGCAGCAGGGAATCAGGAAAGGTCATGGAATGTTGGCCCTTATTTAAAGGGGGTTGGAGTATAAGAGAAGGGAAGTCTTACTGTAACTGTACAAGGGGCTGGTGAGACCACATCTGGAGCACTGTGAGCAGATATCATTTCATTGGGGATAGTTCAGAGAAGATTCACTAGGATGATCCCTGGATGGAGAGATTGTCTTACAAGCAAAGGTTAAACAGGTTGGGACTCTACTCCCTGGAGTTTCCAAGAATGAGAGGTGATCTCATTAAAACATATCAGATTCTGAAGGGGATTGATGAGGTAAAAGCTGAGAGGATGTTTCCCCTCATGAGAAAGTCTAGAACCAGGGAGCAGAGTCTCAAACTAAAGGAGCGCCAATTTAAGACTGAGATGAGGAGGAATTTCATCTCTCAGAGGGTTATGAGTCTTTGGAACTTCTTGATACAGAGAGCTGTGGGGGAAGAGTCCTTGTGTAGATTTAAGACAGAGACAGATTCTTTATCAGTCGGGGAATTCAGGGGAAAGGGCAGGAAAGTGGACGTGAGGAATGTCAGATCAGCCATGATCCTGTTAAATGGTGGTGCGGGATTGAGGAGCTGAAGGGCCGACTGCTATTTCTTCTGTTCTTCGGTAGAATTTCTACGCAAAATAGTTTTTACATGTTTTTGTGGAGCAAAGTTTTGTGATTAGGCTCAGGGACCATGACAGGATTCAGGGAAGCTCAGATTAACCAAGAAACCAGTTTGTTTTTTGTTGTCTATTGGTTGACCTGGGATTTGTAACTGTTAGGGTTGTACAAATGCTGCTACACTTGGCTCCTCTTAGGGTTAATTTCAGGAGTGGACTAGTTTCAGAGTGCATCAAAGTTAGCATTCTATAAATAACAGGAATTTTTACCACAGAGAAAATTGACAGTAGCAAATTAGCAGTGTGTTTTACTGTTTGTTCAATGTACTTTGTCATTAACTTTACTCAGGAGATGTCTGAAAGAATTCCTCCAGTCAGTGTCACCTCAATAATGAAGGATAAAGTTACACTGAGTGAAGGCTTTTCAGGGACCCGCTCTTGCTGTGGCAGGCCTAGTTATGATGTTTAACGGGAGAATTGGAAACATTTGATTAGTTGATCCTGCTCTGCATGGAGCAATTGTCAGTTTTGACTGAAAGGTATTGGATGTAGGTTTGCTCGCTGAGCTGGGAGGTTCATTTCATCACCCTACTTGGTAACATCTTCAGTGGGTCTCAGGCGAAGCAGTGTACATGACTCCTGCTTTCTATTTGGGTTTCTTTGAGTTCGTGATGTCATTTCCTGTGGTGATGTTGTTTCCTGTTCTTTTTCTCGGGGGTGGTAGATGGGGTCTAACTCTAACTCACATTCGACCCCATTTACCACTGCCTGAGAAAAAAACAGGAAATGACATCACAGGAAATAACATCACCAACCCAAACATATAAATAGAAAGCAGGAATCATGTACACTGCTTTGCCTGAGGCCCACTGAAGATGTTACTTGGTAGGGTGATGAAACATCTAGAAATGAACCTAGCAGCTCAGCGAGCAAACCTACATCCAGAACCTTAACCTGAGCTACAAATCTTCTCAAAACTCTCTGAAAGGTATCTTAGAGAAATAGTTTGGTACATGGACGATTATCACCTGAGGATTTCTGTGTGAAGTTTGTAAAGGACAGAAAACTACTAGAAAGAGAAGTTCTGCCCAAAAATAAGATTAAGTTAAAGTTAAGATGGTCCACTGATGTGAGATATGAGTGTTTTCATTGTTTTATATCATTGTGGAAGATAAATCTTACCAATTGAGACACAGTCGTTTTGTCATTCACCCATGGAATGTGGGTATCACTGGCTGGGCCAGTATTTATTGCTCATCCTTAGTTGCCCACTTGAGAAGGTGGAAGTCAACTGCCTTCTTGAACCACTGCAGTCCATGTGCTGAAGGTAGACCCACAATGCCCTTAGGGAGGAAGTTTCTGAAATTTGACTCTTGACAGTGATGAAATGGCGATATATTTCCAAGTCAGAATGGCTTAAGGGTGTTTAGGTATATCTGTTATTCTTGTCCTTCGTGATAGTGGTGCTCGTGAGTTTGGAAGGTGCTGTCTGAGGATCTTTGGTGAGTTTCTGCAGTGCATCTTGTAGATAATCCACACTGCTGCGACTGAGCATCGGTGGTGGATGTTTGTGGATGTGGTGCCAATCAAGCAGCTGCTTTGTCCTGGATCGAGTCAAGCTTCTTGAGTGTTGTTGGAGCTGCCCCCATCCAGACAAGTGGGGAGTATTCCATCACACTCCTGATTTGTGTCTTGAAGATGGTGGACAGGCTTTGGGGAGTCAGGAGCTGAGTTACTTGCTGCAGTATTCCCAGCTTCTTACCTGTAGCTGGAGCCTTATTATTTATATGGCTAGACCATTCCTGATGAAGGGTTCTTGCCTGAAACATCAATTCTCCTGTTCCTCAGATGCTACCTGACCATCAGAGCTTATCCAGCAACACACACTCGACTCTAGTCCAGTTCAGTGTCTGATCCACTGTGACCCCCAGGATGCCAATGGTGGGTAATTCAGTGACAGTGATGCCATTGGATGTCAAGGGACAGTGTTTAGATTTAGTCTTAGAACATAGAAAAGTACAGCACAGAGCAGGCCCTTTGGCCCACGATGTTGTGCTGAGACTTAATCCTAATGTAAAATATAGTAACTTAACCTACACACCCCTCAACTCACTGCTATCCATGTGCATGTCCAGCAGTCGCTTAAATGTCCCCAGTGGCTTTGCTTCCACCACCTCAATTGGCAATGCACTCCACGCATTGACAACTCTCTGCGTAAAGAATCTATCTCTGACGTCTCCTTTATACCTTCCTCCTAATATCTTCAAACTATGGCTCCTCGTACCAGTCAATCCTGCCCTGGGGAAAAGTCTCTGGCTATTGATTCTATTTATTCCTCTCATTATCTTGTACACCTTTATCAGGTCTCCTCTCTTCCTTCTTCTCTCCAGAGAGAAAAGTCCAAGCTTATTCAACCTTTCTTCATAAGACAAGCCCTCCAGTCCAGGCAGCATCCTGGTAAACCTTCTTTGCACCCTCTCCAAAGCCTCTGTATCTTTGCTATAGTAGGGCGACCAGAACTGGACACAATATTCCAAGTGTGGTCTCACCAGGGACTTGTAGAGCTGTAGCGAAACCTCGCGGCTCTTAAACTCTATTCCTCTGTTAACGAAAGCCAAAACACCACATGCTTTCTTAACAATCCTATCCACTTGGTGGCAACTTAGAGGGATCTATATACTTGTACACCCAAATCACTCTGTTCCTCCACTCTGCCAAGAATCCTGTCTTTAATCCTATAATCAGCATTTGAGTCTGACCTTCCAAAATGCATCGTTTTGCATTTATCCAGGTTGAACTCCATCTGCCATTTCTCAGCCCAGCTCTGCATCCTGTCTATGTAGCGCTGCAGCCTGCAGTAGCGCTCAATACTATCAACGACACCTCCAACCTTTGTGTCATTTGCAAATTTACTAATCCATCCCTCAACCTCCTCATCCAAGTCATTTATAAAAACTACAAAGAGCAGAGTCCCAAGAACAGAGCCCTGTAGGACCCCACTCAACACTGACCTCCAGGTAGAATACTTCCCATCTACAACCACTCTCTGCCTTCTGTCAGCCAGCCAATTCTGAATCCAGAGAGATAAATCTCCCTGTATCCCATACCTCCTGACTTTATGAATGAGCCTACCATGGGCAACCTTATCAAATGCCTTGCTGAAATCCATATACACCACATCCACTGCTCTACCATCATCGACCTGTCTTGATACCTCCTCAAATAACTTGTCTTGTTGAAGAAGGTCATTGCCAGGCATTAGTGTGGCATGAATATCACTTGCTACTTGACAAACACAAGGCTGGTTATAAATCTGCTCATGTATTTATGAATAAGATAATTGCACAGTTTGAGCCTAATCTGGAGTTCACTGGACCCATTTTCAAACAGGTCATGGAGCTCTGACCCAGGTGGTAATTGTCATCTTGTTGGATTGTAGGACATTTGAGTTGATGTAGTCCAGTGGGAACCAGTTTCCTAAAATTAAAATGCTCACACTGGTTACTTGAGAGATTGAAGCCACTGAACCTGTATCTACAGAAGATTCGTGTCTGTAGCATAAACATGAGTCTGTCTCCGTGAACTTAAGGATGGAGTGAGAGAGATTAGGGGTTTCCTAGATATGTGGAAATGAGGACTCAGGGTAGGATTAGGGTTATAAGTCTTTCCAAAGAATGAAGATCAAAGGAATGAGGAGGAAAAGATTATAGAGTGACACGTTTTGAGAATTTGAAAAGAACAGAGTGAACTCAAACGCAGGAAGGCTGTCCATAGCAAAAGCACCAGAGAATGCCAAGGTTTAATGGAGTTTGATGAAGGACTAGCTTTCAGATGATGAACAAGGTAAGTTGATCACTTATTGTGTTTGTCCTGAGTTGTATGTCCTCTAACTGCCTTGTAAATGTCAAGGAATCATCAGAGGGAACTTCAGTGAAATATATAGAAATTCTCCACTCGGTGTTTGGATGGGAACTGGTTAATCAACTGCTGGGTAATACATACTGGTTGGTGGGTAGTTGATTAATGGGCACTTGTTAATGGGCAGCTGATTACCTGTTTAAGGGAGAGTTGGTCATGGATGACTGGCTAATATGAGTGATTAATGGTTTGGTGGGTATTTGGCTATTGGGCATCTGGTTGATGGGTAGCTCATTATGGGCTGTCTAAGGGGCTCTGAATGGTGGTAACAGGCTCTCTGTATGCTGCAGGTCCATTCGATGGAGAAGAAGCTGGATTTCCTGGTGAACATATACATGCAGCGGATGGGGATCCCGCAATCCGAGACCGAGGCATACTTTATTTCCAAGGAGCCGGACCCAGCTCCTCCGTACCACAGTCCCGTGGACAACCGGGAGCTCTGTGAGAGGAACACAAGCACCAACAAAATGTTGCGGTCATGCAGCCTAACCGCACACAAGACGTACCCTGGACTCGGTGTACCAACGTTGGCTCCGAACGGCTGTCCACCATCAACCTCATCCCACCAACACTCAGCCAATGGCCTGAGCCGGCGGAGCCATGACACTCTGACCTTCATGACCTCTCCAGTTGGCGACGGCACGACCTTTGTCAGAATCCCGCCCCCGCCTTCTGTGTCGCACGAGAAGATTTCGGGACATGGCGGCTGCGGTAGGGGAGCGACGGAATACAGTCGACATGATGACCACTGTTGCAAGCGTCAAGAGACTGCATTGAAAGAAAGAGACAGCGACACCTCCATCTCCATTCCATCCGTGGATCATGAGGAGCTGGAACGCTCCTACAGTGGCTTCAGTATCTCACAATCGAAGGAGAACCTGGACAGCGTCAACAATGCCCCTTACGGTGGGGTCACGCCCTGGTCAAAGGTCAGACTGTACATTGCGGAGGGCGAGTCAGACACAGACTCTGAAGCATGCACCCCATCTGGCCCTCCACCTAGATCAGCAACGAGTGAGGGGGCACACTGTGACTTCACATGGTCCTCATCCAAATAGACAAGGCCTCTGTTCATTCGATGAGCAAAAGTGACACCAAGAAAGAGGTTACGTTCACAATCACTGATGATAACGGTACTTAATCTTTCTGGCAAATACAACAGCAGGGTTGAGGATACAATTGGGGGAGTGTGGGGTGTGCAGTTGAAGATTGTGAGCAAGGCTTTCAGGCCTACCAACTGGAAGATGCTGGGCCCATGTTGGTTCTCAACGGATTCCCGAGTTGGCTGCTACTGCCATGGCCTGAATTCTCTCCCGTCGATCCCTCACACCGCATCAGGTAGATGTCCTTCTGAAACCACTGGAGCGATGGCCTGTGGCGCAGGAAGAAACTGGGCCTAGCTCCCATTTGTCATCAAGCTTGTGACCAATGAATGTATGTGGAACACCTTCCCAATGTCACATGCAGCTGACAAATAAAAAATGGGGAGAGAGAAAGCGTGACTCCTGGAAAAGGAGAGAACCCCTGGGAAGGTGGGACATTCAATTAACACTGAACAATGCAAGCATTAAAGTGGGCTGTAACAGAAGGAGCAAGAATTGGATTAGGGACATGATGGTGTCAGATTATTTATAAATTAGGAAGGGGAGTTGGGGTAGAGGAATCCTTGGGGGGGGGTGCAAATAACCCTTGATGTCATGCCATTACTGAGAAAGGCCAGGTTCGGAACAGGGTAAAGCACGTTTTGTTTACTATTCCTGGATATTTTCTCACCAACACCTGCTTAAACTTAATTTCGTGTTACCCCAAAATGTTTTAGCTGCTCGGGTTGGCTGAGAAGATCTTTCTGGGGTTAGGGGAACATGTCGGGTCAGTGCTAGGAAGGGATAGGGTGAAAGTGGTGGCAGGCAGTCACTCCCTTAGTGAGAGTGTTACCTGGCTGGGGCACTGTGTGTATATCCTTCGGGGAGTGGACCCCTCCTGTAACCCGCTTTCTGAGTTGATCCTGAAGCGTTTTGGTCAGAATCTTACACTTAACTGATATTCAATGACATGGACTGAATCGAGACAAGACCATTTGGCCCATTGAATGCACTGTTCTCTCGTTCATGGCTTCCCCTCATTGCAAGGAGAACTTAGCTCTTTTAGAATCATCCTGTTCATATCTTCTAACTCTCAATCCCCTTTTTAAAACCGATTTGGCTGTTATATTATAGATGTAATTTGACTTTCAATCAATCCTCCCTCAGTCTTTTCTCCAGTGCCTTGTTCCCCCACAGTTTGAGTACCAAGTGAGTGAGTTGATGGATTTGATCCCTACACAGGCCAAGTGTGCATCTTCAAAATGAGAGAGCACTTTTAAGTTGTGTCCATCACTCTGTTACCCTGAAACCTGCCTTGCTGTATACCACAGAGTGAACATTCCACTTGGCTGTGGGAATTTAAACCAGGCCTTATCTACACCTTAAGGGAAACCAAACCGGCCTCAGGTGCCTCTGAGCCTAAAGACTTGGGTTTCAAATCCCACTGCAGGATCAGAACAAAAACAACCAGAGCTCACACTTCAGTTCTGTGTGATTGGCCAGTGGTGGGGGGGTGGCGGTGTGGCGGTGGGGCGGTGGATGTGGGGAGGTGGGGGTAGAGGGATTGCTGAGTTTTAGCTAAAATGCGAAAGGGAAGTCTTGTCTGCCCCATAGGGGTATGTAAAAGTACCCACAGCATTGTTTGCAGGGGGAGTTCACATTGGAGGCCAGTGGGGTGGAACAGTGGCTCAGTGGTTAGCACTACTGCCTCACAGTGCCATGGACCTGGGT
Source organism: Chiloscyllium punctatum (assembly GCF_047496795.1). Lineage (NCBI taxonomy): Eukaryota > Metazoa > Chordata > Chondrichthyes > Orectolobiformes > Hemiscylliidae > Chiloscyllium > Chiloscyllium punctatum. Next base: position 4,278,841 of record NC_092775.1, read on the forward strand.
TCGATTCCAGCCCTGGGCGACTGTCTGTGAAGTTTGCACATTCTCCCCATGTCTGTGTGGGTTTCCTCCGGGTGCTCTGGTTTCCTCCCACAATCCAAAGATGTACAGGTTAAGTGAAATGGCCATGCCAAATTGGCCATAGTATTCAGGGATGCGTAGGTTAGGGTATATTAGTTAGGGGTAAATGTAGAATAATAGGGTAGGGGTCTGGGTGGGTTACTCTTCAGAGGGTTGATGTGGACTTGTTGGCCTATTTCTATACTGTAGGGATTTTTAAGAAAAACTTTATTCCCCCCCCCCACCCCGATAACTCTGCTGGTAAATGTGACATTCAATCGTTCTTGTGTTGTTGGCTGTGGGATCCTGCTATGCACTGGTGTTTCTCACATCACAGCAGTCACTACACTTTAAAAAAAGGAGTAGGTGGCTGTAAAGCAATTTGGCAAACTCCAGTTCTGAAAGGTGCTATACAAATACAAGTTCCATGTCGGAAAGGAAGTCGGTGCATCAGGCGTATTACTGCTTATTGGGTTTATTCCTCCAAGTTTCCGTTCATGGCCACACCCGCAGTCATTGGTCTACTGCACATCCTCAAAGTCAATTGGAAATGAAGATACAATTTCTTGTCCAATGCATTAACTGTTAATGGCCCAAACCCACACTGTCTCCTGATTGTGGAACTGATAAATAAAAATCTACAAAGGGAACACTCTCTGCATGTCGCTATGACTTCTCGTAGGATCATGTTACCATTATGGTACATAGGAAGGCCATTTGGCCCATCCAGTTCCTGCCACACCCCTCCCCTTCACACCTCTCCCTGCCACACCTATCCCCAAGGAGCAAAACAAGTAATGCTGCTCTCTCTCCACACTCCTGCACATTCCACTTCTGACAGTTGAAGAGTGTGGAAGGATTTGCAGTTCAGAAGGAGGCCACTCTTCCCATCGTGTGTGCACCAGGCGAGAAACAAGCGACTCTGCCCAATCCCTGCGGGTGACAGGATGGCAGCCACATTTCCAGATGCCTTTTAAATAAGCTGAAGGTGTGAACTGATTTGCAGCAGTGTATAGCAAACCCCCCACCACCCTCTGGCTCAGACCTTGAAGTATAGGAGTTGGGACGTTTTGTTGAGGTTGTACAGGATGTTGGTGAGGCCTCTTCTGGAATACCGTGTCCCACTTCCGGTTGCCTTGTTATAGGAAGGATATTGTTAAGGTGGAGAGAGTTCAGAAAAGATTTACCAGGATGTTGCCTGGAATGGAAGGTTTGGGTTATACAGAAAGGCTGGATAGGTTGGAATGGTTTTTCATTGGAGCATCGGAGGTTGAGGGCTGACCTTAGAGGTTTATGAAATCATGAGGGGTATAGTTAACATGAACGACAGGGGTCTTTTCCCTAAGGTGGGGGATACCAGGGGCACATTCTTAAGGTGAGAGGAGAAAGATTTAAAAAAGACACGAGAGGCAATTGTTTTACACTGTGGTTAGTGTGTGGGCTGACCTGCCAGAGGAAGTGGTGGATGCAGCGTAGTTACAATGCTTAAAGAACATTTGGATAAGTGCATGAATAAGACAGGTTTGGAGGAATACAGACCAAGCATGGGCAGGTGGGACCAGTTTGATTTGGCCACATGGTTGGCATGCACTGGTTGGACTGAAGGGTTTGTTTCTGTGCTGTATGACTCTATAACCCATCTCCCCATAACTCCATTTTCTCATGGGGGTTTATTCGACAAGTGCTCTTCAATTCCTGCAGACTCCAGGATGACTGCAGGTATTCACAACAGAGAGAAGCAGAATATCACTTGGCACATATTTCTTTGCTAACATTTGACAGTGAGACACGTGCATCCTGCTGGTTTGAGGAGCCCTCCTGATTACCCAGAGTGACTCCCCTTGGACAGATACCTTTGATACTGACATCAGTCTGGCCTGGCAAAACCCAGTCTTTGTGTCACAGCCCATCGGTATAATGCCACGTTATAAAATACCTTATGTTGCTGTGTTGAACTTAGAACATACATCAATGGCTATCTCTTATTCCTGTTCACCTACCCACCACTAACCTGAACTCATAAACAAATGAAACCGTGCCTTTTATTGCAGTAGAATGGACAAGGACACTTCAGGAGAGTGGGTAGGAATGTGAAGGTGGGGAAAACATAAGGAATATGATATGGGCAGGTGAAGTGAGTGACAAAGGAGATGGCAGCTGAAATATGTTGTAGGGAAATGTGTAGTTATTTACTTAGATTGGACATTGAGAAAATGGAATCCAATTAAAAAGTGAGAAACTATTAAATGTTGATGGTTGTGGGATTTGTATGTCTTTATCCACAAAACTGGGAAAGTTAGCTTGGAGGTTTAGCAGCAATAACAACACCTTGGGGGTTACCATTGACCAGGAATGGAACTGGAGTCACCATAGGACATAGAACAGAGAACAGTACAGCACAGGAACAGGCCCTTTGGCCCACAATGCTGTACCGAACACGACGCCAAATTAAACCGATGTCAGACTCACCTGTCTAGTTTCCTGCATTTTCCCTATTTTCCTTTTTAAACAGAGGAACAATATTAACTATTCACATATAAATCCTATGGCTATAAGGGAAAGTCTATGGCTGGGATTTCAAGAGTAACTCACTTCCTGACTCCCAAAGCCCATCCACAATCTAGAAGGCACAAGACAGGAATGTGATGGAATGCTGCCCACTTGCCTGGATGGGGGCAGTTCCAACAACACTGAAGGACAAAGCAGCCACTTGATTGGCACCACACCCACTGTCTTCAATATACACTCCCTCTACCACTGACACTCAGTACCAGCAGTGTGTACTACCCACAAGATGCACTGCAGAAATTCACCAAAGATCCTGCAGTTTTATTTGTGGGTGTTGAGGTGATTGCTTCTGTAGTTCAGTATTTGGTCCATATGTGTTGTTTTCCTGTAGATGCTGGTTTGAAGTTCCCTATTGGCTATTCACTGTACTGTGAACTACAGGAGCAACCATCCCAAATTCCACAAATGAAGCTGCATTAGAACATTATTTCAACAAGCCAACACCCACTGCAGCACAGAGGAACTACGCAAAGGAAAATCACCTATACCATGTATTCAAAAAGAACGGGTACCCAATGAACATAGTCCATTGATTTCTCAGCAACAAACCCAAACAAGCAGACAAAACACATCCAGAAACCCGAGCCACTCTCCCCTACACCAAAGACATCTTGGAAATGACTGCCAGACTACTCAGACCCCTTGGCATCATGGTAGCCCACAAACCCACCAACACACTAAAACAGCAGCTAATGAATTTGAAATACACTATACAGACAACAAGCAAAACTAATGTCATTTTGAAAATACCTTGCAAGAATTGTAACAAACTCTAAATTGGACAAACAGGCAGAAAACTAGCCACCAGGATACATGAACATCAACTAGCCACAAAAAGACATGACCCTCTCTCACTAGTTACCTCACATTCGGATGAGGAAGGTCACCACTTCGACTGGGACAACACATCCATCCCAGGACAAGCCAAACAAAGACATGCACAAGAATTCATAGAAGCACGGCATTCCAGCCGGAAGGCTATCAACAAAAACATTGACTTGGACCCCATCTACCATCCTCTGAGAAAAAGAACACAAAATGACACCACCAACACAGAAAATGACATCACCAACCCAAGGAAACCTAAACACACAAATAGAAAGCAAGCCATGCCACCAGTGCTTCATTGGATGATCACTGAAAACGTTACCTAGTATGTTTGAAAATGAACCTTCCAGCTCAACGAGCAACTAACATCCTGTTTCTATTCCTCTCACAATCTCCCTTTCCGTATATTTTTGGGACATCTGCAAATTTGGCTACAATACATTCCTCCCTTCCTCCCAGTCATTAATATTTATTGTAAATAGTTATGGTCCCAGCACTGATCCCTGTGGAACCTGCTGGTCACAGGTCACCAACCTGAAAAAGAACCCTTTACCCCCACTCGCTGTTTCCTTCCCATCAGCCAGTTCTCTGTTCATGTCAATAACTACCTCCAACACTGTGGGCCACACCTTAAATTTGTTTCCTATGGCTCTTAACCCTTTCACCAATGGGAACAGTTACTGCCTCTCCACTCTGTCCAGACCAATTATGACTTTGTACACCTCGATTAAATCTCCTGCCAACCTCCTCTTATCCAAGTAGAGCGGGTTTCAATCTATCTACATAAATGATAGCCCCATCACTGGAACAATGTTTGTAAATATGCATGCTCTCTTTGAATCCTTTGTAAGGTGTGCTCAGAGTTGGACACAATACCCCAGTTGAGTATGCAGGTTTAACCTAACTCTCTCACATTTTACACTCTATATTTTCCATTTATAAAGCCCAGGACCCAAATGCCTTTCCAATCACTTTAGCTTAGATTAGTTACAATGTGGAAACAGGCCCTTCGACCCAACAAATCCACACCGACTCGCCGAAGCGCAACCCACCCAGACCCATTCTCCTACATTTACCCCTTCACCTAACACTACGGGCAATTTAGCATGGCCAATCCACCCAACCTGCACATTTTTGGACTGTGGGAGGAAACCAGAGCACCCGGAGAAAACCCACACAGACACGGGGAGAATGTGCAAACTCCACAGTCAGTCACCTGAGACAGGAGTTGAACCCGGGTCTCTGGCGCTGTGAGGCAGCAGTGCTAACCACTGTGCTGCCTCAAATTTCTTAATCTGTCTTGCCCCCTTCAATGACTACAGCCCATTATAATTAGATTACTTACAGTTTGGAAACAGACCCTTTGGCCCAACAACCAACCCTCCACCTAACACTACGGGCAATTTAGCATGGCCAATCCACCCAACCTGCACATCTTTGGACTGTGGGAGGAAACCGGAGCACCCGGAGGAAACCCACACAGACACAGGGAGAATGTGCAAACTCCACACAGACAGTTGCCTGAGGTGGGAATTGAATCCAAGTCTCTGGCGCTGTGAGGCAGCAGTGCTAACCAAGGTGCCACCTCAACTTTCTTAATCTGTCTTGCCACCTTCAATGACTACAGCACACATACACCACATCTCCCTGCTCCGAAGCCCCATGTAGAATTGTACCCTTCACTTTTTAGTATCTCCTTGCTTTTCCTTCCAAAGTATTTCACTTCACACTTCTTTATGCTAAGTGTTATGTGCCATATGACTCCCCATTCTACCAGGATGTGTTCTCTTGAAGTCTATGAACTTGGAACAAGGATAGGCCACTCAGTCCCACAGGCCTGTTCCACCAGTCAATGAGATCATGATTGTTCTGTGGTCTAACTTCATAGACCTGCCTTTGGCCCGTGAACCTTAATAATTTTGCTTAACAAAATTGTATTGATCTCAGAGTTAAAACTTACAACTGATCTAGCATGAACTGCCAGTTTTGGAAGAGAGTTCCAAACCTCTCCCACCCTTTAAGTATAAAAGTGCTTTTTACCATCTCTCCTGCCCTGTCTAGCCCTAAGTTTTTGACTATGTCCGTAGTTCTGGAATGTCCAATCAGTGGAAATACTTTATCTACTCTTACCTTGTAACAGTTCACAATCTCTCTGAGTATAGTGGCACAGCAGATTTTGAAACTCTACCTTATACACCCAAGTGGAGGTCATTTGTATCGATCAGGACCAGCAGCGATCCTTGTACTGACTCTATATAACCCCAATACAGACCTCCCTCTGGTCCAGAAACCAACCATTCATTAGAACTCTGTTTTTCATCCCATTTGATATAAGGGTGTAAGAAAAGACCTTTGTAAGGGTATAATTGTGCACAGCTTTCATGCGACTGTACCTGGGACACTAAACAGTTTTGTCTTTAATCTGGATTGTTTGTTTGAGAAAAAATGTACCAAAACCTCACTAGATTTCTTCCTGACATGAAAGGTTTATTCTTTTAGAAGAGACTGAATACAACAGGTCTGTAAGTTTAGGGACTAAAGTGGATTGAAACATGTAAGTGAGTGTGTTAGGTGTGACCAGAGAGACACTAACTGGCTGTTCCCCTGAGAGTCTAGAATTGATGGCCATAGCCCCTGATTAGCCTTTTCTGACTGAGATAAGGGGAAGTTTCCAAACTCAGATGGTGAACCTCTGGAAACCTGTGGCCCAGAGGACCTGTGGTTGTTCAGTTGTTGATTACGCTCATGCCCAAGGTCGATGGATTCTGGGAACTGGGGCATTAAAAGGAAATGTGAATCAAGACGGGTCCAACCTGGATTTTTGGAATCACTGTTTGACTTTGTATGTTACATTCATCGGCACTTAAGCATCTCTCAGTTGGCTTGAAAGGATATTGGAGCGGGAGGGGGAGGATCCAGTTGTTGTGGTCCACGTTGGTACCAACAACATAGGCAAGACTAGGGTGGAGGACCTGTTTGGGCATTACGAAGCACTAGGCAGGAAATTGAAGCACAGGTCCTCAAGGGTCATAATCTCCGGATTACTGCCCGAGCCACGTGCCAATTGGCATAGGGACAAGAAAATTAGGCAAGTAAACACGTGGCTAAGGGATTGGTGTGGGAAAGAGGGATTCCACTTCATGGGGCACTGGCATCAGTTTTGGAACAGGGGGGATCTGTACCGTTGGGACGGTCTCCACCTGAACCGATCAGGTACCAATGTTCTGGCGAAGAGGATAAATAGGGTGGTCAGTAGGACTTTAAACTTCTGAGTTGGGGGGAAGGGAAAGTGAAAGCAACAGGGAGTATGGAGGTAAATGGAAAGATAAGCAGCAGGATAGCATGTTTCCAGGCGGATTTAAAATTGAGGCAGACTGAGAATGCAGAAAAAAGCAAGGATAACTTAGGACATATGACTTACAACATCTCTAATAAGGAAGTTAGCATTAAGGCACTTTACCTGAATGCTCGTAGCATTCATAACAAAGCCGATGAATTAATGGCACAGATAATAGTGAATGATTATGATGTAGTAGGCATCACAGAGACTTGGTTACAGGGGGGTCAGGACTGGCAGTTAAACCTCCATGGTTTTTCGACTTATCGAAAAGACAGAGAGGTGGGCAGAGGGGGTGGGGTTGCCTTGTTAGTTAAGAACAAAATTAAATCTATGGTATTGAATGACATAGCGTCGGATGATGTGGAGTCTGTGTGGGTGGAATTGAGGAACCACAAAGGCAAAAAAACCATAATTGGAGTTGTGTACAGACCTCCTAACAGTGGTCAGGACCAGGGACGCAACATGTACCGGGAAATAGAGAAGGCATGTCAGAAAGGCAAGGTTACATTGATCATGGGTGACTTCAATATGCAGGTGGACTGGGTAAATAATGTTGCTAGTGGATCTAAAGAAAGGGAATTCATGGAATGCTTACAGGATGGCTTTTTGGAACAGCTAGTCATGGAGCCCACAAGAGAGCAGGCTATTCTGGACCTAGTGCTTTGCAATGAACCAGACTCTATAAAAGATCTTAAAGTAAGGGAACCCTTAGGAAGTAGCGACCATAATATGGTAGAGTTCAGTCTGGAGTTTGAAAGGGAGAAGGCGAAATCTGATGTAATGGTGTTACAGTTGAATAAAGGTAATTATGAGGGCATGAGAGAGGAACTGACTAAAATAGACTGGAAGCAGAGGCTAACCGGGAAGACACTAGAGCAAAAATGGCAGGAGTTTGTAGGTATAATTGAGGACACTGTACAGAGGTTCATTCCCAAGAAAAGAAAGATTAACCGGGGAGGGATTAGACAACCTTGGCTGACAAAGGAAGTCAGGAAATGTATTAAAGAAAAAGAGAGATCCTATAAAGTGGCTAAGAACAGTGGGAAATCAGAAGATTGGGAAGGATACAAAAGCAAACAGAGGATAACAAAGAGTGTAATAAGAAATGAGAGGATCAAATATGAAGGTAGGCTAGCCAGTAATATTAGAAACAATAGTAAAAGTTTCTTTCAGTACATAAGAAACAAACGACAGGCAAAAGTAGACATTGGGCCACTTCAAACTGATGCAGGGAGCCTAGTGATGGGAGATAAGGAAATAGCAGGAGAACTTAACAAGTGCTTTGCGTCAGTTTTCACAGTGGAAGACATGAGTAATATCCCAACAATTAAAGGGTGTCACGGGGCTGAGTTGAGTATGGTTGCCATTACGAAAGAGATAGTGCTAGAAAAGTTAAAAAGTCTTAAAATTGATAAATCTCCTGGCCCCGATGGGATACACCCTAGAGTTCTGAGAGAGGTTGCTGAGGAAATAGCAGAGGCATTGGTTGAGATCTTTCAAGAGTCACTGGAGTCAGGAAAGGTCCCGGACGATTGGAAGATGGCTGTAGTAACCCCCTTGTTCAAGAAAGGATCAAGGCAAAAGATGGAAAATTATAGGCCAATCAGCTTAACCTCGGTTGTTGGTAAAATTCTAGAATCCATCATTAAGGATGAGGTTTCTAAATTCTTGGAAGAGCAGAGTCTGATTAGAACAAGTCAACATGGATTTAGTAAAGGGAGGTCATGCCTGACAAACCTGTTGGAATTTTTTGAAGAGGTAACAAGTAGGTTAGACCAGGGGAACCCAGTGGATGTGGTCTATCTGGACTTTCAAAAGGCCTTTGATAAGGTGCCACACGGGAGACTGCTGAGCAAGGTGAGGGCCCATGGTGTTCGAGGTGAGCTGCTGGGATGGATTGAGGATTGGCTATCTAACAGAAGGCAGAGAGTTGGGATAAAAGGTTCTTTTTCAGAATGGCAGCCGGTGACGAGCGGTGTCCCGCAGGGTTCGGTGCTGGGGCCACAGCTGTTCGCATTATATATTAATGATTTGGATGAGGGAACCGGGGGCATTCTAGCGAAGTTTGCCGATGATACAAAGTTAGGTAGACAGGCAGGTAGTACTGAGGAAGTGGGGAGGCTACAGAAGGATCTAGACAGGTTGGGAGAGTGGTCCAGGAAATGGCTGATGGAATTTAACGTGAGCAAGTGCGAGGTCTTGCACTTTGGCAAAAAGAATATAGGAATGGACTACTTTCTAAATGGTGAGAAACTTAATAAAGCCAAAGCACAAAGGGATCTGGGAGTGCTAGTCGAGGATTCTCTAAAGGTAAACATGCAGGTTGAGTCTGTGATTAAGAAAGCGAATGCAATGTTGTCTCTTATCTCAAGAGGGTTGGAATATAAAAGCAGAGATGTACTACTAAGACTTTATAAAGCTCTGGTTAGGCCCCATTTGGAGTACTGTGTCCAGTTTTGGTCCCCACACCTCAGGAAGGACATACTGGCACTGGAACGTGTCCAGCGGAGATTCACACGGATGATCCCTGGAATGACAGGTCTAGCATATGAGGAACGGCTGAGGATACTGGGATTGTATTCGTTGGAGTTTAGAAGATTAAGGGGAGATCTAATAGAGACGTACAAAATAATACATGGCTTTGAAAAGGTGGATGCTAGAAAATTGTTTCTGTTAGGCGAGGAGACTAGGACCCGTGGACACAGCCTTAGAATTAGAGGGGGTCATTTCAGAACGGAAATGCGGAGACATTTCTTCAGCCAGAGAGTGGTGGGCCTGTGGAATTCATTGCCACGGAGTGCAGTGGAAGCCGGGACGCTAAATGTCTTCAAGGCCGAGATTGATAGGTTCTTGTTGTCTAGAGGAATTAAGGGCTACGGGGAGAACACTGGCAAGTGGAGCTGAAATGCGCATCAGCCATGATTGAATGGCGGAGTGGACTCGATGGGCCGAATGGCCTTACTTCCACTCCTATGTCTTATGGTCTTATGGTCTTATGGTCTTATGGTCGGTTTGTACCAAGCAGCAGATTGGACTGGATCAGAGTGGGTGCATCAACAAAGGTGTGGGAGGGACAGGGAACGATTTGAAGAAAGGGTAAAAGTTTAGGAGTGAGGGAAGGGCAGAGGGAACATCCAACGAAGGGCAGACAGCTTTACCCCAAACAGCTGCACATTGTGCCTATGATTCTGTAATGCTTCTTAAACCATTCGACATCCCACAACCATGTACAATACAAATCTCATCCTCAGACCGATAAACATGAACCCACTCTGTTAGAATACATCAGCATCAGAATTAGGGCAGGAGGAGGCGATTCGGTTCTTTGAACCTGCTCAACCATTCAATAAGATGCTGGCTGATCTGACTGTGACCTCAACTCCACTTAAGAATTCTGCTCAGAATCACTGAAAAGCCATAGTGAGAGGGCAAGAGTGTTCCTGGCGCATTAATGTGAATGGCATCCTACTTGGAATAATGGATTTAACTGAATAGACTCAAGGTACAGACACACACTCGATCTCACTAATCCATGTCATGCACAAACACACACATACTCACACTCACCCTAACACATGAGCACATTAATTATTCTAACGTACGGATACACAGACATTCACACACATACTGACACACACACACACACACACACACACAAACCTACTTTGCACAAACCAACATATGCACAGACCCACACACACTCTCACGAACACAGACTCTGACACACCACAGGGACTATTTTCACGTTTATGGAACATGTCAAATTCTCTCATGTCTGTATACAGCAGCATCAGTTCATTGAGCAGGAATCACAAGATGTTTTTGAGGATAAAATGAACTCTAATCTCTGTTTGGATCCAGTACTGTCCAGGTTAATGGTCAGTATCCTATCGGCTGAGAGTTTGCTGATTGTGTCCTGTTTAAAAAGGGGATGAGTGAATTTTAACTGTTTTAACTTAGACTTTAAAATGGATAAATGTGGAGAATTATTGTCCAAGGCGAGACACCAGGACAACAGTTGGTGAATGCTTCCTGCTATGACAGTCCCACACCTTCTTACTGATATTACAAAGCAATAGCCATGTTTCAGAATCCACCCAGTGATGCACAGAAATGCAATCAAAAATTGTGAAACTGATATTCTCAGATGTCATGACCATAGACCAGATCAAAGCTGGACTCTAACCAGAATTTAACTGAAGCCAGAAAATTCTGGCTTCTAAATGCAGAATTCAGTTTTAATGCAATTGCAGGTACTTGATTATTCTATATATAAACCACCCAAAGCCATAGGTTAGATTCCAGGCTTTAAATCACTTCTGGGATTGTATTATTTTGTATAGAAACCACCTGAACTCAATTTGATTCCAGCCCTGCATTTCACTCCCTGGCTGTCCTGGTAATTCTTGATCAGTTCTGTTGGGTTCTGATGACCCCCGACACCCCATTCACTATGTTCATGTCAAATTTATATGACATCAATCTCTGACAGCCTTTGAGAGTGGAAGTTGCTGAGAGGGTATTGCATGAATTCACAGAGCTGACCATGAATCAGTGTAATTACAGTTTTAACAATGAATATGATATTCTGGTGCGCATGTTCACACACACACACACACGCACACATTCCAGTGTTACCTTCAAATAATTGATTGTATTTATAAAATTTAATAGAGAAATTGTTCAATAATATGCAGAGATCGACTGAAAATGATACTTCTTTATCTTATTTCCTAACCCAGATCTTTTTACTCTGAAAGGTAATCATTTAAACAAGATATTTATCTGAACTTTTACAATTTGTATTATTTGCATTGTCTTACACGGCTGAGCTTGGCTCTAGACAGTGACGGATATAGCAGAAGCTCATCTTGGTATGAATGGACTTTACATCCAGAAGAATCAAAAACTTGCTTACTTCGGGAGCATTGAATGCAGAGTTTTCCCTCTTTGTTACAAAGTCGTGAAACGCTGGTTGTAATTCATGATGTGAGGGGAAGCTACTGATGGAAGCTTAAACTAGTTGCCAGAAATTATTGGCTCAAGTTAATTAGACAGGAGCCTGCAATTAAACTTAATTTGTTTGGATGATGTTTGACTGTATGCGAGTTTGACTGTAAGTTTGTTAAGATTCCATGAATTATATATTATTAAATAAAGGGTATGCACTGATTCTAAAGCCCAGGCCAGCTCTGCCTGATCAGTGGGACCACCAATCCTTATTTTCGACTTAAAAATTGCCCAGGAGACTACTGGTTTTTTTTGGTGTTTATCCATAATGTTGTCTGGTGTTGCTTCTCTGTGTCTCTCTCTCTCACTTCATCTTTTTCTCACTCTGTCTCTTACACCTTTCTATTGATTCCTGCATTAATATATTACACGATGCAGTTTAGAAATTGACTAAAGCTCCTCAGACAGCACCTTCCAATCCTACCATCACTTCCATCTAGAAGGACAATGGGAGCAGATACATGGCAACACAACCCCCTGTAAGTTCTCCTCCAAGCCACTCACCAGCCTGACTTGGAAATATATCCCCGTTCGTTCACTGTTGCTGGATCAAAATCCTGGAATTCCCATCCTAAGGGCATTGTGGGTCTACCTATAGCACATAGACTGCATCAGTTCAAGAAGCAGCTCAGCCCACCTTCTCAAGGGGCAACTAGGGATGGGCAATAAATACTGGCCCAGCCAACAACACCCACATCCCATGAATGAATATTAAAGAAAGCCCCTCTTATACAAAGAGGAAGCGATGTTAAAGCTGACTAAGAAATCTCTATTATGTGATTGGAAGAGGATAGAGTCAATGAATGCTCACACAGTTTAAGCAATACAATTTTACACAACAATGCAGAACATGTGCCACCAACCTACAGCACAATGAAATACAATTAAACTCACTGAGGTCGCAGCTCATTCAGGTGGATATACTGCAAATCCGGCCCTGCTAGTCCCAGAGTTAGATTTTAAAGTAAGTATATAAAGTTTCCTAATTTACATGATTTTCAGAACCAGCCTGGATTAGATTTCTGTACAAGAATTATTACGTATTACAAGTAATGAGACACTAGCCACGATCATAAACCATTGACATATAACACTAAAACACTAATCCCCATTATACAATCCACCCATATATACACACACACACAAACTTAGTTAGATGGACATATGAAAAAAAATCCATGGACAAATGGGAAAAACCAGAAAGGTAGTTCTGTGGTCATTACTCCCAAGTTCTATTGAATTGTTTGCTGCTAATCTAAATGTTTCTTCATGACTTTCCTTTTCCAGAATCTTCCATTGGTTTTCAAGATGCACAGGGTGGCTCCCTCACTTGTCACATGTCTCTAGATCAATTGCTGAAGGAATGATAAAATGGTTTGCTTCAGCTTTGACTGCAGAGAATTAGCAAGCAACTAGCCTTTGACATCAGTAATTAGTTACCAGTCCATAGACCAATAAAAAACATTGTGTTGTCAGCCAGACCTCCCCCTGAATACGGAACCCCTCATCTCCAGTTTGTCAGAAATCACTGCTTGTTCTAGCAGCTGTTTCAATATTGCTTGCCATGAGGGTCAGGTGACTTGTCAAAATCTGCAGCAATCCTTGAAGACTCCAATTTTGAAACATTTCTTCCTTATTTCAGTCAACAATCTTAAAAAGCACAAAAACTTTAAGAAAGATAGGCCTTCATGAATCCAATGAAGAATTCAGGAGAATCCTCTGAGAAAACGGAGAAAAGTTAGAAGTTGCTCTGGCAGCAATTGATTGAATAACACTCCTGGATTTCACTGGAATCTGGATGAAGATGGGGAAGTGAGGAAAGGAAGGATATGGTGATAGGATGAGATGAAATTGAGGTGGGAGAAGGCTTGTGTGGAGCATTAGGACTATATTCCCTAGAATATAGAAGAATGAGGAATGATCCCATTGAAACATGTAAAATTCTAACAGAGTAAATGTAGGAAGGATATTGCTGATAATCAGGGAGTCCAGAACCAAGGGTCAAAGTCTAGGGATATGGGGTAGGATGAGGAGAAGAAAGTTCTTCACCCTGAATGTGGTTGCCATAAGATATAGGAGCCGAATTAGGCCATTCAGCCAATTGTGTCTGCTTCTCCATTTGATCATGGCTGATATGTTTCTCGACCCCATTCTCCTGCCTTCTCCTCATAACCTTTGACCATTTTACTAATTAAAAACCTATCGATTTCTTCTTAAATACACTCAGTGACTTGGCCTGCACAGCCCTCTGCAGCAATGAGTCCCACAGTTGCCCCATTGAAATTCGTCCTCATCTCCGTTCTAAAGAGCCATCCTTCACTCTGACCCTCAGGTCCTAGTCTCTCCTCCTGGAGGAAACATCTTCTCCACATCCACTCTATCCAGGGCCCCTCAGTATTCTGTAAGTTTCAATCAGATCCCCCCTCATCCTCCTAACCTCCACTGAGTACAGTCCCAGAGTCCGCAATCGCTCCTCACATGACAAACCCTTCATCCCAGGGTCAGTCTCTGTCAACCTCCTCTGGACCCCCTCCCGGCCAACACATCCTTCCTTAGACATGGGGCCAGAGACTGCTCGCGATATTCCAAATGCGATCTGACTTAGACATTCTCAGCATTACGTCTCTGCTCTTGTATTCTTGAAGTAAATGTTAACATTGCATTTGCCTTCCGAACTCTCAACTGAGTTAACCTTAAGAGGAATCCTGAACTAGGACTCTGAGTCCCTTGGAGCTTCAGCTTTCTGAAAACTTCCCTTGTTGAGAAAATAATCGATGCCACTATTCCTCTTCCCAAAGTGTATAACTTCTCACTTTTCCACACTGTATTCCATCTGCCACTTTCTTTGCCCACTCTCCCAGCCTGTCCAAGTCCTTCTGCAGCCTCTCACTTCCTCAACATTACCTGTCCCTCCACCTATCTTCATGTCATCTGCAAATAGTGCCTCTCTTACATACATTGATTATCTCCTGAAGTGGTTTCTTCCTTACATCCTGACTACTTGGCTTAACAGCAGGAGACAGAGGGCGGTGGTAGAAGGTTGTTTCTCGGGCTGGGGAGGTCTGTGACCAGCAGTGTTCCATAGGGATCATTTCTGGCCTCTTTTTTGTTTGTCATTTATATAAATGATTTTGATGAGAATTTAGAAGGCATCGTTAGTAACTTTGCAGATGACATCAAAATTGGGGGCATAGTAGACAGTGAAGAAGGTTTTCTAAGTTTACAAATAGGTCAATGGGTTGAAAAATGGCAGATGGAGTTCAATCTGGATAAATGCAAGGTATTACATTTTGGTACAACAAGCAGAACTTATACAATTAATGATAGACCCTTGAATTATGTTGTAGAGCAGAGAGACCAAAGGGCTCAGGTACAGAATTCTTTTAAGTTTGCATCACATATAAACAGGGTGGTTAAGAATGTATTCATTGCTCAGATCCTTGAGTATAGGAGTTGGGGCGTCATGTTGAGGTTGTACAGGACATTGGTGAGGTCTCTTCTGGAGTACTGTGTTCAGTCGTAGTCTCTCTGTTATAGGAAGGTTATTATTAAGGATTCAGAATGGTTTTAGCACATTGTTGCTGGGTTTAGAAGGTTTGTATTATACGGAAAGGCTGGATAGGCTGGGACTTTTTTCACTGGAATATAGGAACTTGAGAGGTGATCTTCTAGAGGTTTATAAAATCATGATGGGGTTTTAATACAATTAATGGTAGGTACCTTTTCCCTAGGATGGGGGATTTCGAGACTGGGGCATGTTTTTAAGGTGAGAGGAGAGAGATTTAAAAAAGACGTGAAGGGCAAATGTTTTACACAGAGGGTGGTTTGTGTGTGGAATGAATATCCAGAGGAAGTGGTGGATATGGGCACAGTTATAATGTTTAAAGGACACTTAGATAAGTATATGAACAGGAAGGGTTTGGCAGGATATGGGCCAGGAGCAGGCAGATGGGTGTAGTTTAGTTTAGGATTACATTGGGTATGGACTGGCTGGGCCGAAGGGTCTGTTTCTGTGCTGGATGACTCTATCACTCTTCTGTTTGGAGGCCTGGCCATAATTCCCATCAGGGTCTTCACTCCTTTACTGTTCCTCAACTCTACCCACACAGATTCTTCACCTTCCGATACTATCTCACTTCTTGATGTTGATTTAATTTCATTTCTTACTAACAAGGCAACCCCACACCATCCCCACCAGCCTCCCCCACCTCGCCCATCTGCCTGTCTTTTCAATAGGATGTGTATCCTTGGATATTTAGTTCCCAACCCTGGTCCCCTTGCAGCCATGTCTCTGTGATTCCCTACAACATCATACCTGCCAATTCCAATCTGCGCTACAAGCTCCTTTACCTTGTTTCATATACCATGTGTATTTAAGTAGAACATCCTCAGTCCTGCGTTGACTGCTCCCTCCCTCATGGTTGTCTCCGTACCTGCTGTGCCTGAAGTTAAATTCCTGACCCTTCGCACACTCTCTGTGCTGTTACTTGTTCTGGAAACTTTAATAACCTGTGCTGAGCCCTTCCCTCCTTGAACGTTTCCTGCCATTTTCCTTGCAACTGAACCCATTCCCCACTATTTCGTTAAAAGCCCTATGAGCCTGTGGAATTCTCTGCCACAGAAAGTGGTTGCGGCTGAAAAATTGAATTTTTCAAGAAGGAGTTAGGGGTAGTTCTTAGGGCTGAAGGGATCGAAGGGTATAGGCGTGAAAGTGGGACCACAACTGAATTGAATGATCAGCCATGACCATGTGGAGTGACTGAGTGGGCTCAAAGGGCTGAAGGGCCTCCTCCTGTGACTATTTTCTATGTTTCTACATAAGGGCCAGCACAGACCAAATGGTCTATTGCTAAATCAAAGGATTCATTCGGGTGGAGATTACGTGCCCCCATCAGGAAGTGAATGCCCTGCTCTCCCAGTTACCCCTGAGGTTCCCCATAAACTTGGGAGTGGGGTAACCAACATGGCGGCACACCCAACATCACTAACTCAATAATTTAACGAGGGTTGACCCTAAAATTGAATTGGCTACACCATAATGCCACCAAAATTAGTATTTGGGGAGGAGTTTATGTTTTAAGATGGTGGGAAAGAGGAGTGTGTTACAAATGTGGCAGGGTCATGGGCAGAGAGCGTCCCACCACCATCCCCTCCCTCCCCCCCCCCCCCCCCCCCCACCCCACCCTACACACCCACGCACCCACACACCCACACACACACACAGGTTGGTACCCACCTTGTGACCTTCCAGCACGGCCTTTGAAACCTACCCATCCTCCACCAACCACCAGGCTCGTTCACCACTTCGCCTGCTTACCTTCAGTGACAAGAACCTGTGTGACTGACGCTCACCCTCTCCTCCACTCTCCCTTGACTTACCTGGACCAAGGACCCAAGGAGCCTCCTGAGTTGTGCTGCCTGCAGTACCTGCAGCCACCATGATGGAGCTGTGGCACTGTCTGCAGTGCTGGATCTGTCAGCCAATCAGCTCCTTCACATTCTGTAGGGAGGGAAATCTGCTGTCCTTACCTGGTCTTGTCTCCACTAGACTCCAGTTCCGCAATGATAACGTTGACTCTTAACAGTCTTCTGGAAAAGCCAAGCTACACACTCAAGGGGCAATTAGGGATAGGTAGCAAATGCAGGCCTTGTCACAGTGACTCCACTCCAGAAAAGAATAATAATGTTGATTGGGGCATCCTGTGGTTGTGAAAGGTGCTCTCAAAATGTAAGGGTGGAATGTTTCTTTCCCCAGAGGTGGCTAGAAGGGATAAAATTGGGCAGATTGACCCTGGAGATATATCCATTCCCCACCCTCCACATCCAATTAAACCCTGGGTGAGGCGGTCGATTAGGAATGTTCATGACTTGCCAGCAATGAAAGATCCTGAAGTGATCCATTCAATAAGGACGTCCCCCTTCACAGGACTCCAGCAGTGGTCTTGCAGACCCAGCAATGCTGATCTCCAATTGGCCAGCAGATTCTGACAAAGTGGGCTTTCTTTGCCCAGGTGTGTGATTGGCTGAGAAGCTGCCCAATCAGCTGGCAGCAAGCTCATGGTCTTGCCAACTGGGGGCTTTCCATCATCACAGTTAGATTTCAAATTGGAGAACTGTGGCCCAAATTTCTTTCAGAGTGTTCACCAGGGGCTCCTGTGGTAGTGTCCCTACCGCTGAACCCGGAGACCCCATCTGCTCCGGATGTGTGCAGGAATATCTCTGAATGGGTTCAGTATTAATGCAGGCACAGCCCGGAATCCAATCCTAACTGTTTATAAGACCATTCGTAAAAAAAGTCTGAACACAACATAGGCCAATATAAACTTGCTTTTCCTAAGTACGAGGGAAATTTGTACATTGGATCATCACAGTTAATATTAATGCCCCCTGTATTCTGATATTCGATAGGATTGTGGCTGATTTGTGATTGAGTCCTATGCCCCACTTCCCTTGAGATCCTGATCAACATTGATTGATTATTTGTCAGGAAAAACCCATCTGGGAATGTTTGGAACTACGTGTGTTCGTAAATTGGATGTTTGTAAATCTGGGACCACTGCGCGCTCATGAATTGATTTGTACACAAGTCGGAACTCAGTATCACCCAATATAAAATAGTCATCACTGGAGAAGGTAACTTTTAAAAAAGGTTTTGTGATTTACATGTGAAAGAACTGAAGCCAACATGGTCATTCTAAAAGGTGAGAGACTTAACAAACAAGCCAGGTCTTTTTCAATATATAACTTCAGTTACATTACACTGTAAACTTTTGCTATAAATGCTGTGTCTTATGACCTTATACTCCACAACTATCTGATGAAGGAACAGCGCTCTGAAAGCTAGTGCTTCCAAACAAACCTGTTGGACTATAATCTGGTGTTGTGTGATTTTTATCAGTATAAAATAGCTGTTTGTAAGTACGATCAGATGTTTGCATTTTGGATCTTTAGAATGAATATTAATATACTTCTGTATTGCATCTTGTTTGCAAGTTGAATGTTTGTAACTCGGGGACTGCCTGTCTCTGGAAAGTTGTGATCTCATGGAATACAGGGAGAATGAGCCATTTAGATGCAGAACTGGCCCTAAGGTAGAAGACAGAGGGTGGTGGTGGAGGGTTGTTTTTCAGACTGGAGGCCTGTGACCAGTGGAGTGCCACAAGGATCGGTGCTGGGTCCACTACTTTTCATCATTTATATAAATGAGTGGGATGTGAGCATAAGAGGTATAGTTAGTAAGTTTGAAGATGACACCAAAATTGGAGGTGTAGTGGACAGCAAAGAAGGTTACCTCAGATTACAACAGGATCTTGATCAGATGGCTCAATGGGCTGAGAAGTGGCAGATGGAGTTTAATTCAGATAAATGTGAGGTGCTGTATTTTGGGAAAGCAAATCTTTGCAGGACTGGTCCTGGTAAGGTCCTGGGGAGTGTTGCTGAACAAAGAGACCCTGGCATGCAGGTTCTTAGCTCCTTAGCTCCTTAAAAGTGGAGTCGCAGGTAGATAGGATAGTGAAGAAGGCATTTGGTATGCTTTCCTTTATTGGTCAAAGTATTGAGTACAGGAGTTGGGAGGTCATGTTGCGGCTGTACAGGACATTGGTTAGACCACTTTTGGAATACTGCATGCAATTCCGGTCTCCATCCTATCGGAAGAATGTTGTTAAACTTGAAAGGGTTCAGAAAAGATTTACAAGGATGTTGCCAGGGTTGGAGGATTGGAGGGAGATGTTGAATCGGCTGGGGCTATTTTCCCTGGAGTGTCGGAGGCTGAGGGGTGACCTTATAGAGGTTTATAAAATCATGAGGGACATGGATAGAATAAACAGTCAAAGTCTTTTCCCTGGGGTTGGGGAGTCCAGAACTAGAGGGCATAGGTTTAGGGTGGGAGGGGAAAGATATAAAAGAGACCTAAGGGGCTACCTTTTCACGCAGACAGTGGTACGTGTATGTAATGAGCTGCCAGAGGATGTGGTGGAGGCTGGTACAATTACAACATTTAAGAGGCATTGGGTATATGAATAGGAAGGGTTTGGAGGGATATGGGCCGGGTGCTGGCAGGTGGGACTAGATTGGGTTGGGATATCTGGTCGGCATGGACGAGTTTGACCGAAGGGTCTGTTTCCATGCTGTACATCTCTATGGCTCTGTGTGGAGGTGCCGGTGTTGGACTGGGGTGGACAAAGTTAAAAATCACACAATGCCAAGTTGACCAGCTTGAAGTTCACTGAATGTCCACTCAGTGGCAGAATAAACACACAGCACTGAACATTGGAAGCAATTAAACCTGTTGGACTATAACCTGGTGTTGTGTGATTTTTAACTTTATACACCCCAGTCCAACATCGGCATCTCCAAATCATGACTGTTATTCAATGCGATTATGGCTGATTTGTCATCAAATCTCATGCTCCACTTCCCTTGAGACCTTTATCAAGATTGTTGGATTTGAGAGTGTTGTGCTGGAAAAGTACAGCAGGTCAGGCAGCATCCGAGGAGAAGGAGAAATGACGTTAAATACCTAGCTTAACTCTTGAGTAACTATTAAACTGATCCATTCTTAGCTCATTCACCCCCCCCCCCCCCAACATCGGACTCCGTCAGACCCCTTAAGACCCACAGACCTGGACCTGATGCCAGCCCTGAGGGACCCAGGGTAGGGTCAGCAATCCCACCCTGACACACAACTGAATGCCTCCTCCACTTGACTCAAACCCTGACCACTGTCACCAGAATCAAGGCCCAATCACCCCAACTCAGTCACCAGTTGTTTACTAACCGTTCCCTCTTCCTCCACACCATGTGAGTTGACCCAAATCCCGAACACCTCCCCCGCCATTGCTGTCAAATCCATCCATCCCTCTCCCTGCCCCAAGGATGTTTCACCACTATGCAATGTGCCTGAAAGATTTTGTATAATTTTCCATGTGTGGTCTAACTCTTGCTGCTAGCCCTTACATAAAACCATCTCTCCAGCCACGAGAGAGAGAGCCAGTATGCGTAATGACCTGCAAACATTATACATTTTCATGGTGGATTGATGCTTCAGAAGCTAATATCTGTCTTTAATGAACTCTCACAAATACAATGACAGCTAAAAACAGAGATCAAGAGAGTGTTTTTTTTTGTCTTACAGAAGGTTGTGATTTCTTTGGGTGTGTCTGGCTGGGCCCAGTATTTATTGCCTGTCCCTAGTTGCCCCTTGAGAAGGTCGGGCTGAGCTGCCTTCTTGAACCGCTGCTGTCCATGTGCTGTGGGTTGACCCATAATGCATTTAGGGATGGAATTCCAGGATTTTGAACCAGCCACAGTGAAGGAACAACAATATATTCCCAAATCAGGATGGAGAGGGAACTTGCAGGGGGTGGCGTTCCCATGTATCTGCTGCCCTTGTTCTTGTAGATGGTAGTGGCCATAGGTTTAGAAGGTGCTGGCTGAGGAGTTTTGACAACCATTGGAGATGGTCCACACTGCTGCTACTGTGCCCCACAGTGGAGTGAATGACCTCCTTCAAGAAGGTTGTGTTGGTCAAGGAAAAGCAAATTTAATTCCTTTGACTTGGTGACTTGGATTTACTTCAGTTAGTGTTGAAAGTCTTCAAAATTGCAAAGGTATTTGTGCAAATGGGTCAGAAAGAGTCAATACTTCATGGACTGCAATAAGCACCATCTACTGTGATGATATCATGGGATTTGCTGGGAGACTAAAGAAAGACCTCACTGGAGTCATACCTTCATAAACTCCCTGCAGGCCATTTGGCCCATTGAATCCGCACTGACCCTCTGAAGAGCATCCCATCCAGGGCTAGTCCCCCCCATCCTATCTATGTAACCCAGCATTTCCCATTGAGATGGGATCCTCCATGTCACAATGTTCTAATGTCCTTTAAACAATTGCCAAGATGCAACAAACTACATCCCATTTTCTCTGCAAGACTCATCTTATTGGACATGAGGCTGGTTATTGTCTCCCACACTCGATCCTGTACATCATCCAAGGCGGAAGTACCCCCAGCAATATCAAGGAAAGATTTCAATCCTTCAAGTATTTATTTGTTTTTGCATTTTATAGTTAGCTTCATAATTAAATCTAGGATACAATCTAATTTGTAGTTTTTTGACTGCATTGGATTCACCTGCGCTTCTAAATCAGACTATTTGGCACAATATTCACCAAGTATGAGAGGTTAAACTCAGAGCCAGTGGATGTTAAAATTTCCAGGACATAAAGAAAAAGAGCCCATGTGTCTGGACCAATGCTCAAGCATCTTAGTCTCACCAGCAATAAACCAGTCAATTCATCACCATTATTGCCGCGCCTGATGCCTGTGGTGGCTGCCTATGTGTCTGAAGTCTCTCAGATACTACATTTTGAAGTATCTGATTAATTCCATGCCTCTGCCTGGCTACTCTCCAGTTACACTAAACTGCTCATATATCTTGTTTTCCATTTCACTTGAAGCCCACGTCCTCCTCATCACACTGAGACGACCTTGGGAACAGCACCCAAGGCCTTGCCCAGTCTAAGGCTCCTCATTTTAATTTTAATCACCTCCAGCCTTCATTACTTCAACCTTCACCTGTCATTCTTCCCAGTGAGCATTGTTTACAAACATGAGCCAAACCAAACTTCTGTGGTCATACCCTAACTTTGAACAAGTCCCATTGCCCTGTTGTCACTAATCTATACTATTATCTTGTCAAGATCTACTGATCTTAAAAATTGTCACCACGTTCTCAACTCCCCTTGTAGCCTTGCCCCTTCCCTATTCCTGTTACTTTGTCCAGTCCAATAATCTTTTAAAATATCAATTCTTGATTGAATTGATTGAGGATTGGTTCATCCAATTCTGACCTCTTGAACATCTCCAATTTTAACCAATCCACCACTGGGGCAGTGACAAAGTCTCAGACAGTGGACTTGCCTCATAGTGTCAAAAGGTCAAAACGTCATGGAGTACGGAAACAAAGTCCAATCAGTCCACGTCAACCTTAATCCCAAACTAAGCTGGTCCTACCTGCATACATTTTTAAAAATTATTATTTGTTCACAGGATGAGAGCATCACTGTCTAGGCAGCATATATTGCCCATCCCTAATTACCCTGAGGGCAGGTAAGAATCAACCACATTGCTGTGGGTCTACAGTCACATGTAGGCCAGACCAGGTAAGGATGGCAGTATCCTTCCCTAAAGGACATTAGTGATCCAGGTGGGATTTTGCCTTGGCCTATTGCTTGGGTTATACCTTTCCATGTATTTCTAATTCATGGACTTATCCAAGTGTGCTTTGAATGTTGTAACTGCATTCACTACTTCCTCTGGCTGTTCATTTCACACATGAACCACACTCTGTGTGAAAAAGTTGCCCCTCAGGTCCCTTTTAAATCCTTCCCCTCTCACCTTAAAAATATGCTCCCCCCTCAACACCCACCCCCCAACCCCCCAGTTTCGAACTCCCCTACCCTCAGGAAATGATGTTTGCTATTTACCCTAACCATGCCCCTTATGATTTTATAAACCTCGATAAGGTCATCCCTCAGCCTCCTTCACTGCAGTGAAAAAATTCCCAGCCTATCCTTTTAACTCAGACCCTCCATTCCTGGCAATATCCTGGTAAGCGGTGGCTCAGTGGTTAGCACTGCTGCCTCACAGTACCAGGGTCATAGGTTGGATTCCAGCCTCGGGCGACTGTCTGTGTGGAGTTTGCACCATCTCCCTGTGTCTGTGTGGGTTTCCTCCAGCTGCTCCAGTTTCCTCCCACAGTCCAGAGATATGCAGGTTAGGTGCAGTGGCCATGCTGAATTGCCCATGGTGTTAGGTGCATTAGTCAGAGGGAAATGGGTCTGGGGGGTTACTCTTCGGAGGGTCAGTGTAGACTCGTTGAGCCGAAGGGCCCGTTTCCACACTGTAGGGAATCTTATCTAATCAAATCTCTTCTGGACCCTCTCCAGCTTAATAATATCCTTCCTAAACCTTTCTGTCTCTCACCTCATTTAATATATTCTTTAAAATCTGCTTTTATGATCAAGCATTTTCCTTTCAGCTCCTGTACTGAGATTTCTTTATGTGGCTCAGTGTCAAATTTTGGGAAGTGTTTCTACACTAAAAGCATTGAATGAATTGATGAAGGGCTTTTGCCTGAAATGTTGATTTGCCTGCTCCTCGGACTCTGCCTGACCTGCTGTGCTTTTCCAGCACCACTCTAACCTTGACTCTAATCTCCAGCATCTGCAATACCCACTTCTGCCTATATAAAATGAGTAATTTCCTTTCTGCATGACTGTGGCTGATTGTCTACCATGTACTTATTGGAGTTTAGAGGAATGAGAGCTGACATTATTAAAGAATATAAGATTCTTAAGAGCTTGATGGGTGGATGTGGAGAGAGGGTTTCCCCTTGTGGGAAAGTCTAGGAGTACAGCGCATCATCTCAGAACGAGCAGTCACATAATTAGGACAAAGCTGAGGAAGAATGTCTTCTCACAGAGGGGAGTGAATCTGTGGACATTTTGCTACAAAGTACTCTCAAGGTTGAAGTATATTCAAGGCTGCGAGAGACAGATCTTTACTCAGGAAGGGGATCGAGGGCTATGGAGAAAACTAGAGTTGAGGATGATCAGATCAGCCATGATCCCTTTGAATGGTGAAGCGGACTCGATGGGCTCCTTTGCATAAACCAAATCATCCGCCGACATTTCCACCACCTCCAAACAGACCCCACCACCAGGGATATATTTCCCTCCCCACCCCTTTCCGCCTTCTGCAAAGACCGTTCCCTCCATGACTACCTGGTCAGGTCCACGAACCCCTACAACCCACCCTCCAATCCTGGCACTTGCCCCTGCCACCGCAGGAACTGTAAAACCTGCGCCCACACCTCCTCCCTCACCTCTATCCAAGGCCCTAAAGGAGCCTTCCACATCCATCAAAGTTTTACTTGCACATCCACCAATATCATTTATTGTATCCGTTGCTCCCGATGCGGTCTCCTCTACAAAGGGGAGACTGGGCGCCTCCTAGCAGAGCACTTTAGGGAACATCTCCGGGACACCCGCACCAATCAACCACACCGCCCCGTGGCCCAACATTTCAACTCCCCCTCCCACTCTGCCGAGGAAATGGAGGTCCTGGGCCTCCTTCACTGTCGCTCCCTCACCACCAGACGCCTGGAGGAAGAACGCCTCATCTTCCGCCTCGGAACACTTCAACCCCAGGGCATCAATGTGGACTTCAACAGTTTCCTCATTTCCCCTTCCCCCACCTCACCCTAGTTCTAATCTTCCAGCTCAGTAACTGTCCCCTTGACTTGTCCGGACTTGTCCTACCTGCCTTTTTCCTTTTCCACCTATCCACTCCACCCTCTCCTCCCTGACCTATCACCTTCATCCCCTCCCCCACTCACCCATTGTACTCTATGCTACTTTCTCCCCACCCCCACCCTCCTCTAGCTTATCTCTCCATGCTTCAGGCTCACTGCCTTTATTCCTGATGAAGGGCTTTTGCCCGAAATGTCGATTTCGAAGCTACTTGGATGTTGCCTGAACTGCTATGCTTTTCCAGCACCACTAATCCAGAATCTGGTTTCCAGCATCTGCAGTCATTGTTTTTACCTCGTTGATTTTAACCCTACTGCGAATCCTCTTGCAAGGATGCCTGCCATGAAGAAGTTTTCCTCCTCTCTCTACAAGCATCTCAGGGAGTCCTTCTCCCACTGCAACTCCCAGGTCATTTCCTCTGCCCTGAAGCTCTTCAACCATGTCGTGAAACAAACTCGTTACCACAGCCACATTTGCTTCCTCAGTGCCTGCCTCCGTAACCAACTCATCCCACACGGACTCCGGACCACCTTTAAACCAGCAGAGTTCGGACCCGAACAGGACAAACAGTACAGACTACAGATTCAAAAACACCAGCAACAGTTCTCCTTCAGGATCCTCCGCTCCACGCTTGCAGCAATGCGCCGGCACCTAACCTCTCTACAGTCAGCCCTGCCTCAGCTGAGGGCCACACTCTCTCAGAATTGCAAAGGACCCACTCTGTACTACATCCTCAGGAGAATTCATACTCTCAACAAACAGTATTTCAATTCCATCTCAAACATCAAAAACTGCAAGTACAACAAACTTTTATCCACCCACCTCCATAACCAGCGCTCCTCAAACATTCCAGAAGATTCCCCTGGCCTCGGAACCTATTCCACCATTAGCCATGCGGCTGATGCAGCTACCACCCCCACACTGATTGATGATGTCACTTCCGCCCCCATCATGGCCACTCCCACAGCCACTTCCGGCCCCCACATCATCGCTGATGCCACATGCTCAGTGACTTCCGCCACCCCTACTGCCATGATCACCACCACTTCCGCCCCCACCAGCGCCACTCACCTGCATTCTGCTGACATGCCCCCCACAGACCGCACTGTCACTATCCCCACCCCCCAGAACCCCGAGGGCAACATTACCCCTGCTCATGCCTCCACCCCCATTCCCCCCACCATCACACCCACTCCAGGTACTGGCTCTGACCCCACTCCCAGCTCCACACCCACACCAGATCCCAGCTCCCAGCACTGCCAAGTTTTCACCATCTCTCCAGACCTCCCCCTCACTGAGGACGAACGATCAGTCCTCAGCAAAGGACTCACCTTCATCCCCCTCCGTCCATGCATCAATGAATTTAATACACACCGTGACATCGAACAATTCTTCCGTCGCCTCCGCCTCCGAGCTTACTTTCACAATCAGGATTCCCGCCCACCTTCCGAGGACCCCTTCGCCCACCTCCAACACACTGCATCCACCTGGACACCCCGTGCTGGCCTACTACCTGCCCTCAACCTCTTCATTTCCAACTGCCGCCGGGACATTAACCGCCTCAACCTGTCTACCTCCCTCCCCCACTCCAACCTCTCACCCTCACAACGCGCAGCCCTCCAATCCCTTTGCTCCAATCCCAACCTCACCATCAAGCCAGCGGATAAAGGGGGCGCAGTGGTCGTCTGGCGCACTGACCTCTACACCGCTGAAGCCAAACGTCAACTCAAGGACACCTCTTCCTACTGCCCCTTGACCATGACCCCACCCCCCATCACCAAACCATCATCTCCCAGACCATACAGAACCTCATCACCTCAGGAGATCTCCCACCCACCGCTTCCAACCTCATAGTCCAGGAAGCCCGCACTGCCCGGTTCTACCTCCTTCCCAAGATCCACAAGCCTGACCACCCTGGCCGACCCATTGTCTCAGCATACTCCTGCCCCACTGAACTCATCTCTACCTACCTCGACACTGCCCTATCCCCCCTAGTCCAGGAACTCCCCACATACGTTCGAGACACCACCCACGCCCTCCACCTCCTCCAAGACTTCCGTTTCCCCGGCCCCCAACGCCTCATCTTCACCATGGATATCCAATCCCTCTACACCTCCATCCGCCACGACCAGGGCCTCCAAGCCCTCCGTTTTTTCCTCTCCAGACGTCCCCAACAGTACCCTTCCACGGACACTCTCATTCGTTTGGCCGAACTGGTCCTCACCCTTAACAATTTCTCCTTTGAATCCTCCCACTTCCTCCAGACCAAAGGGGTAGCCATGGGCACAAATATGGGCCCCAGCTATGCCTGTCTCTTTGTTGGCTACGTAGAGCAGTTGACCTTCCGTAATTACACCGGCACCATTCCCCACCTCTTCCTCCGCTACATTGATGACTGCATTGGCGCCACCTCGTCCTCCCGCGAGGAGGTTGAGCAATTCATCAACTTCACCAACACATTCCACCTTGATCTTAAATTTACCTGGACCATCTCTGACACCTCCCTCCCCTTCCTGGACCTCTCCATCTCCATTAGTGACGACCGACTTGACGCTGACATTTTTTACAAACCCACCGACTCCCACAGCTACCTGGATTACACCTCTTCCCACCCTACCTCTTGCAAAAATGCCATCCCATATTCCCAATTCCTCCGCCTCTGCCGTATCTGCTCCCAGGAGGACCAGTTCCACCATAGAACACACCAGATGGCCTCCTTCTTTAGAGACCGCACTTTCCCTTCCCACGTGGTTAAAGATGCCCTCCAATGCATCTTGTCTACATCCCACACCTCTGCCCTCAGATCCCACCCCTCCAACCGTAACAAGGACAGAACGCCCCTGGTGCTCAACTTTCACCCTACCAACCTTCGCATAAACCAAATCATCCGCTGACATTTCCGCCAACTCCAAACAGACACCAGGGATATATTTCCCTCCCCACCCCTTTCTGCCTTCCGCACAAACC
Organism: Chiloscyllium punctatum; assembly: GCF_047496795.1. Classification (NCBI taxonomy): domain Eukaryota; kingdom Metazoa; phylum Chordata; class Chondrichthyes; order Orectolobiformes; family Hemiscylliidae; genus Chiloscyllium; species Chiloscyllium punctatum. The sequence continues at coordinate 4,306,928 of NC_092775.1, forward strand.
GTTCCTTCCGTGACTACCTGGTCAGGTCCACACCCCCCTACAACCCACCCTCCCATCCTGGCACCTTCCCCTGCCACCGCAGGAACTGTAAAACCTGCGCCCACACCTCCTCCCTCACCTCTATCCAAGGCCCTAAAGGAGCCTTCCACATCCATCAAAGTTTTACTTGCACATCCACTAATATCATTTATTGTATCCGTTACTCCCGATGTGGTCTCCTCTACATTGGGGAGACTGGGCGCCTCCTAGCAGAGCGCTTTAGGGAACATCTCCGGGACACCCGCACCAATCAACCACACCGCCCCGTGGCCCAACATTTCAACTCCCCCTCCCACTCTGCCGAGGAAATGGAGGTCCTGGGCCTCCTTCACTGTCGCTCCCTCACCACCAGACGCCTGGAGGAAGAACGCCTCATCTTCCGCCTCGGAACACTTCAACCCCAGGGCATCAATGTGGACTTCAACAGCTTCCTCATTTCCCCTTCCCCCACCTCACCCTAGTTCTAAACTTCCAGCTCAGTAACTGTCCCCATGACTTGTCCGGACTTGTCCTACCTGCCTATCTCCTTTTCCACCTATCCACTCCACCCTCTCCTCCCTGACCTATCACCTTCATCCCCTCCCCCACTCACCCATTGTACTCTATGCTACTTTCTCCCCACCCCCACCCTCCTCAAGCTTATCTCTCCACGCTTCAGGCTCACTGCCTTTATTCCTGATGAAGGGCTTTTGCCCGAAATGTCGATTTCGAAGCTACTTGGATGCTGCCTGAACTGCTGTGCTCTTCCAGCACCACTAATCCAGAATCGGGTTTCCAGCATCTGCAGTCATTGTTTTTACCTCGATGGGCTGAATGGCCTACTTCTGCTCTGAGGCCTGATGGTCTAAACTCAGTTTCTCTGTGAGCTGCACCTGACTCTCCCAGGCTCGCTCTTCATCTCAGATCAGGCTCAAGCAGCGTCAGTCCATAGTTCAGCCTCAGTGTCTGGGATCCTGCTGTGCCTCACTGAGATGATGGCGGACGGACCCCTCTGGCACAGTGAATGTGATCAGTTCCAGCTGGTCCATGTGTGCCTCTGGACATGTGCAGGGTATAGAAGCTGCAGCAAAGTGCAGCTCGACAGGTAACTGCCCAAAGAGTCAGTTTCATTCACAAGGACAGGTCTGTAGAACTGGGCCCAACACTCTCATTTCAGCTTTTGCAGTCTTGGAGAAAATATTTATGCAAGAATGCATTAGCTTCAATAGGAACCCCGTGATGATATTTGTGGCTCTTATTATGCTATTGGGGTGAAACCAAAGTGACCAGTAGCAATTAGTGTCATAGAGTCATACAGTAAGGAAACAGACCCTTCGGTCCAACCAGTCCATGCTGACCATGTTTCCAAACTAAACTAGTCCCACTTGCCTGCAGCTCTTTCCTATTCATGAACGTATCCAAATATCTTTTAAATGTTGTAACTGTACCCACAAGCACCACTTTCTCCAGCAGCGTATTCCACAGGCGACCCACTCTCTGTCCAAAAAAATTGACACTTTTGTCCTTTTTAAATCTCTCTCCTCTCACCTTAAACATGTGCCCCCTTGTCTCGAAACCCCACGCCCGAGGGAAAAGACACCTACCAGTCATATTATCTACACTCCTCATGGTTTTATAATTTGAAGATGCCGGTGTTGGACTGAGGTGTACAAAGTTAAAAATCGCACAACACCAGGTTATAGTCCAACGGGTTTATTTGGAAGCACTAACTTTTGGAACTCTGCTCCTCCATCAGGTGGTTGTGGAGTATAAGATCATAAGACACAGAATTTATGGCAAAAGTTTACAGTATGCTGTAACTGAAATTATACATTGATGAGATCTGGATTGTTTGTTCAGTCTCTCATCTTTTAGAATGACCATGTTGGTTTCAGTTCTTTCATATGTAAATCCCAGAATTTAAAGTTACATTCTCAAGTCAACTTTAACAATTGGTGCCACGTTGGCACAGATAATGCATTGAATGGTTTTATAAACCTCAAAAGGTCACCCCTCAACTTCCTAACCTCCAGTGAAAAAAGTCCCAGCCTCTCCAACCTATTTTGATAACTTAAACTCTCCATTCCCGGCAACATCCTGGTAAAGTTTTTCTGAACCCTCTCCTGCTACACAATATCCTTCTGCAAGAGAGCGACCAGAACTGGACACAGTATCTAGAAAACGCCTGCATAAGTCCTGACCTTGTTTGTTTTATCAAAATGTAACACCTTCACATTTATCCAAATTAAACTCCATCTGCCACTCCTCAGCCCATTGACCCAATTGATCAGGATCCCTTTGTAATCTTTGATAGCTGAAGCCGATATAACTGTTTAAAAAAAATGTGGGTGGCACAGTGGTTAGCACCGTTGCCTCACAGCACCAGAGACCCGGGTTCAATTCCCACCTCAGGTGACTGACTGTGTGGAGTTTGCACATTCTCCCTGTGTCTGCGCGGGTTTCCTCCAGGTGCTCCGGTTTCCTCCCACAGTCCAAAGATGTGTGGGTTAGGCGAATTGGCCATGCTAAATTGCCCGTAGTGTTAGGTGAAGGGGTCTGGGTGGGTTGTGCTTCGGTGGGTTCGGTGTGGACTTGTTGGGCCGAAGGGCCTGTTTCCTCACTGTAAGTAATCTAATCTAATCTTCACTGTCCCACCAATTCTCCTGGTGAGAATAACGAGGAAATTCATTGAGGCTGGTGGGGAATCGAAGGAACAGAATCAGTTTGACTGAATTCCTTAATTTCAGAAAATCAGGAATATATTGTGATATAAAAATATGACGGGTTTTGGAGAAGGGTCACTGGACCTGAAGCATTAACTCTGATTTCTCCCCACAGATGCTGCCAGACTTGCTGATCTTTTCCAGCAATTTCTGTTTTTATCTCTGATTTACAGCATCCCTAGTTCTTTACATTTTTAGTATATTGTGATAGTCTAGTGTATATTACCACGTGTGTACGAAAAGATAAAAACAGGATATCACAACGGAAGCATGCTGGGCCTGAAAATCAGAAGATCCTGGATCCAAATCATTCCTCACCAACCAACGTGTAACATATATTTCAATTATTCAACTGTACTCTACAAAAAAACACAGAAACACTTGGAGATGCTAAGCAAAGGAGGAATCATTAAGATGGCAATCTCTGACCTCCATTTATGCCCATTGATCGAAAGGACCTGAAGCAACATGGGGATAGAATGGTTTGAGAATCAGAATGTATGGTCAACGGATATTTTTGGGGCTAGGGAATGGTTTGTAGTAGACTTCCCCAGGGGTCAGTGTTGGGACCTTTGATTTTCCTGATATATACGTATGACTTGGAATGATTTCAGAATTTGTGGATAACACAAATCTTGGAAACATTACGAAATGCAAGCGCAGAATTTCAAGAGGACATAAACAAGTATGTGGCTTGGCCAGACAGCTGTCAGATAACATTTAAAGCAGAGAAATGGAAGGCAATTTGCAGTTCAATTGGAATAACATTGAAAGATAATATAAAATTGGGGAACAATTCTAAAGGGGTGCAGGAGCAGAGGAAGCTGGGTGTATATGTGCACAGAACATTGAAGGTGGCTGGATAGGTAGAGAAAGCAGTTAATAAAACAGACATTATCCTTGGCTTTATTTATAAGGGCACAGAGTACAGGAGCAGGGAGATGATGTTGAACATGTACAAGACACTTGTTAGATGACAGCTGGAGGATTGTGTAGAGTTGTGAGTGCTACATTATAAGAAAGACGTGAATGTATTGGAGAGCATAGGAGTAGATCCAGGTTCGAGAAACTCAGTAATGTTCAGAGTTTGATGAAATTACAATTGATATACTTGGAGATGAAAAAATTGCAAGGAGATTTGTTCAAGGTCAAAGAGTCATAGAGTCATATAGACGTACAGCACAGAAAATGACCCTTCGGTCCAACCCATCCATGCCGACCAGATATCCCAATCTAGTCTAGTCCCATGTGCCAGCACCCGGCCCATATCCCTCCAAACCCTTCCTATTCATATACCCCTCCAGATGCCTTTCAACTGTTGCAATTGTACCAGCCTCCACCTCTTCCTCTGGCAGCTCATTCCATACGCGCACCACCCTCTGTGTGAAAAAGTTGCCCCTTACGGTCCCTTTTATATCTTACCCCTCTCACCCTAAACCTATGCCCTCTAGTTCTGCACTCCCCCAGCCCAGGGAAGAGATTTTGTCTATTTGTCCTATCCATGCCCCTCATGATTCTATAAAACTCTATAAAGTCACCCCTCAGCCTCCGACATTCCAGGGAAAACAGTCTCAGCCTATTCAGCCTCTCCCTATAGCTTAAATCCTTCAACCCTGGCAACATCCTTGTAAATCTTTTCTGAACCCTTTCAAGTTTCACAACATCCTTCCGATAGGAAGACCAGAATTGCACGCAATATTCCAAAAGTGGCCTAACCAATGTCCTGCACAGCTGCAACAGGACCTCCCAATTCCTATACGGAATGTTCTGACCAATAAAGGAAAGCATACCAAACACCTTCTTCACAATCCTATCTACTTATGACTCCACTTTCAAGGAGCTATGAACCTGCACTCGAAGGTCTCTTTGTTCAGCAACACTCCCTCAAATCTTACCATTATATGTGTAAGTCCTGCTAAGATTTGCTTTCCCAAAATGCAGTACCTCTCATTTATCTAAATTAAACTTCATCTGCCACTCCTCAGCCCATTGGCCCATCTGTTCAAGATCCTGTTGTACTCTGAGGTAAATTAATTTGCTATCCAATACACCTCCAATTTTGGTGTCATCTGTAAACGTACTAACCATACCCACTATGTTCATATGTATTTACAAGGCTCATCCAGTTCAGTTTCGGTTAATGGTAACCAGGGATGTTGATTATATGGAATGCATTGTTAATAATGCTACAATGTCAAGGGCCAGTGGTTAGATTCTCTCTTATAGAGATGATCATTGCCTGCCAGTTCTGTGCATGAATATTGTGTTAGAAAATAAATTTAGGGAGACTGTTTTGGGGAATATGGAAATGGCAGAGGAAGTATACTTATTTTCCATCAATCTGTATGATGGAAGATATTTTGAACATTCCTTTCATACCGAAGAATACTAAAGGAGGAATTAAGTACTATTGCCATCACTAAAAAAGTAGTATTAGACAAACTAACGGGACTGAAAGCAAATAATGCCTGATGGCTTGCATCCTGAGATCCTAAAGGTAATAACAATAGGAATAGTGGATGCATTGGCTGTACTTTTCCAAAACTCTGGAACAAGTACCAGAGATCAGAAAACTGCCAATGTGGCATCCCTATTCAAAAAGGGAGGGAGGCAAAAAAAAACAGATAATTATAGGCTGATTAACCTGACATCTATTGTCAAAAAAGTATTGGAATCAATTATTAAAGTAGTTGCAGAACATTTAGAAAACCATCATCTAATGAAGGAGGGTCAGCATGGCTTCTTAAAGGGAAATCATGTCTGACGATTTATTAGAGTTTTTGAAGGAAGTCTCAACCAGAGTGGATAAAGGGAAATCTTACTGCAGCTGTACAGGGAGCTAGTGAGACCACATCTGGAGCATTGTCAGCTGCTTAAATCCTCTTATTTAAGAAGCAATATAATTTCATTGGAGGCAAATCAGAGAAAGGTCAGCTAGGGTTATCTCTGGTATGGAGGGATTTTTTTATAAGCAAAGACTGAATAGGTTGGGTCTCTACTCACCGTGGTTTATAAAAATGAGAGATGATCTCATTGAAATCCTGAAGATTCTTAAGGGGCTTAACATGCATAAATACTGAGAGGATGTTTCCCCTCATGGGGTAGTCTAAGACCAGATGGCATAGTCTCAGAATATGTGGGCACCTATTTAAGACTGAAATAAGGAGGAACTTTTTGTCTCGGAGAGTTGTGGGGGCAGAGATTTTATGTGTATTTAAGGCTGAGATAGTTAGATTCTTGATGTGGGAGAATGAACAGTTCAGGAAAGAGCAGGAAAATGGACATGAGGTTTGTTGGATCAGCCAGACTCCTATTGAATAGCGGAGCAGGCTTGAGGGACCAAACCTCCTGCTCCTGATCCTATTTCTTATGGTTTTATGATCTCTTAGTAGAAGCAAATCTTGTTGAAAATCATGAGAACTGGACACAGCAGGCAGAGAAAGGTTGTCCCCAGTCACAAAGGGTTACAGTAGAAGAGGGTGCAGACTTAAGGCAAAATAAATTTCCACCCTGTCAGGGGTCAGCGTCTGGGATGTACTGCTTGAGAGGGTGGGAGAGGAAGGTTCAATCAAGCCATTTAAGAAGGAACTGGGTTATTTTCTGTAAAGGGGGAATGCTACGTTAGAGCCTGGGTGTCCTTGGAGAAGGAGCATGCGGTGTCCACCAACACCCTGGAGTTGTTCAGGGAGAGGTGGGTGCCACAGGGAGTGGAGTGCATTATTTCCCCCTCCAACTCTATTTTGATTTAGTCCCTACCCTCCCCTTCACTGTTTTGATCACACAGCATTGCCCTTTGATGTGAAGGGCACTGCTTGTCACTGGCCACTCGGGTGTTTCCTATCTTCCTGGTGGTGGAAATTGAATAAAGATTCATGCACGTTGTGTCTGTCACTGTGTCTCACACCTACACACACACCTACACACACACACACACACACACACACACAATGGGTGCTGGGGAAAAATAAGCACTACTGCAGTTAGGTGGTAGTGTGGGGGTTAAAAAAAATAAAAAAAGAAAAAGAAGAAAAAAATAAAGGGGGAATGCACAGGGCTGAAGGTGGATAAGTGACACTAGATGAACCTTTCCTTCAGAAACCCAGCACAGACATAAAGAGCCAAATGGCTACCTTCTGTGCTGTTCTCTTTCTGTAACATGAACATGTGAAAGAAGAGGAGGGGCAAGGCAACTGGGATGGCATGGAGCAGGGCAAACATTGAGGGAGGTGAATTGATAGGCTACAGCTGAAATCATAAGCATGTGGTAGGGTTAGATATAGAGAAAAGGATACACTTGTACAGGAAACAAGAAATACAAACCATTCAAATTGATCGTCACAAATCAATTCAATTAAAAATTCAGGAGAAGCCTCTGCTCAGAGAATGCTGATAAAGGAGCAGAGATACATTGAAAGGAAAGTTAGAGAAATGCATGGGAGGTAGAAACAGAATGTGATCTGTTAGTGGGGTGAGATAGGAGCATTGGGAGGAAGCTGTTATGGAGGAGCAGAGAGGAGAAGGGCCAATGTCAGGATGGTGAGTGGCTTAGAGGGAAACCTACAGGGGGTGGCGTTCTCATGTATCTGCTGCCCTTGTCCTTCTAGGTGGAAGTGGTCATGGGTTTGGGAGGTGCTAAGGAAAATTCTAAAGATCTCTGGTGAATTTCTGGAGTGCATCTTGCGGATGGGACACATTGCTGTTGCTGTGTATCAGTGGTGGAGAGAGTGGGTGTGGAGCTAATCAAGTGGGCCACTTTGTTCTGGATGGTATTGAGCTTCTTGAGTGTATTGTTGGAGCTGCCCCCATCCAGGCAAGTGGGGAGTATTCCATCACACTCCTGACCTATGCCTTGTTGATGGTGGACAGGCTTTGGGGAGTCAGGAGATGAGTTATTGACTTCAGGATTCTTAGTCTCTGACCTGCTCATTTACCAGCTCTGTAATGTAAGCACTGCATTGTTATATCCAACTAACTCAGAGTAAATACGTAGCAGTGTACACTGGCCCAACAATGGAAATCGCATCTGCAAATGAATAAAAAGGAACTTTGGCAACCATGAAAAGAAAAAGCAGAGGAGACCATTTCAGGTCTGGCACATCTGCACCAATCTTGCACCAGAGTTAAATACAGATTCACTTCTAATAACGGTGTCCCCTCAGATTTCGAATGTCAGTTCACTTTGTTCCAGCCCAACCTAAGGCAGATGGTGCGAATGGTCTCAATTAACCTTCAGCTGCTGCAGTGATTTCAGGCCCATTTACAAAAGCTGATCAATGCTGGGTGACAGCAATGTAGGGTTTACTAATTGTGGTGTTATTTTCACAGAGCAATTACATTTGCAAGTAAAATATAGAAAAGAAATCAAAAATCTACGAATGATATAGACTTGAAATACAAACAGGAAATGTAGAAAACTCTCAGCGATTGAGACAACATCTATAGGGGGAGGGAGAGAAAGAGAGAGCAGTTGTTAAAACGAAGGTTTGTGGACCCCTTTGATTGATATGTGTTTTGTTTGTAACCTGTGCAGTGAACTATTCCTCAAGCTTTGCCTCCCTCCTGTACTGCCAACACACATGGGGATGGTCACACAGCTATGGGGAAGCATTGGCGCATGGGCAATTAATCCAGACACCCAGGTCATGTATCAGGATCAGGTTCAAATCTTACCAGAGCAGATAGTAGAATTTGATTTCAACTCAAAAGAAAATCTGGAATGAAGAGCCTAATGCTGACCATGGATCCATTGTTGATTGTCAGAAAAACACATCTGGGTCACTAATACTCTTTAGGGAAGGAAATTGTCATCCTTACCTGGCCTGGCTGAGGGAGTGGCGTACTATCACAGGGTTAGCACTGAGGGAATGCCGTAGTGTCAGAGGGTCAGTGCTCAGGGAGTGCCGCACTGTTGGAGTGACTGCATTAAGGGAGCACACACTTTCAAAACCTCAGTACTGAGGGAGTGCTGCACTATCTGGGAAGCAGTACAGAGGGAGTACTGTGCTACTGGAGATCCTGTGTTTACACTGACTCTAGTAGGACTCTAAACTGAAGGAGAATTTGCTTGCTTAGGTATTTATAAAAGTCACACCGATCTCTAAACTGAGTGGACGTGATAGTGAGGAGTGCATCAGTGTCTTAACTGGATATTGTTAATATTACAATGTTGACTGAAGTTACAATTAAGTTGAGTTTCTTAACTAATCCCAGAAAGCCAGTGAGGATAGAATCTCCCTGGCCGGCACCCAAACTGCTTTGAGATCTGACTGGTAACTATTGCTCAGCTTGACACGTGAGCTGAACCTTAGAGAGATGCACAACATCACAGAAACAATTCCTGGTGATCCTCAAAAAGGTTAATGGTGTTTAAAGACACAGTGTGAACTACCTGACAGAATGAATAACTCAGCCAGAATAGTCACGAAGGATCTCATTACATTGGAGAGAAGTTCAGGCTCCCTGTAGAGAAATAAGAAATTACATGTCCACAGCACATTCTGGGCTGCAGTGCTGCCTTGCAGTGCAGAGTAATGGGAACACCTTGTGTTCAACACCTGCTCTCACTGATGTTCCTGTGAAGGACTCTCCTTCGGAACCTCTCCTTTCACCTGAGGCACCGTGACTCTTGGGTTAAATCACCACCAGTTATCTCCTCCAATGAGAGAGCAGCTCCTTGGTCATCTGGGACTACAGCAACTTGACCTTGTCCTTTACTCCAAAGTGCTTTGCAGGAAACAAAGTCCTTTGGAAATGCTACCACTCCTGGAACACAGGAATTGTGGCAGACAACTCATACACAGTGAACTCCCACACTGAGCAAAGAGGGTAGCACGGTGGCTCAGTGGTTAGCACTGCTGCCTCATGGCGACAGGGACCTGGGTTTGATCCCAGCCTCAGACAACTGTCTGTGTGGCATTTGCACATTCTCCCCGTGTCTGTGTGGGTTTCTTCTGGTTTCCTCCCACAATCCAAAACTGCAGATTAGGATGGATTAGCCATGGAAAGGGGTGGGTATGGATGGAATGCTCTTTGGTAGGTTAGATTAGATTCCCTACAGTTTGGAAGCAGGCCCTTCTGCCCAACAAGTCCACACCGACCCTCCAAAGAGTAACCCACCCAGACCCATTTCCCTCTGACTAATGCACCTAACACTATGGGCAATTTAGCATGGCCAATTCACCTGGCCTGCACATCTTTGGACTGTTAGGCCGAATGGCCTGCTTCCACACTGTAGGGGTTCTTTGAGACTTAAAAAAAAAATCTTGCATGAGTTGAAGGCATTGCTTGCCTCAAATATAATGGTTATCCTCAGCCGCTTCAAGGTCAACACATTGCTATGGGTCTGGAGTCACATGTAGGCCAGACTAGGTAAGGACAGCCGATTTCCCTAAAGGATGTTAGTGAACTAGCCAGCTTCTTAAACAACAACTGACAGTGGCTACCATTAATGTTGCATTTTTGTTTGTTTTAAATTTCTTTACCTGCTCTGGTTGGATTTGAACTCACATTTCTAGATCATCCCTTGATGCTATGGCATTGTCACTGTGACACCGCCTCTGCATAAGAGAATGACCAAATAACTTAGCTGACCATTAAATATTGATTAGGGAGACCGCCCCTGCTCATCTGGAAAACATTGAAGTGACAAATCATGCGCACGGTGAGTCAAACAAAAGGTTCCCAAATCTGTGGGGAATTATAACAGAATGCAAGAACGTTGCATAATTTAACAATAACTTCAGACTAGATTGTAAAAGTAGGCAAGCAGTTAACTTTTCCATTGGCCAAACATATACTTAGGCTGCAGTATAACAGACTCTGAACAGTTTGACTTAGCTTTGTTTCCATTCAGGATTTAATTTACAGCACAGAAGGAGGTCACTTGGCCCATTGTGTCTGTACTGACTCTTTGAAAGTGCTCTCCAATTCATCCTACTGCCCATAGCCCTGTAATTAACTTTTCTAATTCCATTTGGAAAGACTCGGTTGAATCTGCTCCCACTGCCCCTCCAGGTATCATGTCCCAGATCTCTCTCTCACACACACACACACACACACACACACACAGACACACACTCATACACACTCACACACAGACACTCACACTCACACACACTCACGCATGCACACCCAGACGCACGCACACACAGACACACACACTCTCTCACTAACTCACATGTACACACACTCACACGCACTCTCTCACACGCTCACACATGCACACACTCACACTCCCACACACTCACACAGACACACACTTACACACTCACACACACACACACTCATACTCATGCACACACACACTCACACACACAGACACACTCATACACACACTCACACTCACACACTCACACATCCACACACTATCACACGCACACACACACACTCTCACACTTCTCTTCATCTCCCCCTTGGTCTGGTTCCAGTATCTGAGATTGCTGGCAACTGGGGGTGAACTTTAGGGAAGGAACACAGAGCCCTCACCTCCCTCTGTGATGGAAGTGTTGGCCAGCAGTTGCACAGTGACTTGGTATGGGGGAGGCACTGTATCAACAGGAAAGGGCAGTACTTCACACCCTCCTCTCTCCCTCCTCCCCCCCCCCTCCCCCCCACCCCCCACCGCCTCAGAAACAGGACATCCCTCCCTTGAGAGCTGCCAGTCAATCTAATGGGCTCGCGGTCAAGATTAGCGTGGTGCTGGAAAAGCACAGCAGGTCAGGCAACTTCCGAGGAGCAGGAAAATCAATGTTTCGGGCAAATGCCCTTCATCAGGAATGGTCTCGTAGTCAAGCTGTCCCAAAATTGCCACAATGCAATAATGGACACTGCAGAGACCAGTGGCAATGCCCAATGGAGACCACAAGAAATGCCCAGTGGACACGGCAGAGACCACAGGAAATACCCAGTGGACACTGCAGAGACCACAGGAAATACCCAGTGGACACTGCAGAGACCACAGGAAATCCCAGTGGACATGGCAGAGACCACAGGAAATCCCAGTGTACACAGCAGAGACCACAGGAAATGCCCGATGGACACAGTAGAGACCACAGGAAATGCCCAGTGGACATGGCAGAGACCACAGGAAATGCCCAATGAACACTGCAGAGACTACAGGCAATTCCCAATGGACACTGTGGGAATAATGGATAGTGCCCAGTGGACACTGAGGGGACGTCTCACAGCCTTCACTACTATTCTGGCATATCTCTTCTGCAACTTCTTCAAAGAACCATGTTCCTTTCTAATGTGCAATCCCCAGACTTGAATTTAAAATAATCGAAAAACTGAGAGCATAGAATGAAGCTGTTAAACCCACAATGTTCCTGCTGCTCCTCTGCACTGAGTCCCACTGGGCCCTTCCTTTCCCAGTGACCCGACAAGTTTCTTATAAAACTTCAGATTCAATTCCTTTTTGAGAACCAAAGGGTTGTGCTTTTCACATTCAAACAACTCACTTTAGAGAAAAGATATGTTTTGTCATATTTTTTATGAACAATTTTGAATCACTCTCCTCTGGTTCTTTATTTTTTCACCAGTAGGCACAGTCCTGCCCTACATACCCTGTCAAGGGCCAGCTTGGCTACAGTGCTCAAGCTAAGGTGCTTAATGCTCGAGCTAACATTCTCCCTGTGTCTGTGTGGGTTTCCTCCGGGTGCTCCGGTTTCCTCCCACAATCTAAAGATGTGCAGGTTAGGTGAATTAGCCATGCTAAATTACCCATAGTGTTCAGGGGTGTATAGGTGAGGTGCATTAGTCAGAGGGAAATAGGTCTGGGTGGGTTACTCTTCAGAGAGTCAATGTGGACTTGTTGGGCCAAAGGGCCTGATTCCACACTGTAGGAGAATCTAATCTCGAATCCAATCTAAGGTTTGTCCAGAGTTTTAGAAAGATTTGGGAATAGTCTCCTCGCTTTTATGCTCCATTCCAACTGAAAAAGCCAAGGACAGTCCCTTGTTTAGATTAGATCAGATTCCCTACAGTGTGGGAACAGACCCTTCAACCCAACCAGTCCACACCGACCCTCTGAAAAGTAACCCACCCAGACCCATTTCCCTCTGACTAATGCGCCTAACACTATGGGCAATTTTAGCATAGCTAATTCACCTGACCGGCACATCTTTGGACTGTGGGAGGAAACCGACGCAGACACGGGGGGAATGTGCAAACTCCACAAGACAGTCGCCCAAGGCTGGAATCGAACGTGGGACCTTGGTGCTGTGAGGCAGCAGTGCTAACCACTGAGCCACCACGCTGTCCTGGTTTACTGGCTGACAGATTGAGAGATGCTTTTATGATAATAATGAGGTCATGGCAATGGTTGGAGAAAGCAGTGCGATATTTCCAAAGAGCCAACGAGTCAGTAAAGGATCTGTGTAAGTCTTACTGAGATTGGCAGAGGTAGCTTTAATGTTTTATTACTTGCCCAGTTACTGATTTGATCATGGAAATAGAGTCCAGCACCTTCCCTCTGCTGTGGTTTGTCACTTGCTGTCTTCACCATCTGTGGAAACTTCAAGCCAATGTTTTACAGCGGTTTTCAGTTCCCAGCAGCAGTGCTTTGGTGAAACATTCATTCTGTACAATGACTGCGTCATTCCTGACTTGGTTTACAGCGTTCCTAACTTTGAGTCAGAGGTCATGGGTTCAAGGAGCATTGTAGAGACTTGTGCAAAGACAATTCATGCTGCTGCTCCCAAGACATGACTGAGGTGGTGCTGCACTGTCGGAGCATTGTCTTTTGGATGAGATGTTAAAGTGCTCCTCTGTCTGTCCTCCCTGGAGGATGAGTGGGGGAGTTACCCTGGGGTCCTGGCCAATACCTATCCCTCATCCTCCATTTCTATTTCAGTTCAGGATGTCCATTATCATCTACGGGGAAGACAGTTACTCACAAATTCACGCTGTGATTATGACAGTTCCAACATTGTATTCAAATCTGTGAGCACGTGTTCCGATGCCTCAGGATGAGAGTTTCTAGTGACTGCGATGGCTGTGCTGAGCCCAGGATCCTTCTGCCTGAGGCAGTCATCCTTCTGACTCTTCAATATGGCTCTGATACTTGGACTATATAGAGCTGTGACCTCCTTGAGAAGTCCCATCAATGCTGTTTGAGATGGATTCTCCACATCCCCTGGATGGATAGGTGCACTAACATCAGTAGCTTTGAAGCAGCCAATAGCAGCAACATCAAGGCAGAATCATCTGAAACCAACTACACTGGGCTGGCCATTTAAGATGTCTGAGTTCTATCTACCAAAGCAAATCATCTTCACCCAGCTCCAGCAAGGTACTTGAATGAGAGGAGGGTAAAGGAACTGTTTCAAAGACTGGAGGTTTCCCTCCAAAAATGCACCACAGGTGTCAATGCATGGGAGACCCTCATTCAGGAAAAACTGACTTGGAGGAAACTCCTGGATGAAGGGACCGAGTTCTTTGAGAACACCCAGTGGCAGGAGAAAGTACACAAAAGGAACCAGTGAAAGGAATAGGAACAATCTTAAGGCCAAGGACTACTCCCACCTCCCATAAAAACCTCCCCAGTGTGTGGATGGGAGAAGGGGCTCGAGGATCAGACTCATCAGCTCCACAAGGCCACACAGAACCCATAAGCAATGACACGGAGTTTCCCAGGTGGACAATCAGACTTGTTAGTGAGTGATTGCTGACAGCAATGATGATGGTGATAGTCACTAAACGTGATAAAAATTTTATAAATATTTTATTAATGGTAAGGAGCTTTGGGACATGCTGAGATGACTATATAAGTCCTTTACTCTTCAAATGGTTTACTATCGTTGTTTAGGGAAGGAGATTAATGCCTATACCCAGTTTGGACCAATAGGTTACACCAGATCCACTTGGTTGGGGGGGTGGGGGTGGTGGGGGGGGGTGGGGTAGGTGTTGGAGGTCGGTGTTGACTCTGAACTTTTCTTGGCAGTAGTCAACCTTTACATATCAAACAGAAAATACATAGAATAATGATCAGCCCCCAATGCATTGATAGATTTCCTGCTCTATGAGTCACAGTAAGGAACCCTCTAAGGAAACACATCTAATTATCTCCTGAACCCGTTTATAGTGTCTTCCTTCCACTTTAGTAATTCATTGTATCAGTGTCAGTTTGAATCAGGTCTTAATCCCAAATGAGTTTCTCTCTCTCCAGAGGGACCTCCTCACTGAAACCCTTCTCCAATCTTCAAAACCCTCCTCCAAACATTTGACCATGTTTTCAGGAATTTGCTCAGGTCCCTCCTATTTATTGCTCTATACCCACTTCTCCTCCTGCCAAACTCCAAACATTTGCTCAATGAAAGATACGATGTGCAAGTTAACTGTAGGAAATGTATATCTGTGTACCTCTCAGACAGGAACATGAAGGACACAGTTATACAAATAGATGTTTTAGAGGGAGTGACAGTGAGCTAAACGCCATTATCTCTGATGTGACTGAGTGTCATATTGTAGCTGATAACATTTGTGTGAAGCTGTTGCTTCATTAGAGGCAGCACATAAATATCAGTTGTTTTTGATGGGTAGGACAGCATTTTCCACTCTTGATTTTTTTCATGACATTATGTTCAAGTCTAGAGCAAAATGGTCTGATTGTTATAAACAGTCAAGAGGAATGATCAGCTCCCTTCTTTCTAACCCTCTTGATTGGTCACAATAAATACTTCTTATTTATGTTTTAGTGCCTGGTTATCACATTTCATTAAAACCAAATCAACATGAAGATGTCAATTTGAAGGAACTGGCTAAGTGAAACAAAGGAATGTTATTATCTATTCATCTTGCAAAAAAATAATAAAAACACAACATAACACAGGCACACAACCATCAGTTTGCAAAGAAGGAGGGGATGGTCTCAGTGCAAACAGGAACATGATAAGTTCTCAGGGTTATTAAGTTGTGAGGCCGAAGCCAGTGTACATGTCTGTTTAGCTGCTGTCTAATCCTCAGTTCTCAGTGAACGTTCCTTTCCAAATTTCTTTTCCACTGGACACTGTTTTTGAGATGCAAAGAGAAAAAAGAACGGAGGGAAAGAGGAGGTCAGAGAGAGAGAGAGAGAGAGAGACGGGGGGGGGGGGGGGGGGGGGAGGAGAGAGAGAGAGACGGGGGAGAGAGAGACAGAAAGAGAGCGAGACGGGGGGGGGAGAGAGAGAGAGAGAGAGACGGGGGAGGGAGAGAGAAAGAGAGAGATGGGTGGGGGGGGGGGGAACAGAGGGACAGAGAGAGAGAGAATGTCTTCCTGTTCTTCCATACAAATCAACTTTTACTCTGTCTCTCTTCTGGTAAAATAAAAGTTGACTGAAATAAGGTCCATTTATATGTGCCAGAGTTTGCCTTCATTATTTTTACAAGTTGAATATTCCACAGAACAGTTTTCATTTTCCATGATCTGAATTTATCATGAAAGTATAACTAAAGAGATAAAATTTCTTGACTGATTTTCTCAGCTGGTTTAATAGCCTGCAGATGAATGGTAATTTCAGTATAGTTGGATTTTGCATATCTCACACTGGGTTCAAAGGGCTTGTGGTCAGGTGATCACAGCAACCATTTGTCCTTTTTGAAAATCACTTTCATCCGAAAAATTCTCACAATTAAAATCGGACAATATTGATTGTCTGTGTTTGCCACTATCATAACAGATGTGAAATGAAGTGTCCTGACATTA
This sequence comes from Chiloscyllium punctatum, assembly GCF_047496795.1. Taxonomy (NCBI): domain Eukaryota; kingdom Metazoa; phylum Chordata; class Chondrichthyes; order Orectolobiformes; family Hemiscylliidae; genus Chiloscyllium; species Chiloscyllium punctatum. The sequence goes on from NC_092775.1 coordinate 4,323,350, forward strand.
TTTAAGGATTATTCAGTTTAATTCTAACTGGGACACATGTCTTAAACATAATGTGAAGTCTTTGCTGGGTCAAAATCCTTTAATTCTTTCCCTAAGGGCGTTGTGGATCTATCTACAGCACATGGACTGCTGCGGTTCAAGAAGGCAGCTCACCCCCACCTTCTCAAGGGGCAACTAGTGATGAGCTACAATTGCCTGCCTCATCTGTAACATTCATCTCTGCGCCAGAATGTAAAAATAAATTATTTTGAGAAAGTTCTCCAATCCAGACCCTCAGCTAATAATCAGCCACCATGATACTTATTTTGTAACCGAGTGAGGGAAATGACAGATTGATGCAGAGGTAGATCTCTCCAGGTGTTGGAAGTGTATTTACAAAGAGCAGAGAATAGGATTTGACAGGTGTGAAACAGACCTTGATCACAACACACTGTGTTCCAGAGCGTTGTCAGGCTCCTCCTGGCTGTAGCATTCCCCAAAAGGCATTGAAGGAGAAATGACAAAATAAGGAAGCAATAGCATGGGTAGAAAAACTGGATATAATTCCACAGAAATAAATGTTGCATCACTTACATAAAATTTGGATTACAGAATGTCTTTGCCCGTCATGTTCCTTGCTGTCTCCTTAATGTTGTCTTCTTCCTTCTGTCTACATCCGTGTCTACTTTTCCAGTTTTCTTTCTGAATCCATGCAGGTTACCTACTTCTTTGTTCTCCCCTCCTGCCTCTCTCCATGCTTTCTCGATTCCTTCCCTGCTTTTTGCCTTGTGCTCTCCTTGTACTCTCCTCTTTCTCTCTTTATCATCTTTCTCCATTTCCTGATCAATCTATGCCACTCTTCCTCCCAGATTAGGTGCTCTGTCTCCACCCGACCTGTGGTCTGTCCACTGCAGTCATGTCTACTTCAAACAGCCTGGATCCTTCACTGCTGGAATCTAACCTGAACTCTGATCCTAACCCTAACCGTGACCCTAACCCTAGCTCTACCCCTGACCCTGACCCTAATCATGATACTGACCCTAACCCTAACCCAAACCTATCCCTGACCTGACCCAAGTCCTGATACTGACCTTAACCCTAATTCAACCCCATCGCGGACCCTGACCCTAATCCTGATATTGGCCCTGCATCTTCACATTACTGATGTCTGAGTCACTGGTCTATAATTCCTGTTTTCTCTTTGCCTCCCTTTCTGACTGTAAGGGACTTACATTAGTTTTCATCAATCTCGTTCTGTTTTTATACCAATAGAAATCTTTACAGTCAGTCCTGATGGCCCCCACAAGCTTACTCTCACACTCTATTTTCCCCTTCTTAATCAATTCCTTGGTCCTCCTTTGTTGACTTCTAAATTGCTCCCAATCCTCAGGTCTCCTGTTTTCTTCTACCAATTTGAATGCCTCTTTTCTGTGTCTAATACTACCTCTGACTTCCCTCCAAAGACATGCGTCAGCCACTGTTCTCTTCGCACTCTTGTACTAGATAGAAATAAACAATGTTTGGAATTCACCTACTTGCTGTATGAATGTTTGTCACTGCCTATCTATTATCATTCCTTTCAGTAACATTTCCCAATCCATCATGGCCAACTGATGCCTCATACAATCATTATCTTTCCTTATTAAGTTTCAGGACCATAGTCTCAGTTAATTTTCTTAAATTCTTTTCAAACTGTCCCAAGCCCTGTCGCTGGGCAGCACACTCTCCTGAAGATCTTTCTCACAATTTCCATCAAGATTCATCTGAAAGTCTTCATGTTGTGCAGCTCCATTGATTTTTTCCAAGTGTATTGACTCACAAATCTCAATTTGCTTTTCACAGAGTGTGTTACCAGTGTATCCCAGAAACCAAGAATGGCAGGACCAATTAGCTCATTACAGGATGTGCTCATGACATCAGACAGAGCACAACATCAAGTAGCACCAAGAAGTTTTTCATGGGAACTGAGCACAGAGCACTTTAAGAATTCCTGAAACCACAATTAGGCGCTCAATGAGCTAAACCTTTGTCTCAATTTCAGAGGAGCAATCCTGTTCCGTGGACGTGAGCCCATTCTGGCTGCTGAGGGAGTGCTGTGGGAGAGCTGCACTGTTGGAGTTGCTGCTTTCAGCTTAGGCGTTAAGCTGACACACCGTTTGGAACTCTGTCTGGTGTTGTTGCCAACATTCACCTTTTAAATAATATCATTAAAAAGAAAATTGCCATTTATCAGATTTCTGTCTGTGAGACTTCGCTGTGTGAAAACTGGCCATTGCCTGGTCTACACTGGAACATGGAGCAAGTGAGCACTGCAGGTGCTAGAGATCAGAGTTGAAAAGTATGGAGCTGGAAAAGCACAGCCACTCAGGCAGCATCCGAGGAGCAGGAGATTCGATGTGTAGAGCATAAGCCCTTTACATATATTGGAACATGTTAATTGGCTATAAATATCTCTACTATTTTCCAAACCACTACCAGGAGATCTTTACCACCCATTCTAAGGGTCACTAACTCATAACATTAACTCTGACTTCGTTCCGCGGATGCTGCCAGACCTGCTGAGCTTTTCCAGCAATTTCTGTTTTCGTTTCTGTCTTGAGCACCCACTTGAGATAATGTCTCGGGTTTTGGGTTAAAGACTCACCTGAAAGTGCAGTACTCCCTCAATAATGCACTCTGAACGTCATCAAGTAAATCAAAGAACAACAGATACTCAAGGTCTGAAACAAACCAAAGCAGAAACAGAAACAGATGTAAAGCAGAAGTTACGGGAGAAACTCAGCAGGCCTGGCATCATCTGTGGAGAGAGAGCAGAGTTAAGGTTTCAGGTCCAGTGACCCTTCCTCAGAACTCTGAGTGTCAATCTGGATTATTCCGTGAAACCTCATGCCATGGGATTTGAAGTTTGTACCTTCAGACACGAGTGTGCTATCCACAACTGTTCCCTCAATGGAAACATGTTTTATTGTGAAATAAAAGTGTCTCTGCTCTGCTGTCCTGTGGGCTTTAACCCAGGAATCCTCTTGATGTTGCTGTCAATTCATATCCATACTTAATGTTATTGATTTCTTTCCCAATTTAAAAAGTTGATGTACATAATGACATTTAAATTCTAATTAAATTCTTTCCTGATATCTTGCAGCTGCTTGCGTTACCCCCAACAGGCAACAACAGGGTTCCTGCTTTGAAATACCAGATTTCATTAACCCTTTTAGCACCAACAAGTCTAGTCCCACGTCCCTGAATCATGAATGATGTGTAACTTTATGTAAAAAGTGAAAAAAATTATCAGTTACATTTATACACAATGACTGGGGAAGGTTTTGGAGCTTTAGTTCATGGAATCCTGCCAATATATCGGGTGATAAGAACCACCACTTATCGTTATATCGGTACTGTTAATTTAATGAAACACCTCAAAGTACTTCACAGGAGTATGATCAAAGTAAGATTGGACACCAAGCCACATAAGGCATTGATTGAAGTGTTAATGGTAATAACCCATAATCCTGAAAGGAGCAGAGACCTCTGGCCATTACTACAGAGCGATGGTTGGTTATGTATAGTTTCAGGTGATGGCCTAGTCATATTATCGCTGAACTGTTAATTCAGAGACCCAGGTAATATTCTGGGGGCCTGAGTTTGAACACCATCACGGCAGATGGTGAAACTTGAATAAAGAGTCTCATTGTAGAACCATCATCTGAGTGGAAGTCAGCCATTTCAGCACATTGAGTCACACTGACCCTCCAAAGAGCATCCAACCCAGACCCACCCCTTACCCTATCTCTGTAACCCAGAATTTACCACGGTAAACCCATCTAGTCTGCACATCCCTGTGGGAGGAAATCGGAGCACCCAAAGTAAACCTACAGAGACACAGGGAGAATGTGCAAACTCCACACAGACATTTACTTGAAGGTAGGTTCAAACCAGTCCCTGGCACTGTGAGGCAGCAATGCTAACTACTGAGCCACAGTGCTGCCCATTATAACCATCAATCCATTATTGGTTGTCAGAAAAACTCATTTGGTTCATTCATGTCTTTTAGGGAAGGGAAATTACAATACTTACCTGGTCTGGCCTACATGTGACTCCAGACCCCACAGCAATGTAGTTGACTCTTAACTGCCCTCCGGTAATTATGGATTGGCAATAAATGCTGGCCTAGCAATGCCCATATCCGCAAATGAATATTAAAAATAAACACATTCACAAGCATGGGACAAGGCTGAATGGGCACAGTTGATTTGGGGATTGAACCAATGGCATTGACATCACACTGTGGCTGTCTGGCCAACCAAGTTAACTTGTGCACTCGTACCCCTCACAACTCTATAAGAAGGAGTGAGGAAGAAAGTTGGAGTGGTTAGTGTGGGACACCAAAAACTCTGAGGGTTGCAAGGAAAAGGATGTGGTTGGTAGTTTGGGAACAGAGTTTGGAATGGCTGCTGAAGACATGTATGAATTATTTCCTTTCATTCTTTAATGCAATGTGGATATCACTGGCTCAGCCAGCATTTATTGCCCATCCCTAATTGCCCAGAGGGCAATAGTCACCCACATTGCTGTGTGTCTGGAGTTACATATTTCAGTTATTTTAAAAAATGTTATGCTAAGTTAATGTGAATGGCACCTATGTAGGGAGACGGTACACACTTTTCACTCTATTTTGTATTTTGTACATGTGACAATAAAAGATATTATCCCAGGTAAAGATGGCAGTTTCTTTCCCAAAAGGGCATGAGTCAACCACATAGGGATTTCCTGGTAATTAACAATGGCTTCATGGTAATTTTAATTTCAGAGATTTAAAAAAAAATTGAATCAAACTGAGGTCCCCAGAACATTACCTGGGTCTCTGGATTAGTAGTCTAAAAGTATGGTGTTGGAAAAGCACAGCAGGTCAGGCAGCATCCAAGGAGCAGTAGGGCTTATCCTGATGAAGGGCTTATGCCTGAAAAGTCGATTCTCCTGCTCCTCGGATGCTGCCTGACCTGCTGTGCTTTCATAGTGCCACACTTTTCAACTCTGATCTCCAGCATCTGCACTCCTCACTTTCTCCTAACATCTGGATTAATGTTCAAGTGATATTACCACAACACCCGTTGCCTCCCCATTCTCTATCAAACTCTGTCTTACAACTATAAGTTTGTTTAGCTGTAATAAAATGACTTGTTTTCTTATCTTCCCTTTTGTCTGTTAGGTTTTCTTAAAAAAATTCTATCCAGTTTCTCCTGTCCTAAATCATCCAGACACTGTCCTTGTGCTCCAGGATTCATCGATTGTTTTGTAAAGTGACCTTGTGTTCCATCCTGACATCCTTTCATTAATTATTTGAGAGATCCATTGCTTGTTCTGGCTTATCACCGGAAAATTTTCAATATGCTCCGACATCTTTATATCATGAGGATTTCTTTAATCCTCGGTTAATCTTCTACGGTCAAATCACTGTGACCGTACTAAATCTGAACTTGTCAAACATAACAAGTTTGATCAGACTTTAATCAGGCAGCCTCTCTTTTCTTTCTATGGAGCTATTAATGGATGAGGAATGAATTGTCTTCAGGGAACTTGTCTGTGCTGCTCAAAAATAAATCCACATATTGTGCAAAGTGTTCGAAGAATTAATTCCTGCAATAAAATGGGCAGCACATGCCTCCCGAAGTCAAAAATGTTCAATCCTGCAGTGTAGCTAACATGGTCCATAAACAAGGTCAGGGAGAGCATCAAGCTGAAAGAAAATGATCTTACAAATGTCAGAGAAAGGGCACAAGAGATACAGAGAAGGCAGTCATATCAAATCTTACAGATTTTCCAAAAAATAACTTACACAATCTCAAGTAATTTACAAGCAATGAAATACATTTTGAAGTCTGCTGGCTTTTGTGATCAATAATGCTGAAGATACATTCAGAAAAATGCACACTGCAGGATGTTACAAAACAGCAATGTGATAATGGCAAGTTTTAGTGTTGGCAAAAGGATAAAAACTGAATGGGCAACTAAGGAAAAATTCCCTGCTATTCTTTGAAACAGCATCATGGGATATTTGACATCCACCTGCAAAAGCTGATGGCTCTCTCAATTTTCCATGAAACCTCATTTCTCCCAATAGCGTAACTCTCTCGCTAAAATTGCCAGAAGGTGCTGGCTGGGTTAGATGCTGAAATCACAGTGTGTGCAGTAACCCAATGACTTCCGGACTCAGAGCTGCAGCAGCTACCTGCTGAACCACATCTGACTCCTGCTTGATTTGTGCAAACACTGTAGTGCTTGATGAAACTGATTGCTCAATAACTATTACACTGCAGGAAGAACATAAGCAGCTTATTCGATCTGCCTGCTTAAGCAACAATTACACAGATTTTGCAAATCTCCAGCATCTGGCATGAGGTTACAACCTGTGCTCTGTGACGGGCCATGCACCACTTACAAGGCACACTCGAGCTTCCTGGTTTCTGTCAAGTTCCCTCCAGGTTGATTGTACACACTTCCCCTGCATTATATTGCCTCTGAGGCCAGACCGCACATTAAATCTTCTCTGACTGTAACGGCCCACCTAAACCTCTTTGTCCTGTCAGATAGAATCACGTTTCCCTTCCACTGTTCACGGGTCTTGTAGAGGAGGATGACCATTTTAAAATCAAGCTGTTGCCAGGTTGAATGAGAAGGTAGGTGAACACGTCCAGCCATAAATTCAGGGGTGCAATTCTAAAGGGATGCAGGAGTAGAGGGACCTGGGTGTGTATGTGGTCAGATCATTGAAGGTGGCAGGACAGGTAGGGAGAGCAGTAAAATGAGCATGTTGTGTCCTGGGCTTTATTAATAGAAGCACAGAGTACAAGAACAACAAGGTGATGTCGAGTTTGTCTAAGACACTTGTTAGATCTCATAAGGAGTATTGTGTACAGTTGTAGGAAAGATATGAACAGATTGAATCATTGACAAGAATGGTTCTAGGAATGAGAATGCTCAGTGATGAGGATAGATTGAAGAAGTTGCAACTTTTCTCCCTGGAGAGAAGAAGGCTGAGAGGGAGATTGGATAGACATTCCGAAAATCATGAGCCACTTTGGTAGGGTAGATTTGTAGGGTAGAATGTAAATGAGAGGACATAGTTTGAAAGTGATGTGCAAAAGAAGCACAGATGAAATGAGGGACACTTGTTCAAACAGCGAGTAGTTAAGGTATGGATTGCTCTGCCTGGAAATGTGGTGGAGGCATTGGTGATGAAGGCAATGGATGTAGGGGTAGATGAGGTGTCAATCACATAGGCTGCTTCATCATGGATGGTGTTGACTTTCATGAGTGTTGTTGGAGCTGCACAAGTGGGGTGTATTCCATCACACTCCTGACTTGTGTGTCGTAGATGATGGACCGACTCTGGGGTGTCAGGAGGTGAGATAATTGCTATAGGATCCCCAGCCTGTGACCTGCTCAGTACTTCTATGGCTGGTGTCTTGAAAATGGTAACCATTAGCATAATGACAGTGGAAGATGGAGGAATGGTAATGCCATTGAATGTCAAGGGGTGATGGTTAGATTCTGTCTTGTTGGAGATGGTCATTTGATGGCATGAATGCCATTTGCCACTTGTTGGCCAATTGGGGATATTGTCCAGATCTTGCTCCATTTGAACATGGATTGCTTCAATGCCTGGAGAGGGCTGAATGATGCTGAGCATTGTGCAATCATCAGTGAACAACCCACTTCTGATTTTATGATGGAGGGAAAATATTCAATGAAGCGGCTGAAGATGGTTGGGCCTAGGACACTAGCCTGAGGAACTTCTGCAGAGATGCTCTGGAGCTGAGATGACTGACCCCCAACAACCATGACTATCTTCCTTTGAGGTACTTGACTCCAACCAGCTCTCAGCCTGTCAGCCTCTCTTTCTGTTTCCATCCACTTCTCTGAGCTCCTTCTGAAATCATCTTGGTCATTTTTCTCAAACACTTCCTGTGATGGTGAGTTCCATATTTCCAACCATTCTTTCGGTAAAGGCATTCCTCTTTATCTCCCTGTTGGATTTATGACTAACTGCCTTGTATTCATAGGCCTTTGCTTTGGAATCTGTCCCTACTGGAAACAATCTTTCCACGTTGATCCTGCCAAACACATGCATAATAACGAGGACCCCTATCAAGTCAAACTCCTGAAGAGAATGGTGATATGTTCAATCTTCCCTGATGGCTTTAATCTCTCATTTCTGGTGGCATCCTTTTCTACTTTCCACAAGGAACTCTTTGCTTTTTACTGTAAACAGCCTCATCTGCAGGTGACTGGGGAAATTAGAGTCCAATTACAGTCATAGTCATAGAGATGTACAACACAGAAACAGACCCTTCAGTCCAACCCGTCCATGCTGACCAGATATCCCAACCCAATCTCGTCCCACCTGCCAGCACCCGGCCCATATCCCTCCAAACCCTTCCTATTCATATACCCATCCAGATGCCTTTTAAATGTTGCAATTGTACCAGCCTCCACCACATCCTCTGGCAGCTCATTCCATACACCTACCCCCTCAGTGTGAAAAGGAAACCCCTTTGGTCTCTTTTATATTTTTCCCCTCTCACCCTAAACCTATGACCTCTAGTTCTGGACTCCCCCGACCACAGGGAAAAGACTTTGTCTATTTATCCTAACCTTGCCCCTCATAATTTTGTAAACCTCTATAAGGTTAACCCTCAGCATCCAACGCTCCAGGGAAAACAGCCCCAGCCTGTTCAACCTCTCCCTGTAGCTCAGATCCTCCAACCCTGGCAACATCCTTGTAAATCTTTTCTGAACCCTTTCCAGTTTCACGACATCTTTCCGATAGGGAGGAGACCAGAATTGCAAGCAATAGTCCATTAGTGGTCTAACCAATGTCCTGTACAGCTGCAACATGACCTCTCAATTCCTGTACTCATTACTCTGACCAATAAAGGAAAGCATACCAAACACCTTCTTCACTATCCTATCTACAGGGGGTGGCACAGTGGTTAGCACTGCTCCCTCACAGCACCAGGGACCTGAGTTCAATTCCAGTGACTGTCTGTGTGGAGTTTGCACATTCTCCCTGTGTCTGCATGGGTTTCCTCCCACAATCCAAAGATGTGCAGGTCAGGTGAATTGGCCATGTTAAATTGCCCGTAGTGTTAGGTGCCGTAGTCAGAGGGAAATGGGTCTGGGTGGGTTACTCTTCAGAGGGTCGGTGTGGACTTGTTGGGCTGAAGGGTTAGTTTCCACTCTGTAGGGAATCTAATCTAATCTACCTGTGACTCTATTTTCAAGGAACTATGAACCTGCATGCCAAGGTCTTTTTGTTCAGCAACACTCCCTAGGACCTTACCATTAAGTATATAAGTCCTGCTAAGATTTGCTTTCCCAAAATGCAGCACCTCACATTTATCTAAATTAATCTCCATCTGCCACTTCTCAGCCCATTGGCCCATCTGATCAAGATCCTGTTGTAATCTGAGGTAACCCTCCTCGCTGTCCACTACACCTCTAATTTTGGTGTCATCTGCAAACTTACTTACTGTACCACTTATGCTCACACCAAATCATTTATATAAATGACAAAAAGTAGAGGACCCAGCACTGATCCTTGTGGCACTCCACTGGTCACAGGCCTCCAGTCTGATAAACAACCCTCCACCACCACCCTCTGTCTTCTACCTTTGAGCCAGTTCTGTATCCAAATGGCTTGTTCTCCCTGTATTCCATGAGATCTAACCTTGCTAATCAGTCTCCCACGGGGAACCTTTTCGAACACCTTATTAAAATCCATATAGATCACGTCTACTGCTCTGCCCTCATCAATCCTCTTTGTTACTTCTTTAATAAACTCAATCAAGTGTGTGAGACATGGTTTCCCACGCACAAAGCCATGTTGGCTGTCCCTCATCACTCCTTGCCTTTCCAAATACATGTACACCCTGTCCCTCAGGATTCTCTCCAAACCTACCCACCACCAAAGTCAGACTCACCGGTCTATGGTTCACTGGCTTGTCTTTACTGCCGTTCTTAAACAGTGGCACCACGTTTGCCAATCTCTAGTCTTCCAGCACCTCACCTGTGACTATCAGCAGTACAAATATCTCAGCAAGAGGCCCAGCAAACATTTCCCACAGAGTTCTAGGGTACACCTGCACAGATAGCACTTTATCTAAGGGTGTCCCTCCAAAAAACCCAATGGCAGAACAATGTCATGGAAACAAGTCTGATTCTCGAGCATCATTACTATGGGAGTCAGCATTAAAGTTAATGATTTAATCAAAGTTTACAAAGTCCCCTATTTATGTGTCTGATGGAATCAAGTTAACAGAGCACACTTGAAGTGATTGTAACAAGGTCAGCCATGTGGATCTCAGAGAGCATGTGTTCCCTGATTGGTGCTGTTAACCTGGTCAAATCAGGGAGCCCTGGCTGACAGACAGAAACAGGAATGTCGTCCCTACCCTCCCCTTCACTGTTTTGATCACACAGCATTGCCCTGTGGTTTGAAGGGCAGTGCTTGTCACTGGCCACTCGGGTGTTTTTCATATCTTCCTGGTGGTGGAAATTGAATAAAGATTCGTGCACTTTGTGTCTTTCACTGTGTCTCGCACCAAAAAAAAGAAAAAAGAAAAAAAAAAGAAATAGGAGTGTCAGAGGTTCTGTTCACTCTGAGAGTTGGCTCTGAGGGAGCTCGTCCAGTGTTAAAGACTCTCCATTTTGTGGTACGGAGGGGACTGACTGCCCACAACCAGTGTGTACTGATGCTATTGGTTTCTGTCTCTTTCTAGAGGAAACCTGATTCCTGAACTGGCTGAACCATATCGCCAGTTTGTTAACTGGTATTCCTTTTTATTGAGGCCTGATTGTTAAACTGGCTGGCTTAAACAATCAATGTGTTTCAGGTGTAACTCAGTCCTCATTAGGGAACTGTTGTTTCACTGCCTGGGTGTTACTCTTTTCTCTTTCGCTTTGAGAAAAGGACTATGTCGATCTTGTGGCAGGAACTCTGTTTTTGTTTTTTTTTGCATGTGTTTTCACTTTTTTGGTGTTTGGACTGAGCCCCTGTGAGAAACTGCACCATTCCAGAGAAGCTGTTCCTGTGGGTAGGCCTGGCCCTTTGTGGGTGACTAGGCCTCTGTAAAGGCTGAACACCTGTGTGTGTGTGCTTGGAGGTGAGCATTGCTGCATCCTGGAGTCGACTCTGCCTTCAGGACTGGACCAAACCCCTGTGAGTTAACTGCACCTTCACAATGTACTGTGTTCCTGTGAGTGGGCTGGTCCTTTGGATGGACTAGGCTTCTGTGGAGACTGAACACCTGTGTGTGTGGTGTGGGGTGTGCATTTGCTGCCTTTGGGTGTGGACTCTGCCTTCGGGTGTGAACTCTGTCTTTGTACTGGAAACTGTATTGAGGATTTTGTGATTTCTGTTACTGTATATGGGTTTTGTAATTAATTGTGTTTGAGTATGGGCCAGAGTGGGCTAGTCTGTACGTGGGGTAGCCAGGAGCTGGAGGGATGTTGACCAGCCTGGGAGGAAGCAGGTTGGGATGGGGTCTGTTAATACGCAGGGTGGCTGGGGCAGCCGACAGTGGGCCTGTAGGAAGGCTGGTCAGGGGAGGGGCAGCCAGTACGCGGACTGGCTGGGAGCTGGAGGGTTGATGACTGGCTTGGGGGAAAGTAGGCCAGGAGGAGGCTGTCGGTATACGGGGTGGGTGGGGGTGGGCCCAGGCAACTGAGAGTGTCCTTGCAGGAAAGCCAGAATAGGGTAGGCCAGTCAGTATGCAGGGAGGATGAGCCAGGCGGCTGACAGCAGCCTGTATGAAGGCTGACCAGGGGAGGACCAGTCAGTACACAGGGAGACCGGGAGCTGAACAGTCAATGGCCAGTCCATAGGAATGCTGGTCAGGAGAAAGGGTCAGTTAATATGCAGGGCGGCCGGGTGCTGGAAGGCCAACACCCCGACTGTAGAAAAGCAGGTCAGGGTTGGTTTGGTTAGTATCTGGGGTGACCAGGAGCCGGGGGCCAATGACAGGGCTGGAGGAAATGGGGCTGGGGAGGGTCAGTCAGTATGCAGGCCGGCCAGAGAGTGGAAGGCCAACAACCAGCTCAGAGGAAAGCGGCCCAGGGTAGTCCGGTCAGTACACAGGGCGACTCGGAGATGGGTTGTCCAGGGTAGTCTGGTCAGTACGCAGGGCAACTCGGAGCTGGGTGGTCAACCTCCAGTCTGGACGAAAGCAGGCCTGGGGAGGGTCAGTCAGTACGCAGGGTGGCCAGAGACCAGAAGGCCGATGACTGTCCTGCAGGAAGGCTAAGCAAACATGGTCTGATCAGTATGTGGCACAGACAGGTGTCAGGTGTCTTTTTTATAGCTATACTGGGTCTGTGTTCTATGCACTGTTTCTGATTTGATTGCATTGTCTTGTCTGTGTTTGTTACTGTTCTCTTTGTGACGAAATGGGACTGGAGGTTTGTCCTCATCTCCCTGAAAACTGATTGAACGATGGAGTTTGGGGTTTGGCTTTACTGCCCTTTCCCCTGTATACAGAGGGGTTTTTGTGAACTGCTGCTTCCTGTTTCTTGTTAAGTGTATTTTGTACTGTTTGATTAAAAAATAAAGCAGCAGTGTCAGAGTTTCTGTTCACTCTGAGAGCTGGCTCTGAGGGAGCTCGACCAGTGGCAAGGTAAATAAAGGGGGGACTGGGTGACATGACACCAGCCCCTGTCGAGTTATTTCAACACTGACCAGATTCCTGTAGTGAACAAAAACTACTCTTTATTACAAATAAATAATGACCAAATGAACAAAACTATGAACAATCAAGAAATAAATAGTAGCTAAACTCTATCCTCCCACACACATACAGATAGGCACAGACAAACAAAAAATAATGATGGTGGAGGAAAAAAAAATACACTGATGGGGATACGGTTTAATAGCACCAGTCTCCTTTTACTTCCCAAGTCTTTCTGTTTTCCAATCTCCTTTTGGACTTCATTCAATTATTTCCAGGAGACATTGGATGATTGGCACTCTAATGATAAAGCCTCTTAGTTACTGGTTAAAGACATCATCTGACTGCAACTGGTGGAAGAAAATAGCTGGTTTCCTTCAGATGTCAGTTAGTTTTACTGCATAGAGGCAGAGACAGAACTTTCTCCTTCAGCAGTCCCGATGCTTCTCCCTCTCCATCATAGACGTTCTGGCTGAACATCTGCCCAGGTGCTCATTAGAGAATTGTTGTCATGTTGATAACTTCTGGAAACTACAACTGGGTCACAATTGCTTCCAGCACCACTAATCCAGTATTTGGTTTTCAGCATCTGCAGTCATTGTTTTTACCACAATTGCACAAGTCAATCAGCAATCTGTTGCCGGGTGAATCTCACCCTGTGCCTACCTCCCTGGCGTTGTGATGTCTTATATCTCAGTTGGCAATGCTTCCAAAGCAGCTGTGTAAACACAACTCGCAATAAGTTCTAGTAACTTGTTTTCAAAAGTGCAGCAATTCCTTCTTTTGGTTCTTATAATAGTCCTTTTTCCATGTTAGCCCACAATCAAATATAAGAAGATGTGGTCTTTACACTTGTCAATGAGACAATTGCTTGTTTCTGGTGATTTGCATTTGATAAATAATTAATAATAATGTTTCATCTTCCTACAATCTATCTCCACCATCACCCAGACAGGGGTGGGGCTAAGGCTGTGGAGTGGGGGAAACAGCTCTCGCCCAGTTCCATTCTTATTCATCCCACCAACTGCAGTAACTTCTCAGTTTCTCCTTGGCCTTCTCTCTGTGTCTCTGTTGTTGTTCTTGCTTTGAATCAAGGAGTCCCTGGAGCATGTTGAAAATTATGCCTGTTAAAATATTTTAAAAGGTTATGAGGAAAACTGAGCAGCTTTCAGTGAGGTAAATATCTCATAAGCTGTAGTCAAGGGAAGTCAGGTGTGATATGAAGACTCATCGCTAAATGCATTATCACAGCACTCAGCCACATCTCAAGGCACTGCACAAACAATCACTTTGAAGTGCCAGGGCATGACAGTCAGCTTATGCACAGCAAGATCCCACAAGAACCCTTGCCCAGTTCTGGAAGTTACTGTCTTTTAACCAAGCCTTTGGTCACCTGTCCCAAAGTCTCCTTGCGTGGCTCACGGTGGTTTCAAATGTTGTCTGATAAACACCTGTGAAGGGCCCAGGTTATTTTCTGACATGAAAGGTGCTACATAAATATAAGTTGTTGCTATAATCAGAGCTCACATTCTTCATCTGATCTTTTTACAACTAGATTTCTGACAGCTTCCATTCAGTTATTTTTAAACATTCTCTGAACCAGGTTTGACTTTCACTTTCAAATTGAGAACCTACAAAACAAAATGTCATAAGAAGAGAGTCTGGGAAAATGTAAAATCCCGACAGTGTGGAAAGAGGCCATTCAGCCCATTGAGCCTGCACCAACCTATCCTCTGAAGACCATCCCACCCAGAACCCCACCCTATCCATATAACCTCATAATTCACCTAGCCTGTATACCCCTGGACACTATGGGCAATTTAACATGGCCAAACCATCTAGCCTGCGCATCTGGACTGTGGGACGAAACCTACACAGATACGGGAAGGATGCACCAATTCCATACAGAGAGTCGCCTGAGGCTGGAATCAAACCCAGGTCTCTGGTGCTGTGAGGCAGCAGTGTTAACCATTGGCCCACCTTACCACACAGTGGATAAAGCAAGTAGGTGTATTGGACAAGCTTTATTGAAGAGCTTAAACAGGTATAAATGACCTCTTCTGAGTGGAGGGATCTGTCCTGTTTCGAAAGGCTGTCTGTTTTTCTTGTGCTATGCTAATACTGCACCAGCCCAAGATTGGGCTTAGATTCCAAAGCAGGGATTGACCAACCTGACCAGACAATATCTGAAGATTTGCGTCAGAGATCAGAGAACAGTTGGGGGATGTGCAATTTGTTATCAGCCTTGGGACCTGCTGAATGGGCAGGACTTGCAGCAGCCAGGATCTGTCAGCAGGAACATCATTGTGGCTTGGAGAGGGGCACTCTTTCTTAGATGAATGGCAGGGATCAGGGATCTCTATGGTGTCTTTGGAGCCTTTGTAGAGGGGAAAGAAAGGTCAACAGATCACCAAGAATATATATGAGGTGCAAGGACCCAGGTTAACTCACAAGCAGAGGTCAAAATGAAAATCTACTAGGTGAAAATGAGGACTACAGAGGTTGGAAACCGAGTTTGGATTAGAGTGGTGCTGGAAAAGCACAGCAGATCAGGCAGCATCCGAGGAGCAGGGAAATCGATGTTTCGGGCAAAAGCCCTTCATCAGAGCATTTCTGATGAAGGGCTTTTACCCGAAACATCGATTTTCCTGCTCTTCGGATGCTGCCTGACCTGCTGTGCGTTTCCAGCACCACTCTAATCTAAAATGAAAATCTACCCTGAACCTCTGCCTGTGTAGCCCTATCTCCATACCAAGGTCAGAGGTCAGATCACACCAGCTTATGGTCCAACCGTCAGTTCAGGTGACAAAGGGGGTTACACTCTGAAAGCTTGCAATTTAAAATAAACCATTTGGACAATAATCGAGTGTTCTGTGACTTCTGACCTTGTTCACCCCAGGCCAACACCAGCACTTCCACATCATGGGGACCATCCACACCAATGTGTCTTTCAGGAAAATGGGGCAGGAATTGGACTCCTAAACTTTTCACTTTGAAGACAGAATGAAGATTACTGAACTCAACTGACCTTAAAATCAAGGAAGTGATGACAATGAATGGAGTGAACAATGTGCACCAGGAGATCAACTGAGGAGAGAGAGAGAAAGATTGGCAAAATGAGCATAAACACAGAATGGAGACAAATGAATAATGATGTTTAAATGTGCCAGGTCTGATTGCTGTGGAGCTGAGAGCAGATTACAGCCTGAAGCTGAGTGTCTGGAATAAGGGAGCAGATATCAATAATAGGCATCAAGGAGCAGCAGTCACTTTTACTGAATTGAATTGAATTTATTGTCACGTATACCGAGGCACAGTGAAAAGCTTTGTCTTGCAAGCAATACAGGCAGCTCACAGAGTTAAGTAGCAGAGATAGTAAATAATAGGTAAATAGCGGAAAAAGCAAAAACACAGGTACAGGCGAATGTTAAGAGTTTGTGAGTCCATTAAGTATTCTGTGGATTTGAACTATTGAACAGCAATGACTTGGCCAAGAGATAAGTTGTTCTATTCATGCTTAAATATAACTGAATGCAAACCATCAGAAATGTAGCTGAAGAAGGAAGGTTGGCAGAAGAAAATGCATTCATAATTTTTTTTGTCATTAGCATTAGCTTATTAAGGTTGGCAGTTCTGAAAGGCATCACTGCAACTGAAACAATTATTGAGAGAGATTTTTCAGGCCGTGTTTAATGCAATTTGAAATATTCAAATAGTCCAAAATGTACAAAGAAATACAATGATTGGACAAGATTTGTCTGAGGAAGAATGTGGAAGATCGAGTAATTGTGCTAATGTTACACTTCTATCATTTCAGATTAAGTTTGTGTTCATCATATATTTACCTTCAACCTCTTACTTTTAAAATCAAAGGTTATCAGAGATTTTCCTACACTAACGTAATGTTTCACGGGACTTCAAAAACATGAAATTCTTCACCTCCTTCAGTCCACTCTCCATCTCAACATCCAGATTTCTCCCAGAGATTGTCTGTTCACCATTTTTTGAACTTTGCTTCTTCTGTCTCTCTCAAGAGGTAAGGAAAACTTTCACCATGTAATGACTATTCCCAACAAGGGAGAATCTAATCATTGCCTCGTGGCATTCAGTGGCATTACCAATGGTGAAACCTGCTCTATCAACATCACGGGGCTTACACGATTCTGACCCAGTAACATTGAAGGAACAGTTATGTATTTCCAAGTCAGGATGGTGAGTGGCTTGGAGTGAAACTTGCAGGGAGTGGTGTTCCCATGTATCTGCTGCCCTTGTCCTTCTAGATCGAAGTGGTTGTGGGTTTGGAAAATACTGTCTGAGGATTTATTGAAAATTTCTGCAGTGCATCTTATAGATGGCACACTGTACTGCTATTGATGATGGACCAACTGAATACTTGCAGATGTGGCTGCTCTCTCCTGGATGGTGTTGAGCTTCTTGAGTGTTGTTGGAGCTGCCCCCATCCAGGCAAGTGGGGAGCATTACAACGCCCTTCTGAC
This sequence comes from Chiloscyllium punctatum, assembly GCF_047496795.1. Classification (NCBI taxonomy): domain Eukaryota; kingdom Metazoa; phylum Chordata; class Chondrichthyes; order Orectolobiformes; family Hemiscylliidae; genus Chiloscyllium; species Chiloscyllium punctatum. The sequence continues at coordinate 4,340,547 of NC_092775.1, forward strand.
AAAGATCAACGAACATTACAGCACAGGAACAGACCCTTCGGCGCTCCAAGCCTGTGTTGACACATTTTGCCCTTCCATACTAAAACTGCCTTCCCTTACAGGATCTGTATCCCTCTATTCCCTTCCTATTCATGTATTTGTCCAGGTGTTTCTTGAATGCTGCTATTGTATCTGCTTCCACCCCCTCTGCTGGCAGCATGTTCCAGGCACTCACCACCCTTTGTATGAAAAACTTGCCTCGCACATCTATTTTAAGCTTCCCCCCAACTCCGCCCACACCTTGAACCTGTGTCCCCTTGTAATTGACCCCTCCACCCTTTTCCAGCAACACATTTTTAAGCTCTGATCTCCAGCATCTGCAGTCCTCACTTTTTCCCTCCACCCTGGGGAAAAGCCTCATACGTCTGACTCTATCCACACCGTTCACAATCTTATAAACTTCTATCAGGTCGCCCTCAACCTCCTGCATTCTGTGAAAACAAACCCAGTCTCCAACCTTTCTTCCTAGCTAAAACCCCCCCAAAACAGGCAACTCGTGCCAGGTAAATGGTGGATGAGCTTTGGGGAGTCTGGAGGCGAATTTCTCACTTTAGGATTCCTAGCCTCTGACTTGTTTTTGTCGCCACTGTGTTTCTGTGGTGAGTCCAGTTGTTCTGTTTCTTGTCAATGGTAAGGATATTGATAATGGGTGATTCATGAATGTCAATAGTTTCTCTCTTACTGGAGATGGTCATTGCCTGTCCTTTGTGTGGCATGAATGTTGAATGTTACTTAAGGTATGATATAAACACAGGTTTTATATCTTTGTTATAATAATTGAATTAAAATCAAAGAGCCTAAGTTTCAGAGGAAAGGGACTGAGTCATTTATAAAATGCAACAGTTATCAGAGATTTAACTAACTGGAAATTTTCTCTGAAGTTAATTATTGTAAAAGTAAATCTGAATTTTTATCAAGAGAGTCAGATGAGATCTCATTCTTTCAAACAGATTTGCACATTTAACCCCTGAAATGATATAAACTTTGACAAACTTCCTCTCACATCCTGTTTTATTTCAAGACTTTATTGATTGAGCTGAAAGTGGCTGAATTACTTGAGAAGCATCACCCCAACTACCTTTCACAAACTCAACATTCTTAGATAGGATTACAAATTATCAGGAACATTGGGGTCTTAGCAAAGGACCTTGAAAGATTGAGCGTGTTTGTCCATCGGAGAAACCATTGTTAAGTCACAAATTACCAGTACCTGAAAGAGGAGAAAGGACAGAGTGGGTGAGGGAGAAAATAAGGGACAGATAAAATCTGTCCAAGTGGATTAGCCATGAGAAATGCAGGGTTACAGGGATAGGGTAGTGGGGGTGGGTCAGGATGGGTCTGTGGTGTGAATTCACTGATTTTCACGGCCTGCTTTCACACTGTGTGGATTCCATGATAAAAGAACAGAATTAGAGGGAAGGAGAGGCAGGGATGAAGGAATGAGATATTGGATTAGTGAGATTATCAGTTCTACAATTCAAGGTGAAATAGGTAAGACTCAGGACAAATAGACTGAGATGAAGACTATATTGTCATTGGCTGTCCCCTGATTTGAGGGTGTTATCTACTCAGCATTGTGACTATCTGCTGTGGGTCTTGTTGTGACTGAACAATCGAATTGTTGACCCACAAATAATTGGATACATGGGGCAGTACGTTCCAGAACAATGTGAGCTGGAGAGTAGACTATCCCTCCTTTTCTCTGCTGCCGCTGTGCCTCACCATGACCTTGTGTGGGCTCAGCTCTGAACAATCAATAGCAAACTTCTCCAAATCATCACTGTCAATACAGTTATGTTTCTATAGAGTGTCTTTGATCTTTATCCTTGGTGTAACTGGAAAATCTGGCCTAGGTGAAAACCTCCTTAACCTCAGTTGTGTTCTTGTCAAAATTAAACTGACCACCACAGATATACATTTTGCAGATGACTGCAGTGTCAAGGCTACTCTTGATCTCTTCAATTCTACGTCAAAGAAGCATGTCCTGTCCTTAAAACATTGACAAAACAAACTTCTTATCAACCCAGACCTGGTCAACTCAGAATGCCACATCTCACGGGGAATATGGGAGTGATAAAACAGGTCAGGAAGTGTACTTTGTGAATTCCAATCTCTAAATAAGAGCTCACTGGGTGGGCAGTTTTCTGTGCTCACATTCTCAAGCATTCTCATCTGATAACCACTTGGCATGGCAGAATGTTCACAGGATCACGCAAGGGCCTACACCCACACACTTTTGCCAACAAACTGATGTAAATTATTGGGAAGAATGGTGCTGCTATCCGTGAGACTGCAGGGAGGTGATGGTTTATTCTCACCTGGACAGCTTCAAGCTCATGTTCAGCTCCATATTCTGCCAGTTCCTTTCCTTCCAGCTCCAACACGGCCAAGTATCAGACCTTACAGTTGCATTGTTTAACCAGTGGCATACGTCTTGCTTATAAAACAACACTGTTGCTGCTTCCACTCATGGTGATTTGAGCTGGTGGATTTGCAAGTAGCACCAGCCATCAGGAGAAAGGCAGCAGATCCACCTGCAAGCTCCCCTCCTCACCACTCGCCACCCTGACCTCACTCAGTGTCACCACATCGAAATCGTCCAATTCCTGCCACACCAGTGCTTTAAGATCACAGGGGTCACAGAGATCCTTAAGATCCCTGGTGCATTGCCCATGATCAGACACAGTAATTCGGTTTGTGCCCCTTCACTTACCCAGTTTTGGAGTTTGTGTAATGTTGCGCTATCTTTGGAAGCAGGAGACGAGGGAATGTGAAGGTTTACCCACAGTTGTGCAGCTCGACAGCGAATCTGTTTAGCCACTCGAGGATAATGTCCTTTTCAAGAGCCCTCCCTCAGCACAGGCAGCTCCGGGTACCCCGAGAGACAGAGAGGTCCTTCCTTGGAGGGTGCCCCTGCTGATGGTTTGCTATGCTTCAGCTCTTTGTGTTAATGTCACACAGGCCCAACCTGGGACTCAGAGACTTCGAGGGAGTGGGACTCAGTGCTGCTGGCCCCAGGATAGCCCTCCCTCCCCCCAAACCCCCACCCTACCCCCTCCTCTCCCTCACCTCCCCTCCCTCCCTCTTCCCCCCCTCATTCCACTACCCCCGCTCTCCCCCGCACCCCTCCTTCCCTCCCTCTCTCCTCCTTCCCTCCCTCTCTCCTCCTTCCTCCCCCTTTCCCTATTCTCTCCCTGTTCCCCCTCCCTCTCCCCTTCCTTCCCTCTCCCCTCCCTCACTCCCCTCGCCCCGTCCATCTCCCCTCCACTCTCCTTCTCCCCTCTCACTGGTGACGTTTTTCCCGGGAAATGACTCACTGAGACTGGGGCTATCACAGAGAGAGGAGGACCAGACCCTGATGGGAAAGGAGGCGTTCCCTTTCAGAGACTGGGATAACTCAGAGCAGCGAGAGAAGACAGAGAGAGAGAGGCAGAGAAAGTAAGAGAGACAGAAGGAGAGAGCCAGGGATAGAGGGAGAGACAGAGTAACAGACAGAAAGGGAAAGACAAGTGTAGAGAAAGATACAGAGAGAGAGGGAGAGAGAGAGGCAGAGAAAGTAAGAGAGACAGAAGGGGGGAGCCAGGGATAGAGGGAGAGACAGAGTAACAGACAGACAAGTGTAGAGAAAGATAGAGAGAGAGGAAGAGAGAAAACGAGAGGGAGACAGGGATAGAAAGAGAGACAGGAGAGAGAGAGAGGAGTACGGAGGGAGAAGGAGAGGGACAGGGAGAAATAGACAGAGAGAGAGAGAGAGGGGGAGCGACAGGCAGAGAGACGGGGACAGTGAGGGTGAGAGAGAGAGAGAGAGACGGAGGAGCGGCTCACTTCCAGCTGTGAGTTAGCCAGGAATGAGCTGGATATTCCCGGGGGACAGAGAGCAGGGAGAGGGGGAAAGGAGGCAGCGCTGAGGGGAGGTAGGCAAGGGACCTGCCTCCGGTATGAAGCCGTTTCTGTTGGGTGACTCTGTCCTGCTGCTCCTGCTGTGCCCAGGTAAGCACTCACTGACTCAGGGAGGGGGGACATCCCGGAGCCATCCTCCCCGTCAGCTCAGCCCACAGCCTACACCCCACACCCCACAGCCCAGACCGGAACCCGAGAGAGCGGCTCCCTCACTCTCATACTCTCTAACACTCACTCTCTCCCAGTCTGCGCTCTCTCTCACACTCTCTCTAACACTCACTCTTTCCCAGTCTGCGCTCTCTCTCTCTAACACTCTCTCTCTCTCTCTCTCTAACACTCACTCTCTCCCAGTCTGCGCGCTCTCTCTCTCTAACACTCACTCTCTCCCAGTCTGCGCTCTCTCTCACACTCTCTCTAACACTCACTCTTTCCCAGTCTGCGCTCTCTCTCTCTCTCTAACACTCTCTCTCTCTCTCTCTCTCTAACACTCACTCTCTCCCAGTCTGCGCGCTCTCTCTCTCTAACACTCACTCTCTCCCAGTCTGCTCTCTCTCTCACACTCTCTCTAACACTCACTCTCTCCCAGTCTGCGCTCTCTATCCCTCTCTAACACTCTCTCTCCCAGCCTACTCTCTCCCTCACTCTCACACTCTGACTATATTACCAGCCCCAATTTGCTGCCTTGGTGTTTTTTTAAATTATGTTTTAATGAGTTTCTGCTCTTTGATGTGATAAACAGCCCCCAGTGGCGGGGATTACCTTCAGACTGTTTTACCTGCTCACTGACCCCAGTAAGCAGTAAAACAGATCTCTCAGCTACAATTCTGTCGGATCCCTCAAACTGAACGGACTTTCTGAATCCCGAACTCGAGATGCTTCCCACAGCCACTGCTCCTGATGTGCTGTCTGTATGCGGTTCAGTTCACATTGTGATGGGGAACTCGAACTGACCCTTATCATTATCCCAACAACCCCACCCGCTCTCCAACAAACCCTCCAGTTGTACCCCCTGAACCAGATGGGTTTTACAACTCTCAATGGTTTCTCATGGGCAAGCTTTCAATTCCAGATTCATTGATTGAATTTTTACAAGTTTATAAGGTGGCCCAGGTGGGATAGAACCCGTGGCCCAAGTGAGTTAACCTGGGTCGTGGAATGGGCAGGACATGAGCACATCAATCAGATTGATAGCTCTGCTCCTGACAGTGCCCGGGCTGTGAACCGGTCACAAGTTGATTTGTCCACAAGTTAGAACACGATGCAAGACAATAGAAAGGAACTACTTGCAAGCAGGAAATGTTGGAATCTTGGGTCGCTCAAACTATTCTCACATCCCAAACTGGCTGGAACAATACCTCCTCTTCAGACCAGGCACTTTACAACCTTTTGGATTTAATATTGAGTTCAACAAATTGGGAATGATTTCTGTCAGCTTGCTCCCCCATCCCATTTACTGTCCTGTCCAGTCTGGTCGGTACCCACCATTGCTCTGCTATTCTCACATTCCCATCGCTTAATGTAAACGAACATCTTTTCTCCACCAGCACCCATTATCCTCCCAGCCCCCTGCCGAACTATAGTATAACTGCTGTCCTGTCCACACCACGTCAGCTCTGATGAAGTCAATCTAGATTCAAAACATTAGTTCGCTCGCTCTCCATGGATGCTGTCTGACCCGCTGTGATCTCCAGCAGATTCCAGCATCTGCCGAAATGTGTTCCTACCCCCTGTGTAGGATCATGTTTGTAAGTGTAGGTGGTCTTAAATCAGAGCCCCTTGTACAATATTACCTTTTGGCTACTCACTTGCCCTCTCAGATAAACGACCTCAGAGCATCATTTTAAATGAGTGCTCATTTCTCATCAAAGGCCAGAGGGAGGAAGCTCCAGCGTTGAGATTAATGCCTTTTTTTAGAATAAACAATTTATTCATTCATGGGATGAAGAGGGTCACTGGCTGGGCTTGCATCTATTACATCATTACGCAAAAGTGGGTACTGCAGATACTGGAGATCAGAATCAAGATTAGAGTGGTGCTGGAAAAGCACAGCGGGTCAGGCAGCATCCGAGGAGCAGGAAAATCAACGTTTCGGGCAAAAGCCCTTCATCAGGAATGAGGCGAGGAGCCTCTGGGGTGGAGATAAATGGGCTGCCCACCACCTCCCAGCCTCATTCCTGATGAAGGGCTTTTGCCCGAAACGTCGATTTTCCTGTTCCTCGGATGCTGCCTGACCCGCTGTGCTTTTCCAGCACCACTCTAATCTTGATTCTATTACCTCATTGTCGAGGGGGCAGCTGTGGGTCTGGAGTCAAATGTAGGCCAGACTAGGTAAGGATGGCACTTAGTGAAGGACATCAATGAACCAGATGGGGTATCCCCCTGACTGGGAGGTGGTGGGCAGCCCATTTATCTCCACCCCAGAGGCTCCTCGCCTCATTCCTGATGAAGAGCTTTTGCCTGAAACTTCGATTTTCCTGCTCCTCGGATGCTGCCTGACCCGCTGTGCTTTTCCAGCACGACTCTAATCTTGACTCTATTACCTCATTGTCGAGAGGGCAGCTGTGGGTCTGGAGTCAAATGTAGGCCAGACTAGGTAAGGATGGCACTTAGTGAAGGACATCAATGAACCAGATGGGGTATCCCCCTGACACTCTCCAGATTCAAATTCCACTATCTGATATCATTGGGATTTGAACTTTAGTGTTGTGGTTCTGTTCGCTGAGCTGGGAATTTGTCTTGCAAACGTTTCGTCCCCTGTCTAGGTGACATCCTCAGTGCTTGGGACCCTCCTGTGAAGCGCTTCATAGGAGGCTCCCAGCACTGAGGATGTCACCTAGACAGGGGACAAAACGTTTGCAAGACAAATTCCCAGCTCGGCGAACAGAACCACAACAACAAGCACCCGAGCTACAAATCTTCTCCCAAACTTTGAACCTCTGTCTCTGGGTTAACAGGCCTGCAATAACACCACGAGACCATCACATCCCCTTTACCATAAGACATAGGGGTGGAAGTAAGGCCGTTCAGCCCATCAATTCCAGTCCGCTGTTCAATCATGGCTGATGGGCATTTCAACTCCCCTGTCCTGCATTCTCCGCGTAGCCCCTAATTCCTTGTGACATCAAGACTTTACGTTAAAGTCTTTTGTTGCTGCTGTGTATTTTAAGTTGGGAGAATGTGGTTTGTTTTAAATTGAAGATCAGCTGGTTCAGAAGCCTGCAGCCATTCAGTGTAATCCCAGCGAGGGAACCACAGCTCAGCGTAAATCTGTTTTAACCACCAAGAGACCAACTACTTGTAAAATGGAGAATAATTAAACTTCCGTGGTCCTATAGAGAAGTGTTGTGAGGAAAATGAGCCTCGAGCTAAATAAACTAACAGCCTGGAAGATAGAAGCTTTTGATGGAAACAGTTCCAGGGTTTGGAGGCGGGGGGGGGGGGGGGGGGGAGTCTGTGACACATCAGGCAGGTCTGTATTATTATTATTATTATTCTGTAGGGTTGAAGGATATCCCAAGGATAGGAAGGGGCAGGACAGAAAGGGATTTAAGAATGTCCATTCATAATCTGTCCCTGGGACAGTTTCTAACTTTAGTCCCACACAAGCTTTCTGAATCATCTACCAGGACACAGCAGCTAAAATACATGCATATGAATGGATGAATTAGCAACAAGAGGAGGCCATTCAGCCCCTTGAGCCTGCTACAGCATTCAGTAAGATCATGACTGATCTGCTCATGATCTTCACTTTCTCCTCTACCCTTTGACTCCCTCTTCCATCAAGAATTTATTCAGTTCAGCTTTAAAATTATCCATTGACCCAGCTTCCCCTCCTGCTAGTTCTGCCTTATTCTCTGTGCAGAGCTGAGGTGGTGTCACTGACCTCTGTAACAACTGAACTTTTCTGGTGTTTTTTTTCTTCCCCCAGCTTGTTGTAAGTTGGAATCTCAGGTTCAGGCTGAGGAACGGCTGCTGAAAACTCTCTTCACTGGCTACAACAAACTGTCCCGACCCGTGATCAACTCCTCTGACACTGTGCTTGTCCATTTTGGCTTGTCGATTGCACAACTTGTGGATGTGGTACGTGCAAGATATTAGAGTGTCCAGCAATAGTGGTCTCACAGATTCAACTTTGTTAACTAACCTCTAATACTTTACCCACGATATTAAGCAATGTTATATTGTTACATACGGAGAGATATTGTGTTAAAATACACGGAAGGAGGGAACAGTTAAGTTAAGGTACATGTGAAACAATTACCAAAGTAACGTGTAACAAAGTCAATATCAAGAAATATCATTCAAACTACCCCACTCAGAACCGGCAACTGGAAACAGTCCAGGTACATAAATATTGAACACTTTCTAGTATTTTTGATCCAAAACTATTTTTCTTGAGGATAAATAAAGTATAGACTCTTAGCTTTTGACTCACTGACTCCCAAGTGGAACCAGAATTACCTGCTGTGTCTATGTTATTCAGGGTTGAATTTTTAATTCGATCATTACCCTGAAAGTCAAGGTTGGAGTTTCTCACTCACTGTATTACGTTTTGTTGTTACAGAAACAGAAATTGCTGGAAAATCTCAGCAGGTTTGGCAGCATTCATGAAGTGAAATCAGGGTTAATGTTTCTGGTTGCATCACCCTTCTTCAAAAGGGTCTGATGATGCCAATATGCAGGTGGACTGGGTAAATAATGTTGCTAGTGGATCTAAAGAAAGGGAATTCATGGAATGCTTACAGGATGGCTTTTTGGAACAGCTTGTCATGGAGCCCACAAGAGAGCAGGCTATTCTGGACCTAGTGCTTTGCAATGAACCAGACTCTATAAAAGATCTTAAAGTAAGGGAACCCTTAGGAAGTAGCGACCATAATATGGTAGAGTTCAGTCTGGAGTTTGAAAGGGAGAAGGCGAAATCTGATGTAATGGTGTTACAGTTGAATAAAGGTAATTATGAGGGCATGAGAGAGGAACTGACTAAAATAGACTGGAAGCAGAGGCTAACCGGGAAGACACTAGAGCAAAAATGGCAGGAGTTTGTAGGTATAATTGAGGACACTGTACAGAGGTTCATTCCCAAGAAAAGAAAGATTAACCGGGGAGGGATTAGACAACCTTGGCTGACAAAGGAAGTCAGGAAATGTATTAAAGAAAAAGAGAGATCCTATAAAGTGGCTAAGAACAGTGGGAAATCAGAAGATTGGGAAGGATACAAAAGCAAACAGAGGATAACAAAGAGTGTAATAAGAAATGAGAGGATCAAATATGAAGGTAGGCTAGCCAGTAATATTAGAAATAATAGTAAAAGTTTCTTTCAGTACATAAGAAACAAACGACAGGCAAAAGTAGACATTGGGCCACTTCAAACTGATGCAGGGAGCCTAGTGATGGGAGATAAGGAAATAGCAGGAGAACTTAACAAGTACTTTGCGTCAGTTTTCACAGTGGAAGACATGAGTAATATCCCAAAAATTAAAGGGTGTCACGGGGCTGAGTTGAGTATGGTTGCCATTACGAAAGAGATAGTGCTAGAAAAGTTAAAAAGTCTTAAAATTGATAAATCTCCTGGCCCCGATGGGATACACCCTAGAGTTCTGAGAGAGGTTGCTGAGGAAATAGCAGAGGCATTGGTTGAGATCTTTCAAGAGTCACTGGAGTCAGGAAAGGTCCCGGATGATTGGAAGATGGCTGTAGTAACCCCCTTGTTCAAGAAAGGATCAAGGCAAAAGATGGAAAATTATAGGCCAATCAGCTTAACCTCGGTTGTTGGTAAAATTCTAGAATCCATCATTAAGGATGAGGTTTCTAAATTCTTGGAAGAGCAGAGTCTGATTAGAACAAGTCAACATGGATTTAGTAAAGGGAGGTCATGCCTGACAAACCTGTTGGAATTTTTTGAAGAGGTAACAAGTAGGTTAGACCAGGGGAACCCAGTGGATGTGGTCTATCTGGACTTTCAAAAGGCCTTTGATAAGATGCCACACGGGAGACTGCTGAGCAAGGTGAGGGCCCATGGTGTTCGAGGTGAGCTGCTGGGATGGATTGAGGATTGGCTATCTAACAGAAGGCAGAGAGTTGGGATAAAAGGTTCTTTTTCAGAATGGCAGCCAGTGACGAGCGGTGTCCCGCAGGGTTCGGTGCTGGGGCCACAGCTGTTCGCATTATATATTAATGATTTGGATGAGGGAACCGGGGGCATTCTAGCGAAGTTTGCCGATGATACAAAGTTAGGTAGACAGGCAGGTAGTACTGAGGAAGTGGGGAGGCTACAGAAGGATCTAGACAGGTTGGGAGAGTGGTCCAGGAAATGGCTGATGGAATTTAACGTGAGCAAGTGCGAGGTCTTGCACTTTGGCAAAAAGAATATAGGAATGGACTACTTTCTAAATGGTGAGAAACTTAATAAAGCCAAAGCACAAAGGGATCTGGGAGTGCTAGTCGAGGATTCTCTAAAGGTAAACATGCAGGTTGAGTCTGTGATTAAGAAAGCGAATGCAATGTTGTCTCTTATCTCAAGAGGGTTGGAATATAAAAGCAGAGATGTACTACTAAGACTTTATAAAGCTCTGGTTAGGCCCCATTTGGAGTACTGTGTCCAGTTTTGGTCCCCACACCTCAGGAAGGACATACTGGCACTGGAACGTGTCCAGCGGAGATTCACACGGATGATCCCTGGAATGACAGGTCTAGCATATGAGGAATGGCTGAGGATACTGGGATTGTATTCGTTGGAGTTTAGAAGATTAAGGGGAGATCTAATAGAGACGTATAAAATAATACATGGCTTTGAAAAGGTGGATGCTAGAAAATTGTTTCTGTTAGGCGAGGAGACTAGGACCCGTGGACACAGCCTTAGAATTAGAGGGGGTCATTTCAGAACGGAAATGCGGAGACATTTCTTCAGCCAGAGAGTGGTGGGCCTGTGGAATTCATTGCCACGGAGTGCAGTGGAAGCCGGGACGCTAAATGTCTTCAAGGCCGAGATTGATAGGTTCTTGTTGTCTAGAGGAATTAAGGGCTACGGGGAGAACGCTGGCAAGTGGAGCTGAAATGCGCATCAGCCATGATTGAATGGCGGAGTGGACTCGATGGGCCGAATGGCCTTACTTCCACTCCTATGTCTTATGGTCTTATGGTCTAACTTCAACAAAGGACCTTCCAAAGTGTCCACCTTCTTCCACAACCAAGGATTTCCCAGCTAGAAAAGTCATTGGACCCGAATCATGAACTCTGATTTCTCTGCACAGACACTGTTAGACCTGTTGAGCTTTTCCAGAAATTTCAGTTTTTGTTTCAGATTTCCAGTATCTGTAGTTCTTTCGGTTTTTGTCTAGTAATTCTTTGTTAACCTGCTTTAATATTCTTTTGTTTGGTGTTGAATGCTGCAGTGTATCGGACTCTGCTCTTTGAGTTCTATGATTTGGTGCCAATACTGATTACAATATTGTGACCCAGGAATGATGTGAAGAACAGAAAATATCTCGATAGATTTCAGGTTTCCATGATGGAAGGTTCAAGGAATTTTCTTAGTGACTGTTTTGGAGAGTTTCTTTAAAGAACCTCTACAAGGTTTCTGGACTTAACAAGAACTACTTTTTATTACAAAGAAATCCGAAAAACAAAATATGAATCGTCAATAGATAACTCTACAGCCGAAACTCTGACGCACACATGCAATACTCATACACACAGAAACATATGCACATATACACGCACATGTTTACACATACACAAACACACTCGCACACACACACAATACTCATACATACAGAAACATATACACATATACATGTACACAAACACATTCACAAATACACATACACACACACACATGCTCTCGCATACACATACACGCACACACTCTTTCATACTCTCTCAAACACACACACACACATACTCTCATGCATATACACACACGCATATGCACATACACAGACACAAACACATGCACACAAAAACATGCACAGAAACGCATGCACAGACATCCACACACAGACACACATAGATATACAGACTTATATTCACACATACTGACATACGTGCTCTAACATACATTCACATACACACACTTACAGACAAACAAATAAACAAATATGGGTGTAATGGATGGAGGAATAAGTACTGGTGAAATATGATTCAACTCCACCAGGCCGCAGGATTAGATGAAGGGACCCCTTTGCTTCCCATGACCTTCTGTTCTCCATTTCCCTTGTTTCCAGGTTCTTTCCATGCTTTGCAGAAGACACAAGCTTGCTCTGAAATCTCACCATGATCTCTCACTGATTTCCCCAGCCCACGATCCTCTCCGAGATCCACACTCCTCTAATTCTGCTCTCTTGTATATTCCCAGTTATAATAATTGCTCCACCGTTGGTAGCTGTGCTTACATTTGTCTAGGTCCTAAACTCTGGAATATCCTCCACTCTCCACCTCTGTAACCCCCTTCCATCCACTATGGCAATCCTAACTAGGCTTTTGGTCACCTGACCTAACACCATGACTGAATGTCAGAGCCCCCCTGGATGTTTCGTTATGTTCCTGCATCAATATAAGTCGTTGTGCAAATTAATCAGTTAATTTATAAAAATGTAATGCTTTTTGCTTCCTGCACAGGATGAAAAGAATCAAATGATGACCACGAATGTCTGGATCAAACAGGTAAGTTTTGGTCAAAAATCAACTTTGATTGTTTTGTTTCACTGGTTTCTATGAAAAGTCTCCATGTTTGATTTGTCCAACATCTTACCTTTTCTCTTGATTTTCAGGAATGGCATGATTTTAAACTCCGTTGGAATCCCTTGGAATATAGGAATGTCACCTCAATTAGAGTCCCCTCGGAGTTTCTCTGGAGACCTGATATTGTCCTCTACAACAAGTGGGTCACACCAAATGAATGTATTGACCTTGTTTGCTGTCAATTATTGGGATACAAGAATCCCTAAAATTAAAGACACAATAAAGCTGAGGGAGAGCTGGAGTTCATATGTAAACATTAGAATTGAAAGGCAAATTATATCAAATCTGAATTTAGACCACACTTGGAGTACCATATATATTTATGTATAGTATAGATTGAAGCTCTGGATTAGGTGCAATAATTTTTCCAAAGGTGATATTTGAAAAGTGGTGGATTGGAATTAATCCCCTGTGCCAGACATAATGTGCTACAGGTGACTAAATTAATGCAGAAACAAAACCAGAAGCTGCTGGAAAAGTTTAGCAGGTCTGACAGCATCTGTGAAGAGAAATCAGAGTTAACATATCAGGTCCAGAGACTGTTCCTCAGACTGGTGACAGTTAGGAAAATGTCAGTTTATCTGCAGAAGATCATGTGGGGGCAAGGGATGAGGATTAAACAATAGATAGGGATAGAGCCCAAAGAGAGAGACAAACAGTTGGAGAGATAAACCAACTCCTTTGTTTGTCCAACTGTCCTTCTCTCTCTCAGGACTCTATCCCCACCCCCTGCCCCCATCTCATCTTCTGCAGATAAACTGACATTTTCCCAGCTATCATCAATTCTGAGGAAGGGTCTCTGAATCTGAAAGGTTAACTCTGATTTTTCTTCACAGATGCTGCCAGACCTGCTGAGCTTTTCCAGCAATTCCTGTGTTTGTTTCTGCTTTACAGCATCTTCAATTCTTTCAGTTTTTAAATTAATGCAGAGCTTCCCCAGGAACCCTGCTTCCTTGGAGTAGCCAGCCAATCTGATTGGCTGGAAGGGCAGGCAGTTCCCAACAGTGCCTGCACTTCATATAAAGTTAAAAATCACCCAACAGCAGGTTATAGTCCAACAGGTTTATTTGGAAGCACTAGCTTTCGGAGTGCTGTTCCTTCATCAGGTGGTTGTGGAGAATAAGACTGTAAGACACAGAATTTATATGAAAAGTTTTCAGTGTGATGTAACTGAAGTTATATATTGAAAAGACCTGGATTGTTTGTTAAGTCTCTCATCTTTTAGAATGAACATGTTAGTTTCAGTTCTTTCATATGTAACTCACAAAACATTTTTTTTAGAAGTTACATTTTCAAGTGAACTATAACAATTGGTATCATGTCGGCCCAGATAATGTATTGAAGGTGTGAGCTTCCCTGTAGGGTTGTCTGTACCACGATGGTCAGACTGATTCTAATCTGAAAAATGGATTTACCGAATCTTACATGGATTAATGCAGTTTTTGCGCAAAGTAAAATGTAATTTTGCAAGTACAAATTCATCCCACAGACTTACATGTGTATGTGTGCATGTGGGTGGGTGTGTGTCTGTGTGTGGTGGGGGGCAGGTAATTAGTGTCTGTGAGAGAGTGTGTGTATGTGAGTGTAAAAGGGTATAGGTCTGTGAGAGGTTGTGTGTGGGAATGTATGTGTGAGCATATGAGAGTCTGCCTGAGTGTGTGTGTCTGTAAGAGAGTGTGTGTGTGTGGGAGTGTCTGTGTGTGTCTGTGTGTGTGTGGGGTGCAGTGGGGTCACCTGAAGTGTGACATGAACCCAAGGTCCCAGTTGAGGCCATTCCCCTGGGTACCGAACTTGGCTATTTTTTAGGGGTGTAGCACTTTGTAGTGGTGGTTGCCGGGACTGCAGCAGGGCCCAGGACAAAGGCTCCAGTGGATTCTGCATCCAGTTGGTCAGGGCCATTGGGTGGGCAGAGTTTGGTAACCTCAGGGAGGGAGGCAGGCATAAGGGGGGTGGGTTTCAAAGTCAATGTGGAGAGGAAATAGTTATGGTTACTAATGTGCAGATGAGGGGCAGGATCCAATGGGAATTGTTAATGTCAGGGTGAGGAAGCCCCTGATGTGTAGAGACCTGCCAAAGGTAGTAACCTCACCTTCATTCATAACTTTTGCAAAACCTTTTTAAAACTGGGCTGCTCTCTCCCACCCAGCAGCCCACACGCTGTACTATAGAGTAGTCTTGGGGTGAATTGAGCTTTTAACAAATTGTATTGATCCTAATTATTGGGTTAAATATCAATCATACCTGCGCATCCCCCAATTCCATTTCCATCCATTCTACCCTGTACAGCACACCCAGTGAGGGCGTGTAAAGACCAACTCATGGATCGACATTTAATTCTTAGGAGTAAATCACCATGACAACCTGAATGACTTGAGGATTTCCTAAATGGCAACAAAACCTTTCCCAACATTAGCTCCCGAGAATTTGAGCTCTCAGAAAGTGACACAAACATTTCGGGAATAATTCGACTGAACTATCATCTGTAGCAGTTCAGCCTTTCACTCAGTGAGCCGTGAGGGTGAGGACATAGGAACCTTTTCACTAGTAACTTGCAGAAATGAAATTTGATAAACAAGTTAAAACAGTAACGCTGATAGTGTCATGGAAATGACAGGGGAATGAGACTGATTATATTACTCTTTCAAGGAGCTAGTATGGACACAATGGGCTGAAGAGACTCCTTCTGTGATGCATATTTGTTATTGTAATTCCTGATTTATATAAAGAAAGGCAAAAAGCAAAAATGTAACAGAGACAGAAAATCTTATCATTCAATCCAGAAGAATAACAAGGTCTAGACAGTTAGGTGATGGAGGTGCCAATGTTAGACTGGGGTGGACAAGGTCAGAAGTCACACGACACCAGGTGATAGTCCAAAAGGTTGATTTGAAATCACAAGCTTTCAGAGCACTGCTCCTTCAGCCGGTGAAGTTAGTTAGGGAGAACAGGTTGCATCGAACTATTTTGTACTCCCTTGACTACAGGAGATTGAGTCATAATCTAATAAAAAGTTTTAAGATGTTGAAAGGATTTAATAGAATTGATGTGAAGAAACGATTTCACTGAGGAGAGATTAGAGTCCATGATGCCCTAGATTTATGAAGCCAGAGGACACAATCCTGGGGTGAAATCAGGAAGCACTCTTTTATACAAAGGACAATGGAAAACCTCAATGTTCTCCTTCCACCCACTGTTTTAAACCACAGTGGTACATGGTTTTGCCTGTTAAAGGCATTGGGTGACATGCAGTGTAGGTGGGGTAACTAGGGTTCAGGTGCATAGCAGCCATTAGCTAATTGACTAGCAGGACAGGCTGAGTGGACTCTTCCTGGTGCTAATGTTACTATGTTCCTAAAGAGAGGAACATAGGAGTTGAGTGAGTACGTGGGATTAGGAAACAGGTATTGCTTGAATGGAGGAAAACACCAACTTGGTTGGACCAAATAGGCCATGTTTTATGTGATTTATGTAACTCCATGACTGGGTTCCTGAAAACTCTATGCTACTTTCTCCCCACCCCCACCATCCTCTCATTTATCTCTCCACCCTTCAGGCACTCTGCCTGTATTCCTGATGAAGGACTATTGCCTGAAACGTCAATTTTCCTGCTCCTCGGATGCTGCCTGAACTGCTGTGCTTTTCCAGCACCACTAATCCAGAATCTGGGTTCTTTCATTAGGCAGCATGATGGCTCAGTGGTTAGCACCGTTGACTCATAGTGCCAGGAACCCAGGTTCAATTACACTCTTGAATAACTATCTGTGTGGAGTTTGCACACTCTCCCCGTGTCTGCGTGGATTTCCTCCGGGTGCCCCAGTCCAAAAATGTGCAGGTCAGGGTGAATTGGCCAGAGGAAATGTAGGGTTTCAGGAATGGGATGGGTCTAGGTAGGATGCTTTGGAGTGTCGGTGTGAATACGATGGGCTGAATGGCCTGCTTCCATGCTGTATGGATTTTCTTCTATCTCCCCTGGTATTTATCTTAAAACATTCTGCCTTTTGCTTTCAGAAATAGCTCAGATTGTTTTGTGACCAAGAAAGGTACGAGAATAGAATTGAATAGTAATTTATTGTCACTTGTATTTTTTTATAAAAACTACAGTGAAAAGTGTTTAAGTTGCTATACTCTGACACATATATTAATAACAGAAATCATATGTAAAGAAAAATTAAGACAAATCTCAGTCCTGTCTTTCTTTACTTGCAGTGCTGACGGAGACTTTGCCATCACCCACTTGACCAAGGCCCACCTGTTCCACAGCGGCAGGATCAAGTGGACTCCTCCTGCTATCTACAAGAGCTCCTGCAGTATTGACGTGACCTTCTTCCCGTTTGACCAGCAGAACTGTACCATGAAATTTGGATCATGGACATTTGACAAAGCCAAGATAGACCTGGTCAGCATGGCCAGGCATGTAGACCAGCAGGACTACTGGGAAAGTGGGGAATGGGTCATTATCAGTGCAGTTGGGAATTACAACATCAAAAAGTACGAATGTTGTCGCGAAGTCTACTCCGATATTACCTACTCCTTCCTGATCAGGCGCCTCCCTCTGTTCTACACCATCAACCTCATCATTCCCTGTTTGCTCATATCATGTTTAACAGTGTTGGTCTTTTACCTCCCCTCAGATTGTGGGGAAAAGATCACACTTTGTATCTCTGTGTTACTTTCTCTGACTGTCTTCCTACTCCTTATAACAGAGATTATTCCGTCCACATCCCTCGTCATCCCTCTGATTGGGGAATACCTTCTCTTCACAATGATATTTGTCACACTATCCATTATTATCACGGTGTTTGTGTTAAATGTTCACCATCGCTCCCCCCACACACACACCATGCCAGGTTGGGTCCGAAGGTTCTTTCTGGATTTTCTTCCTCGCGTTCTCTTCATGCAGCGGCCAATGGCTGTGATCACAAACTGTAATGAACTGATCATACCGATACACGAAGCCTCGAGCTCTCCAATGTACCCTCCCAAAGGTGAGGAAGAGCAAAACCAAATCTTGGCCCGAGGATCAGACCAACAATCGGGTACTAACCCATCATTGACGACTTCGTGTTATCTTCAGGAAGATCAGGGCACGCCCAAAACACAGTGCCCATCACAATCCTGCCCGGAGGACCAGTCCCAACCTCACTATCCATGTTCTTCACCCACCAATCTCCCTCATCACCGTATCAAAGAACAGCCCAAGGGGAGGTCATTGAGTCCTCAATACATTTGCAGGCAGGATGATTCGCTAGAGACTAATATCCACTGTAGGTCCCGCAGGATCCAGTACAGCCATCTACATGAGGATCTATCCTACTCGAATGGGCAACCCAGAGAGACTCAGCAATGCCATGAGAATGGAAATACACCTCAATCAGCTCCATCTTTGTGTAAAGGCAAACTTGGGAACAAGGTGAAGAGAACCGCCTCGGGCACAAAGCGAGAGTCAAAAGTAGCCAAGCGCAGAGAGCAGAAGATAGCAACATTAACCCCAGCTCTGAAATTGGCAGTGGAAAGTATTCATTACATTGCAAACCACTTACGAGCAGAGGATGCTGATTTCCTTGTAAGTAGTTATGTTATTGAACTTCGATATAGACATAGATTCAGTCAGATTTTTCTTGTCATTCACATTCTAATGAAACCTTATCAATAACACAATGACAAAGACATTTTATGATGACAGAATGGTATGTAAACACAAACGACTTTCAGTATTGACAGGAGGTTACTACCTCAATGGTATCAAATTAGGTAAAGGGGCTGTTCAGAGAGATCTGGGTGTTCTTGTCCACCAGTCAATGAAGGCAAGCATGCAGGTACAGCAGGTCGTGAAGAAGGCTAATAGCATGCTGGCCTTCATAACAAGAGGGATTGAGTATAGAAGCAAAGAGGTGCTTCTGCAGCTGTACAGGGCCCTGGTGAGACCACACCTGGAGTACTGTGTACAGTTCTGGTCTCCAAATTTGAGGAAAGACATTCTGGCTATTGAGGGAGTGCAGCGTAGGTTCACGAGGTCAATTCCTGGAATGGCAGGATTGCCTTACACGGAAAGACTGAAGCGACT
Organism: Chiloscyllium punctatum; assembly: GCF_047496795.1. NCBI lineage: Eukaryota > Metazoa > Chordata > Chondrichthyes > Orectolobiformes > Hemiscylliidae > Chiloscyllium > Chiloscyllium punctatum. Next base: position 4,359,289 of record NC_092775.1, read on the forward strand.
GGGCTTGTATACCCTTGAGTTTAGAAGACTGAGAGGGGATCTGATTGAAACGTATAGGCTTATGAAAGGACTGGACACTCTGGCAGGAGGGAACATATTTCCGTTGATGGGGGAGTGCCGAACCAGAGGACACAACTTAAAAATACGGGGTAGACCATTTAGGACAGAGATGAGGAGAAACTACTTCACCCAGAGAGTGGTGGCTGTGTGGAATGCTCTGCCCCAGAGGGCAGTGGAGGCCCAGTCTCTGGATTCTTTTAAGAAAGAATTGGATAGAGCTCTTAAAGATAGTGGAGTCAAGGGGTATGGAGATAAGGCTGGAACAGGATACTGATTAGGAATGATCAGCCATGATCATATTGAATGGCGGTGCAGGCTCGAAGGGCAGAATGGCCTACTCCTGCATCTATTGTCTATTGTCTATTGTCTATTGTCTATTGAGGTCACCTGTATTGCTGGCAGCAAAAAGGAGGGCACATATTGTTTAGAAGATAAGATTAAATGTGATAAGACAAACAGCAGGATCTCAGGGTATGCACTCACAAATCTTTAAAAAATAAGGGGCCAGAACTATAAGATATTCTCGAAGAATTGGACTTTAATCAGAACTCAGCTGCAGTATGGTGCCTAGTTCTGCTCTCCAGATTTCAAAAATGAGATAGAAGAGAGAGTGCCAGAATTCTGAAGTGTATAACTTTTTGTTCTTGACTCCCCAAAGCCTGTCCACCATCTACAAGGCACAAGTCAGGAGTGTGATGGAATACTCCCCACTTGCCTGGATAGGGGCAGCTGCAACTACACTCAAGAAGCTCAACACCATCCAGGACAAAACAGCCTGCTTGATTGGTACCCACAAACATCCACTCCCTCCCCCACTGACGCTCAGTAGAAGCAGTGTGTGCTATCTACAAGAAGCACTGCAGAAATTCACCTCAGACAGCACCTTCCAAACCCCCGACCATTTCAATCTAGAAGAATACGGACTGTAAGTAAATGGGATCACTACTCCCTCCACGTTCTCCATGCCACTCTCCATCCTGATTTGGAAATATATTCCTATTCCTTCAGCGTTACTGGGTCACAAACCTGGAATTCCCAGTAGGTGGGTCGACCTACAGCACACAGTCTGCAGCTCACTCTCACCTTCTCAAGGGGCAACTAGAGACGGGTAATAAGTGCTGGGCCCAGCCAGTGACACCCGCGTCCCATGAGTGAATGAAGGAAAAGGTTTATGAAAGTGATTTCAGGGAGCAGAAGCTTCAATAATGAAGAAAGATTGGAGTATTACAGAGAGGGCAAGAGGAGGTTTGACAGAAGTTTTTAAAATTGTGAAGGGCCTGGACAAAATAAATAGGGAGAAACTATTTCTGCTTGTAAAAAGAATGAGAATGTGAGAACACAGATTTTAAAGTAATTTGTAAAAGAAGTAAATGCAATGTGACAAAAAAAAATTCACACAATGAGTGGTGTGGAAATCAGGTGGAGCTGGGTTCCACTGAGGCATTTAAGAGGGCACTGGATAATTATTTAAACAGAAACAATGAGCAAGGTCACAGGGAAAGGGCAAGAGATTGACTCTAGGTCATAACGCTCAATCAGAGAGCCAGTGCAGATGCAATGGACCGAAGGGCCTCCTTTGGCACTGTAACAATGTTATGATTCTCTGCAGAATCCCAGTAAGGAATCAGGAGAAACTTCAGCCGTGAAAATGTGGAACTTGCCAGGGTGTGGTTGAGTTGAATAAGATTGAAGCATTAAGGGGCAAGCTAGAGAAGCTCATGAGGGAGAAGGGAGCAAAAGGGAAAATGATGATGGGGTTAGATGAAGGTCACAAGAGATTGAGTATTGAGGAGAACATCATATTTCTCATCACTCCAGAGAACTGAGCACAGCTTCCAGGTAATTACTCAAGTGCAGTGCGGATCGAGTGCGTCACTGTCAGAGGAACTGTCAAACAGATGAAGAGTTAAAGTTATGTACACACTCCCAGAGGCCACTATTTGAGAAAAGCATGGAGCTCTCCGTAGTGTTCTGGTTGATATTTATCTCTCAACGAACGTCACTAACAGATAAATAATCTGGTCTATATCACATTTTTGTGGGACCTGGTGGAGAAATTGGTTACAGCATTCCCCGCATTTGATAGTGATTATGTTATTGAGCATAAAGCAGTTTGTGACCTCCTGACATCATGAAAGGTGCTATATAAATGCAAGTCTTTCTCTTTCTGTAACCTTGATGGTTTTTTTCCGTGGGAGAGGTCTATTTGGACAGGGACACATTTTGGTTCCTGTAATTGCCGCCTGAGTGTTCTTGGCTCTCCCCCTTGATTTGTGCCCTAACCTGTGTTATTGGGGTTCCACCAAATTCCTGTTAGTTATGGGAGCAGCACAACAGGAAGTGTAAAGGCAGTGTGAGTAAAAGAGCATTTTGATTTAATTCACGGCAACAGGCATGTTCCATGAATAAAAATGCTCTGAAAGCAATCTGCTGTCAACTTGTCATCTTGCCTTTGTCAGTCTGAGCCTGTCAGGGACAATCAACTTGGTCACAAGGTGCTACATTAACAGATCCGCATCAAGGTTGACAACTTAGCTCTGAAGGACATCGTTTATGTGGAGCCTGTTAGTATAGAACTGTATCAAGTCTGATGTCTGATAAATTGTCTCTTAATCTTTATCTGAGGGATCTGCAAACAAATTATGGAAAACACCATCTTAAAATGTTCAGTGTTTAAGCCCACTTCTCAAATGCTAATCCTTGGATAAAATTTTAATTTCTTAGCTCATGCTTTGTTCTCCCTTGTCAGTGACGATATCGCATTTCGAGATTAATCATTTGATGTTATCTTGGACTAAATTCACCCAAAGATCAAATGTGACATTATGCCCTTTGCAACCTATTCACAGCCAATAGCAAATGACACCAAGGCCAAACGACGATAGGAGATAGGAACAGGAGTTCTGCCCCTCGTGCCTGTCCTATCCTTCAATGAGCTCACGCCATAGACCTGCCTTTGGCTCATATCCCTTAAAATCTTTGCTGAACAAAAAAGACTCATCTCTCTCCAATTTACAATTATCAATTGCTCCAGCATCCACTGCCATTTGTGAAGAGAATTCCAAATCTCTCCCACCCTGTGTGTGTAGAATGCTTCCTAACACCTCTCCTGAATGCTCTGGCCCTCATTCTCAGTTTACATCCCCTAGTTCTAGAATCCCTAACGTCTTGAAAGCTTCAATTGGATCACCCCATAACCTTCTAAAATCTGGAGAAAACTGGCCTAATTTGTACAACCTCTCCTCATAACATTAACTCCTGATGCCCAGGTATCATTCTTGTAAACCTACGTTGCACTCCTCCAAGATCAATCTACCCTTTTTAAGGTGAGCGTTGTTATGCTAAATGGACTGAGAAATATATTGAATTTCCTACAGCAGTTGGAAAGTATATTTAGACAGCATTGAGCAAGATATAATGTATCGGAAAATGATGATTGTCATGACCAGGCAGAATAAAATGCCCTCTGTGCCCTCCAGTAGGGATTGAACCATTTCCTAAGCCAAATATAATGAGCTGACATAAAGCCTGGTGTAGCAGAGGCCATATGCATTAACCAGTCTCCAGAAATCGTCTCCCTTCTCAAAGGTGACCCTCACAGAATCTTTGTACAGATACCTTTCATCAGATCAAATTTGAGACAAAGCTTCTGTTGGATCAGAACATTGAATAATGATCATTGAAGGCAGCTCAGTTCTATCTGACTTTAGCAAAGAAATTCAGATGATAGTCGAGTGGTATTACCACTGAACTGTTAATCCTGAGATCCAGGTAATCTTCTAGGGACCCGGATTTGAAACCCACCACGGCAGATGGTGATGTTGTATTCAATTTTTAAAAATGTAGTTAAGAGTCTAATGATGTTGATTGCCAGGATAAAAAACCCCATCTGGTTCAATCATGTCCTTTTGGGAAGGAAACAGCCATCCTTACCTGGTCTGGCCTACACGTGACTCCAGACCCACAGCAACGTGGCTGACTCTTAACTGCCCTGTGGGTAATTAGGGATGGGTAATAAATGCTGGGCCTAGCTAGTGATGCCCATATCCTGTGAATGGATTTTAAAAAACATTTGTGTTGTGCTGTAAGGTGACTGTAATATAATAACCAAGATGTTGCGTTGCTCCCGGTAGTTCAGCAGTACTCTGACCTGTACCATACCTATGATTCTCAAGGTTAAAAGCAGAGATTATGAATCATATCACAAAGTCTGACAAAGTTCTACATAATATCTGTGACACAGAAATGAACCATTTGGTCCAGTTGGTCTGCGCTGAGGATTCTACTCTGTACAAGTCTTTTTCCACCCTCTTCATCTCAAGGCCATAAGAAATAGAAACAGTAGTAGGCCATTCGGCCCCTCCCCAATTCAATATGATCCTGGCTGATCTGACAACATTTCTCACATTCACTTTCCTGCCCTTTCTCCTTGATTCCCTGACTGATCAAGAATCTATCGATCTTAGCCTTAAATCTGCACAAGGACTCTGCCCCCATGGCTCTCTGTGGCAAGGGGTTCCAAATACTCGTAACCCTCTGAGAGAAGAAATTCCTCTTCATCTCAGTCTTAAATTGGCACCTCTTTATTCTTATAGAGACAGTGCCCTCTGGTCCTACACTCTCCCATGGCGGGGAGTACCCTCTCAGTATTTACCCTGTCAAGCCTCTTAAGAATCCTGTATGATCATCTCTCAACCCATCAGCATAACCTTCTACATCTGTCTGTCTTTTGTATTTATCTTTCTCTTATATTTATCAATACCGTTCACCTCAAATATTCCTTGTGGTTATGGGTTGCCACCCTTCACTGGCTAACAGTGTTTCTTCTCAGTTCTTACTGGATTTTTGAGGGCCAGCAGCATTCAGTGTAATGTTAAGGTTGTTTCATTAAACAAGGAAGATTTAAAAGAGGTAAAATGACCGATCAATGTCTGAAATTTACTACAGGGGACTGTGTGCTAAATTTATACAACTTTGGTGCCACAGACATAATGTATAATTACAAACTGAAAGATTTATCATTGCATTAAGGGAGTCATTCTATAGTAATTCTCTTATACCACTGTCTGGCTTTCAGCAGAGTTGCTACATTGCTAGAGTTTCCCTTTGGTGTGGCTACTGTCTAATTGTTATCCACCAGTGTTGTGGTTAAAGAATCAGTTCAACAGATTATCCTCAGGACAGTGATCATTCGCTGTACCAACAGAATGGTTACATGGTACAGGAGGTACAAGGTGACGTGAGGGGTGGCATTACAAATTTTTCATTGAACTTGTTCAAGTGACAATAAGGGCTATTCTATTCTATTCACACCAGTCCTCAGAACTAGCAACACACCGAAGGTCTCGCCACTGACCATCTCCCCTCATTTTCCAATAATAATCTAATTTCCTCTTGAATCCCTCTCAATTTGACGTGCCTGCACCACCCTCTTAGGCAGAGCATTACAGATCTCAATCACCACAATGTTTTCCTTCTGTCATCAATTAGAGTCATAGAGATGTACAGCATGAAAACAGATCCTTCAGTACAACTTGTCTTTGCCAACCAGATATCCTAAATTAATCCAGTCTCATTTGCCAGCACTTGTCTCATATTCCTCTGAACCCTTCCTATTCACATACCCATCCATTGCCTTTTAAATGTTGCAATTGTACCAGCCTCCACCACATCCTCTGGCAGCTCATTCCATACACATAGATTAGATTAGATTACTTACAGTGTGGAAACAGGCCCTTCGGCCCAATAAGTCCACACCGCCCCGCCGAAGCGTAACCCACCCATACCCCTACATCTACATCTACCCCTTATCTAACACTACAGACAATTTAGCATGGCCAATTCACCTGACCTGCACATCTTTGGACTGTGGGAGGAAACCGGAGCACCCGGAGGAAACCCACGCAGACACAGGGAGAACGTGCAAACTCCACACAGTCAGTTGCCTGAGGCGGGAAATGAACCTGGGTCTCTGGCGCTGTGAGGCAGCAGTGCTAACCACTGTGCCACCGTGCCACCCACACACATCACCCTCTGTGTGAAAATGTTGCCCCTCGGGGTCCCTTTTAAATCATTCCCCTCTCACCTTAAAACTATGCCCTCCAGTCTTGGACTCCACTACCCTGGGGAAAAGACCTTGTCCAGTTATCCTATCTATGCCCCTCATGATTTTTAAAAACTTCTATAAGGTCACTCCTCAGCCTCCGAAACTCCAGGGAAAATAGCCCCAGTCTATGCCACCTCTCCCTAGAGTTCAAACGTTCCAACCCCGGCAACATTCTTGCAAATCTTTTCTGAATCCTTTCAAGTTCCACAACATTCTTCCAATCACAGGGAGACCATAATTGAATGCAGTGTTCTGAAAGTGGCCTAACCAATGTCTTTTTCAGCGCAAAATGACCTCCCAACTCCTGTACTCAATACTCTGACCAATAAAGGAAAGCATACCAAACACCTTCTTCACTATCCTATCTACCTGCGACTCCACTTTCAAGGAGCTTTAACCTGCACAAAGGTCTCTTTGTTCAGCAACACTTCCCCAGGCTCTACTATAGATGTATAAATCTTGCTCTGATTTGCCTTTTCAAAATGCAGTGCCTCACATAAATTAAACTCCATCTGCTATTCCTTGCCCATCTGATCAAGGTCCCTTTGTACTCCGAGATAACCTTCTTTACTGTCCACTACACCTCCAATTTTGGTGTCATCAATTAATTTGCTTTTGTAAATTATCTCAAATCTGTGCCTGCCCTATCATGACTCTCAGGTTCTCAATTCCTTTGTGACCAGGCACTGTTTTCCTCTACTCTGTCCTGATCCCTCAATTTTAAAACATCTTATAAAATCTTGTCACAGCTTTCTCTTCTCTATGGACACCAATCTATACATATAACTGATGTTCCTAATCCCTGAAACCACTCTCATACATCTTTCCTCTATTGTCATGAAAGGTGTGTGATTTCTATACCTAAATGTCAATTTTTTTAGAGTTATAATTTCAAACTAGTCATATGTGATGATTGTTAAATTTTTTGATTGAGCTTTAAAAATTACCTCGGTTACTCTTCTCAGATCCACCATTTTAAACCTGTATGGCCTCCAGGAGATTCCTGAAGAAGGGCTTATGCCCGAAACGTCGATTCTCCGGCTCCTTGGATCCTGCCTGACCTGCTGCGCTTTTCCAGCAACACATTTTTCAGCTCTGATCTCCAGCATCTGCAGTCCTCACTTTCTCCTGGCCTCCAGGAGTGTTAATGGAAGTTTATTTTGAGCAGGATTATGGCAGGAGCAGAAAATATTGAAAGACATTAGCTTGCTTTTGTGTTTAGAATAAGCAAGGATTGATTTTAATGTAGAAAAACACAGAGTTGGAAAGCATTTGGATGACTTGAAAGAAACTCGACTAAACTTAGATGCAGGTATTGTTTTTTCCCCTGAGAAAGGAAATTGTTCAGATCAGTTAAGGAAACAAGCTGCTTCAGTTAGAAAAAGGGTTTATTTTGTGAAACTTTAAGAAATAGAGTGTTTGATGAGAAACGTGCATTGGTTATTCAAAGTTGACAAAGTCAAAGCTCTCAATTGTGTGAGTGATCAAAGGTGGAAAGGCTTTGTGGGGCACAGCACCAGAACTGAGAAGAAGCACTTAACTGAAATTTGTGGATAGAGCATAGAACATTATAGCACAGTACAGCTCACCCCCGCCTTCTCAAGGGGCAACTGGGAATGGGCAATAAATGCTGGCCCAGCCAGGGATACCCACATCCCACAAATAAATAAAACATATCTTTAGGCAGTCCATATGCACCACATCCACAGCACTCCCCTAACAAAAAACTCTCAAGTAATTTAACTAGACATCATTTGTCCTTAACAACTCCATTCTGGATGTCCTTAATAAAACCATATTTGCTCAAGTGACTTTTGGTGTTGTCCCAAATTAATATTTCTAGATGTTTCTCCACTGCCAAGGTTAATATGATTGGCCTGTAGTTGCTTGACTCAATTTCACATTATTTTTGAACAAAGATATAAACTTTGTTGTTCCCCAGTGCTGTGTCATCAACCTAAGTCAACACAAGACTGAGGAATTATAGCCAGTACCTCTACAAACTATAATTCTCTTTTCCCTCAGTTTCATTGGGTATATCCATCCCAGTGTTAGTGCCTAATCACCTGTAGGTATACGCAGGCTATCATCCTCCCTATCAATTTTAACCACCTGAAGTAAAGCCATATTGGACTCAAAACATTAACACTATTTGCCTGCACAGAACCTGCCAGACTTTCTGAGGGCCTCTATACCTTTCTGTTTTTATTTCAGATCTCCAGCATCTGCAGCATTTTGCTTTGTTTCCTGTCAGACATCTGACAAAAGCATTATATTCATCTTCATTTTAATCCTTTTACTTTTACTCACCTGGATTGTTGGATCTCTTTGCTTTGCCATTCTCCTTCCAGGGAATTTTCCTTGGCTGCACCTGAACTCTCATTTCTTTAAAGGTTGTATTTCATTTAGCTCCTTGTTTACAATGTACCTGGGCTGGATCCTTTCTGGAGTTGAATTTCCCCTCAGTTAACTATTCTTAATCTGGATATTTCTTTGTCTTTTTACAGACCTTACAATATAAAGATCATTGTCTTCTAAACACTCCCCCCATTTCATTCCCATGAACCAATATCACCTTTATTGTTGAATTGGGGATATGCAGTCCACGAGCTCCATCCCTTCTCTCCCTTTATTCTCCTGCTATCCCAGATTACATGCAAATAATTAAAGTGCCCCCATTCTATAATTTTGCATCTCTCTGAAATGTATTTGCAGATTGGTTCCTCTGTACATTTCTCACTAGTCAGTAGCTCATAGACTGCAGTGAGCAATATGATTGTACCTTTTTTGTTTCTTAACCAAAGCCATACTGATTCTGTCCTTGACCTTTTGTGGGACATTCCGTGTTAGATTAGATTAGATTACTTACAGTGTGGAAACAAGCCCTTCGGCCCAACAAGTCCACACCGACCCGCCGAAGCGCAACCCACCCATACCCCTACATTTACCCCTTACCTAACACTATGGGCAATTTAGCATGGCCAATTCACCTGACCCTTGCACATCTTTGGACTGTGGGAGGAAACCGGAGCACCCAGAGGAAACCCACGCAGACACGGGGAGAACGTGCAAACTCCACACAGTCAGTCGCCTGAGGCGGGAATTGAACCCGGGTCTCTGGCGCTGTGAGGCAGTGCTAACCACTGTGCCACCATGTCTCTCAGTATTTAACACCCAGTCCACTTTTTCTTTGAGTCGCAGCTCCATGATAGCTATAGCATCATACTTATACCTGGCAATCTGGGTCTGTAAACTCTTATTGACCAATGTGTTCCAAAATGTAATTGCACAGCAACAAAGAGAATGACTTCTCTCAGGAGGTGGTGAATTTTTGAAATTCTTTACCACAGAGGGTTGTTAAAGTTGGGCTGTTCAGATTATTTAAGGCTGAGAGAGAGTATTTAGTCTGGAAAGGAATCAAGGGGCTTGAGGAAATTGTCAGAAAAATGCAGCTGAATATTATCACAGCCATGATCTCATCGCCTGGCAGAGCAGATGGGCTGCTTGGAAGGTTTATGGTCTCAGCACACTCTGTGCATCCACTCACAGTGACTGTAGTACATTCTCAATTCCGCAGAACTCACTGATAATTTGCTATTTCCTACACTAGGAGACAGTGAGGTCTGCAGGTGCTGGAGATCAGAGTCAAGTGTGTGTTGCTGGAAAAGCACAGCAGGTCAGACAGGATGATTCCTGATGAAGGGCTCTGGTCTGAAACGTTGATTCGCCTACTTCTCGGATGCTGCCAGACCTGCTGTGCTTTTCCAGCAACACACTCTTGATCCTATTTCCTACCCTAGGCTTATCCGTCTCACCCAGTATTCTGTGTATGTGGTATCACTCCCTATTATTATCTCCTGGTTTTCACACCCTTGCCAAGCGAGCTTAAATCTTCCTATGTAGTTGAAAAGATGATCCCTTATTGGTTGAATGAAATATTCTGTGTTCAGTGATAGGTTGCTCAGTTGAAACTGGAATATTTATTTCCTCTGGTTCAATGTTCGCCTTGTTCCTGTTTTGTGTCGAGTCATAGCAAGTGTTGACACTGCTGAGATTGGGCAGTTCAGGATGGGGTTCCCACGGTTTGTTAGCCTCCGTCCCAAAGCAGCACTTTCTTGTGTTCCTTGTGGTTTGCCCTTTTACCCAGGATTGATGATGTTCTCTGATTTTCAGGTGAAGGAAGACTGGAAGTACGTCGGCATGGTGATTGACCGTATCTTCCTGTGGATTTTTATTTTAATTTGCGTACTGGGAACGCTGGGCCTCTTCCTGCCTCCTTGGATGGCAGGAATGCTGTGAGAATGAAAGACATCAACAAACCCATGGCAAGATAGACCACTTCGATGGGAGTGATGGGACTGTTACTTTGACCTCCGTCTCCACCTCTCCATCACTTCCCAGTTATTGGAAACTACATTAAGGAAGATAAGAATTGTCTGGGCAAGAGAAATATCATTTTACTCTTCTGTAAATATTAGGTGACATTACTATTATATCACAACTGCAACATTGAACTGAAAGGTTTAAACCATCAGGACTTCCTTTACAAAATCAGAAGTCACATGACACTAGGTTATAGTCCAACAGGTTTGTTTGAAATCACACGCTTTCGAAGCGCTGCTTCACTTGACAAAGGCTCACTGGACTTTACATTAGGCACTTGTAATTTCAAACAAACCTGTTGGACTATAACCCGGTGTCGTGTAACTTCTGACTTTGTCCACCCCAGGCCAACACCCCCACTTCCACATCTTTAGAAAGATGAAGGCCAAAAGAAGCAATCTTTAAGATTACAAAAGGACTCAATGGGTTAGACACGGAAAAGGTGTTGCCACTGGTGGGCAGGAGCAGAAAGAAGACCACAATAAAACATAATCACCAAAAAATCTATTCAGGAGAAACTTCCTTACTCAGAGAATGGTGAGAATGTGGAAATGAATATCACAGTAAGTAGTTGAGGTGAATAAGGTAGATATATTGAATAAACACACAATGGGAAAAGGGATTGGAGTATATATTGATAGGGTGAGAAACCAAGTGGTGGGAGGGGGCTTATCCAGTGTGAATCAGTTGGGCTGAATGGCCTTACACTGCTATGAAAACCCTGACAACAAAGAACAATTAATCCATTTTTAACTAAATATATAGAAATGTAGAAACCAGGAGCAGGAGTAGGCCATTCGGCCCTTTGAACCTGCTTCCCCCAGTCAATACAATCATGGCTGATTGTCCAACTCAGTCCCCTGTTCCTGTTTTCTCCCCCATTACCTTTGATTCCTTTAACCAGAAGAACGATATCTAACTCCTGGATAAAAGCAAATTCCTACGGATGCTGGAATCTGAAACCAAAAGAGAAAATGCTGGAAAATCTCAGCAGGTCTGGCAGCATCTGTAAGGAGAGAAAAGAGCTGATGTTTCGAGTTTAACTGACCCTTTGTCAAAGCTCAAAAAAGGGAGAAATAGGGAGGTATTTATACTAGGCTGAGAGAAGGGGAGTCATGGTCCCAGAAGCAAAGGTAGCAACAAAGAGGTGACAATGACCGTGCATAGAGAGATTATAGGGAGATTAGAAACTGGGAATGACCAAGGCTGAAGCCAGTGCTATGTGACAAAATATGTGGGGGATGGAGGGGGGATGGGTGAAGCAGAGGCAAAATGGAAAACAGGGGAGAAGGGTAGCAAAGAGGGAAGAGGAGAGGAAAAAGGTGATGGGAGAGTGGGGAGCAAGAGGAAGAGACACAATCAAGAAATAAGAGGTACAGAACAGTGAAAAAAATATAAAAAAAGATAAATAAAATAAATGAAATAAAATTATCTGAAGTTGTTGAATTCAGTGTTGAGGCCAGCAGGCTGTAACGGGCCTAGTCGGAAGATGAGATGCTGTTCCTTCAGTTTGCGTTGAGCTTCACTGGAACATTGCAGCAATGATACCTGGCTCAGCATTCAGGTGTTAAGAGATTTGGGGGTAGATAGGGATGTGGAATTCAAAGCATCAACACATCTTCCATGAATGGAAGGGCAGGTATGAGGGGCAGAATGGTCTACTTCTGCTCCCATTTTATATGTTCACCTGCATGGTTAAGACTCAGTAGCTAGTTATGTACACCTGAGTTGCATAACATTTCTTCTGCAACCTCAGACTCGATGGGCCAAATGGCCTCTTTCTGCTCTATAGGGATTCTATGATTCCAAGATTCTAGACTTAAGAGTAATTACGCATTACAATTAGCAACTTGATGAAATCAAACAAAAAACTGCAGATGCTGGAGATCTGAAACAAAAACAGAGAGTGCTGGAGAAACTCAGCAGGTTCTGCAGCAGCTGTGGAGAGTGAAATAGAGTCAATGGCATGAGTCTAGCGAGGCTTTGTCAGAACTGACGTGGATTTAGCACAGAATTGGTTATCTCCTCCCAGCACCAGTCCATTATAGCCTGATGTGTGGAGTTTATCTTGTCATGACAGGTAATCCTCTCAGACACTAACTGTTTTAAATAACACAGGGGGGCTGGAAGACACCTGGGTACATGGAGTTACAGTGTGATACTGACAGAGAAAACAGTTTACATCAGCACAGGGAATGATGTAGCATCCTATGATCATAATCTTGCTCTCCAATAGCCTCATAGCCTAACTTCTGTTAGACGCTGTCACTGTTGTTATGTTTGCTAATAAAAGTAATTGTTTTCACCCTACCAACTTGGTCAATATTATTTGGCAATACAACAATACTGAGAATAGTCTGGGACCACTAGAACTGACAATAATGGAGAGCGATAGGCAGTGGGGAAGGTTTGGGAAAGGAAATTTGTAGGTTGAGGTGTAACCAGACCGGGAGTTCAGGCGAATGGGACTTGGAGGAAGTTGGAGGGGCAGAAGGGATAAGCTGAAACCTACAGGGAGTAGGTGTCTCATTAGGGACCGTTGAACAATCCAGTTGATGCGGAATAACCACAATTCAGTTTCAGTTGCAAGTGGGCCATGGTCGGTGGAGAAGGCTTACATCCCGTAAAAGGCAGAGGGTAGTGGTGGAAGGGTGGACAACTGTCATTATACAATTAACGGCAGGACCCGGAACAGCACTGATGTACAGAGGGATCTTGGGGTTCAAGTTCATAGCTCCCTGAAAGTGGCCCCACAAGGAGACAGGGTGGTAAAGAAGGTGTACGGCATGCTGCCTTTATTGGTCGGGGAATTGAGTACAAGAGTCAGGATGTCATGGTGCAGCTTTATAAGACTTTGGTTAGGCCACACTTGGAATATTGTGTTCAATTCTGGTCACCACATTACAGGAAGGATGTGGAGGCTTTGGAGATGGTGCAGAAGAGGTATATCAGGATGCTGTCTGGATTAGAGCAAATCAGCTACGAGGAGTGGCTAGAAAAATTCAGGTTATTTTTCTCTGGAGCGGTGGAGGCTGAGGGGACACTTGACGGAAGTTTATAAAATCATGAGAGGCATAGATGGGGTCGATGGTCAGAATCTTTTTCCCAGAGTTGAAATGTGAATACAAGGGGGCATGCATTTAAGGTGAGGAGGGGGGGGAAGTTCAAACAAGATATGAGGGACAAGTTTTTTACACAGAGAGGGGTAGGAGCGTGGAGCATGCTATCAGGGGTGGTGCTGGAGGCATGTACGATAAGAGCATTTAAGAGACATTTAGACAAGCCACATGTATATGCAGAGAATGGAGGGATATGGACCAAGGGCAGGCAGAAAGGATTAGTTTAATTCGGCATCATGTTTGCCACAGCATTGTGGGCCGAGTTCCTGTGCTGTACTGTTCTCTGTTCTAATTAGGAAATATGGGCAGAAACAAATCTGGGATCAAATAGGAAGTGACCATCCAGCCAGCCAGTTTCCAGTTGTGAAGCATCCTTCATTTTATTGCTGTGAGAGTCACAAAGTGAAGCCTCCTGACTGCTAGGTACCTCTATCGCCTTATGCTCTCTCACTGACCACTGACCCTGCATTACACCCATTGCTGCAAAAAACTCACCAACACCATCCAATATATGTAAATAGGTAAGTCCCTTGGGCCAGATGGGATTTATCCCAGGATTCTCTGGGAAGACAGGGAGGAGATTCCTGAGCCTTTGGCTTTGATCTTTATGTCATCATTATCGACAGGAATAGTGCCAGAAGACTGGAGGATAGCAAATGTTGTTCCCTTATTCAAGAAGAGGAGTAGAGACAACCCTGGTAATTATAGACCAGTGAGTCTCACCTTGGTTGTATTAGGAAGGATTATAAGAGATAGGATTTATAATAATCTAGAAATGAATAAGTTGATTAGGGATAGTCAACACAGTTTTGTGAGGGGTAGGTCGTGCCTCACAAACCTTACTGAGTTCTTCGAGAAGTGACCAAACAGGTGGATGAGGGTAAAGTGGTTGATGTGGTGTATATGGATTTCAGTCAGGCATTTGATAAGGTTCCCTATGGTAGACTATTGCAGAAAATATGGAGATATGGGATTGAGGGTGATTTAGTGGTTTGGATTAGAAATTGGCTAGCTGAAAGAAGACAGAGGGTGATGGTTGATGGGAAATGTTCATCCTGGAGTTCAGTAACTAGTGGGGTACCGCAAGGATCTGTTTTGGGGCCATGGCTGTTTGTCATTTTTATAATTTAAGTTAGTGGAGTTATGGACAGTGTGGAAGCATGTTGCAGGTTACAGAGGGACATAGATAAGCTGCAGAGCTGGGCTGAGAGGTGGCAAATGCTGTTTAATGCGGAAAAGTGTGAGGTGATTCACTTTGGAAGGTGTAACAGGAATGCAGAGTACTGGGCGAATGGTAAGATTCTTGGTTGTGTAGATGAGCAGAGAGATCTCGGTGTCCATGTACATGGATCCCTGAAAGTTGCTACCCAGGTTGATAGGGTTGTTAAAGCTTACAGTGTCTAGATTAGAGTGGTGCTGGAAAAGCACAGCAGGTCCACTGTAATCTAGACTCTGGTTTCCAGCATCTGCAGTCCTTGATTTTAACTAAAGCATATGGTGTGTTAGCTTCTATTGGCAGAGGGATTGACTTTTGGAGCCATGACGTCATGTTGCAGCTACACAAAACTCTGGTGCAGCCGCACGTGGAGTATTGTGTACAATTCTGGTAACCACGTTATAGGAAGGATGTGGAAGCTTTGGAAAGGGTTCAGAGGAGATTCACGAGGATATTGCCTGGTATGGAGGGAAGGTCTTATGAGGAAAGGCTGAGGGACTTGAGGCTGTTTTCATTAGAGAAAAGAAGGTTAAGAGGTGACTTAATATAGACATACAAGGTAATCAGAGGGTTAGATTGGGTGGACAGTGAGCACCTTTTTCCTTGGATGTTGATGGCTAGCATGAGGGGACATAGCTTTAAATTGAGGACTGATAGATATAAGACAGATGTCAGAGGTATTTTCTTAACTCAGTGAGTAGTAAGGGTGTTGAATGTCCTGCCTGCAACAGTAGAAGAGTCGCCAACTTTAAGGGCATTTAAATGGTCATTGGATAAACATATAGATGATAATGGAATAGTGTAGGTTAGATGGGCTTCAGATTGGTTTCACAGGTCGATGCAACATCGAGGACCACAGCACCACTGTGCTGTAATGTTCTGTGTTATATGTTCTAACCACAATCCAAAGTGTGCTTGGGAATCTGCATTGTACCCCCTCCCAAGTCAATATCTCCTTCTGGAGTGTGGGACCCCAATCTGAAACCAGTTATATGGGGCTGACAAAACTCTGTACAACTAAAACATCTTTTCCTCCAGCAGACTATATGATATAGGAGCAGAAGTAAGTCATTCAGCCCATCGAGTCTCCTCCATTACTCAGTGAAATTGGGGCTGATCTGATAACCCTCCCCTTTCCTACCTTCTCCCTGTAACCCTCGATTCCCTTCCTGATTAAAAATCTGTCCATCTCAGCTTGAACATACTGAATGACCCACTCTCAACAGCCCTTATAGTAAAGAATTTCACAGATTGACTAATCTCTGGGAGGAGAAATT
Source organism: Chiloscyllium punctatum (assembly GCF_047496795.1). Lineage (NCBI taxonomy): Eukaryota > Metazoa > Chordata > Chondrichthyes > Orectolobiformes > Hemiscylliidae > Chiloscyllium > Chiloscyllium punctatum. The sequence continues at coordinate 4,375,450 of NC_092775.1, forward strand.
CCTCCTCATCTCTGCCTTAAGTGTGTAACACACTACTCTGAGATTACGCCCTCTGGTCCAACACTCCCCCACAAGAGGAAACAAACTCCCCATATTTACCCCCAAAGGTCCCTGTAAGTCTTGTGCCTTCAACAAGGTTCCCTCCCATTCCTCTAAACTCCACGTACAATCCCAACCTGCTCAACCTCTCCTCGGCAGTCAGTCCCTCCATCCCTGCTATCTACCTTCTCCGGCCAGTATCTAATGTCAACATATCTTTCCATTGTTAAAGTTATCAAAACTGTTCACAGTATCCCAGCTGTGATCTGACTTGGTCCCTGGCACCGTTTTAGTAAGACCTTCCTGTGCTTTTATACCATTTCCTTTGAAATAAAAGTCAATATTCCATTTGCCTTCCCTATTAGTCACTGAACTTAGATGCTTAGTTTTTGTGTTTTATGTACTAGGATTCCCAAATATCTCTGTGCTGAATTCCTCTTCCTATTTCAGACCCTTGAGGTAAAGATCAATATTCCATCAAGTTTTTGAATGACTTGTCTACCTCAATCACTCCACTCTGATTGTTCTCAGCTTCTCTTTGTTTGGAAAGTACCTGGTTGATCTTTCTTAGGATCAAGTCAGAACTCACACGACACCAGGTTATAGTCCAACAGGATTATTTGAGATCATAAGTTTTTGGACCGCTGCTCCCTTGTCAGGTGAAGTCAGGCACCTCCACATCTTTTCTTAGGCTCCAACATGGATGATCTCATATTCCCACACTGAATTCCTTCATTCATAGTTTTGTCCACTTAGTTTTTCCATCAATGTTTCTTTGTAAGTTGCTACTCCCACATTAATAACTGTACTGTCCAACTCAGTATTTTCAGCAATTTGATTTGACTTGTCTTCCTAAGGAGGTTGTGGCATAGTTACAAGATCAGTAACCCAGAACCTCTGGCCAATGTTCTGAGCGTTAAAGACAAAGATTGATAGGTTCTTGATTAGTAAGGGGATCAAGGGTTATGGGAAAAAGCCAGGAGAATGGGGTTGAGAAACAATTCAGCCATGATTGAATGGCAGAGCAGACTCAATGAGCTGAATGTCCGAATTCTGCTCCCACACCTGATAGTCTTATAGATATTGTTTTGAATCTAACCCCATGGCAGATGGTGAAATGTGAATTCAATAAATAGGAGTTGGTCTAATGATGATCCATGAAACCATTGTTGATTTCCATAAAAAAACCCCATCTAGTTCACTAATATCCTTCAGGGAAGGAAATCTGCTAACGTTCCCTGGTCTGGCCTACATGTGACTCCAGGCCCACAGCAATGTGGCCCACAGCAGACTGCCCTGTGAAATAGCGCTGTTGAAGGACCCTGAGGGGTGGGCAATAATTGATTTCCTAACAATGGCACCCAGATCCCATGAATTAAAAAAAAACTTTGTAGAATATTTTTAAAAGGATTTTTTCTTAGGAAGTGGGTGTTGGCAATGTTGGCATTTGTTGACTATTGCTAATTATCCTTGAACTGAGTGACTCGTTTGGGCTATTTTGGAGGGTCGTCCACTCCACCACATTGCTGCTTGTCTGGACTCACGTGCAGGACAGATTGGGTAGGAAGGCAGGTTTCCATCCATAAGGGAAATGAGTGAATCAAATGGGTTTTTAACAATCGATAATATTTTCATGGTCATCTTCACTGAGATTAGCTTTCAAATCCAGGTTTATTCATTGAATATAAATCCCACCAGCTTGGCTGGAACTGAACATCTCAGAGCATTATCCTGGCCTCTGTATTATCAATTACACCCCCATCTCCCTGTCTCACTGTACACAGAAGGTCATCGCACCCATCATACCTGTACTGGCAATCTGCAAAAACAAAGATTCAGTTAATCTCACTCTCTGCATGTTCCCAAAACCTTGTAAAAGCATTTCCCTTCAAGTACTTATTCAGTCATCCTTTAAAATATTTCATAAATTTGCCTTAACCAGCCTTACTAACAAATGATAGACCATTGACTGTACAAAAAAAAGTGACTACTGCTTCCTTTTGTCAATTTTCTTAAATCTGCATCTTTTGCATAGCAATTTTCCTGACACTGAAAACAGTTTTACCCTGTTAATGTTATTTTGTATCCTTCACCCTCTAAACATTATTTTATATCCTTTTCCCTGTTAGCTTTATTTTATATTCTTCAAGATTTAAAACACTCCTACTAAATCTGCATTTGAAGGAGAACATCCCCAGCTCTCAACAGAGCTGGTGCTCCTCCTCCTTGATACCCTTGTAATATTATCACTAAGTCATTAATAAGTTTTTAGTTATTTGACATTATCGCGTGACCTGGAAGGCCAAAGGAACTGGTATCCAAACATGGAACAGCATAAAGAATTTAACTTCCCTCAAACGGTTACATTTATTGTTCGTATGGAGGGAGACTGCCCCCTGGAGGATGCATTGACTTTTAAAAGGCTGTTCAATGTACAATGTTTTCCTTATTCCTTCAGGGGACGGGGTGAGCTGTTTATTGCTCATCCTTTGTTGAGATTGGATTGAATGGTTCACTAGGGCCATTTCAGAGGGTAATTGAGAGTCAAACACCTTGCTGTGGACTGGAATCTGATCAAATAAATATACAGATTCCTTCCCTAAAGGGAATCAGTGAGCCACGTGGGCAATTATGACAATTCATAACCATCTTATACTCATGACACTGCAGCTTTCAGCTCCAGGCTGTTGACTGAAACTGAATTTAAATCCCACCAGATACTGTGGTGAGATTTGAACAGCTCTTCATCATTTATATCAATGATTTGGATGTGAATACAGGTATGGTTAGTAAGTTTGCAAATGACACTCAAGTTGGTGGTGTAATGGACAGTGAAGAAGATTATCTCAAAGTACAATGGGACTTTGATCAGATGGGCCAATTGGGCCAGGGAGTGGCAGATGAAGTTTAATTTAGATAAATGTGACGTACTACGTTTTGGAAAGGCAAATCAGGCAGGATGTATATACTTAATGGTAAGGTCCAAGGGAGTGTTGCCAAACAAAGACATTTAGGGGTACAGCTTCCTTGAAAGTTCCTTGAAAGTGGAGTCTCAGGTCGACAGGATAATGAGGAAGGTGTTTGGTATACTTGCCTTCATTGGTCAATGCATTGAATATAGGAGTTGGGAGGTCATGTTGAGGCTGTACAAGGAGACTTTTGGAATACTGCGTTGAATTCTGGTCTCCCTGCTATAGAAAAGATGTTGTTAAACTTGAAAAGGTTCAGAAAATATTTACAAGGAGGTGCCAAGTTTGGAGGTTTTGAGCTATAGGGAGAGGCTGAACAGGCTGAGGCTGTTTTCCCTGGAACGTTGGAGGCTGAGGGGTGACCTCATAGAGGTTTATAAAATCATGAGGGCATGGATAGGATGGTTTAGACAAAGTTTTTTTCCCTGGGGTGGGAGAGTCCAGAACTAGAGGGCATCGGTTTAGGGTGAGAGGGGAAAAATATAAAAGAAAGTTACGGGGTAACTTTTTCACACAGAGGGTGGTACATGTATGGAATGGGCTGCCAGAGGAAGTGATGGAGGCTGGTACAATGACAACATTTAAAAGGCACCTGGGTAGGTGGTGTTTAGAGAGATGGGGCCAAGTGCTGGCAAGTGGGACTAGATTAATTTTGGATCATGTGGTCAGCACAGATGTGTTGGACTGAAGGGACTGTTTCTGTGCTGGACAACTGTAATAATGTATGAACTCATTTACCCAGATTTTCAGCCCAGGATTTGAGATTAGTGACCAACAGACTTTACTGCTGCAGCACCAACTCCTCTGCTTTGAATCCTTTGGGAAAGAAAATAGAAAGATTCACGTTTGTATTTTGCAGTTTTTCACAACTTCAGAATAGTTTCACGAGCAATTGCTGTTGAGATACAGGAAATGTGATAGCCATTTTGTGCACAGCAAGCTCCCATAAACATCAATGTGCAAATAGCCAGATAATGTGTTTTAGATGATGCTGGTTGAGGGATAGAACTGGCCTGGATGCCAGTGAGATGTCACATCCTCTTTTTTGCAATAAAATCCTGGAATCCACCTGAGAGGCAAGACAGAGTCACATTTCAGCCTGAGCTGGGTTTTCCAGCAGTCGTCCCCATGCTGTCCATTTCCACCTCAGTAATATTGTCCAACTCTAACACCAGCCAAGGCCCATCACTGTGCCTGTGTTGCCTCTAGGTGTGATATTTCTGTTGCACTCCTGACTGGTCTCCCAAGCTCGAAAAATGCGGTGCCGGAAAAGCATAACCAGTCAGGCAGTATCCAAGGAGCGTTCCTAATGAAGGGCTTATGCCCGAAACATTGACTCACCTGCTCCTTGAATGCTGCCTGACCTGCTGTGCTTTACCAGCACCACACTTGTTGACTCTGATTCCCAGCATCTGCAGGCCTCGCTTTCTCCCAGTCTCCCAGACTCTCCCTCCTATAAAGTAAAGGTCTTCAAAACTCTGCTGTTTGTATTGCGAACTCAAGGCAAGTCCCATTCACCTAAGTCCATTTGCACATCGAGATATATTAGCCCCTGGTTAAACAACATTTCAACTTGTAAAATCTCATTATTGCTCATTTTTATTCATTCATGGCATGTGAGTCTCACTGGCTAGGCCAGTGTTTATTGTCTATCAGTAGTTGCCCAGAGGACAGTTGAAACTTAAGCACATTGCTGTGGGTCTGGAGTCACATGTAGGCCAGACCAGGTAAGGATGGCAGATTCCTTCCGTAAAGAACATTCATAAACCAAATGGCTATTTCTCTAGCAACAGTTTCATGGTCATCATAAGACTCTTAATTCTAGATCTTTTAAAAAATTGAATCCAGATTCTACCAGCTAACTAAGACTTGAACTCAGGTTCCCAGAACATTGCCACCATCTCTGGATTAACAGGCTTGCAATTATATTACTAGACTAGTAACTCCCCATGGCACCTCTGTGCATCCAATCCCCACATGACCTCAACCCTTCCCTATCTGTACAATCTCCTTCAACACCACAGTCTCTGAGATACCTTTGCTGTATTCACCATCACCTTTTTATATTGACCTGGTTTCAGTTCCTGAACTCTTGAATTCCCTCCTTAGACAATGATGTCTCTCCGCCCCTCTCTCCACCTTTAAAAAAAACTCCTTAAAATGTAGTTCTTTCTCTGAAATATGTGCTGGCTGACCTAATATCTCTGTAACTCATCCTCCCGTAAGAATGCATTCAACTTAAAAGGAGCCAAGATATAAAGCTACGGTTGCAATTAAATTGTAATTAGAAGGCTGTTGTTAATGGACAATTATGAGCGCAACAAAACTCTTCTAGTTAAACCAGCGATAGTTAGATGGCATTCCTTATTCATGCTAGATCACGTTGGGTTTGAAGGAGATAACGCAGACAACATGCTCAATAACAACATAGAAATATAGAAACTAAATGCAGGGAGAGGCCATTTGGCCCCTTTCAGCTTGGTCTCCCATTCACTATGATCACGGCTAATCCTCTATCTCAATGCCATATTGCTGCTTTCTCCCCATATTCCTTGATGCTTTTAAAATCTAAAAACTTGTCAATCTTTTTATCGATCCCTTTTTATTCTTCTGATCTCTAGTGAGGACAGGCCCAGTTGCACTAATCTCTCCTCATGGGCCTGTCCTGTCATCCTTGGTATCAGCCTGGTGAACCTCCACTGCACTCCCTCTGTAGTGAGTATAGCCTTTCTGAGGTCGAGAGACCAAAAGTACCTACAATACTCCGGGTGTGGTCTCACCAAGACCCGGCATAACTACAATATGGCATGGAAGCACCAAAGGTCTGGAAGCTCACTTGGATGATGGCAGAAAGATAGGTTAGAGAGTGAGTTGAGAAGAGGTCATAAGGAGCCTACCAAGGGATAGAGATCGGGTCAGTGGGTGGACAAAGATCTGCCAAATGGAGTACCTTGTGGGAAACTGTGAAATTGTCCATTTTGGCAGAAAGAATAAAAAGAAGAGTCTTATCTAAACAGTGAGAAGTGGTGGAACTCTGAGATACAGAGGGAGCTGGGTGTCCCAGTGCATGTTTCACAGAAGGTTAGTCTGCAGGCACAGCAAGTCATCAGGAAAACTAGTAGGATGTTACTGTGAGGGGAATTGAATGTCGATTAGGGAGGTTATATTTCAGTTATACAGGGCATTGGTGAGACCACATCTAGAGCATGGTGTACAGGACTGGTCATTGAACTTACAGAAGGATGTTATTGGAATCAGTTCAGAGAAGGTTTATTAGACTAATCCGTGGAATGAGCCATTGCTTTATGAGGAAAGGCTGGACAGGCTAGGCATGTATCCTCTGGAGTTGAGAAGAGTCTGAGGTAACCTAATTGAAACAGATTAGATCCTGATGGGTCTTTACTGGTTGGATGTGGAAAGGATGTTTCTTCTTGTGGGAGAATCTAGAACCTGGGGTCAGAGAATAAAAATAAGGTAACATCCACTTCAAACAGAAAAGGAGAATGGTTTTCTCTCAGAGGGTTGTGAGTCCCCTCCTCAAAAGGCAGCAGATGCAGCACCTTTACATATTTTTAAGGCAGAGAGAGATAGACTCTTGATGACCCAGGGGACAATAGATTATTGGGGAAATACAGGAACGTAGAGTTGAGGGTTAAATCAGATTAGCCATGACCTTACTGAATGGTGGAGCAGAGTCAAAGGAGAGAGTGACCTACTCCTGTTCCTTCATTCTCACATTCTCACTTCAGAACTCAAACCATCTTGCAATGAAGACCAACTTACCATTTGTCTTCCTCATTGCTCCCTGCTCCTGACTGTCTATTTTCATTGAAGGGTGTACATGAACACCCAGATCCCTCTGTACATTCAACATAGTGAGAATAATGGCCTTTGACACAATTCAGTGAATGGTGGTGACCGGTGCTATATCTAAATGGTGCCAACAAAGAAAATTCAACTCCAGACCTTCAAGATGAAAAAGAAGACTCCAACAGAAACAGATACTTCTATTGGCTGCCAATAGCAAACCCCAACACATGAGAATACTTCAGAGAATGACACAGCAGTAAGCATCATTGCACTGTATTGATATCATGGAGAATTGGTTAGAGTAAAGAAGGAGATAATCAGGAAGGCTAATGGAATGTTGGCCCTTATTTCTCGGGGGTTGGAGTATAAGAGAAGGGAAATCTTAATACAACTGGGTCAAGTGCTGGTGAGACCATATCAGGAATACTGTGCAAAAACAAAGAACTGCACATGCTGGAAATCTGAAGCAAACATTGCTGGGAAAACTCAGTGGATCTGGCAGCATCTTTGGAGAGAAGGCAGTGTCAATGTTTCTGGTCAGAACCGAAGAAGCATCAACTGGACCCAAAATGGGCAAAGGTCAGGACTGCAGATACTGGAAACCAGAGTTTAGATCACAGTGGTGCTGGAAAAGCCCAGCAGGTCAGGCAGCATCTGAGGAGCAGAAAAATCAATGGTGATTCTCCTGCTCCTCTGATGCTGCCTGACTTGCTGTGCTTTTCCAGCACCACTCGAATCTAAACACTGGACCCAAAATGTCAACTCTGATTTCAATCCATAGATGCTGACAAACCTGTTGAATTTTTTCCAGCAGTTTCTGATTTTGTTTCTGGAGTACGTGTGCAGATTTGGTCCCTTATTTACCAAAGATATCATCCTACTGGAGGCAGTTCAGAGAAGGTTCATTAGGATGATCCTCGGTATGGAGGGATTGTCTCATGAGCAAAGATTAATCAGGTTGGGACTCTACTCCCTGGAGATTAGAAGAATGAGAGGTGATCTCATTGAAACATATCGGATTCTGAAGGGGCTTGATGGGGTCAATGCTGAGAGGATGCTTCCCCTCATGGGAGAGTTTACAACCAGAGGGTACAGTCTCAGAATAAAGGGGCACCAATTTAAGACTCAGAAGAGGAGAGATTCCTTCTCTCAGAGGGTTGTGAGTCTTTGGAACTCCTTGCCACAGGGAGAGCTGTGGGGGCAGAGTCCTTGTGTGTATTTAAGGCTGAGATAGATTCTTGATCAGTCAGGGAATGAAGAGTTACAGGGAACGGACAGGAAAGTGGACATGAGGAATGTCAGATCAGCCATGATCCTGTTGAATGGTGGAGAGGCTGAAGGAGCCGAATGGCCTCCTCCTGTTTCAAATGGTCTTAATGGAGACAGACCTGAGGTTCTGTAATAATGAAGGCAATATTCAGGAAATCTGTAAACAGCTTCAGTGGTTCAATAAACATCCTGTTGTTTACTCAATCGGGATTATTCTAGTTAGACCAGAAAGGTGGGTATTCTCACCCACAATTCAATCATTTCAGGCTTGAGGGGGCCAACAGAAATAGCAGTGAACTTTGATTCTCTCTCTACAGTTTTGATCTGGCTTTCTGAATAATTCCAACCTTCTCTGCCCCTGATTTCCTGCCTGTGCTGTACATTCTGTTGTTAATAGTGTTGAAGATTTCACTCGACATTCTGCACTCAGGGACATTCGGAGGAGTGAGCTCCAGACATCCAATAGGTTCTTGCGTGTGAATTTGTATAAATTTACCAAAGAAATTCAATTTAAATCTTCAAAATGGAAGATAATTACAAAGCACAATCTGTACGCTAAACTGTCTTCTGTCGGTTGGCTTTCAAGGAGTAGTTTACCTTCCTCATGTCTGTTTCATGAGTTTAAATAGCGAGTGAAACCAGGCTGACATTTTGTGAAGAGTTTAATTTGTTTGACTCAGTCACATTCACACACTGCTCTCTCTTCAGACCTTCCTGACCTAATGTAAAATTCATAACTGTGAAAACTCATTTAAAAAAAAAACAGGTTGCTAAATCTGTGCCTGAACCCATCACAAAAGTATACATTATGTTTCTTGCTTTTGGAGTCACTTTCAAAACCTGGAACTGTAAAGACCATGATTATTTTGGAAAATTGGCCTTACTGCAGCACAAGGCAGAGCTCTGCACAAAGACCAATTCGAGGCAGAAAGTAAGGTGTTTCAATCTTCGGCTCTGAATCCAGACTGAAACCCCTAATTAAACCATGATCTACTTCAGGAACATAGAAAGAAAACTGGAAATGTTAGATTACAATCCAGAACCCAGACTATTGCTGTGGGGACAGTGGTTCAAATCCCACCATTGCAGGTGGTGAAATGTGAATCCAATTACATTCTGGAATAAAAAAAACTTGTCTCATGGTGATCATGTAACCATTGTTGAATGTTGTACAAACCCATCTAGTTCACTAATGGTCTTTAGAGAAGGAAATCTTTGTCTTTACTCAGTCCAGACCCACAGTGATGTGGTTAGCCCTTACCTGCCCTCTGGACAATAAGGATGGCTAGTGAATACCAACCAAGACAGTGACACACTCATCGTGTGACTGAATAAAAGACAACAAACTCACTGGACAGGGAAACTCAATCAACAGAATTGAGGTTTCTGGTCAATTCCCTTTCCCTTACTGGTTACCAACAGAAGACGCTGGAATTATTTAGTGGGACAGAAAGGATGGGAGAAAATAGCAACAGTCCATGGCTCAGATCCACTAAGCTCCAAATAGTCAGAGAGAGAGTGACATACTCTGAAAGATATATACCGGGAAATCCTGACACACTGACTACCCGGGAAGCTAAAACATTTGATGGACAATTATCCGACATCTGGAACGCTCTAAAAAGGTCCCCAACTCGGAGATAGATCAGAGAATTCAGTAGGTTCTGACTGACTTATCTTAATAGTTAATCAGGAAAGGTTAGAGGACTAAAGCCTGCTCTAACTCCTGGATAACTATAACCCATCAAGACCACATCAGTGACCTTCCAACCACCTAAATAATCCAATACAATATAATCCATTGGTGGCACATAAAACCCATTCATTCTCAAGGGTAGTCTCAAACACTGTTCTGAAAGAATTTCTCAGGGCTACAAATGTACTTACTTGTGTATTAGACAGGGGTAAATGTATGTCAGGGGAATGGGTCTGGGTGGGTTATTCTTCGGATGGTCGGTGTGGACTTGTTGGGCCGAAGGGCCTGTTTGTACACTGTGGGAATTCTAATTCTAAAAATTCTAATTCTTGATTATGAACATCAGATACACAGAAAACTCATAGGTTGCCAATTCAGTAAACCAGAAACCAAACTTAGATAAATAATATGAAAACAAAATGAATACAAGTTTCCCCAGCTATCCGGAAGTAGAGTGTTCCGATGAATCCTTTCATAAAGTGAAGAAACATTAGCTTATATGGGGAAAAAAGTGGGGTAAAGCGAAGTTTCGAAAAGTGGGGAATACCTGTATAAGTCCCACAGTTTACATTACAGTACTGGAATATGGCAGCAATGCGCTTAAAAACAGCAGCATCGTGTCCTTTGACACTGATCTTGCACTCAATTGATTCCAAGCCTGTTTCCAACAATTGAAACAGCTGGCACAGGCCAGACTCGGAAATCTGACCATAAAGATAGCTGCCAACCAGGCGAGTCAATCTGCTGAGATGGTAATGGAAGATCAGCATCAATGTTTCAGATCAATGTTTATTCTATTTTAGTGAAACTAAACAAAGAATTGCGAATGAGGGAGATACAAAACTCAGCAGGTCTGGCAGCATCAACGGAAAGAAAGCAGAGTTAACATTCTGAGTCCAGTGATTCTTCATCAGAACTCTTCACATGATGAACAGTTTCTGGGGAAATTGCTGGAGAAACTCAGCAGGTCTGGCAACATCTGTAAAGAGACAGTTAACGTTTCATAGAACATAGAAAAGTACAGCACAGAACAGGCCCTTAGGCCCACGATGTTGTGCCGAGGATTAATCCTAATGTAAAATATAATATTTTAACCTACGGACCCCTCAACTCACTGCTCTCCATGTGCATGTGCAGCAGTTGCTTAAATGTCTCCAATGACTCTGCTTCCACCACCACTGCTGGCAATGCATTCCATTCATTCACAACTCTCTGCGTTTCCAGTCCAGTAAACCTTCTTCAGAATGCCAGACCTGCTGAGTTTCTCCAGCAATTTCTGTTTTTGTTTCAGATCTTCAAAATTCATAGTTCTTAGAGATATTTATTATTGTTCATTGGAAGGATTGCAGTCCCATTGATGTCCTGTTAGGGGCACTGTTGGTCCATTGGAGGGCAATGAAGTCAGCATCGCCACCTACAGTGTGTGCTGACACTGCAGCTGTGATTTGACCGTAATGAACAGTATCAATTGACTGAAATAAATGTTTTAATCGCAAACTGAAACACACAGAAACATTAGAAGAATTAGGGCGTAGTTTAATCAAATCAGGCAGTATCTACAATTGCCAAAAACAAAACAGATATCTTGGAAACAATTCATTTAATTAGTTGTAAAATATTAAAAATCCTCTGATTGCAGAACATGTCTGAACCACCAGACACCAAGTTGGCTGACTGCCTTTCTATTCTTCAGTATTGCAAAACAATTACTGGGCATAACTCTTCGTGTTTTAGATCCTGGGTCTTTTTAACCTACTGCAGGTAAGATACAAACTGAGCATTCATGTCTTGGGCATTTAAAGGCTATCAACTTGTGTATGTGTGTGGGTATGTGTGTATCTATGTGTGTGTGCCTGCGTGAGAGTGTGTGTGAGTATGTTCTACATGAGAAACAATTTGTGAAGACAGACAAACAGAGCAAAATAATCCATGGTCCCAGCTGATGCTATTATTGGACAAGTCAGATCCCAGAATGAAAACCATCTTGATAGATCATATGTTTATTTTTTATTTAGTTAGCTAACAAGATGATTAATCTTGGATTTAGTGGTCACTTCAGCAGAGGGTTCAATATAGGAAGCTTCCAAACCAAGAGAGTTTGGTTAGAAATCTGCAACATCTTTGAACAGAAAAAGTGCAACCTTCCTGATCTGTGAAAGAGTTCATGTTGGCAGATTTGAAAAGGACTCATTGTCTTCAACATTCTGGGTGAAGAACCTTTTAGTGGTCAGTTAAGTAGAAGATCAAAGAGTCGAGAGAGGGGTGCAATTTCTCTGGACTTGAGTCATCTTGACTGATAGTGTCAGAAACCAGGTTGGAACTTTGCAATGTGATTTAAATTTATTCGAACAATCACCTATATTTCGAGAGCTTGGTTTTTTTTACTTCTTTTGTGTAATAAACATCTGTTTTGCTGTTAGCGAAAGTTTGCAACTTTCTGTGAATATAATTCAATGACTCATCGTCATGTTAATTAATTAATTAGAAAATTAAACATGTGATCTATAAAGCAAAACTTCATCCTGGGAGCTGGTGAAACCACACTTGAAGTACAATGTACAGTATTGATCACCCTATTAGGAAGTAGTTCAAAGGGTAATACCTGAAATGGTTGGGTTGTCTTATGAGATGAGTTGGATTAGTTAAGCTTGTATCCACTGGTGTTTGGAACAGTAAGAGTTGATTTAGTGGAATTGTAGCAGATTCTGTGAAGTCTTGAGGGCGTGGATATGGAGAAGATGTCCCCTCTTGTCAGAGAATCTAAAACCAGGGTCACTGTGTAATAGAATCAGTGGTTAACCATTTCAGGCAGAGATGAGGAAATTTTCTTTCTGACAGAGGATCACGAATCTTTGGAATTCCCTTTCTGAAATGAGGGTGAAAGTAGAGAGTTTGGATATTTTTAATACAGAGGTCGGGACGATTCTTGACAAGTGAGGATTCTGAGTGTTAGGCAGGAATGTGGAGTAACCAGATCAGCCTTGATCTGGTTGAATTATGAAACAGATGTGAGGAGCAGAATGACCTACTTCAGGTCCTAACTTGTAGCTTCTCATGTGCTTTTCATCATCACTGAACAAATGGCAGTGATAATGATTGATGCAATGATTTCCCAACCCCTGTGTTCCATTAGTTCAAGAGGAGATGATATATTTATTTCAATAGAGTACTTAAGTTACTGGGAAAATATAGGGTAATGGCATTGAATCAACATGGTTGTTCAGGGAGAGGGCCAACTGGCCTCTTTCTGTGCCGTAACAATTCTATGATCTTGATAATCAAACCATTTATTATTTTTGGGAGAAAGTGAGGACGGCAGATGCTTGAGATCAGAGTCGAGTGTGGTGCTGAAAAAACACAGCAGGTCAGGTAGCATCCGAGGAGCAGGAAAATCAACGTCTTGGGCGTCAGCCTTGCCCCACCCCCTCCCATTTATCTCTCAGTCCCCCTGGCCCACAAGCCTCATTTCTGAAGAAGGGCTTATGCCTGAAACATTGATTCTCCTGCTGTTCGGATGCTGTCTGACCAGCTGTGCTTTTCCAGCACCACACTCTCGACAGTGACCATTTCTGTTTACATGTGTGTGGTGCTGATGCTGTAACAGCTATAAAAAGTCATTAAACATCGAAGAACAATTCTCTTCTGATCAGCCATCCTGGCTTTAAATGGCAGGACCCAGTTGAAAGTGGACAGCAACTGTGGTCACTGTTTGCATGGATGAAATTCTAGAATATTCCTTCATATCATTTCCTGATGAATGCGGTCTCACACTCCAACTCCACCTGTGATTTTGCATAGTTTTTAATTTCGATTGCATTCTTTTATTCACTAGTTTACACCCAAATCTCTCATCACTCACCACCTCTGAGAATGTGCCATTGTTGCAATATAATGAAAAATTCTTCAGTGCCACAACAAACTCACCAACTGCTCACTCATTTTCCAGCTCTACATTTGTAACTTGCCACTGTCTCTAGGAGCTTAGGGCAGGATCGCTTGACTGGTTTAGTGAAGATTGTTCTGAGTAGCGCAGGATTTGTTGTGTTGGGAACAGGAAAGTTTGTTAGCATATTGTACAATTCCAGGCTGACACCTGTTAACAAAACCGCTCTCCTGTGCTCAAGAAACATCTCTGAACCTGTCACTTTTGAGTTTGATTATACTACTGGCTCTGGATGGTGTTGAGCTTCTTGAGTGTTGTTGGAGCTGCCCCCATCCAGGCAAGTGGGGAATATTCCATCATACTCCTGACTTGTGCCTTGTAGATGGTGGACAGGCTTTGGGGAGTCAGGAGGTGAGTTACCCATCGCAGTGTTCCTCTGTCCTGCTCTGGTATCCACTGCATTTGTAGAATCATAGAAATGTACAGCACGGAAACAGACCCTTCGGTCCACGTTGCCCATGCTGACCAGATATCTTATATAAATTTAGTCCCATTTGCCACCAATTGGCCAATATCCCTCCAAACCCTTCCTATTCATGTAGCCATCTGGGTGCCTTTTTAATGTTGTAATTGCACCAGCCTCCAACACTTTCTCTGGCAACTCATTCCATCAGCAGTGAAATTGCACTGTTTGTTTTTCTTGATTGAACTCTGATTTCCAGAGATGTTTGTACTTTCACAGTCAGTCAGCTGTGAAAGCTCACTGCTCGGGTTTTTGATGAACTGTCGAGCCATTCTTTGACCTCCTGAAACCCCTGAACTCTCCCTTTCCTCCTGTTTAAACTATCATTGTAAAGTTGTACGTTCATTCGCTAGTATTGTTATAACTCGCTAGTAGCTCAAAAGTATCACTGTTTTCGATTTTGCTTTGAAATTTCCAAAAACAAAGTAAAAATTTATAAAAGTAGAACACAGAACAATACAATGCAGAACAGGCCCTTCAGCCCTCGATGTTGCGCCGACCTGTGAACTAATCTAAGCCCATCCCCTACACAATACCAAAATCATCCATGTGTTTATCTAAGGATTGTTTAAATCTCCCTAATGTGGCTGGGTTAACTACATTAGCAGGTGGGACATTCCACACCCTTACCACTCTCTGCATAAAGAACCTGCCTCTGACATCTGTCTTAAATCTATCACCCCTCAATTTGTAGTTATGCCCCTTCGTACACACTGAAGTAATCATCCTAGGAAAAAGACTTTCACTGTCTACCCTATCTAATCCTCTGATCATCTTGTATGTCTCTATCAAATCCCCTCTTAGCCTTCTTCTTTCCAATGAGAACAGATCTAAGTCTCTCAGCCTTTCTTCATAAGACCTTCCCTCCAGACCAGGCAACATCCTGGTAAATCTCCTCTGCACCTTTTCCAATGCTTCCACATCCTTCCTGTAATATGGCGACCAGAACTATACACAATATTCTAAGTGTGGCCACACTAGCATTTTGTTTAGTTGCAGCATGATATTGTGGCTCCGGAACTCAATCCCTCTACCAATGAAACCTAACACACACAGTGTGCCTCCTTAACAGCACTCTCCACCTGGGTGGCAGCTTTCAGGGATCTATGTACATGGACTCCAAGATCCCTCTGCACATCCACATTTACCAAGAATCTTTCCACTGATCCAGTACTCTGCCTTCCTGTTATTCTTCTCAAAGTGCATCATCTCACATTTAGCTGCATTGAACTCCATTTGCCACTTCTCAGCCCAATTCTGCAGTTTATCCAAGTCCCCCTGCAACCTGTAACATTCTTCCAAACTGTCCACTACTCCACTGATTTTAGTGTCACCTGCAAATTTACTAACCCATCCACCTATGCCTGTGTCTAAGTCATTTATAAAAATGACAAACAGCAGTGGTCCCAAAACAGATCCTTGTGGAACACCACTAGTAACTGGACTCCAGGCTGGATATTTTCCATCAACCACCACTCGCTGCCTTCTTTCAGAAAGCCAGTTTCTAATCCAATCTGCTAAATCACCCTCAATTCCATGCCTCTGCATTTTCTCCAACAGCCTACCATGTGGAACCTTATCAAAAGCTTTACTGAAGTCCATGTAAACCACGTCAACTGCCCTACCCTCATCCACATGCTTGGTTCACCTTCTCAAAAAGCTCAATGAGGTTTGTGAGACATGACCTGCCCTTGACGAAACCATGTTGACTATCTCAAATCAAATTGTTGCTTGCTACATGATTATAAATCTTATCTTTTATAATCCTTTCCAAAATCTTTCTTACAACAGAAGTAAGGCTCACTGATCTATAAGTACCTGGGTCATCTCTGCTGCCCTTCTTGAACAAGGGCACAACATTTGCAATCCTCCAGTCCTCTGGTACTAAACCTGTAGACAATGATGACTCAAAGATCAAGGCCAAAGGCTCTGCTATCTCCTCCCTAGCTTCCCAGAGAATCCTCAGATAAATCCCATCTGGCCCAGGGGACTTGTCTACTTTCACTCCTTCTAGAATTGCTAACACCTCCTCCTTACTAACCTCGATCCTTTCTAGTCTAATATCCCATATCTCATCTTTCTCCTCTACAATATTCTCCATTTCCTGAGTGAAAACCAATGAGAATTGATTAGATTAGATTACTTACAGTGTGGAAACAGGCCCTTCGGCCCAACAAGTCCACACCACCCCGCTGAAGCGCAACCCACCCATACCCCTACATCTACCCTTTCCCTAACACTACGGGCAATTTAGCATGGCCAATTCACCTGACCTGCACATCTTTGGACTGTGGGAGGAAACCGGAGCACCCGGAGGAAACCCACGCAGACACGGGGAGAACGTGCAAACTCCACACAGTCAGTCGCCTGAGGCGGGAATTGAACCCGGGTCTCTGGTGCTGTGAGGCAGCAGTGCTAACCACTGTGCCACCGTGCCGCCTCAATGTTTGTTTATCACCTGTCCAATCTCCACAGGATCCACACTCAACTTCCCACTTCTGTCTTTGACTGGCCCTATTCCTATCCTAGTCATCCTTTTATTCCTCACATACCTATAGAAAGCTTTAGGGTTCTCCTTTATTCTAGTTGCTAAAGACCGCTCGTGTCCTCTCTTTGCTCTTCTTAACTCTCACTTTAAATCCTTCCTAGCTGATCTGTAACTCTCCATCGCCTCATCTGAACCATCTTGCCTCATCAACACATAATCCTCCTTCTTCTTCGTAACAAGAGATGCAATTTCTGTAGTAAACCACGGTTCCTTTACCTTATCACTTCCTCCCTGCCTGACAGGGACATACCTATCAAGGACATGCAGTATCTGTTCCTTAAACCAGCCCCACGTTTCCATTGTCCCCATCCCCTGCATTTTGCTACCCCATTCTCTGCATCCTAATTCCTGCCTAATCGCATTATAATTGCCCTTGCCCCATCGATAACTCTTACCCTGTGGCATGTACCTATCCCTTTCCATCACTAAACTAAACGTAACTGAATTATGGTCACTCACTCCAAAGTGCTCACCTACAACTAGATCAAACACCTGGCCTGGTTCATTACCAAATACCAGATCCAGTGTGGTCTCCCCTCTTGTCGGCCCTTTGACATACTGTGTCAGGAAACCCTCCTGTACACATTGGACACAAACTGATCCATCTGACATAGTAAAGTTATAGCATTGCCAGTCAATGTTGGAGAAGTTAAAGGCCCCCATAATGACCACCCTGTTCCATTCTCTCCTACCCAGAATCATTTTGCCCATCCTCTCTTCCACCTCCCTGGAACTCTGCGGAGGCCTATAAAAAACTCTAAGCAGTGTGACCTCTCCTCTCCTGTTTCTAGTAATTATTGCTCCAAGCAATCAAGAAAATTAACTCCAGCACTGAGAAAACCTCATCTTGCATCCATGATTCTCTCGGTCCAGTTTCTGGCCAATGGTAACCCCCAGGATGTTGACAGTGGGGGATTCCTTGATGATAACACTATTGAATGTCAAAAGGTAGTGGTTAGATTGTCTCTTATTTGAGTCAGTTATTGTCAGGTATTTGTGTGATGCAAATGAAAATGATAAGATCATTTGAACTTGGGACAGAGTACAGCTCAAAGGAGCTAGGCCTAACCTGGTCTCCTTGTAGTCTCAGAAACAAACACCAACATATGGAGAGAAAACAGAGTTAGTGCTTCAACTACAGAACTGGAGAAGGGTCACTGGACTCAAACTGTTAACTCTGTATCTCTCCACAGATGCTGAGTTTCTCCAGCAATTTCTGTTTTGTTTCAGATTTACAGAATCCATAATTCTTTATTTACTCAAACATACCAATGTAACCTGTACCTGATTGTGAAATAAGATAAGTCTATCTAATCTCATTAGATTACTCTTGACCTGAGCTGGTGTGTTATTTTGTAACCGCCACAGTATAGGAGAGATATGAACAGGTTGGAGAGAGTGCAGACGCGACTTACATAACTGGTTCCAGCGATGAGGAAATTCAGTGATGAGGAGAGATGGAAGAAGTTGGGACTGTTCTCCTTGGAGAGAGAAAGGTTCATGAGGAGATTTGACTGAAGTTTTCAAAATCATGAATGGGCTGGACTGTGTAGATGGTGAGAAATTGTTCCAGCTTGTGAAAGGAACAAGACCAAGAGGGTTATAGATTTAAAGTGAGATGTATAAGAAGCAAGGCTGATGTGAGGAAAGGTTATTTTTACTGAATGAGTAGTTAGGGTGTGGAGTACACTACCTGGAAATGTGCTGGAGGCAGGTTCAATTGAAGCTTTCGAGAGGATATTGGATGGTTATTTGGATAGAACCAGTGGGTAAGGGTGTGGGGGGAAAGGCAGGAGATTGGCAATACATTATGATGCTCATTCGAAGGGTCAGTCCAGGCACAATGGGCTGAATAGCCTCTTTGTGCACTGTGTCATCTCTGTGATTCTGTATGGGTTTCCCTCTGCCACACGAGGCAAGTCAAGCTGTGTTGACCCCGACCCACAGAAAGGGGGAGGTGGTGGTAGTAAATGGTGGGGTGCCCAGTGCTCCAGACAGGACATGAGGAGCAGTGGCAAGGGTTTCATCAGGCAGCAAGCTGCCTAAGCAGGAGGAGACCAGCCTGGCTCTGCTGACAGTCTGGGTCTCTGTGATAGCTAACTCCACAGCAAGTTAGAGAACTGTGTTTGGTTCTAGTTGTTATATGAGCCAAAGCTGTGCAGGGAAGAAAATGACAAAATGATGGCACCAGGATTTCACCCTGTTACTCAAATCAGCTTAATTACAGTGCAGAAAGGAGCTGTAACTCAGATCCTGTGGTGGTTGAAGAATATTTTTAACTTTACTGATGCTAGCAATTTTCTATCCTCATATGCAAAAATAAGTTTGTGAGTGATGAGTATTGTGGCAGAGAGAATGTGATAGTTTCTGTTAATTGATAGTTGGACATTTCCTCATCTTTAACTATCTCACTCTCTCTCCTAACTTTTAATTGAAATAGTCACTTGGTCATACACAAGAGACTTGAGCACTCTGGGAAAAGACAATTTCCCATCAGAATGTTTCCTCTTACACTCAGCAGGATGATTTGTAAGAAATACCAACAGAAAGAGAAAGCAATCTTTGGATATTGTATGAGAAGGGAGTGCTGATGAATTGGCAAGTGGATTGGTAAAGGCATTGCTGTGGGGAATGAACCAGCTAGGTGATGATTGACAGTTAACTACTGAGCATTGTTTAAATTTAAACCAGGTGGGTTGACTCCCATTGGTCAAGACACTGGCATTGAGAATAAACCAATGAATAGACAAGAAAGCTGAAACATGGCACATCAAAACCATCCTACAGGTAATAAAAAGGTCAAGTCACCATCGTTTTGCTCTTTCACTGGAGAGAGATAATCTAAGGGTTATCATGTTCAGCTAGAGAGTCTTCATGGTAACCTCACCAAGTGCAGGAATTAAATTCACACTGTTGGTGTTATTCTACATTACAAACCAGCCAAATGAGCCATAATGAATGGTGGTGCTGGCTCGAAGGGCTGAATGGCCTACTCTTGCACCTGACTAACTGAGCTAACTGACACCCATATGGTTTGTGATGCAGTGACACTAACAGTTTGGGTTCAATTCCTGCACTGGCTGAGGTTCCCATGACAGACTGTCCACCTCTCCCTTTGCCTGAGACATGGTGACCCTGAGATTAAACCATCACCAGCCGCCTCTTTCTAATGAGAGAGCAGCTCTATGGTCCTCTGGGACTACAGTGAGTTTACCACTCTGCAGGATAATGGCTATGTTGATCAGATTGCCTGATGCTGTATTTCTTCAATCATTTCTGTATTTGTTTCCCATCATTTCCTCTTAAAGAGGATGATCTCGCTCACAGAGCCGCGTGAAGGTGGAGTCAAACTGTTCCTTAATATTGACCCCCATGTTTTCTGACAGATCTGCCAATGCCACAAACATTCCCCTCTCTAAAATTGTCTGCAGCGGGACATCTGTACAGCTCTGCCTTGTGTGTTATCCTCAACCTTTATCCTGGCTGGAGATTCCAAGCTCTGAGCCTCCCTCTAACACACACACACACACACACACACTTTAACACACGCATGCACATTCACATGGACATTAAACTACCCCACCACCAGGGATATATTTCCCTCCCCACCCCTTTCCGCCTTTCGCAAAGACCGTTCCCTCAGTGACTACCTGGTCAGGTCCACACCCCCCTACAACCCACCCTCCCATCCTGGCACCTTCACCTGCCACCGCAAGAACTGCAAAACCAGCACCCACACCTCCTCCCTCACCTCCATCCAAGGCCCTAAAGGAGCCTTCCACATCCATCAAAGTTTTACTTGCACATCCACCAATAATTTTATTGTATCCGTTGCTCCTGATGCGGTCTCCCCTACACTGGGGAGACTGGATGCCTCCTAGCAGAGCGCTTTAGGGAACATCTCCGGGACACCCGCACCAATCAACCCCACTGCCCTGTGGCTCAATATTTCAACTCCCCCTCCCATTCTGCCGAGGACATGGAGGTCCTGGGTCTCCTTCACCTCCGCTCCCTCACCACCAGATGCCTGGAGGAAGAACGCCCCATCTTCCACCTCAGAACACTTCAACCCCAGGGCATCAATGTAGATTTCACCAGTTTCCTCATTTCCCTTCCCTCCACCCTACTCCAGTTCCAACCTTCCAGCCCAGCACCTTCCTCATGACCTGTCCTACCTGTCAATCTTCCTTCCTACCTATCTGCTCCACCCTCCTCTCTGACCTATCACCTTCATCCCCACCCCCATTCACCTATTGCACTCTCAGATACCTTCCCCCAGCCCCACCCCTCTCCAATTTATCTCTCCATCCCCAAGGCTCCCCACCTCATTCCTGAAGAAGGGCTCCAGCCCAAAACGTCGACTTTCCTGCCCCTCGGATGCTGCCTGACTTCTGTGCTTTTCCAGCACCACACTCTCAACTCTGATCTCCAGCATCTGCAGACCTCACTGTCTCTTGCACATTTACATGCACGCACACAACCTGGTGGCTGAGAATCTGAGACTGAGTGGCAGAGTTTCACATCCTCAGTCTATATCTCCTGAATTTCACACTCCAGCATTAGTGCCTGGCCAAGGTACTGTTCTTGGCTGTCCAAACGGCGAAAAGACAGAAGGAGTAAGATCACCGTGAGGGAAACATGAAACCCATTACGATACTGTCTTCAGCTGGGGAAAATGAAGAGATGGAGGAGTTGGTGGAGGGCGGGGAGGGGGATTGTTTCAGTGCAGACGTTGGTCACAGGGTCAGTGTCGGCCATTCCCACAGTGATGCCAATTACTGTCGCGTCCATGAAAGGGAAGGATCTATGTCGTACCCCCTCCCTACTGGACTGGACCCTACACCCTCAAGTGCTGGACCAGTTTGTCTTTCTAAGTGACAGGGAAGTGTGTCTGGGAGTGTGGAACAATGCTCTTGAACAGCTGCCAACACGTGTACAGTGTGAGATGTGGGTATGACAGCAGGGAAACAGACTCTTCAGCCCAACTCGTCCATACCAACTCTGTTTCCTAAACTGAACAAGTACCATTTGTCTGCAATTGGCCCATATCCCTCTGAACCTTTCCTATCTATATACCTGTTAGAATGTCGTTTAAATGTTGTAATTATACCAGCCTCCACCATTTCCTCTGACAGCTCATTCCATTCACGCACCACCCTCTGCATAAAAAAGTTGCCCCTCAGGATCCTTTTAAATCTTCCCCTCTCAGCTTAAACCTATACCCTCTAGTTTTGGAGATCCCCACCCTGGGGAGAAAAGCCCATTTGAATAGACCACGTCTGTCCTCCTGTTTCTTGCCTGCTTTATAAGCTCCATTGCAGGGAATTTGGAGCTGTGCTCCCTGATAATTATGCTGACACCCTGCCTTCCCCAGCCTCTGCCCTGGTCAATATTCACCTGAACGCTGGCTGCTTCTGCAGGTCTCGTCATGTTGCACAGTTTCACCCTGAAATCAGTGTGGAGAGTGTGGTGTTGGAAAAGCACAGCAGGCCAGACAGCATCCGAGGACCAGGAGAATCAATGTTTCGGGCAAAAACCCTTCACCAGGAATGAGGCTGGAGAGTGTGATAGGTGGATGGAGGTGGGGGTAAAGGTGATAGGTCAGAGAGGAGGGTGGAGCGGATGAGTGGTAAGGAAGATTACAGGGAGGACAGGTCATGAGGACGGTGCTGAGCTGAAAGGTTGGAACTGAGGTAATGTGGGGGGAGGGGAATTGAGGAAACAGGTGAAGTCCACATTGATGCCCTGGGGTTGAAGTGTTCCGAGGTGGAAGATGAGGCGTTCTTCCTCCAGGCATCTGGTGGTGAGGGAGCGGCGGTGAAGGAGACCCACCTGGTCAGGTCCACGCCCCCCTACAACGCACCCTCCCTTCCTGGCACTCTCCCCTGCCACCGCAGGAAGTGTAAAACACCTCCCACACCTCCTCCCTCACCTCTATCCAAGGCCCTAAAGGAGCCTTCCACATCCATCAACGTTTTCCCTGCACATCCACCAATATCATTTATTGTATCCGTTGCTCCCGATGCGGTCTCCTCTACATTGGGGAGACTGGGCGCCTCCTAGCAGAGCGCTTTAGGGAACATCTCCGGGACACCCGCACCAATCAACCACACCGCCCCGTGGCCCAACATTTCAACTCCCCCCTCCCACTCTGCCGAGGACATGGAGGTCCTGGGCCTCCTTCACCGCTGCTCCCTCACCACCAGACGCCTGGAGGAAGAACGCCTCATCTTCCGCCTCGGAACACTTCAACCCCAGGGCATCAATGTGGATTTCAACAGTTTCCTCATTTCCCCTTCCCCCACCTCACCCCAGTTCCAAACTTCCAGCTCAGTAACTGTCCCCATGACTTGTCCGGACTTGTCCTACCTGCCTATCTCCTTTTCCACCTATCCACTCCACCCTCCTCCTTGACCTATCACCTTCATCCCCTCCCCCACTCACCTATTGTACCCTATGCTACTTTCTCCCCACCCCCACCCTCCTCTCACTTATCTCTCCATCCCTCAGGCTCTCTGCCTGTATTCCTGATGAAGGGCTTTTGCCTGAAACGTTGATTTTCCTGCTCCTTGGATGCTGCCTGACCTGCTGTGCTTTTCCAGCACCACTAATCTCGAATCTGGTTTCCAGCATCTGCAGTCATTGTTTTTGCCTGCCTGAGGCCCAGGACTTGCATGTCCTCAGTGGAGTGGGAGGGGGAATTAAGGTGTTCGGCCACAGGGCAGTGGGGTGATTGGTACGGGTGTTCTGGAGATGTTCTCATCCTGAAATCATTCAATCCTACCTTTTGGAGGCAGTCTGCTTTGGGCTCACTGGGTATTAATTAGTTGTGCATTAATGTGGTAATTTTAGAGAGCGTTTGAATTCTGCTGTTTATCTAACTCCTTCTGGAGAATGGTTTGGCTTCAATGGTTTTCTATGGAAGAGGATTCCACTGACTCAGAGTGAAGATATCTCTCCTCATCTTAGTCCTAAATGGCCTACCTCATATCCTTAAGCCATGACCTCTGGTTCTGGACTCTGTCGTCATTGGGAACATTGTTCCTGTGTTTATCCAGTCTAGTACCTTTGGAATAATTGGATATAATTATAAAGTGTATGAAACACACACACATTGAACTTTTTTGTCATGGTTACAGCCGGGCGTTATTGTGGCCAACCATCTGTTACTGATGAGGCAGTCTCTCTGCAAAGAGAACTTTGGTCTTTTAACAGGGGAGCTTTGAGATCCCTGCTCTGTGAATATAAAATGAAAGGAGAGAGAGAGTTGCTACAGATGAGGACAACAGAGTCTGAGAAACAAACCAGGCAATTCCCTGAGCCCTTCACCCTGCGATCTGAATAATCATGATCCGAACAATACATGGATGGCATTTAGACAACCACAGCCTCAAACTCCTGGACAATAGTTGCATTCCAAAGGGAATACTTCTGCAAAAAAAGGTCTTGATTACAATTTTCAAAGCAATTGGAATCAACATGTTTGGCAAAGGTTAAAAAAAACTGAACCAGAAGATAACTCCAGAAAAACAACAAGCTCAACTGTCATTGAAGGAAGAACATAACCCAAAACTCTCGCAGGTGTGTGTCACCAAACATCAAGCCCCATGAGGGTGTCCTGCAGTTTGGCCGACCAGGTACGTTTTCAGGAGTACCGTAAAGGAGCAGTTGGAGGAGGAGACATTGAGAGGTTTGGAGAGGGAATATCAGAGCTAAGAGTCCAGGGAGCTGAAGATACAGCCACCAAGGATGGAGTGATTAAAATCAGGGAATGCTGGAAAGTTCAGGGTACGAGGAGCATGAGACTCCTGGGTGGAGAGTATCAAGGAGAGGGATGGGGCTGTGGAGAGAGACTGGAAAACCAGGGTGAGAAACCTCGGTGAACAGGAATGAGAGTTGAAATGAGGGGGAGAAAAAAAGTCACATTCTTGAAAACAAACCCAGAAATTGTTGTAAAAACTCAGCTGGTCTGGCAGGAGTTGTGGAGAGAAAGCAGAGCTCTGATCCAGTCACCCTTCTTCAGAATGTTGTCAGACCTGCTGAGTTTTTCCCAGTAATTTCTGATTTCCAGCATCATAGAATCTCTACAGTGTGGAAGCAGGTTATTCAACCCATCTACTTCATGATGACCCTCCAAAGAGTATCCCATCCAGACTCACACCCCCCACCTTATCCCTCCATTTCCTATGGCTAATCCTTCTGGCGTACACATCCTTGGATACTATGGGCAATTGAACAATGGCTAATCCACCATAACCTTCACATCTTTGCAGTGTGGAAGGAAACCCATGTAGACATGGGGAGAATGTGCAAACTCCACACAGAGATACACCTGAGGCTGGAATCGAACCCAGTCCCTGATGATGTGAGGCAACAATGCTAACCACTGAGCCACCTTGCTATCCCAGCTCTTTGGCTTCTTTTAATGTCACACATTTGGAAGACTTGGTATCATCGCGTTGGGTGACCTTTCCTGTTTTTTAATTGTTCAGTGGGATGTGGGCATTGCTGGCATTTTTACCCATCCTGCTCTGTCCTTGATCTGACGGACTTGCTCACAGTTCGTCAGTGGGCATCATGTGTCATTAACTTTGCTGTGGGTCTTGGAGTCACATGGTAGGCCAGACCAGGTAAGAATGACAGATTTCCATGAGTCAGTCAGGCGGGTTTGTTCTACAATCAGTTGTAGAAGGTTAGATTAGATTACTTACAGTGTGGAAACAGGCCCTCCGGCCCAACAAGTCCACACCGCCCCGCCGAAGCGTAACCCACCCATACCCCTACATCTACATCTACCCCTTACCTAACACTACGGGCAATTTAGCATGGCCAATTCACCTAACCTGCACATCTTTGGACTGTGGGAGGTTGCCACGGTCACCGTCCTGAGACTGGCTTCCAATTCCAGATCTATTTACTTCCTGCTCTAGAATTAACCTAGAACATAGAACGTAGAACAATACAGCACAGAACAGGCCCTTCGGCCCACGATGTTGTGCCTAACATTTGTCCTAGCTTAAGCACCTATCCATGTACCTATCCAGTTGCCGCTTAAAGGTCACCAATGATTCTGACTCTGCCACTCCCACAGGCAGCGCATTCCATGCCCCCACCACTCTCTGGGTTAAGAACCTACCCCTGACATCCCCCCCATACCTTCCACCCTTCACCTTAAATTTATGTCCCCTTGTAACACTCTGTTGTACCCGGGGAAAAAGCCTCTGACTGTCTACTCTATCTATTCCCCTGATCATGTTATAAATCTCTATCAAGTCACCCCTCATCCTTCGCCGTTCCAATGAGAAAAGGCCTAGCACTCTCAACCTATCCTCGTACGACCTATTCTCCATTCCAGGCAACATCCTGGTAAATCTCCTCTGCACCCTCTCCAAAGCTTCCACATTTTTCCTAAAGTGAGGCGACCAGAACTGCACATAGTACTCCAAATGTGGCCTAACCAAGGTCCTGTACAGCTGCAACATTACCTCATGACTCTTGAATTCACTCCCTCTGCTAATGAACGCTAATACACCATAGGCCTTCTTACAAGCTCTATCCACCTGAGTGGCAATTTTCAAAGATCTATGAACATAAACCCAAGATCCCTCTGCTCCTCCACCTTACTAAGAACCCTACCATTAACCCTGTATTCTGCATTCTTATTTGTCCTTCCAAAATGGACAACCTCACACTTGACAGGGTTGAACTCCATCTGCCACTCCTCAGCCCAGCTCTGCATCATATCTAAGTCCCTTTGCAGCCAACAACAGCCCTCCTCACTATCCACAACTCCACCAATCTTCGTATCATCTGCAAATTTACTGACCCACCCTTCGACTCCCTCTTCCACGTCATTAATAACAATTACAAACAGCAAAGGACCCAGAATTGATCCCTGCGGAACTCCACTTGTAACTGGGCTCCAGGCTGAATATTTACCAACTACCACCACTCTCTGACTTCGACCAGTTAGCCAGTTCTCTATCAAAATTGGCCAAATTTCCCTCTATCCCAACACTTCCAAAGGGTGAGAGAAATCATCAATTTTAACTGGGAGTTACATAGTCCTTGACATGAGGAAATCCTTTTGGGTTTTGAGGAAGACTGGGAGGGGTGGGGGAGTTAGTCCTTACAGAAAGACAGTGTCAGCAGGCAAGATGGGCCGAATGGTTTCCTTTGGTGCCGTACCATTTGATGACAATCACCTGCTGAGAAGGAATAACAATGAGCAGGTGAGTGAGGTGGACCCTGAGTGCTGTTCCTGCACTGTCTCTGATCCAGCCTGGCAGTTTACATGTGAAGAGTCACAAAGCAGTCCATGGTGCTTCCTGTCCGTTGCTAATCCATGTCCCTCAGGGCAATCGACCTGCTTATTTTAACCAAGTGAGGCTGGCAGCATCCTCTCACCCTGATCACTGACCTTTTAAGCCCTATTAAACAGGAAAGGATGGAGGAGGCAGGAGGGAGGTGTGCAGAATGCAGTGACTCATGAGATTATTTGATGTTTATTGGTTCGTACTATACTTCAGAAGGTCACAACCTATGTTACTTCTTGGAGATTTTTTGAAAAAATAAGCAAAATGAACTGGCAATTGTTTCAATGTTGGAAAACCTCCCTCTCTCAGTCTTTAAGATTCACACAAACACAGTTCTAGCTTCTCACTGTCTGTCACTCTGTGCACACACTTCCTGGTGTAATCCTGAATTATTTCTTTGGGACTGTTTCTGATATTTTTCTCCCTGCTTGCCTTACCACATTTCATGGCAGACAAGCAGGAGGCTGGAGGAACACAGCAAGGCAGGCAGCATCAGGAGGGAGAGGGACACAGCAAGGCAGGCAGCATCAGGAGGGAGAGGGAACACAGCAAGGCAGGCAGCATCAGGAGGGAGGGGGAACACAGCAAGGCAGGCAGCATCAGGAGGGAGGGGGAACACAGCAAGGCAGGCAGCATCAGGAGGGAGAGGGACACAGCAAGGCAGGCAGCATCAGGAGGGAGAGGGAACACAGCAAGGCAGGCAGCATCAGGAGGGAGAGGGAACACAGCAAGGCAGGCAGCATCAGGAGGGAGAGGGAACACAGCAAGGCAGGCAGCATCAGGAGGGAGAGGGACACAGCAAGGCAGGCAGCATCAGGAGGGAGAGGGAACACAGCAAGGCAGGCAGCATCAGGAGGGAGAGGGAACACAGCAAGGCAGGCAGCATCAGGAGGGAGAGGGACATAGCAAGGCAGGCAGTATCAGGAGGGAGAGGGAACACAGCAAGGCAGGCAGCATCAGGAGGGAGAGGGACATAGCAAGGCAGGCAGTATCAGGAGGGAGAGGGAACACAGCAAGGCAGGCAGCATCAGGAGGGAGAGGGAACACAGCAAGGCAGGCAGCATCAGGAGGGAGAGGGACATAGCAAGGCAGGCAGCATCAGGAGGGAGGGGGAACACAGCAAGGCAGGCAGTATCAGGAGGGAGAGGGAACACAGCAAGGCAGGCAGCATCAGGAGGGAGAGGGAACACAGCAAGGCAGGCAGTATCAGGAGGGAGAGGGACACAGCAAGGCAGGCAGCATCAGGAGGGAGGGGGAACACAGCAAGGCAGGCAGCATCAGGAGGCTGGAGGAACACAGCAAGGCAGGCAGTATCAGGAGGGAGAGGGACACAGCAAGGCAGGCAGTGTCAGGAGGGAGGGGGACACAGCAAGGCAGGCAGTATCAGGAGGGAGAGGGACACAGCAAGGCAGGCAGCATCAGGAGGGAGAGGGACACAGCAAGGCAGGCAGCATCAGGAGGGAGGGGGACACAGCAAGGCAGGCAGCATCAGGAGGGAGAGGGACACAGCAAGGCAGGCAGTGTCAGGAGGGAGGGGGACACAGCAAGGCAGGCAGTATCAGGAGGGAGGGGGACACAGCAAGGCAGGCAGCATCAGGAGGGAGGGGGACACAGCAAGGCAGGCAGCATCAGGAGGGAGGGGGACACAGCAAGGCAGGCAGCATCAGGAGGGAGGGGGACACAGCAAGGCAGGCAGTATCAGGAGGGAGGGGGAACACAGCAAGGCAGGCAGCATGGGGAGGTGGAGAAGTCAATGTTTCATTCCTATGTTCATGAAGCAGACAACAGGTCTCTTTCCAACTTGGACACTTTTATTGATTCTCTCATGGGATGTGGGTGCCACTGGCTGGACCAGCGTTTATTGCTCATCCCTATGCTGCTTGAGAAAGTGGTGGTGAACTGCCTTCTTGAGCTGTAGTAGTCCCACCTTCCATCTATGTGTCCATTCTGATTTTAATCACTCGATCATCGCTGGCTGTGCCCTTAGCAGCCTGGGACCCAAAGCTCTGCAGTCTGTCTCTAAATCCCTCCCTCTATCGCTCTCTCTCTCTCTCCCTCCCTCCCTCTCTCCCTCCCCATTAAGATACTCCCCACTTTGAAGAAGCTTTTTAGCTTGTGTTGTAGCATCGCTCTTTGCAGCTTGAGGTTAGTTCAGTTTGGTGTACTCCAGTGAAGTGCCTTTGGAAATTTTACGAAATGAAAGGGGCTATGTGAATGTTGCACCTCAGGCAGATACATCCCAGACATAAGGACCACTGATTCTACTTCAACATATTCCCTTATCAGGAGAAAGTGAGGCCTTGCAGATGCTGGAGATCAGAGTCGGAAAGTGTGTTGCTGAGAAAGCACAGCCCGTCAGGCAGCATCCAAGGAGCAGGAGAATCGATGTTTTGAGCCAATCCTGATGACTTTTCCAGCACCATACTCTTTGACTATGTTCCCTTATCAGATGACCACCCAACCAGTTATTATCCATCTCCAATGTAATCAAAGCATCAAAAGAGGGATTCAGATAATGAGGACCCCCCCAGGGTTAGTGTAAGGACTACTGCTTTCTTTGTTATTGGTATAAATAAATGATGTGGAGTAAAAGGTAAATTTCACGAGCTGCCAACCTTGGAGAAGTGACAGAGAATGAGGAAGCTATGAATCAACTGCAAGAGCCCATTGATAGACTAGAGGAATGGGCAGACAACTACTCCTTAATCAAATCTCTCCTGAATATCCTTTACTCCAGGGAAAACAATCCCAGCTTCACCACAGAATCAGAGAGGTGTTACAGAAGTAGGTCATTTGGTCTGTTGTGTTCGAACTAACTCATTAACTGAACAACATCATCTAAAGTCAATCTCCTGACATTTTCCCCATTCCTTTGTGCACTGTTTCTACCCAGATAACCACCCCATACCCTCTTTAATGCTTCAATTAAACCTGATCCCACCACATTTCCAAGCAACGCATTCCAGACCTGAACCACTCGCTGGACGAGAAAGATTGTTCTCACCTTGCATTCGCTTCTTTTGCAAAGTGTTTTAAATCTATGCTGTCTGGTTCATGTTGCTTTAACAAACAGGAACAGTTTTCCCGATCTGTTCTATCCAGTCTGCTCATGATTTTGAAACCTCTTTCAGATCAACTCTCAGCTTTCTTCTCTATGTTAAGAACTTCTCCAACCTATCTGAATGAAGTCTCTCATCCCTAGAATCATTCCCATTAAGCTTTTCTGTGGTGCTGCCACCGTACACAATCCTCCAACTGAGGCCTAACAAGAGTCTTGTACAAGTTCAGCGTCACCTCTTTGCTCTTGTACTCTATGCCCCTAGTAATAAAGCTGAGGACACTGTCTGCGTTATGAACTGCTCTCTCCACCTTCAATGCTCTGTGTACATTTACAACCTGCTCCCCCCTTTTAGAATTATATCCCTTCAGCATTTTTGGTTTTCAATGTTCTTCCAACCAAATGCATCACCTCACATTTCTCTCCATTGACCCGCCATTGCTAGGACTTTCCTCGTGACCTTTCTTGAACAAGGCCGTTATGTTTGCAATTCTCCAGTCTCTGGGCAGTTCCCTACAGTCCGGGGAAGACTGAAAGATTGTGGCCAATGTCCCCCACAATCTCTGCCCCCACTTCCTTGAAAATCCTTGGCTGTGTCTCATTCAGTCCCTGTGCTGTCTCAATGCTCATCAGTAAACAGCCTGTCCAAGAGCACTTCATTATTAGTTGTGAACCTTCTAGTCCTCTCCTTTCTCACCATAGTCTGGGCAGCATCTTGGTTTTTGGAGGGACAAATATTAAACTGTTAAGTTAGCCACACCTCTGGCCTCTCGGTGTGGGCCTCTTACTGGTTCCTGTTCAGCCTTACACATCCTTTAACCACTTTTTAAAACTATTTACAGACCGAGAGAAGACTTTGGGATTCTACTTTATGTTGGCTGCCAGTCTTTTTGTCCTCTAACACAATTCTTCATCTACCTCTCACCCTTCTTCATTCCTTTGGGTTCTCAATTGTATTTTCTAAATGATGC
Organism: Chiloscyllium punctatum; assembly: GCF_047496795.1. Classification (NCBI taxonomy): domain Eukaryota; kingdom Metazoa; phylum Chordata; class Chondrichthyes; order Orectolobiformes; family Hemiscylliidae; genus Chiloscyllium; species Chiloscyllium punctatum. The sequence goes on from NC_092775.1 coordinate 4,406,532, forward strand.
CTATCTTCATCACACTTTAACTCCATTATCTTAATCCCTTATCTCTTTTGTCATTCAGGGAGCTTGGGATTTGTTCAATCTACTTTTCTCATTTGAGGGTGCCAACTGCACCCAAGCCAGCTCCTCCATGAGGGGAGCCCATTTCTCCATCTGCCAACCTATCCTGCCAAGCCTGCCCCATTGAAGTCAGTTTTCCACAAACTGACTTTTTTTGCTCTGGACTGATCTTTGACATTCTCCACCGTCATCCTAAACATCCCAATACAAATGGTCATTGTCTCCTAAATGTTCCTCCAGTGATCCACTGGGCTCTACTTATTTCCAAGGACCAGGTCCAACAGTGCAGCTGTAGGAAACTCACCTCAACACAATCAGAAACACTTGCCCCTGACATGATCAGTCTCCCAGTCTATATTTGGGTAATTGAAGTCCACCTTATAACTACTTTATAATGTTGGCATTTCTCTGTAATGTCCCTGCAGATTTGTTCCTCTACCTCCTCCCCACTTGTTGGTGTCAATCAGCTGGCACCGAGCAATAAAATTGTACCTTTTTGTTCCTTAGCTCAAGCTAGAATGATTCTGACCTTGAACCCTATGGGGATGTCCTCATTCCCCAGGGTAGACATGCCCTTGCCAACTTGGTGTTGGAAACATAGGCTCATACAGAGCAGGAGGCATGTGCTTATGCTGGCTGTTTGAAAGATCTGTCTGATTTGTCCACCCCACTACCATTTTGCCCCTGGTGGTTAGAAGTCAACTCCATCTCTAACACAAGTTAGATCATGGGGCCCACACTTTTCGGGGACTCTAGCGTCTCACAATCTTCCATGTGAAGGCTTTCCTCTTAATTTCCCTTAAATCTTTATTTTCCTTCATTCTCAAGATGCTGGCATTGAAGATTAGCACAGCATTTATTGCCCATCCCTAATTGCTCAAAATAACGATAAGCCACATTGCTGTGGGTCTGGAGTCACATGTAGGCCAGACCAGGGAAGGACAGTAGATTTCCTTCCCTGAAGGGCATTAATGAACCAGATTGGGTTTTGCCAACAATGGCTTCATAATCCTAGACATACCAAGATGGTGGGAATTAAACACGGGTCTCCTGAACATTACCTGGGTCTCTACATTCATAATCTGATGATAATACCACAAAGCCATCATCTCCCCTTGCCTCGAATGCTAGTCCAGTGGCATTACCACTCTAGCACAGTGTTTGTGACATTTTCCAGAGGTTAATTACTGCTTGCTCATTATACCAGGAAAATCCTCACGTTGAGAGGGTCCTGGAAATACCTAGTGGGGGAATGCACTGCACACTGCCTCTTTTTCAGGACTAGAGATCACCAAGTTCAAACCCTGCTGCTTGTCTGAGATCTTTGAAGCGTTGTGGATTAGGATGAGGACATGCCTTATGAAGTCTGTGTTTGGGTTGGGCTGCTTTGAGGCACTGTCCCCTGAAGGCTGTGCAATCCTTCAGAATGTCCTAAAGGTGGTTGGACACGGAGGATTTTGCTGCAGTGGTCATTATTATGTGATTGCTGACAATGTGTGGTAGTAATATAAGTAGCAAATTGGAATCCAGTTAATTCATCAGCAGAGCTACTCTCTCTCTGTCTTTCACACACACACACGTACACACAAAACCACGTGCTCACATCACACACACACACACACACACACACACAGAAACATACACACGCTCACATACACACACACGCTAACACACACACGCTCACACACACACACCCCCTCACCCATAGAAACACACACACAGACACACACCCCCACACCCACAGACATACATACCCTCCCACAGAAACACACACACACGTGTGTGCACGCACTCACACAGACACATACACTCCCATAGAAACATGCACTTACACATGTGCACTCAGATAGACACTCACACACCATCTGTTAACAATCAGAAATGAGATTCCTGGCTGAAGTGTGGCATCTTGGAATTTTGTTGATAGCTGGGGGGCTGCGGGACAGTGGGAGACATTTGCTCTTATTTCATCAGCCAATGGTAATGGGCAGGGGATTCTTACCAGCGCGGTGAGTGCTATACAGCAGGGTCTCTGCTGGCTGGCTACAGGGAATTATTACAAATATTACAAATACAAATTCAATATGTTTCTTTCTGACAATAACCTCTTGGGGCATCATGTATGAATAATTTGAGGCCCAAAGTGTAGTGACTGTGATGTTTTTCAGGAAAGCAGAAGACTATGGAGCTAGTAATTGGAATACCTGGAGTTTTGGGCTGTGGTTTGTGATCTTGCCCACAGTGAGGTGGGGGGTGGGGTGGGGAGGGGGTGCGTGGTGTAGGATGTTAACCTGGCATACCCACTGGATGTGAATGAGTGCCACCTTGGCCGCAGCAATGCAGAGTGCAGCACTGCAACACTCACCTTAAAGCAATGAAGTAGAGCATGGGGTGGACAAACCTTACTCCTGTTGAAGGATTACTCCTTAGTAAAAGGAATGTTTATGCCTGTATACCGTTATCATTGGCACCAGCAAAGGAGCACACTCCTTCTGGAAGAGCTGGTCTCCTGCCCATTAGAACTAAATCATAGGGTCGCCAAGTTGGTCTGGAGGGACCCAGGACCTGTAATTCATTTGGGTGCTGGAACCCTGAGCCCCAGATTGAAAATGCAGCCCCTCACATCTGGACAATAGAATGCTGTGAATATTAGGAACTCCATTACCATCACATCCAGTTTCTCGCAGACAGTGGAGGGTGAATTATTGGGAAATGATGTTTTTCTTCGCAGCTCAGAAAAGGAGTTCCTCCTGTGCTTGTGTTTTCACTACTTTCCCATTCTTAAACAATGACCATGTGTGAGCTGAAACAATGACCATGTGAGAGCTGAAACAATGACCGTGTGAGAGCTGAAACAATGACCATGTGTATGAGCTGAAACAATGACCATGTGAGAGCTGAAACAATGACCATGTCAGAGCTGAAACAATGACCATGTGAAAGCTGAAACAATGACCATGTGTGTGAACTGAAACAATGACCATGTGTGAGAGCTGAAACAATGACCATGTGTAAGCTAAACAATGACCATGTGTGTGAACTGAAACAATGACCATGTGTGAGAGCTGAAACAATGACCATATCAAAGCTGAAACAATGACCATGTGAAAGCTGAAACAATGACCATGTGTGTGAACTGAAACAATGACCATGTGAGAGCTGAAACAATGACCATGTCAGAGCTGAAACAATGACCATGTGAAAGCTGAAACAATGACCATGTGTGTGAACTGAAACAATGACCATGTGTGAGAGCTGAAACAATGACCATGTGTAAGCTGAAACAATGACCATGTGTGTGAACTGAAACAATGACCATGTGTGAGAGCTGAAACAATGACCATGTGTGTGAGCTGAAACAATGACCATGTGAGAGCTGAAACAATGACCACGTGTGAGCTGAAACAATGACCATGTGTGTGAGCTGAAACAATGACCATGTGTGAGCTGAAACAATGACCATGTGTGTGAGCTGAAACAATGACCATGTGTGAGAGCTGAAACAATGACCATGTGTGAGCTGAAACAATGACCATGTGTGAGCTGAAACAATGACCATGTGTGAGAGCTGAAACAATGACCATGTGTGTGAACTGAAACAATGACCATGTGTGTGAGCTGAAACAATGACCATGTGTGAGAGCTAAAACAATAACCATGTGTGAGAGCTGAAACAATGACCATGTGTGAGAGCTGAAACAATGACCATGTGTGTGAGCTGAAACAATGACCACGTGTGAGAGCTGAAACAATGACCATGTGTGAGCTGAATCAATGACCGTGTGTGAGCTGAAACAATGACCATGTGTGAGCTGAAACAATGACCATGTGTGTGAGCTGAAACAATGACCATGTGTGAGCTGAAACAATGACCATGTGAGAGCTGAAACAATGACCATGTGTGAGAGCTGAAACAATGACCATGTGAGAGCTGAAACAATGACCATGTGTGAGCTGAATCAATGACCGTGTGTGAGCTGAAACAATGACCATGTGAGAGCTGAAACAATGACCATGTGAGAGCTGAAACAATGACCATATGTGTGAGCTGAAACAATGACCATATGTGTGAGCTGCAACAATGACCATGTGTGAGAGCTGAAACAATGACCATGTGAGAGCTGAAACAATGACCATGTGTGAGCTGAATCAATGACTGTGTGTGAGCTGAAACAATGACCATGTGAGAGCTGAAACAATGACCATGTGAGAGCTGAAACAATGACCATGTGTGTGAGCTGAAACAATGACCGTGTGTGAGCTGAAACAATGACCATGTGTGTGAGCTGAAACAATGACCATGTGTGAGCTGAAACAATGACCATGTGAGAGCTGAAACAATGACCATGTGAGAGAGCTGAAACAATGACCATGTGTGTGAACTGAAACAATGACCATGTGAGAGCTGAAACAATGACCATGTGTGTGAACTGAAACAATGACCATGTGTGAGCTGAAACAATGATCATGTGAGAGCTGAAACAATGACCATGTGAGAGCTGAAACAATGACCATGTGAGAGAGCTGAAACAATGACCATGTGTGTGAACTGAAACAATGACCATGTGTAAGCTGAAACAATGACCATGTGTGTGAGCTGAAACAATGACCATGTGAGAGCTGAAACAATGACCATGTGTGTGAGCTGAAACAATGACCGTGTGAGAGCTGAAATAATGACCATGTGTGAGAGCTGAAACAATGACCATGTGTGAGAGCTGAAACAATGACCATGTGTGAGCTGAAACAATGACCATGTGAGAGCTGAAACAATGACCATGTGTGTGAGCTGAAACAATGACCATGTGAGAGCTGAAACAATGACCGTGTGAGAGCTGAAACAATGACCATGTGTGAGAGCTGAAACAATGACCACGTGAGAGCTGAAACAATGACCATGTGTGTGAGCTGAAATAATGACCATGTGTGAGCTGAAACAATGACCATGTGTGAGCTGAAACAATGACCATGTGTGAGAGCTGAAACAATGACCATGTGTGTGAGCTGAAACAATGACCATGTGTGTGAGCTGAAACAATGACCATGTGTGAGCTGAAACAATGACCATGTGTGTGAACTGAAACAATGACCATGTGTGTGAACTGAAACAATGAACCATGTGAGAGCTGAAACAATGACCATGTGAGAGCTGACACAATGACCATGTGTGAGAGCTGACACAATGACCATGTGAGAGCTGAAACAATGACCATGTGTGAGAGCTGAAACAATGACCATATGTGTGAACTTAAACAATGACCATGTGAGAGCTGAAACAATGACCATGTGTGAACTTAAACAATGACCATGTGTGAGAGCTGAAACAATGACCATATGTGTGAGATGAAACAATGACCATGTGTGAGCTGAAACAATGACCATGTGTGAGCTGAAACAATGACCATATGTGTGAGATGAAACAATGACCATGTGTGAGCTGAAACAATGACCATGTGTGAGCTGAAACAATGACCATGTGTGTGAACTGAAACAATGACCATGTGTGTGAGCTGAAACAATGACCATATGTGAGAGCTGAAACAATGACCATGTGTGAGCTGAAACAATGACCATGTGTGAGCTGAAATAATGACCATGTGTGAGAGCTGAAACAATGACCATGTGTGTGAACTGAAACAATGACCATGTGTGAGCTGAAACAATGACCATGTGTTTGAACTGAAACAATGACCATGTGTGTGAGCTGAAACAATGACCATGTGTGAGCTGAAACAATGACCACGTGTGAGCTGAAACAATGACCATGTGAGAGCTGAAACAATGACCATGTGTGAACTGAAACAATGACCATGTGTGAACTGAAACAATGACCATGTGTGAGCTGAAACAATGACCATGTGAGAGCTGAAACAATGACCATGTGTGTGAACTGAAACAATGACCATGTGAGAGCTGAAACAATGACCATGTGTGTGAACTGAAACAATGACCATGTGTGTGAGCTGAAACAATGACCATGTGTGAGCTGAAACAATGACCATGTGAGAGCTGAAACAATGACCATGTGTGTGAACTGAAACAATGACCATGTGTGTGAACTGAAACAATGAACCATGTAAGAGCTGAAACAATGACCATGTGTGTGAACTGAAACAATGACCATGTGTGAACTGAAACAATGACCATGTGTGTGAACTGAAACAATGACCATGTGTGAGCTGAAACAATGACCATGTGTGAGCTGAAACAATGACCATGTGTGAACTGAAACAATGACCATGTGTGAGCTCAAACAATGACCATGTGAGAGCTGAAACAATGACCATGTGAGAGCTGAAACAATGACCATGTGTGAGCTGAAACAATGACCATGTGTGTGAACTGAAACAATGACCATGTGAGAGCTGAAACAATGACCATGTGTGTGAACTGAAACAATGACCATGTGAGAGCTGAAACAATGACCATGTGTGAGCTGAAACAATGACCATGTGAGAGCTGAAACAATGACCATGTGTGAGCTGAAACAATGACCATGTGTGAACTGAAACAATGACCGTGTGTGAGCTGAAACAATGACTGTGTGTGAACTGAAACAATGACCATGTGTGAGAGCTGAAACAATGACCGTGTGTGAACTGAAACAATGACCATGTCAGAGCTGAAACAATGACCATGTGAAAGCTGAAACAATGACCATGTGTGTGAACTGAAACAATGACCATGTGTGAGAGCTGAAACAATGACCATGTGTAAGCTGAAACAATGACCATGTGTGTGAACTGAAACAATGACCATGTGTGAGAGCTGAAACAATGACCATGTGTGTGAACTGAAACAATGACCATGTGTGAGCTGAAACAATGACCATGTGTGTGAACTGAAACAATGACCATGTGTGTGAGCTGAAACAATGACCATGTGTGAGCTGAAACAATGACCATGTGAGAGCTGAAACAATGACCATGTGAGAGCTGAAACAATGACCATGTGTGAACTGAAACAATGACCATGTGTGAGCTGAAACAATGACCATGTGTGTGAACTGAAACAATGACCATGTGTGTGAGCTGAAACAATGACCATGTGTGAGCTGAAACAATGACCATGTGAGAGCTGAAACAATGACCATGTGAGAGCTGAAACAATGACCATGTGTGAACTGAAACAATGACCATGTGTGAGCTGAAACAATGACCATGTGAGAGCTGAAACAATGACCATGTGTGTGAACTGAAACAATGACCATGTGAGAGCTGAAACAATGACCATGTGTGTGAACTGAAACAATGACCATGTGTGTGAGCTGAAACAATGACCATGTGTGAGCTGAAACAATGACCATGTGAGAGCTGAAACAATGACCATGTGTGTGAACTGAAACAATGACCATGTGTGTGAACTGAAACAATGAACCATGTGAGAGCTGAAACAATGACCATGTGTGTGAACTGAAACAATGACCATGTGTGAGCTGAAACAATGACCATGTGAGAGCTGAAACAATGACCATGTGTGAGCTGAAACAATGACCATGTGTGAGCTGAAACAATGACCATGTGTGAGCTCAAACAATGACCATGTGAGAGCTGAAACAATGACCATGTGAGAGCTGAAACAATGACCATGTGTGAGCTGAAACAATGACCATGTGTGTGAACTGAAACAATGACCATGTGAGAGCTGAAACAATGACCATGTGTGTGAACTGAAACAATGACCATGTGAGAGCTGAAACAATGACCATGTGTGTGAACTGAAACAATGACCATGTGTGTGAGCTGAAACAATGACCATGTGTGAGCTGAAACAATGACCATGTGAGAGCTGAAACAATGACCATGTGTGTGAACTGAAACAATGACCATGTGTGTGAACTGAAACAATGAACCATGTGAGAGCTGAAACAATGACCATGTGTGTGAACTGAAACAATGACCATGTGTGTGAACTGAAACAATGACCATGTGAGAGCTGAAACAATGACCATGTGTGAGCTGAAACAATGACCATGTGAGAGCTGAAACAATGACCATGTGTGAGCTGAAACAATGACCATGTGTGAACTGAAACAATGACCGTGTGTGAGCTGAAACAATGACCGTGTGTGAACTGAAACAATGACCATGTGTGAGAGCTGAAACAATGACCGTGTGTGAACTGAAACAATGACCATGTGAGAGCTGAAACAATGACCATGTGTGTGAGCTGAAACAATGACCATGTGTGTGAACTGAAACAATGACCATGTGAGAGCTGAAACAATGACCATGTGTGAGCTGAAACAATGACCATGTGAGAGCTGAAACAATGACCATGTGTGAGCTGAAACAATGACCATGTGTGAGAGCTGAAACAATGACCATGTGTGTGAGCTGAAACAATGACCATGTGTGAGCTGAAACAATGACCATGTGAGAGCTGAAACAATGACCATGTGTGAGCTGAAACAATGACCATGTGTGTGAACTGAAACAATGACCATGTGAGAGCTGAAACAATGACCATGTGTGAGCTGAAACAATGACCATGTGTGAGAGCTGAAACAATGACCATGTGTGTGAGCTGAAACAATGACCATGTGTGAGCTGAAACAATGACCATGTGTGAGAGCTGAAACAATGACCATGTGTGTGAGCTGAAACAATGACCATGTGTGAGCTGAAACAATGACCATGTGAGAGCTGAAACAATGACCATGTGTGAGCTGAAACAATGACCATGTGTGTGAACTGAAACAATGACCATGTGAGAGCTGAAACAATGACCATGTGTGAGCTGAAACAATGACCATGTGAGAGCTGAAACAATGACCATGTGTGAGCTGAAACAATTACCATGTGTGTGAACTGAAACAATGACCATGTGAGAGCTGAAACAATGACCATGTGTGAACTGAAACAATGACCATGTGAGAGCTGAAACAATGACCATGCGTGTGAGCTGAAACAATGACCATGTGTGTGAACTGAAACAATGACCATGTGTGAGAGCTGAAACAATGACCGTGTGTGAGCTGAAACAATGACCATGGAATCAATACATAAAGTTAGAAATAGGCCTCTTGGCCCATTGAACTTGCACTCCCATTCGATAAGCTCATGGCTGATCTGGTTACCCAGTTTAGCACCTATCCTTTCCTCACCCTCCCTTGATAGTCAAAAATAGGTCTACCTTCACCCTAATAAGTTTCAACGGCCAATCCTGATTGATCAGAATGATCTCCATTCACATCAGCCAAAATACTGTATCTAAGGGAGGTCCTTACAGTAGAGATTTCTTCCTCATTCTGGCCAAGGACCCCGTCAGTGCACTCTAAATGGAGAGATTTTGGAAAAGAACCCCTGATGTTATTTGGAGTTAACAAGGAGCCGAATGCATCCTAATGAACCACGACAGCTTGTCACTTCACAAGGACTACGTGCTGAGATTAGCCGTCTCGGGTCATGCCTGAGTAAGCCTGGTCTGCAGACGCCTTTGTCACAAGAACACACAGATTCTGAGATCAGTAAAATAAAACTAAAGCAGTCAGGGAGAGGAAGGTCAAAGTCAGGAGCTAGCGAAACCTGAGTCTAATATTGGATGGAACTAAGATAATGCAAGGTGAATGGATAGCTCAGTATAGTGACACACATAAAGCTTAGAGTGAAGATATTTAACCAATTGACATTGTTAGAAACTCCTTCTACTGCAGCTTTTGTATTGTACAGTCGAGAATCTGATCAGTGACCAACATCAAAGGAAACCATTCCAGCTCTTCTGAACAAACTCTCCAGTTAATTTATCTAGCCTCCAGTCTCTCTGTCTCTGTCTCTCTCCTCTAGCCTCCTGTCTCTCTCTCTCTCTCTCTCTCTCTCCTCTAGCCTCCTGTCTCTCTCTCTCTCTCTCTCTTCCCTCAGCCCTGTACTTCCACATGCTGGAAATCAGAGTCTAGATCAGAGTGGTGCTGGAAAAGCACAGCCAATCAAGCAGCATCCGAGGAGCAGGAAAATCAACATTTCAGGCAAAAGTCCATTCCTGATGAAGGGCTTTTGCCTGAAACGTTGATTTTCCTGCTCCTCAGATGCTGTCTGATTGGCTGTGCTTTTCCAGCACATCTCTAATATAAACCCTGTACTTCCACACCCCACTCCCACTGCTTTCAATTTCCCGATAGAAGTTATTACTGGGTCTGAATCCACCTTTGTCACAGTAAGCACATTCCTTATTGTAACATTGTTTAAAAAAAGTCTCATCTAAAACCCCTCTGGCCTTTTTTAAACCAATTACTTTAAATCAGTCTCCACTGGATAGAGACTGCTGGCCTGCAAGTGGAAACAGTCTCTCAAATTTACTCTAAAATAAATTTCTGTAAAACTTTCAAGTCCAGTCATGTCTAATCACTGTAATATTACAAGGTCACCTTACATAACTCAGTGTAAAGTACAAGAACAGGGTTTGAGCTTCAGACTTGCCTTACATTCATTCCAGAGAGTGGAGCATTCATCCCTACTCACGTTGTGAGGATGAGCTTTCTCTGAGAAACTCCTCAGGTCTTATTGCACAGGAGTGGTCCCACCTGCTATAGTGTATCCCACACATGCAGCTTTCACAGAATCACCCAGTACACACATGGCCCTTTGGCCCTTTTCGTCAGTAATCTCTAAAATATATTACTAACTACAGACATCACACCTCCCGCACGAGACACATCGTCTTGAATGTTATGAGATTTCAAGTGCTTATCCAAGACCTTTTCAAGGTTGTCAGCATTTCCACCTCAACTAATCTCTCTGCATTCTCGACCAACTCCTCCCACCTTTTGGGTGAAAGGTTTTTCCTCAAATTCCCTGCAAACTTGGTGGAAAAGCCCTCGGGAAAATTGACGTACAGAGAGATCTGGGAGTTCAGATCCATTGTTCCCTGAAGGCGGCATTGCAGGTCAGCAGAACGGTCAAGAAGGCATATGGCATGCTTTCCCTCATCGGATGGGTATTGAGCACAAGAGCTGGCAGGTCATGTTACAGTTGTATAAGATTTGGTTCAGCCACATTTGGAATACTATACACGGCTCTGCTCGCCACATTACCAAAAGGAGGTGGATGCTTTAGAGAGGGTGCAGAGGAGGTTCACCAGGATATTGCCTGGTATGGAGGCTGCTAGCTATGAAGAGAGGTTGAGTAGATTAGGATTATTTTCATTGGAAAGATGGAGATTGAAGGGGGACCTGATTGAGGTCTACAATAGCATGAGAGGTATAGACAGGGTGGATAGCAAGCTTTTTCCCAGAGTGGGGGACTCAATTACTAGGGGTCATGTGTTCAAAGTGAGAGGGGAAACTTGGAGATATACATGGAAAGCTCTTTATGCAGAGAGTGGTGGGTGCCTGGAACGCATTGCCAGGGGAGGTGGTAGAGGTGGGTACGATAGCATCATTTCAGATGTATCGAAACAGATACATGAATGAGCAGGGAGTAGAGGGATACAGACCCTTAGAAAATAGATGACATGTGTAGATAGAGGATCTGGATCAGCGCAGACTTGGAGGGCCAAAGGGTCTATTCCTGCGCTGGAATTTTCTTTGTTCTCTTTGTTCTATGAAATTTCATCTCTTTGTTATTGACCCGTCAACTAAGAGGAACAGCTGCTTTCTATCCATCCTGCTCATCTTCTACACCTCTATCAAATCCCCTTCAATCTTTTCTGCTCCAATGGAAACAACCCAAGCTTATCCAGCCTCTCTTTATAGCTGAACTGCTCCATCCCAGGCAGCATCCTGGTGAATCATTTCTGCACCTCCTCCAGTGCAGTCACATCCTTCCTATAGTATAGTGACCAGACCAGCACATGATAATCCAGCTGGGGCCTAACCAAAGTTCTGTTGTGCCCTGCTTTCTCTCCCTCTCTTCTTTCTTAAACAAGATATTATACTTGCAACTTTCCAATCTGCAGGCAATGTTGCAGAATTAATAGAATTTTGAGAGATGTTCACCAACACATTTACTACCTCTAGTTATCTCTCTCAACATTCTGGGGTCCCATTGATTTGTCAGCTTCCATTACCATTAATTGCTCTGATGTGTTATTTTTACTAACAATGATTTATCTCAGTTTCTCACTCTTACTTGTATTTTAATTGTTTCAGGGAGGTTTAATTTTGCACCTTCCTCCTTCTTGACAGATGCAAAGCACACAATTAGTGTTCCTATTTCCTGTTATAAATTCTCCTGTCTCTTCCTGCAATGAACCTTTATTTTTCTTAGTTAATCTTATCCTTTTTAACATGTAGAAGCTTTTACAGTATAGATTAGATTAGATTCCCTTCAGTGTGGAAACAGGCCCTTCGGCCCAACAAGTCCACACAGACCCTCCGAAGAGCAACCCACCCAGACCCATTCCCCTATATTTCCCTCTGACTATTGCACCTAACACTACGGGCAATTTAGCATGGGCAATTCACCTGACCTGCACATTTTTGGACTGTGGGAGGAAACTGGAGCACCCGGAGGAAACCCACGCAGACACAGGGAGAATGTGCAAACTGCACACAGGCAGTTGCCAAGGCGAGAATTGAACCCGGGTACCTGGCACTGTGAGGCAGCAGTGCTAACCACTGAGCCACCGTGCTGCCCCAGCGGATCGCCCATCATGGGGTATGCTTTTATGTTTTCTTACTATTTTATACTACAGAACTGCAGAATGTTGTGTGGACAGTCCAGACCATCATGGAAGCCAAACTCCCATCCCTGGACTCCATTTATACTTCTTGGTGCTTCAAGAAGGCTGCCAATGTCATCAAAGATCCCTCCCACCCTGGTAATGCTCTCCTACAACTCCTTCCATCAGATACAAAACAGAAGCTTGAACACACGCAACAACAGGTTCAAGAACAATTTCTTCCCTGCCATTATTAGATGGACCTCTCTAACTTTAAATAGTGTTGATCTTGCTAATGTTAGTCATACTTTGTGCACCTCCTGTGCAGCCATAACCTTGTAGGCATCACTCTGTCTGGGCACCCTGTGATCTGCATGTCTTGCGACAATCTGCCCGTACTGCTCGCAAAACAAAGTTTTTCACTGCTCGCAAAACAAAGTTTTTCACTTAGCTACATGTCATTACAATAAATCAAGTCAAACCAAATCAAATATTTTATATTGATATTCAATGTCTGGGTGGGTTACTTTTCGGAGGGTCGGTGTGGACTTGTTGAGCTGAAGGGCCTGTTTCCACGCTGTAGGGAATCTAATCTAATCAAATTCAATTGTCTTTTTATCAATTGCTTGGTGCACATTTACTGAATTCCAAAATGCTTCCCATTCTCAGACTTACAACTTCTTTTCGCATTTTTATAAACCTCCTCCTTTGATGTAATATCATCTTTAACTTGCCATCTGGCCATGGCTTGCACAATTTTCCTGATGGTCATTTTTGTCTTGGAGAAATGTATGTTTTTAGAAAATTAAACAATTATTGTTTGAATACTAGCCATTTTTCATCTTCTGTCAAACCTTTTAACGTAATTTTTCAATCTACCACAGCCAAGTTCCCTTTAACCTACATACTTGCTCTTGTTTGGATTTCAGACCATTAGTTTCAGATCTATTTATAAACTTAATGGAATAGTTTATTGTATGATTATTATTAGTCCCCAAAGGTTCTCTTACAATAAGTATCATGACTGAACAATTTTCCTTGCACAATATTGTGACACAAATCATGTTATTTATCTATATTTTAATATTATACATTTTTATGTTTTGATCCTGTGACTTTAAACTGGTGGCATATTGGCTTTCTGTGTGTCTGAAGGGGTTTCATGATTAACTTGTCAGTATTTGTAGCCATAGTGATTTGTTTTAAAACACAAGTGAAAGAAAAACTTCCTGAATAATAATGAGCTTTTGTTTATTTTGGGAGCATTATGAATGAAGGTAAACGGTTATGTATTTGGACTGAGTTTAGAAGGTGATGTGATAGATATTTTACTTAGGAGAAACGCCCATGTCTTGGGGAAAAATGTCTTATTTTACAGTCTCAGGTGGGGAAATTCAACAGTTGAAGTTAGATGTGTAAAACAGTTGCACCTGGGAAAAAAAGAGAAGCTTGTTTAACATTGTTAAAAAATAGGCTTCCTTGGTGGAAGGACTGTAGTTAAAATTCCAGACCAGAAGTGTTTAGTTAACACCTCAAACAGGTTATTTTAATTTGTGTTGCAGATGTTTCCTCCCTCAGGCTTCACAGGAGGCTCCCAAGCACTGAGGATGTCACCTAGACAGGGGACGAAGCGTCTGCAACACAAATTCCTAGCTCGGCGAACAGAACCACAACAATAAGCACCCGAGCTACAAATCTTTTCACAAACTTTGAACACCTACGGACAAGAGATGCTAAGACAAGCCAGGAAATGGGAATCCTGTGCCAGGCTTCACAGGAGGCTCCCAAGCACTGAGGATGTCACGTCATCTAGACAGGGGACGAAACGTCTGCAACACAAATTCCCAACTCGGCGAACAGAACCACAAGAACGAGCACCCGAGCTACAAATCTTCGCACAAACTTTGAAGGTTATTTTAAACTGAGCAAGTTTAGTTCAGTTATATGAAGACTCAAGGAAGAAGCTATCAAATTCTTAAGACTGGGAGTTGAAGGCAAAGTTACAATTGAGTTGAGGGATGATAAAGAAGAGAATTCTCTCCGCTGTAAGTCCTGTAAACAGTTTTTTTGGGATTAATGTGATTATATTTTTGTCATATTTTGAAATATTTAAATAGTTTAGTCTATTCTACTGTATCTTCATTTTTTTACACAATGAACATCTGTTGTCTTGTTTGACCCAAATATTGCATTGATTATGATCGCGTGAGAGACAACCTCAATAAAACCAAAAGAAAAACCAAAATACAATTTATCAAGCTAGATTTCAGTCTGAGATCTGTTCTTCTCCACTAACAACAATATCAGATCTAAAATACCCTGTGTCTGAGTTAGTTCCTCAACATATTGTGCCAGAAAACTGTCTTAAACAAATGCCAGGAATTGTTCCTCCACACCATTGTGCTCATTAGGTTTAGCCAGTCTATTTGGGGATAGAAGTCATACGTGATTAGTATGTTCTCCCGGCTACATGCGCCTCTAATTCCTGGATTTATATTATATCCTACTTTACCACTACTGTTTGGTTGTCGATTAAACACTCCTCCCAATGTTTGCTGCCCCTTGCCCTATTTCTTAGCTCTACCCAAAAAGATCCTACATTGTCTTCTTCTCATCAGAGATCCTCTCTCACTAACACGCTGATTCCATGTTTTATTATCAGCATTAGTCTAACTTCTTTTCCTTTTTGTCTGTTCATCTTAAATACTTATTCCCAGACTTTATTATTCTGAAGCCATATCTCTGTAATGGCAACTAATCAGACTCTTTAATGTCCCCTAACTTGAGCTTATTAGAGTTTCCCTCAACCCCTCCACATGCTCAACATCAACATGACTCCCAAGTTCCCTGTTGAGTTTATTGTATAGTTATAGCCCTTGGTTCTGAGTCTCACTCCAAAAGGTGGAAACATCTCGATGTCAACTTTACTGATTCTTTTCATGACTTATTAAATCTCTATCGGGTTAGCTCGCCACCTTTTCATTTCTAGAGAAAATTGTTGCAGCCTGTTCAGCTGCCCCTGATAGTTACAACCCTCCCATTAAATGATGCGTTTCATGTAACCACAATCCATGAGCTAAAAAAAGGTTCCTCCCTGTTCAACTCAACACTAAAACCTGTTAATTATTCATTCATGTGCGTTGTTGTATTATTTTGTGAATATGTAAAGCAACCATCCGCACTTAGATAGAAAATAAAGATAGATCATCAGACTTGGTGGCTGTAGCATGAACCTGGAACAAGTAAAAACACTCAGAAAGACAGACTTGCAGAAAGTTCCAACTGCAGACTATTTAAAATAAGAATAAAAATGGAAGATGCCTGCAATATCCAACAGCTCAGCCACAACTGATGGGGCAGAGGTACCTTTCAGGGTTGCTAACGGTTGTGGTACAACTTGATAACTCACTCGGACACAGGGATAGACACAATCCAAGCAGATACAGGAAAAAACAGCATTAGACAGTCTCAAAGTGTATGGTTCAAAGCCACATGTATTCAGGACTGTTTTACATTCATTCACAGAATGTGGGCATCATTGGTTGGGCCAACATTTATTGGCCATGCTCAATTAGCCAGAAGACAAATAAAAGTCAGTCACATTGCTGTAGCCTGGAGTCATGTGGAGGACAGATCAGGTAAGGATTTTTTTCCTTTTGCATGAGTGAACCATTGACACTGCTGTCATGGTCAGCACTAGACTCTTAATTCTGCCATGAGCAGGATTTGAACCCAAGACCCCAACACAGTACCTGGGTCTCTGGATTAATAAACTAGTGATGGTCAACTCAGTCATCACCTCTTCAACACTGCCCCTCCTTATCTGCACTTCAAGTTATCTCATACTCATTCTCAAATCTGGTCGACAGCCACGTAGAGTCACAGAGTCACAGAGCTATACACCACAGCAACAGACCCTATGGTCCAACTCATCCACGCCGACCAGCTATCCTAAATTAATCTGGTTCTATTTGCCAGCATTTAGTGATGGAGAGGGATAAGTGTGCACTGCAGGGCAGGAGTTATAGCTGGGGGCAGGGAAATTATGATGCGGTGAGGCATGATTTAGGATGTGTGGATTGGAAAAATAGGCTTCAAGGGAAGAACACAAATGATATGTGGAGCTTGTTCAAGGAGCAGCTATTGGGTGTCCTTGATAAGTATGTGCCTGTCAGGCAGGGAGGAAAGGGTCTTGTGAGGGAGCCGTGGTTTAATAAGGAATTGGAATCCCTTGTAAAAGGGAAGAGGGCAGCCTATGTAAAGATGAGGTGTAAAGGTTCAGTTGGGACGATTGAGAGTTATAAGGTAGCTAGGAAGGATCTAAAGAGAGAGCTAAGAGCAGCGAGAAGGGGACATGAAAAGTCCTTGGTTGGTAGGATTAGGGAAAACCCAAAGGCTTTCTATAGGTATGTCAGGAATAAAAGGATGACTAGGGTAGGTATCGGTCCAGTCAAGGATAGTAGTGGGAAGTTGTGCGTGGAGGCGGAGGAGATTGGAGAGACACTAAATCAATACTTTTCGTCAGTATTCACTCAGGAACAGGACACTGTTGCTGATGTGAATATTGAGTCACAAGTGATTAGAATGAATGGCCTTGAGGTATGTAGGGAAGAGGTCCGGGGAATACTGGAAAGGATGAAAATAGATAAGTCCCCTGGGCCTGATGGCATTTATCCCAGGATCCTCTGGGAAGCTAGGGAGGAGATAGCGGAGCCATTGGCCTTGATTTTTATGTCGTCGTTGTCTACAGGAATAGTGCCAGAAGACTGGAGGATAGCGAATGTGGTTCCCTTGTTCAAGAAGGGAGTAGGGACAGCCCTAGTAACTATAGGCCAGTGAGTCTCACTTCTGTTGTGGGCAAAGTCTTAGAGAGAATTGTAAGGGATAGGATTTATGAACATCTGGATAGGAATAATGTAATCAAGGATAGTCAGCATGGTTTTGTGAAGGGCAGGTCGTGCCTCACAAACCTTATTGAATTCTTTGAGAAGGTGACCAAAGAAGTGGACGAGGGTAAAGCAGTAGATGTGATGTATATGGATTTTAGCAAGGCGTTCGATAAGGTACCCCATGGTAGGCTACTGCAAAAATTACGGAGGTATGGCATTGAGGGTGCATTAGAGGTTTGGATTAGGAATTGGCTGGCTGGAAGGAGACAGAGGGTAGTAGTTGATGGTAAAGGTTCATCTTGGAGTGCAGTTACTAGCGGTGTTCCACAAGGATCTGTTTTGGGACCATTGCGGTTTGTCATTTTTATAAATGACCTGGAGGAGGGGCTAGAAGGTTGGGTGAGAAAGTTTGCGAATGATATGAAAGTCGGTGGAGTGGTGGACAGCGAAGAAGGATGTGGCAGATTACAGCGGGATATAGATAAGTTGTAGAGCTGGGCAGAAAGGTGGCAAATGGAGTTCAATGTAGCTAAGTGTGAAGTCATTCACTTTGGTAGGAGTAATAAGAAGATGGATTACTGGGCTAATGGTAGGCTACTTGGTAGTGTGGATGAGCAGAGGGATCTTGGTGTCCATGTACACAGATCTCTGAAAGTTGCCACCCAGGTAAATAGTGCTGTGAAGAAGGCATATGGTGTACTGGGCTTTATTGGTAGAGGAATTGAGTTCCAGAGTCCTGAGGTCATGTTGCAGTTGTATAAGACTCTGGTGCAGCCTTATCTGGAATATTGTGTGCAGTTTTGGTTGCCATACTATAGGAAGGATGTGGAGGCACTGGAACGGGTGCAGAGGAAGTTTACCAGGATGTTGCCTGGTATGGTAGGAAGATCCTATGAGGAAAGGCTGAGGCACTTGGGGTTGTTTTCATTGGAGAAAAGAAGGTTTAGGGGTGACTTGATAGAGGTGTACAAGATGATTAGGGGTTTAGATAGGGTTGACAGTGAGAACCTTTTTCCGCGTATGGAGTCAGCTGTTACAAGGGGACACAGCTTTAAATTAAGGGGTGGTAGGTATAGGACAGATGTTAGGGGTAGATTCTTTACTCAGCGGGTTGTGAGTTCATGGAATGCCCTGCCAGTATCAGTGGTGGACTCTCCCTCTTTATGGGCATTTAAGCGGGCATTGGATAAGCATATGGAGGTTATTGGGCTAGTGTAGGTTAGGTAGGCTTCGGTCGGCGCAACATCGAGGGCCGAAGGGCCTGTACTGCGCTGTATTTTTCTATGTTCTATGTTCTATATTTGGCCTATATCCATCTAAACCCTTCCTATTCATATACTCATCCAGATGCCTTTTGAAGCTGTAATTGTACCTACATCCACCATTTCCTCTGGCAGCTCATTCCATGCACACATCATCCTCTACATGAAAAAGGTTGCCCCTTAGGATCCTTTTAAATCTTTCCTCTCCAACCTTAAACCAATGCCATCCAGTTTTAGACTCCGCTAGCCTTGGGAAAAGACCTTGTCTGTTCATCCCATCCATGCCCCTTATGATTTTGTAAACCTCTGACGCTCCAAGGAAAACAGCCCGAACCTATTCAGCCTCTCCCTGTAGCTCAAACCCTCCAACCCTGGCAACATCCTTGTCAATCTTTTCTGAACCATTTCAAGTTTTACAATATCACATGTTAAACAGATGTCCCTATATCGAGTCACTTAGCTCCTGTGGTATATACATCAGGCATTGATATTTAGCCATCCAGGAACCTCCACTCTCATCTCGCTGATAGTACAGTCCAGACTGCATCATTGTTTCTATCACCCACTGCCTGCACTGGCTCTCTGCCCTGGTCTGATTCTGTGGCATGTCTAGATTTTGTCTGCGAATCACCTGTTTTACTCTTTACTGCTTACAACTTGTTTTACAAAACTGAAACCATTTAATCCTTTCAAAAAGCTTCCAATAGAATCAGGAAAGGTGAGAGATGGAACAGATTTTAAATAAGAACAGAGACAAGCGAAGGGAGAAGGAAGGAAGGAAGAAAAGGCCAAAGGGAAGGTCTGTGCTATTAAAAGAGATTAAAAGAGTTGGGTTTTTGTGGATATTGTTGGAAAGGAATTGGGATATAACCTGCTAAAGAAGAAATTCCCAGCTCATCCTTTCCTACCTTTTTGGGAAATCCTTTTTGTCAGTCCAGTGTTGGAGCTGAAAACAAAATGATGCATCCATTGTTCTGAGAAGCTTCTGGAAGGTTTCCTCTTGACATCACTTGAGCAACTCCTTTAGAAAGGATCCCAGTGATTGCCATACATGTCCAGTCACTCATTTATATTTATGAGGATTCTAGACCAAGTATCATCTGGAGCATTTTGGGTCAGGTACTTCTTTCTTCAAGAAACAAAATGATTATGCTAAAGCATTTTTTTTCAAGGAGCAGAGGAAGTTTCTTTATTTTTTCATCAAATATTGTAAGTGGGTGCATCTCTGTTGGGCATTTAAAATTTGGATGGAGATGAGGAGAATTTTTTTTTTCTTTTTTTCTTTTCCTCTCTGTTCATTGATGGAATTCTGTTCCTCAGATAGAAGTTCAGGCTCCATCATTGAAGTTAGATTTTTGATGGACCAGGGAGTCAAAAATTCTGGGCAGCAGACAGGAAAGTGGAGCAGAGACCACAATCAGCACAGTCAGGATCTTATTGAATGGTGGAATAGGCTCAGAGGCTGAAGTGGGCCTAAGTCCTATGTTTCTAAAGCAAAAACATGAACTACGGGGAAAACCCAACATTATGTGTTGGAGTTGGAGTGGGGTGGACAAAGTCAGAACTGACATGACAATAGGTTATACAACAATAGCTAAAGGTTGGTATAAATGCTAAAGATGGAGAAGGGGGAGGGGGACAGAGTAAACGGCAGGTGGAGATACAGACAAAGGAAGGGATAAAAGTCAGCCTGAGAGAATCAAGTAATTGCTAATGGGGACCATTAGTGGCTGACAATGGGTTGTTTGTAGTAGGAACCCATGTATTGCCAAGGCCTGATGTGTGGGGGTTGAGAGAAGGACATGCCAGAAGGTGCTTAACATTACTGGCCTCAATATTGAGTCCGGAGGACTGCGGGGTCCCCAAGCAGAAAATGAGGTGCTGTTTTTCCAGCTTGTGCTGAGCTTCACCGGAGCACTGCAGCAAACCTGAGACAGAGATGTTGGCCGGGGAACAGGGTGGGGTGGTAAAGTGGCAGGGAACTGGAAGCTCAGGGTCTTTTGTTTTGGAAAGTATAGGTATTCTCCTAACTTTGTGAAAACAAGGACTGCAGATGCTGGAAATCAGAGTCTAGATTAGAGTGGTGCTGGAAAAGCACAGCAGATCAGGCAGCATCCGAGGAGTAGGAAAATCGGCGATTCGGGCAAAAGCCCTTCGTCAGGAATATTCCTAATGAAGGGCTTTTGCCCGAAATGTCGATTTTCCTGCTCCTCGGATGCTGCCTGATCTGCTGTGCTTTTCCAGCACCACTCTAACCTAGACCCCCATTCTCCTAACTTTGCTTTCTCTCTTAAGATGCTACCAAACCCACTGAGTTTCTCCAGCAATTCATGTTTTTGTTTTGATTTCTACCATCAACAGTTCTATGCTATTTTCCCTCTATTTCTATGATGTGGACTGAATTAATTCAGCTTGAGCTGCTGAGAATTTCCAACGTTTCTGCCATACTTTATGTTTTAAGCAAGGTTGTCTTTAAGCCCTGAGTTATTGCATCATTGAATCTTGTAACATAGAATATGACATTTGGATATTCACCAGGACTATTCAGTTCGGTACCACTGCCTCAGTGCAGGAAAGGAGGGAAATAAGGAAGGACAAGTGACTGAGGTGTTAGTGGGGCATCACTTTGGGATGGGTGACCATAACTCTATTAGTTTTGGAATAGTTATGGAAAAGGATAGGCTGGTCCACAGCTTATAGTTCTAACTGAGGGCAAGGCAAATTCTGATGGTGTTAGACTTGAGCTTTCAAACGTTGATTGGGGAAATCTGGCAAGTTTGGGGGGGGGGGGGGCTTTCAAAAATGAGATAATGGGAGTTCAGGACCAACGTGTGCCTGTTCGAGTGAAGGACAAGGCTGGCAGGATTAGGGAACGCTGAATGATTAGAGATATTGAGGTTCTGGTGAAGAAATAGAAGGCAGGCAGCAGGGAGCAACTAAATCCCTCGAGGAGCATGGGGGGAGGAGTACACTTAAGAGGGAAATCAGGAGGGCAAAAAGGGGACATGTGATAACTTTAACAGATAAGGTTAAGGAGAATCCAAAGAGATTCTACAGGCATATTAAAGGTAAAAGGGTAACTAGGGAGAGAATAGGGTCTATTGAAAATCAATGAGGCCATCTGTGTATGGAACCACAGGAAGTGGATGAGATTCTAAACAAATATTTCATGTCAGCATTTATTGTGGAGAAACACATGGAAACTAGGGAACTTGGAGAAATAATTAGTGATGTCTTGAAAAGAGTCTGCAGTACAGAGGAGAAAGTGCTGAAGGTCTTTAAATGCCTAAAGCTTGACAAATTCCTGGGAGTTGATCAAGTGTATCCCAGGATGCTGTGGGAAGCTAGGGAAGAAATAGCAGGGCTTCAAGTGGAGATATTTGTATGATCGATAGTCACAGATGAAGTGGTGGAAGTCTGGAGAGTGATTAATGTTGTGTCTTTACTTAAGACAGGCTGCAAGGAAAAGTCAAGGAACTACAAACAGGTGAGCCTGCTGTCAGTGGTGGGTAAGTTGTTGGACGGGATTCTGAGGGACAGGATTTACATGCATTTGGAAAAGCAAGGACTGATTAGGGATGTGCCTGGGAAATCATGTCTCACAACTTTGATTACGTTTTTTGAAAGGTTGACATTGTCGATATGGACTTCAGCAAGGCCTTCAACAAGATTCGCATGGAAGACTGGTTAATAAGGTTAGGTCACATGAAATCCAGGGAGAGCTAGCAATTGGATACAAAATTGTCTTGAAGGTTGGAAACAGAGAGTGGTGGTAGAGGATTGTTGTAAAACCTAGAGATCTGTGACCAGTGGTGCTCCAAAAGGATTGGTGCTGGGTCCACTCGTGTTTGTCATTTATATAAACCATTTGGATGAGAATATAGGAGGTATGGTTAATAGGTTTGGGGATTGTTGCCATAGTTGGTGGTATAGTGGGCAGTACAGAAGGTTGTCTAAGAGTACAGTGACATCTGATCCACTGGGCCAATGGGCCAAGGAAGAGCAGATGGAGTTTAATGCAGATAGATATAAGTTGCTGCATTTTGATAAGTCAAACCAGGGCAGGATTTACACAGAACCCTGGAGAGTCTTGTCAAACAGAGAGACCTAGGGGTTGCAGGTACATAATTCCTTGAAAGCAGTGTCACAGGTAGACAAGGTGATAAAGAAGGCATTTGGCAGTGCTGGCCTTCATTGGTCAGAGTATTGAGTATAGGATTTGGGATCTCTTGCTGAAGATGTACAAGGGAATGGTAAGGCAATGTTTGGAGTACTGTGACCAAATCTGGTCACCCTGCTATAGGAAAGTTGTTATTAAATTAGAAAGGGTACAAAAAAAGATTTAAAAGGTTGTTACTGGGAGTTGAAGTTTTGAGTTATTAGAAGAAGCTGATAGGCTGGAACTTTTCTTCCTGGAGCGTCGGAGGCTGAGGGGTGACCTTATAGAGGTTTGTAAAATCATGAGAGGCATGGATAGGATAAATAGACAAGGTATTTTCCACAGGGTAGGGGAGTCCAAAGCTAGAGGGCATAAGTTTAAAATGAGAGGGGAAAGATTTAAAAGGGATCCTAGCAGTAACTTTTTCACACAAAGAGTGCTGCATGTATGGAACGAGCTTTCAGAGGAAGTGGTAGAGGTGATACAGTTGCAGCATTTATGGAGTCATAGAGTCATAGAGATGTACAGTATGGAAACAGACCCTTCAGTCCAACCCATCCATGCTGACCAGGTATCCCAACCCAATCTAGTCCCACCTGCCAGCACCCAGCCCATATCCCTCCAAACCCTTCCTATTCTTATACCCATCCAAATGCCTCTTAAATGTTGCAATTGTACCAGCCTCCTCCACATCCTCTGGCAGCTCATTCCAAACACGTACCACCGTCTGTGTGAAAAGGTTGCCCTTTAGGTCTCTTTTATATCTTTCCCCTCTCACCCTAAACCTATACTCTCTAGGTCTGGACTCCCCGACCCCAGGGAAAAGACTTTGTCTATTTATCCTATCCATGCCCCTCATGATTTTGTAAACCTCTATAAGGTCACCCCCTCAGCCTCCAATGCTCCAGGGAAAACAGCCCCAGCCGGTTCAGCCCCTCCCTGTAGCTCAAATCCTCCAACCCTGGCAACATCCTTGTAAATCTTTTCTGAACCTTTTCAAGTTTCACAACATCTTTCTGATAGGAAGGAGACCAGAATTGCATGCAATATTCCAATAGTGGCCTAATCAGTGTCCTGTACAGCCGCAACATGACCTCCCAGCTCCTGTACTCAATACTCTGACCAATAAAGGAAAGCATACCAAATGCCTTCTTCACTATCCTATCTACCTGCGACTCCACTTTCAAGGAGCTATGAACCTGCACTCCAAGGTCTCTTTGTTCAGCAACACTCCCTGGGACCTTACCATTAAGTGTATAAATCCTGTATTTGCTTTCCCAAAATGCAGCACCTCGCATTTATCTGAATTAAACTCCATCTGCCACTTCTCAGTACATTGGCCCATCTGGTCCAGATCCTGTTGTAATCTGAGGTAACCCTCTTCACTGTCCACTACACCTCCAATTTTGGTGTCATCTGCAAACTTACAACTGTACCTCTTATGCTCGCATCCAAATGATTTATGTAAATGACAAAAGGTAGAGGACCCAGCACCGATCTTTGTGGCACTCCACTGGTCACAGGCCTCCAGTCTGAAAAACAACCCTCCACCACCACCCTCTGTCTTCTACCTTTGAGCCAGTTCTGTATCCAAATGGCTAGTTCTCCCTGTATTCCATGAGATCTAACCTTGCTAATCAGTCTCCCATGGGGAACCTTGTCGAATGTCTTCCTGAAGTCCATATAGATCACATCTACCGCTCTGCCCTCATCAATCTTCTTTGTTACTTCTTTAATAAACTCAATCAATTTTGTGAGACATGATTTCCCATGCACAAAGCCATAGTGACTATCCCTAATCAGTCCTTGCCTTTCCAAATACATGTACATCCTGTCTCTCAGGATTCCCTCTAACAACTTGCCCACCACCGAGGTGAGGCTCACCGGTCTATATTTCCCTGGCTTGTCTTTACCGCCATTCTTAAACAGTGGCACCACAGTTGCCAACCTCCAGTCTTCCGACACCTCACCTGTGACTATCGATGATACAAATATCTCAGCAAGAGGCCCAGTAATCACTTCTCTAGCTTCCCACAGAGTTCTTGGGTACACCTGATCAAGTTCTGGGGATTTATCCATCTTTAACTGTTTCAAGACATCCAGCACTTCCTCCTCTGTAATCTGGACATTTTGTGAGATGTCACCATCTATTTCCCTACAGTCTATATCTTCCATATCCTTTTCCACAGTAAATACTGATGCAAAATATTCATTTAGTATCTCCCCCATTTTCTGCGACTCCACACAAAGGCCGCCTTGCTGATCTTTGAGGAGCCCTATTGTCTCCCTAATTACACTTTTGTCCTTAATGTATTTGTAAAAACCCTTTGGATTCTCCATAATTCTATTTGCCAAAGCTATCTCATGTCCCCATTTTGCCCTCCTGTTTTCCCTCTTAAGTA
This sequence comes from Chiloscyllium punctatum, assembly GCF_047496795.1. NCBI lineage: Eukaryota > Metazoa > Chordata > Chondrichthyes > Orectolobiformes > Hemiscylliidae > Chiloscyllium > Chiloscyllium punctatum. The sequence goes on from NC_092775.1 coordinate 4,431,898, forward strand.
TACTCCTACTTCCTTTGTACTCTTCTAAGGATTCACTCGATCTATCCTGTCTATACCTGAAATATGCTTCATCCTTTTTCTTAACCAAACCCTCAAATTTCTTTAGTCATCCAGCATTATTCCCTATGCCTACCAGCCTTCCCTTTCACCCTGACAGGAATATACTTTCTCTGGATTCTCGTTATCTCATTTCTGAAGGCTTCCCATTTTCCAGCCGTCCCTTTACCTGCGAACATCTGCCCCCAATCAGCTTTTGAAAGTTCTTGCCTAATACCATCAAAATTGGCCTTTTTCCAAATCAGAACTTCAACTTTTAGATCTGGTCTATCTTTTTCCATCATTGTTTTAAAACTAATAGAATTATGGTCGCTGGCCCCAAAGTGCTCCCCCACTGACACCTCAGTCACCTGCCCTGCCTTATTTCCTAAGAGTAGGTCAAGTTTTGCACCTTCTCTAGTAGGTACATCCACGTTGTGGTTCTGTTCGCCGAGCTGGGAATTTGTCTTGCAAATGTTTCGTCCCCTGTCTAGGTGACATCCTCAGTGCTTGGGAGCCTCCTGTGAAGCGTTTCTGTGCTGTTTCCTCCGGTATTTATAGTGGCCTGTCTCTGCCGCTTCCGGTTGTCAGTTCGAGCTGTCCACTGTAGTGGCCGGTATATTGGGTCCAGGTCGATGTGTTTGTTGATAGAGTCTGTGGATGAGTGACATCCACATACTGAATCAGAAAAATTGTCTCATACACACTTAAGAAATTTCTCTCCATCTAAACCTTTAATGCTATGGCAATCCCAGTCGATGTTTGGAAAGTTAAAATTCCCTACCATAACTACCCTATTATTCTTACAGATAGCTGAGATCTCCTTACAAGTTCACTTCTCAATTTTCTTCTGACTATTAGAGGGTCTATAATACAATCCCAATAAGGTGATCATCTCTTTCTTCTTTCTCAGTTCCACCCAAATAACTTCCCTGGATGTATTTCTGGGAATATCCTCCCTTAGTACAGCTGTAATGCTATCCCTTATCAAAAATACACTCCCCCTCCTCTCTTGCCTCCCTTTCTGTCTTTCCTGTAGCATTTGTATCCTGGAATGTTAAGCTGCCAGTTCTGTCCATCCCTGAGCCATGTTTTCGTAATTGCTTTGATATCCCAGTCCCATGTTCCTAGCCATGCACTGAGTTCATCGGCCTTCCCTGTTAGGCCCCTTGCATTGAAATAAATGCAGTTTAATTTATTAGTCCTACCTTGTCCCTGCCTGCCCTGACTGTTTGACTCACTTCTGTTATCAACTGTACCAGTCTCAGACTGACCTCTTTCCTCACTATCTCCCTGGGTCCCACCCCCCCCACCACCTTACTAGCTTAAATCCTCCCAAGCAGTTCTTGCAAATTTCCCTGCTAGTATATTAGTCCCCTTCCAATTTAGGTGCAAACCGTCCTTCTTGTACGGTCACTTCTACCCCAAAAGAGATTCTATTGATCCAAAAATGTGAATCCCTCTCCCATACACCAGCTCCTCAGCCATGCATTCATCTGTTCTATCCTCCTATTCCTGCCCTCACTAGCTCATAGCAATGGGATTAATCCAGATATTACTACTCTTGAGGACCTCCTTTTTAAATTTCTGCCTAACACTCTGTAATCTCCCTTCAGAATCTCAACCTTTTCCCTTCCACTGTTGTTGGTTCCAATGTGGACAATGACCTCCTGCTGGCCCCTCTCCCCCGTAAGAACATTCTGCACCCTCTCTGAGACATCCTTGATCCTGGCACCAGGGAAACAACACACCATTCTGATTTTTCTCTGCTGGCCACAGAAACGTCTGACTGTACCTCGGACTACAGAATCTCCCAACACAATTGATCTCTTGGGAGCAGATGTACCCCTCGTTGCATTAGAGCCAGTCACCAGACCAGAACTTGGCTGTTCGTGCTATGTTCCCCTGAGAATCCATCACCCCCTACATTTTCCAAAACAGCATACTTGTTTGAAATGGGTATATCCACAAAAGACTCCTGCACTACCTGCTTACCTCTCTTACCTTTCCTGGAGTTAACCCATCTATGTGACTATGTCTCAGACTTTCCCCCCTTCCTGTAACTGCCATCCATCACATACTGTTGCTGTTGCAAATTCCTCATCACTTCTATCTGTCTCTCCAACCGATCTACTCGATCTGATAAGATTCGCAACCAACAGCATTTATGGCAGATATAATCCGCAGTAACCCTTAAACTCTCTTTAAACTCCCACATCTGACAAGAAGTACATATCACTGCAAAGGCCATTTTTGCTCCTTCACAATCTACAGACCCAGAAAATAACACCATCTTATTCCTCTACAAACACTGCCCCAGGTTAAATTAATAGCTATGGCTTGTATTTTCAGTTTAATCAAGAGACTTATTTCCAAAAACATATAATCAAGAAAGAACCCACTGTACTCACGAATACAGCCTTTCTCTTGGACAGACTTAAAACAACAATTAACTTATCTGATTCTATGTTGTGAACTTCACCCAAACCAGTTCCTCCAAGGTTAGTTGTAAAGTTCATTGTTTGTTAATTTTCTCAGACGCACTCCGATGTCCAGCGACACATGAATTCAGAAACAGCAAAGGCGGTAACTGTGCAGGGTCTCTCTCTCTCTCTCTTTCTTGCACTGTCTTCACCATGTGCTTCCTTTGTCTGTTCTTCTCCCTTTTAAAACTGCTGTTGTTTTGATTTCTTTTTCTAAAGTTCCGAAACAATGCAACAGCATATAAAAGAGGAATTGCTGCTCCTGGAATTCGAGGAAATCACCTCCGGCTCCTAAAATACTTCAAAAAAAGGAGCAGCTCTTACAGTCAGAAATTTTTCCCGTCCTCCATCTTGGATCACCCAGAATCCTTAAAAGCTATAAGGACAGATACACGGACAAGAAGGGTTTAGAGATATATGGGCCAAATGCAGATACATGGAACTTGTTCAGTTTAGGAAACCTGGCTGGCATGGATGAATTGGGCCGAAGGGCCTGTTTCTGTGCTGTAAGACTATGACTCTCCAGGTGAGCTTGATAGATACATCACCTGGAACCACTTCATTCCCTTTGCTGCCTTCAGAGTGTCAACAATCAGAAACAATGCAAGCAGCAAATTAATATTAGCCACAAACTTTTGACATCCAAAATTGTGCGTGTTGACTTTTGCCCTTCATAGAATCTTGCTGGTTAGACTCACTTCGGTTTCTTGTCAAATTGATTGTACTTTCCCTGTGCTTGCAGAATTTTCATACTGATTATTCTGAAAGATGTCAACACTGGGGATACAACATTTTTACTTGATGTTTGCCATATATTTCAAACTGTCTCGGGATGTTTGTAGCTCGGCTTAGCTTGTGCACGAATTAGCTCAAAATAAGGCCATGCAATATTAATACTGAATTTTTAATATATTTAATGGACTGAGCAATGTTTGTAAAGAAAGCAGATAGAAATTTCATCTGGAGAAATGAAGCCTGATCTTCATTCCTGAAGCTGCCTTTGAATTTCTCAATCATCCAATCTCAGGTGGATATCTGCCACGGTGCTGAATTAACTTTCTCTGCAGCAGCTATTAACATTTACTGGGATTGTTGAGTGAGTTCATTTAAACCTAACGCCAATTATTGTCATATTGTGGCCAGCTCCTTCAGTGCTACTTCAATGGTCCATCAACCAAGACAGTGAGAGAGTGAGAATGGGTACATGTGTGTGCATATGTCTTGTGTGGGTGCATTTGTGTCTAAGTATATGTACATGTGTTAGAATGTGCATATTTGTGTGCATGTGTGTATATGTCTCTGTGTGTACATATGCATGTGTACATTATTGTGAGTGCATGTGTATGTAATAGTGTGAGCTTCTGTGTGTGTCTGTTATTGTGAATGTGTGAGGATGAGATTGTGAGTATGTGTGAGAGAGTGGGAGCCTTTGAGAGAAAGCTATACACGCGGCCATGTGAATGTACAAATTGGGATTAAGAGTAAGCCTATTGAGCCTACTCCTCCATTAATATAAAGGTCAAGTTGGTATTGTCAAAGAACATAGAACAGTACAGCACAGCAACAGGCCCTTCAGCCCACATGTTGTGCTGAACATGACGCCAAATTAAACTCATCCCTTCTGCCTGCCCTTGGTCCATATCCCTCCATCCCTTGTATATCTATGGGCTCATCTAAAGGTCCCTGAAATACCCGAAAGTATCTGCCTCCATTACCACCCCTGGCAGCATGTTCCACACTCCTACCACTCCCCTAGACACTTCAACTCTGGGAAAACTCTGACTGTTAACCCTACCTATGCATCTCGTAATTTTACAGACTCCCCTCAGCCTTCACCGCTCCAGAGAAAACAACCTGAGTTTTTCCAGTCTCTCCTTATAGCTAACACCCTTTAATCCAGGCAGCATCCTTGCAAACCTCTCCTGCATCCTCTCCAAAATCTCCACATTCTTCCTGTAATGTGGTGACCAGAATTGAACACAATACTCTAAGTGTGGCCTAACCAAAGTCTTATAAAGCTGCAACATGACACTCTGACTCTTGGACTCAATTCCCCGACCAATAAAGACAGCATGCCATACACCTTTTTTAACCATCCTATCTCCTTATCTGGCCACTTTCAGGGAGCTATAGACTTGAACCCCAAGATCCCTCTGTCAGCTTTCCATAGGGACTGTTCCATCCGGAACACCCTTGTCCACTCCTCACTCCCAATACCTCTCCACAGCTCCACGGTACCTTCCCCGCAACCACCGAAGGTGTAATACCTGCTCATTTCCCTCCTCCCTCCTCAGTATCCAAGGGCCCAAACACACCTTCCAGGTGAAGCAGCATTTTACCTGCACTCCCCACAATCTAGTCTCCTGCATTCACTACTCACCATCTAGTTTCCTCTACACTAGGGCAACGAAGCACAGGTTCACTCCGGTGACTGCTTCACAGAACGTCTACATTCTGCCCACAAAAAAGACCCTGAGCTTCCAGTTCCCTGCCACTTTACCACCCCACCCTGTTCCCCGGCCAACATCTCTGTCTCAGGTTTGCTGCAGTGCTCCAGTGAAGCTCAGCACAAGCTGGAAGAACAGCACCTCATTTTCCACTTGGGGACCCTGCAGCCCCACGGACTCAATATCGACTTCAACAATTTGAGGTCTAACACCTGCTTCCATGTCCTTTTCCCCACCCCCATCCCCCAGGCCCCGTCAACACATGGGCTGCTTTCAACAACCAACCCATTCTCACCTCCACATGGTCCCCATTAGCAGCTTTTCTGTCTCCCTGGCTCCCCATTATCACATTTGTAAGAGGAGCATGCAATAAATCATAGATGGGAACGGGCTTTTGTACGAAGGGGCTTCAGCCATGGCCAGGGATACCACTGGCTCCAAGGGGGACACAGTGAATGGTCATACCTGGTACAGTCACCACGTGTGCCGGGATGGGGGTGAGGGCGAGGCCTGTCTTTCTCACTCTCTGGGCTCCAACTCTGCCTATCACACACGATGGGAGGTGACAGTGAGTGCTCTCATCAGTAGATTCCAGCCTCTGCCTGAGTGTGTTCAGTGAGACTCTGAGTTTCCAGACTCCCTCCATGATAGCCCTTCCTGTAAACCTCTCTGTGATAGCCCTTCCTATAAACCCCTCCCTGATAGCCCTTCTTGAAAACCCCAGAGCCTCCATACCCCTCCAGTCACCTCCCAACCCATCCACTTGAACCTTCACCTCGCCCTCACCCCCATCCTGGCACACGTGGTGACTGTACCAGTTATGACCATTCACTGTGTCCCCCTTGGAGCCAGTGGTATCCCTGGCCATGGCTGAAGCCCCTTCGTACAAGAGCCCCTTCCCATCCATGATTTATCGCGTGCTCCTCTTACAAATGTGATTGCCCCTTTCACTATTCTAACGAATCCCCGCCCCCGTCCTATCCCACCTTTAGTTCCCCAAACACTCCTTCACATGGTGTGAAACCACTCCTGGGAGATGTTAAGACAGTGCTGTTTGCTTGCTGCATACACAGAGTGTGTTTACTCTGTGGCCTGTTCCTGGCACATGGAGCGAGTGCCCCTGTGCACTGCTGCTCAGTAAGATGTTCCACCCACCTACCTGAGGGCTGCAGCTGCTGCTGTTGCTCAACAAGGCATGCTGCCTGGGAGCGTGACTGCGCTAATGGGTACACACAGACAAGGCAGGGATGCTGTCAGCGTGCAGGTAGGTGCTGAGCGAGTGAGTGAGTGAGAGCTGACAGAGCAAGGGAGCAACTCTGAGCTTCAGCATGGCCCAGTCGATGAGCTGGTTGCAGGGCCCAGACTATGAGCTGGGTGTTGGGTCTAGACTGTGAGCTGGGTGTTGGGTCTAGACTGTGAGCTGGGTGCTGGGCAGGGTCTGTGAGCTCGGTGCTGGGTCCAGTCTGTGAGCTGGGTGCTGGGCCCAGTCTGTGAGCTGGGTGCTGGGTCCAGTCTGTGAGCTGGATGCTGGGCCCAGTCTGTGAGCTGGGTGTGGGCCCAGTCTGTGAGCTGGATGCTGGGTCCAGTCTGTGAGCTGGGTGTGGGCCCAGTCTGTGAGCTGGGTGCTAGACCCAGTGTGTGAGCTGGGTGCTGGGCCCAGTGTGTGAGCTGGGTGCTGGGCCCAGTCTGTGAGCTCGGTGCTGGGTCCAGTCTGTGAGCTGGATGCTGGGTCCAGTCTGTGAGCTCGGTGCTAGGCCCAGTTTGTGAGCTGGGTGCTGGGCCGAGTGTGTGAGCTGGGTGCTGGGCCCAGTCTGTGAGCTGGGTGTGGGCCCAGTCTGTGAGCTGGGCACCTGGCTCAGTCTGTGAGCTGGGGTTTGGGTTCAGTCTGTGAGCTGGGTGCTGAGTGCTGGGCCCAGTCTGTGAGCTGGGTGCTGGGCCCAGTCTGTGAGCTGAGTGCTGGGCCCAGTCTGTGAGCTGAGTGCTGGGCCCAGTCTGTGAGCTGGGTGCTGGGCCCAGTCTGTGAGCTGGGTGCTAGGCCCAGTCTGTGAGCTGGGCACCTGGCTCAGTCTGTGAGCTGGGGTTTGGGTTCAGTCTGTGAGCTGGGTGCTGAGTGCTGGGCCCAGTCTGTGAGCTGAGTGCTGGGCCCAGTCTGTGAGCTGGGTGCTGGGCCCAGTCTGTGAGCTGGGTACCTGGGCCCAGTCTGTGAGCAGGGAGTTGGGCCCAGTCTGTGAGCAGGGTGCTGGGCCCAGTCTGTGAGCTGGATGCTGGGCCCAGTCTGTGAGCTGGATGCTGGGCCCAGTCTGTGAGCTGGGTGCAGGGCCCAGTCTATGAGCAGGGAGTTGGGTCCAGTCTATGAGCTGCAGCCTGCCCCAGTCTGTGAGCTGGATGTGGGCCCAGTCTGTGAGCTGGGGGTTGGGTTCAGTCTGTGAGCTGGGGGTTGGGTTCAGTCTGTGAGCTGGGTGCTGGGCCCAGTCTGTGAGCTGGGTGCTGGGCCCAGTCTATGAGCTGGGTACCTGGCCCAGTCTGTGAGCTGGGTGCTGGGCCCAGTCTATGAGCTGGGTACCTGGCCCGGTCTGTGAGCTGGGTGCTGGGCCCAGTCTATGAGCTGGGTGCTGGGCCCAGTCTATGAGCTGGGTACCTGGCCCGGTCTGTGAGCTGGGTGCTGGGCCCAGTCTATGAGCTGGGTGCTGAGCGCAGTCTATGAGCTGGGGACCTGGCCCAGTCTGTGAGCTGGGTATGGGCCCAGTCCGTGAGCTGGGTGCTGGGCCCAGACTGTGAGCTGGGTGCCGAGCGCAGTCATGAGCTGGGTACCTGGGCCCAATCTGTGAGCTGCAGCCTGGCCCAGTCTGTGAGCTGGGTGTGAGCCCAGTCTATGAGCGGGGTACCTGGACCCAGTCTGTGAGCTGGTTGTTGGGCCCAGTCTGTGAGCTGGTTGTTGGGCCCAGTCTATGAGCTGGGTACGGGCCCAGACTGTGAGCTGCAGCCCGGTCCAGACTGTGAGCTGGTACCTGGCCCAATCTGTGAGCTGGGTACAGGCCCAGACTGTGAGCTGGGTATGGGCCCAGACTGTGAGCTGGATGTTGGGCACAGTGTGTGAGCTGGGTACAGACCCAGATTGTGAGCTGGGTGCTGGGCACAGTGTGTGAGCTGGGTACAGACCCAGATTGTGAGCTGGGTACCTGGGCCCAGTCTGTGAGCTGGGTACCTGGGCCCAGTCTGTGAGCTGGGTACCTGGGCCCAGTCTGTGAGCTGGGTACCTGGGCCCAGTCTGTGAGCTGGGTGCTGGGCACAGTGTGTGAGCTGGGTACAGACCCAGATTGTGAGCTGGGTACCTGGGCCCAGTCTGTGAGCTGGGTACCTGGGCCCAGTCTGTGAGTTGGGTACCTGGCCCTGCATTAACAGTATCCTTGCCTGTGCCCTGCTATAAAGCTCTATGCTCCCTAAGCATCTGTCATGTATATTAGAGAGATTCCATGAGGATCCTGAGGGTTTGGCAAACACCAAATTTCAAGGGGAGTGTGCTGCATTACTTTATTTCAAAAATATACTTTATTCATAAAAATATCTTTATATGTCTAAACATAGTCACGAAAGGAGTTTGATTCTGTGCAGTAGCATACAAAGAAACAAACATCATAGTTTAACTTTATCCAACAAATAAACCACAGGCATGTTTTACTTTACAAGATTATAATTACAGATATTTCAGGTGTCGGGACAGGGTCCAATAACAGGTAAGGCCCCAATTTAACTTCACTGAGCTGGTGGTCTTTCCCCACTGCCCGTTAGCAGCAGCTGCCCCGAGCTTTAGTGCATCCCTCAGCACTTAGTCCTGGACCTTGGAATGTGCCAGTCTGCCACACTCAGTCAGGGTCAACTCCTTTCTCTGGAAAACCAGCAGATTTCAAGCAGAACAAAGAGAGTCTTTCACCAAATTGATGGTCCTCTAGGTGCAGTTGATGTTTGTCTCAGTGTGCTTCCTGGGGAACAGGAGGTAGGGAAGGGAGTCCCGCACCACAGAGCTGCTTGGGATGTGCCTCAACACAAAAACATACCACTGAGTCTTCCTCCAGACTTCCTTTGCGAAGGCACATTCCCAGATGGAGATGTGTGACAATCGGGATACACGCACGCACGCGCGCACACACACACACACACACACACACACACACACACGTACACGTACATACACACACATACACACACGTACATGTACACACACACACGCACACATACACACACGCGCACACACATGCGTACACACACACACACTCACACGTACACACACACATATACACAAACACATACATACACACATTCACACATGTGTATACACACACGTACACACACACATACACGTACACACACGTACACGCACGTACACACTTATGTATACACACACGTATATACATACACACGTACACACACATACACACAAATGTACACACACATACACACACACGTACACACATGTACACATACACACACGTACACACACTCTCATACACACACACCCATACACACATACACACACACCCATACACACATACGTACGCATACACACACTTACACATACACGTACACACATGTACACACACACGTACACACACATATATACACATACACATACTTACACACAAATAGACACACACGTACACACACATGTACACACACACATACACACGCACACGTACACACTCACACACACTCACACACACACGTACACACATACACACACACATGCACACGTACACGCACACACACAACACACACGCACACACATACACTCACATGCGTACTCACACATATATACACATACACATACATAGACACACACATACACACACATGTACACATACACACACATGTACACACACACCTACACATACACACATGTACACACACACGCCCACCCACACACACACCCCCCCACACACACACCCACACCCGCACACACCCACACCCACACACACACATACACACACATGCACACTCACACGTACACACACATACACACACACATACATGTACACGTACACACATGTACACACACACATACACACACATACATGTACATGTACACACGTGTACACACACACATACACACACACATGCACACACACGTACACACACACGTTCACACACCCATACACACATACACACAAGCATTCACATATACACACACAAACAAACATACACACACTCATACACACACACACGCACAGGCACACACACAGACACACACATACTCATACACACACATACACACACACAAACAAACATACACATACACACACAGAAATAAACATACACACACATACACACACTTACACATACACACACATACACAAACATACACACAGACACGCACCGACATAAACAAACATACACATACACACACATACCCATACACACACACATACATGCACACAAACAAACATACACACATACACACAGACACACACACACAAACATACACATACACTCATACACACACACAAACATACACACACAAACAAACATACACACACATACATAAACACACACATACACACACACAAACATACACATACACGCACAAACACACACACATACACAAACATACACACACAAACAAACATATGCATACACACAGACACACACACAAGCATCTACATACACACACACAAACACATACACTCACACATACACACACACATACACAAGCATACACATACACACAGACACACACAAACACACATACACACACACATACACACACATGCATACACACACATCCACGCACACATACACACACAGAGACACACAGAGACACACACATACACACACACGTACACACACACGTACAAACACACAGACACACACACACTCACGCACACATACGCACACACATACACACACACACTCATACACACACACGCACAGACACACACACAGACACACACATACTCATACACACACACGCACACATACACACACACACTCACGTACACACACAGACACACACGAACACACACGCACACATACACATACACACACACTCACATACACACACACATACACATACACATACACACATACACACACGTACACACACACGTACACACACACATACACACACACACTCACGTACACACACAGACACAGACACACACGAACACACACGCACACATACACATACACACACACTCACATACACACACACATACACATCCACATACACACATACACACACGTACACACACACGTACACACACACATACACACACACACGTACACACACACAAATACATACACATACACACACGTACACACACACACGTACACACACACACGTACACACACACAAATACATACACACGCACATACAGACACACACATACACATACACACAGACACACACACAGACACTCATATGCACATACACACACATGCACATACACACACATACACACACACGCAAGTACACACACACAAACACACATAGGACAAGCCAAACAGAGAACAGCCAGGGAATTCCTAGAGGCATGGCACTCATCCACAGACTCTACCAACAAACACATCGACCTGGACCCAATATACCGGCCACTACAGTGGACAGCTGGAACTGACAACCGGAAGCGGCAGATTCAAACCACTACAAATGCCGGAGGAAAGATCACAGAAGCGCTTCACAGGAGGCTCCCAAGCACTGAGGGTGTCACCTAGACAGGGGACGAAACGTTTGCAAGACAAATTCCTCGCTCGGCGAACAGAACCACAACAACGAGCACCCGAGCTACAAATCTTCTCACAAACTTTATCCACCCTCTCCTTTTCCCCCAGGGTCTGGAGGATGCGATGTGCTGACCACTTCCCCGATGGACTCCTGCTCAAAGATGCTTTTCTTTAAACATTTCTCCATGAAGGACAGGTGCTACAGAAAGGTCCAGACTGCTCACTGGATTCTGCCAGAAATCCCATCACAGTCCATGTTGTTCAACCCCCCATAAGAATCCATCAGAATACAGTTTATCTGTTTTTGATAATGAGATAAATGTTCTTTACTCAGAGTGGTAAGGGCATGGAATGCCCTGCCTGCCAATGTAGTTAACTCAGCCACATTAGGGAGATTTAAACAATCCTTGGATATGAACATGGATGATGATGGGATAGTGTAGGGGGGGTGGGCTTAGATTAGTTCACAGGTCGGCGCAACATCGAGGGCCAAAGGGCCTGTTCGGCGCTGTATTGTTCTATGTTCTATGTTCTAAATCCAGATGGAAATGTAAGCTGTGCGGAGGATATGAAGAGAATGGTTAGGGATATAGAACTGGGATCACAGCACTCCAATCAGTAACGTGTATTAGGTTGAAATTGTAGACTTACCCCCTCAAGGTTTATTGGTACAATTGTGTAAGCTACAAAGATGGAATCTATTATGCTTCTGCTCTAGCAGATTGGGAATGATTGATTTACAGAACACTCTCACATCTCTGGGGAGGAAAGCTGCCTGCTGTGATGGAAAGACATACTCAGTCTTTGGATGACAAGGCATAGTGCTGCATGTTTTCCATCATTCCCAGGGCTGCCTCATTACTCTGCTCTCTGTCACTTATCATATCTTAGATTTTACAGTGTGCTTTACTCTGGGATGAGTCCAAAAGTACAAGACATTTAATGGAACACGGAATTGATGCACTCAAGCTGAAGCTGATGAAATCCAATGTGGTTTGTCAGACAGAGATGGAAAATAAATCTCCTCGAGTAATTGAATCCAATCCAGGAGGTCCTATGGGTGCAGCATTGATTTGTAGGATCCATATCTTGTCTTTGCTGTGATCTCTGCTGCAGTCAGAAACCAGTCCTGATACCCTGTAGAAAGCAGAGAGTCAGGATTTACAACAAGACACCACTGGGGAAAAATGAGACCGTGATAGTGAGATCAAATGGTCAGCCATGCATTGTCAATTCATGACCAACTGGCCAGTCAGTCAAAATTCAAATGATCTCTCATGAAGCAGCCAAACCAGCCCCTTTCTTTGTACCTTAACAAGATGCCTCTCATTCCATACTGGTTTGAAGTAGAGATTCTGTAATTGCCCCAAGCTCATGATCCCTCTTCATTGATGTTAATGCCCCCCCCCCACCCCCCATGACTGCTGGTTTCAGTCTCCTTAGAAACAGGGACTTGACTGCACACAGCATGGGAACTGTGGCCTCTGTAGACTGATAAAAGCAATCCACAAACACAGAGCAAAAACATGCAGGAGTTTTATTTCAGTGAAGAATGTAGGAAGTTAAAAAAACCTTCTCCCTTTTGAGGTGAGCTGACAGTGATTTTGCAGACATCTCAGCCAATAAAATTCTCCAAGGAGCTCATTGCTTTGTAGAGTGTGGGATAAAATGTTAATGAACATGTCATCGATGATTGAGAATTTATTCCCAGCTTTGTGACTCCACTCGAAGCTGCCACTTTGTCACCCAGACTCTCAGCTGAAAGTGACAGTGCGATTTATAATACATAAATGCAGTAGTCTACACACTCATTAAATGTGTAGAAAATTAATTAAATCCCAGGGTCTATACAGATAAAGAAACTTCAGGTGTGCCTGAAAGGAGCAAGACAAAAGTCCAGATGTAATGGTTTATTCTTGGATGTGTTATTGTAACTGTTTCAATTCTGGATGAAGAATCTAAAGAGCAAGATTGATAATCCTGTGAGTGTAAGCTGCATGTCAATCTGTGAGGGGCTGGAAATCTCCAGAGGAAAAGCTGGATGTCAACTGAGCAAGTTGCTGTGTGTGCTCCTAACTCCATGAACAGTGCTAATGGCTGGGACACCACCCACCTCCAAGTTATGCAATGGCTATAATGAGCACTTCCGTGGAGACATTTCAGCTGCAGGAAACTGGATGTGTTCAGGATGGAGCTGGGCATCATCTGGGTTCGCAGTCAGAATGAGGAGGGACGGCCTTTCTCCCCATCAATCAAAGGAACAACCTTGGATCAGCTGGGATCCTACTGAATGGTGGAGCAGGCTCCAGGGACCAAATGGCCTCTTCTTATTCCTATTGCTTAGGGTCTTATCTTCCTTTGACCAAGGAGCTGTGGCTGGAGGTATAGCATTGTACCGTTTTAAAATAGTAATTTGCAGACGGTGCTCACTTTAAGCTGGCTCATAGATCGTGATTAGATTGAGCCGTAGAAAGCAAGTAAGACACTGGACCTAATTGTTCAGAAAAACAGCCAGCATCGTTGTATGAAGGTTTTGTCCGAAGCTGCAACCAAGTCACAAAAACCCGACAGGAGGTACCTGAGCAGCTGAAGAGTTAGAACCCAGCTGTTAAATCACAATGTAATTTGCTGGAGAAACTCAGCAGGTCTGGCAACATCTATGCAGAGAAAACAGAGTTAACGATTCCAGATTTTCAGAGCCTTAGGTCCCTGAGCTCTCCTCTTATCATCTGCAGGAGGAAGACCAAAGGGAGTTACAGTCTGATAACCAACAGGTTTCATTATGGCCCCTCTTTCTTGGCTGTTAAGCCCTGAGGTGGAACTCAAACGCATGAGTAGACAATATTGCCCTTTGAGCTTCCAAATATATGAACAAATCAATGGCACACCCATGGGCTCACCCATCTCTGGACTAATAGCAGAAGCAGTAATGCAAAGGTTAGAACAAACAGTCTTACCGCAAATTCAACCCAAACTCTGGGTCAGATATGTGGATGACACCTTTGTAATCATTAAAAACACAGAAATAGAGAACACACACCGGATCATCAACACCACACTCACAGGAATCCGATTCACTAGAGAGGAAGAAAAGGACAACCAACTCCCATTCCTAGACGTGATGGTACAGAGAACACCGAACGGAGAATTCACCACAAAGGTTTACAGGAAAGTCACACACACAGACCAAGTCCTAAACTACGAAAGCAACCACCCAACACACACAAAAGATAAAAATCACACACCAGGTTATAGTTCAACAGGTTTAATTGGAAGCACACTAGCTTTCGGAGCGATGCTCCTTCATCAGGTGATTGTATAACCTGGTGTTCTGTGATTTTTAACTTTGTACACCCCAGTCCAACACTGGCATCTCCAAATCATGACACACAAAAGAAGTTGCATCAAGACACTATTCAAAAGGGCCACAACACACTGCAGCACACCAGAACTGCAAAAAGAGGAAGAAGAACACCTTTACAATGTATTCGCCAAAAACGGATACCCCCGCAATTTCATCAACAGATGCCTAAGGGAAAGACAACGGAATGAGGACATGCCGCAACCCAAAGGACTAGCCACACTACCATACATCAAGAACATTTCTGAACTGACAGCCAGACTACTATGACCACTAGGACTCATAACAACACTCAAACTAACAGCCACACTCAGACAACAACTCACCAGGACGAAGGACCCGATACCCAGCATGAGCAAAATCAATGTAATGTACAAAATCCCATGCAAGGACTGCACAAAACACTACATAGGACAAACAGGAAGACAGCTAACGATCCGCATCCATGAACACCAACTAGCCATGAAACGACACGACCAGCTATCCCTAGTAGCCACACACGCAGATGACAAGCAACATGAATTCGACTGGGACAACACTACTATAATAGGACAAGCCAAACAGAGAACAGCCAGGGAATTCCTAGAGGCATGACACTCATCCACAGATTCTATCAACAAACACATCGACCTGGACCCAATATACTGGCCACTACAGCGGACAGCTGGAACTGACAACTGGAAACGGCAGATTCAAACCTCTACAAATGCCGGAGGAAAGATCACAGAAGCGCTTCACAGGAGGCTCCCAAACACTGAGGATGTCACCTAGACAGGGGACGAAACGTCTGCAACACAAATTCTTTCTGTATTTCTGTGCAGGTGAGTGAGATCTCCTGAGTATGTCACCTGTGACACCTGGGAAGGTATTAGCTGGTGGTAGATTCAAGTCTTAATTCCAAAACCTGAATTCACAATCTAAGTTGACATTCCCAGTGCAGCATTAAGTGATTGCTGTATGACCAGAGGTGTCTTCCTCCAGGTCAATGAACAAGCTAAGTACCTGTTGCCCTTTCAGGTGCATGATTTACTTTGAGAAAGACTCGGGGAGGGGAGGTGTTCTCAAATACTTATATCTCAATTACCATTGCTGAAGCAGATGTCCTTGTCAATGATGTCCTTCTTCTCTGTGGGAACTTACTGCGTGTAAATTGGCTGTGCATTTCCTCCATCATAACAATGCTGAGATGTTAAATAAAAGATGTAGGCCACTTTGGGAAGTCCTGAGCTGGTGAAAGGCTATATATTAATTTTAGATTTTCTTTGTTTGAAGGATATTGAGGGAAAGTAGAAGACAGGTTGAGATCAAAACACTGACTTACCAGTTTCCCTGGTCTGTCTATCACTGAGCAGCTCCAAAAAGTAGATTTGAAGGGTTATTCCTTATGGATGTAAGAAACTGCAAGCTAATTTCATCTTCATTTATCACCCATGACAAAGAGAGAAAGCTTATATATCTACATATCCATCATCTGTTTCATCAAGTTACAATATTGACATGTGTGTATTGTACTTTCAAAACGGTTTGAATATTTCATATTACAGGCATCTTGTTACAGTTTTGCCGAAGGGGCTCCACAGGGAATGCCTTATTTGAGAAATGTAACTGGTAGACATTGCAAAAACTCTGACACCACAACAAAGACTTGCATTCATATGGCACCTTTAAAACTTCAAAATATCTGAAAATGTTCCACAGGAACTTTGTCAATTAAAGTGTAACACTGACTAATGTGAGGGGCATGTGCCCTGATGGAGGGTCATTGACCTGAAGAATTTTCCCAGCTCCTGAATGAGATGGGCATTTTTAAAGTTTATTTGGCAATGACACGATAGAGAGTGAGGGATTAGGAGAGGTCTGCTCCTGGTTCGCAGCCATTGTGCTGCGAGGCAGGATTACATAAGAACAGCAGAAATACGAGCATAGAACATAGAACATTACACAGCAATACAGGCCCTTCGGTCCTCAATGTTGCGATGACCTGTGAAACCGATCCGCAGCCCATTTATAAGGTGACCATATAGAGGTTTATAAAATCATGAGCGACACGGACAGAATAAATCGGCAAGCTCTTTTCCTGAGGTGGATGAGTCCAGAACTAGAGGGCATAGGTTTAGGGTGAGAGGGGAAAGATATAAAAGGGATCAAAGGGGCAACTTTATCATGCGGAGGATGTTACACGTGTGGAATGAGCTGCCAGAGGAAGTGGTGGACGCTGGTACAATTATGTCATTTAAAAGGCATCTGGATAGATATATGAATAGGAAAGGTTTGGAGGGATATGGGCCAGGTACTGGCAAATGGAACCAGATTAATTTAGGATATCTGGTCGGCATAAACAAGTTAGACTGAAGGGTCTGTTTCCGTGTTGTACATCTCTATGATGCTATATTACAGCCTAATATTGGCTAATTCCACATTGACCTGGGCACCCCATCAGCAGAAGGTCTGAGGAAATACAAAACCCAGTGATGTTACCAGGGAAGTGGTCTGACAATTGAAAATGGATGAAAGGATGGAGTCAGGTGTGGTTCTGATGTCAAGGACTAATAAATAAAAGATGTGCATTTATATAGCGTGATTCACACTCTCAGGATGTCCCAGACTGTTTTCTTGGAGACCATGAGACTTAAGAGCAGAAGAAGACCGTTCAGCTCCTCAGGCCATTTCCTCTGCCATTCAATGAGGTCATGGCTGACCTGATCATCCTCAACTCCAGTTTCCTGCCTCTTCCCCATAATCCTCGATCCCCTTCCTGATTAAAGATCTGTCTCTCGAATGTACTTAAGAACCCAACTTTGACAGACATCTGTAGCAAAAGTATGGTCAATACTGTTCTTTGAAGTTTATTCACTGTTAGACCATGAGACCACAAGCAATAGGAACAGGGGTAACCCATTCAGCCCCTTGCTCATGGCTGATCTGACATTTCTGACATTCACTTTCCTGCCCTTTCCCCTGGATTCCCCGACTGAACAAGAATCTGTCTCCTTGGATGCTCCCTGAACTGCTGTGCTCTTCCAGCACCACTAACCCAGAAGAATCTGTCTCAGCCTTAAATACTGTATACACAAGCACTCTGACCCACAACTCTTTGTGGCAAGGAGTTCCAAAGACTCTCAACCCTCTGAGAGAAGGAAGCCTCCTCATCTGACTCTTAAATCGATGCCCCTTTATTCAGAGACTCTGCCCTCTGGTTCTAGAGGTGAAACCACCTCTCAGCAGTTACCCCTGTCAAAGCCCTTCAGGATCCTACATGAAATCACCCCCCATTCTGTTAAACTCCAGTGAGTAGAGACCCAACATGTTTAACTTTTGCTCATAAGACAAACTTTCCAAAGCAGGGATTATCCTCATGAACTTTGTCTGGATTGCCTCCATGAAATAATATCTTTCCTTAAATAACGGGACTAAAACTGCTCACAGTGCTCCAGATGTGGTCTCACCAGCCCCTTGTACAGTTGCAGTAAGGCTTCCCTACTCTTATACTCCAACACCCTTGAAATAAGGGCCAGCATTCCATGACCCTTCCTGATTCCCTGCTGCCCCTTTGTGCTGGCTTTTTGTGTTTCATGCATAAGTTCCTCCCAAGTCCCAGTGTTGCAATTTTCTTCAGTCTTTAACATTTACATAATATTCTGTTATTTTGTTCTCTCTTCCAAAATGAACAACTTCACATTTTCCCACATTATGTTCCATTTGTCAGTTATTTTCCTACTTCCTTAACTTATGACTATGTCTCGATAAATTGTTTTTATACTGTTCACAACTTGCCCTTCCACCTAGTTTTGTGTTGTCTGCAAACATGATTATAAAACATTCTTTCCTTCTTCCCAGTCATTAATGTATATTGTAAAGAGTTATGGTCTCCGCACACTGGTCACAGGTACCCTTCCCATTTATCTCTCGGCCCCCCCAGGCCCACAAACCTCATTCCTGATGAAGGGCTTATGCCCGAAACGTTGATTCTGCTGCTCCTCGGATGCTGCCTGACCTGCTGTGCTTTTCCAGCACCACGCACTCGACTCTGCATCTGCAGTCCTCACTGTCTCCTAGTTGATTATAACCTCACAATGAAGCTTCTTCCAAGGATGCCAACCTTGAAGAAGTTATCCTCCTCTCTCTACAAGGATCTCAGGGAGTCTCTCTCTCACTGCACCCTCCACCCCCCCCCACCCCCTCCACACAAGTTGTCTCCTCTGCCCTGAAACTCTTCAGCCACGTCCTGAACCAGACTCGCTACCACAGCCACATCTCCTTCCTCAGTACCTGCCTACAGAACCGACTGATCCTGCATGGAATCTAGACTACATTCAGACCAACCAACTTGGACCTAAACAGGATAACCAGTACGTACTACAAATCCAAAACCTTCAGAAACGGTTCTCCTTCTGGATCCTCCGCTCCACACTCACAGCCTTGCATAGCCACCTAATCTCCCTGCAGTCAGTCCGACCTCAGCTGAGGGCCTCAGTCTCCCAGACCTGCAAAGGACCTCTGCTGTTTTACATCCTCAGGAGAATTCACATGCTCAACAAAAGCTTTTTCTTCACCATATCGGACATAAAAGAATGTAAGTTAAACAACCGTTCATGTACCTACCTCAATACTCAGGTATCCTGGACCATTCCAGAACCTTCTCCAGGCCTCTGGAACAGCTCAGATGCCATTAGCCGCCTCAGCCACCACCACCGCGGTGAATGATGACATAATTTCCCCTCCTGCCGCCCCACAAACTGCTGCCACTGCTGACCGTGCCACCTCTGTGATTGCCAGGAAGACACCCACCTCTGCCACCGCCACAAGATCTACCACCACTGGCACCAATGCGATACCTACTCTACATGTCACTCCTGCACCCCTGCAGTTGCCGCCATTTCTGAGACTTCTGTCCCCTGAAATGCCACTCACCTGGACATGGATAGCACCATCGCCGATGTCACTTCCACCACCAGTGACGTTACTCACCAGAACTCAGCCACTGACATCACGCATTACATCACCTCTGCCCCCTCGGGCACTGCCATAGGCTCCACTACCGCCCCCATGGTGACCATCACTTCCATTGGTGATGTCACTCCTGCCCCATAACCACACCCACCCAAGGAGCAGTCTCCGTCCCCACACCCAGCTCCAGCCTCATCCTAGGTCCTAGCTCCCAGCCCTGTCGAGTTTTTACAATACCCCCAGACCTCCCCCTCACTGAGGATGATAGTCCTCAGCAAAGGCTTCACCTTCACCCCTCTATGTTCCTGAATTAAAGAGTTCAAAGCGCGTTGCGATGTTGAACATTTCTTTCGCCACCTACACCTCCGGGCCCACTTTTTCCACCAAGACTCCCAACCACGCACCAAGGATCCCTTCCCTCACCTCCAACACACCCCATCCACCTGGACAACCCATGCTGGCCTGTTACCTGCCCTTGACCTCGTCATTTCAAACTGCCGCAGTGACATAGACTGCCTCAACCTGCCCATCTGCCTCCTCTACTCCAACCTCTCACCCTCACAATGTGCAGCCCCCCCACTCCCTCCGCTCCAACCCCAACATCACCACCAAACCTGCAGACAAGGGGGGCACTGTGGTAATTTGGCGAATTGGTCCTCACCCTCAACAACTTCTCCTTCCAAGTACAATGCATATACTGGTTCCCCGCTGTCATTTCAGGTTCAGACTTCCTGGTATAACTCCAATAAGTTAGTCTGATTTGATTTCCCTTCCATGAAGCTGTGCTGACTCTGTTTGATTAGATTATGATTTTCCAAATGTTCCATTATTACTTCCTTAATAATTCATCCTAATGCTTTTCCAACAATAGATATTAGGCTAACTGACCCATAGTTACATGTTTTTTCAATGGGCTCTGACATTGCAATCCTCTGGTTCTTCCTCAGAATCCAATAATTCCCAGAAAATTACAACCAATGCATCCACTATCTCTGTACTCCCTCGTTTAGGATCCTAGGATACAGGCCATTACCTTTAGCTCCATTAGTTTGTCTAATACAACTTCACTACTGATGGTGATGGTACTTAATTCCTCCCTTGTATTCTTCCATATTAATGAGATGCTAGGATTATCTTGAGTCATAACGTCTGATGCAAAATACCTGCCATTTCCTTGTTCCCCATAACTGTCTGCCCAGATTCACTTTCTAAGGGGCCTGTTATAATGTAGGAATTATGGCAGCTAATTTGCACTCAGTAACGTGATAATAATTAGATCATCAGTGTTTGCTGACATTGGTTATGGGATAAATGATATGCAGGGCACGATTTGAAGTCTTCTGTTCTTGTTTGAATAATATATGTGAACCAGAAAGGATAGGCAGTGACTCAGTGACTCACTTGGGCCCACATCCATTGGTATTTCTGATTGAAGAATTATATGCAGGATCATATAGAGATTTATGATTTGAAAGATGGTCCTGCTGTCACACTACCAGACATCTAGAATTTGAGGTTCGATAACACTTATCAATTACTGAGTATGCATATATTTTCAAGGCTCTTATTATCTTCATACTTCAATTGGGGCCAACTGGCATTTAGAGACATAGACATGTACAGCATGGAAACAGACCCTTTGGTCCAACCCGTCCATGCCAACTAGATATCCCAACCCAATCTAGTCCCACCTGCCAGCACCCAGCCCATATCCCTCCAAACCCTTCCTATTCATATACCCATCCAAATGCCTCTCAAATGTTGCAATTGTACCAGCCTCCACCTCATCCTCTGGCAGCTCATTCCATACATGTACCACCCTCTTTTATATCTTTCCCCTCTCACCCTATACCTATGCCCTCTAGTTCTGGACTCCCCCACTCCAGGGAAAAGACTTCATCTATTTACCCTATCCATGCCCCTCATAATTTTGAAAATCTTTATAAGGTCATCCCTCAGCCTCTGACCTCCAATGAAAACAGCCCCAGCCTGTTCAGCCTCTCCCTGTAGCTCAAATCCTCCAACCCTGGCAACATCCTTGTAAATCTTTTCTGAACCCTTTCAAGTTTCACAACATCTTTCCGATAGGAAGGAGACCAAAATTGCATGCAACATTCCAACAGTGGCCTAACCAATGTCCTGTACAGGTGCAACATGACCTCCCAACTCCTGTACTCAGTACTCTGACCAATAAAGGAAAGCATACCAAACGCTTTCTTCACTATACTATCTACCTGCGAGTCCACTTTCAAGGTGCTATGAGCCTGCACTCCAAGGTCTCTTTGTTCAGCAACACTCCTTAGGATCTTACCATTAAGTGTATAAGTCCTGCTCTGATTTGCTTTCTCAAAATGCAGCACCACGCATTTATCTGAATTAAACTCCATCTGCCACTTCTCAGCCCATTGGCCCATCTGGTCCAGACCCTGTTGTAATCTGAGGTAACCCTCTTCGCTGTCCACTACACCTCCAAATTTGGTGTCATCTGCAAACTTACTAACTATACCCCTCAAGCTCGCATCCAAATCATTTATATAAATGAGAAAAAGTAGAGGACCCAGCACCGATCCTTGTGGCACTCCACTGGTCACAGGCCTCCAGCCTGAAAAACAACCCTCCACCACCACCCTCTGTCTTCTGCCTTTGAGCCAGATCTGTATCCAAATGGCTAGTTCTCTCTGTATTCCATGAGATCTAACCTTGCTCATCAGTCTCCCATGGGGAACCTTGTCGAACACCTCACTGAAGTCCATATGGATCACATCTACTGCTCTGCCCTCATCAATCTTCTTTGTTACTTCTTCAAAAAATCAATCAAGTTTGTGAGACATGATTTCCCACGCACAAATCCATGTTGACTATCCCTAATCAATCCTTGCCTTTCCAAATACATGTACATCCTGTCCCTCAGGATTCCCTCCAACAACTTGCCCACCACCGCGTCAGGCTCACTGGTCTATCATTCCCTGGCTTGTCTTTCTTAAACAGTGGCACCATGTTAGCCAACCTGACAATATACTATAATGGCTAGAAAGAGAAAGAAGGTCAGCACTTTCGTGGTCCAGTCCTTTTGGCCTTGGTAGTATTGTGTAGCAAAGAGATATAATTTATTCACTCTTTGCCACAGTGTGGGATTTCATAATAATTTCAGATCTGTTCCCCCTTATCAAGAAAGAGACTCTATCAAGTTGTGGGCAATATGTGAGATTCTACCACTCAAGAAAGTGAAGTAACTTTTGCTGAACACAATACAAGCCAAAGGGAAGGCAAGTATTTTGGATACAGATCAATAGATTCCCAGGATGCAGCCAGAGTCTCCAGTCAGCCCTCTGTGTCTCTGGTTTTTCATTCCACCTGCACTTTCCTTATTGGCCTGCAATGCTTTTCATTCATATATTTAGTTAATTATCTTTTGGAAGTTAATATTAAATCTGCTTCCACTGTCCTTTCAGGCAGTGTATTCCAGATCGCCCCAACTCATTCTAGATACACTCCTTTCCTCAAGGGGAGTTGATTGGCCAGTGGTATTATTGCTACACTATTAATCTAGAGACCCAGGTAATCTCTGAGGACCTGAGATAGAATCCTGCTGTGGCAAATGGTAGAATTTGAACACAATCGATAAAAAAAATTTGGAACTGGGAGTCTAATGACGACTATGAATCGATTGTTGGGAATAACCCGTCTTCAAAGTTTGGGAGAAGATTTGTAGCTCGGGTGCTCGTTGTAGTGGTTCTGTTCGCCGAGCTGGGAATTTGTCTTGCAAACGTTTCGTCCCCTGTCTAGGTGACATCCTCAGAGCTTGGGAGCCTCCTGTGAAGCGCTTCTGAGCTGGTTCCTCCGGCATTTATAGTGGCCTGTCTCTGCCGCTTCCGGTTGTCAGTTCCAGCTGTCCGCTGTAGTGGCCAGTATATTGGGTCCAGGTCGATGTGCTTGTTGATAGAGTCTGTGGATGAGTGCCATGCCTCTAGGAATTCCCTGGCTGTTCTCTGTTTGGCTTGTCCTATAATAGTAGTGTTGTCCCAGTCGAATTCATGTTGCTTGTCATCTGCGTGTGTGGCTACTAAGGATAGCTGGTTGTGTCGTTTCGTGGCTAGTTGGTGTTCATGGATACGGATCGTTAGCTGTCTTCCTGTTTGTCCTATGTAGTGTTTTGTACAGTCCTTGCATGGGATTTTGTACACTACATTGGTTTTGCTCATGCTGGGTATCGGGTTCTTCGTTCTGGTGAGTTGTTGTCTGAGAGTGGCTGTTGGTTTGTGTGCTGTTATGAGTCCTAGTGGTTGCAGTAGTCTGGCTGTCAGTTCAGAAATGCTCCTGATGTATGGTAGTGTGGCTAGTCCTTTGGGTTGCGGCATGTCTTCGTTCTGTTGTCTTTCCCTTAGGCATCTGTTGATGAAATTGCGAGGGTATCCGTTTTTGGCGAATACCTTGTACAGGTGTTCCTCTTCCTCTTTTTGCAGTTCTGGTGTACTGCAGTGTGTTGTGGCCCTTTTGAATAGTGTCTTGATGCAACTTCGTTTGTGTGTGTTGGGGTGGTTGCTTGCATAGTTTAGGACTTGGTCTGTGTGTGTGGCTTTCCTGTATACCTTTGTGGTGAATTCTCCGTTCGGTGTTCTCTGTACCATCACGTCTAGGAATGGGAGTTGGTTGTCCTTTTCTTCCTCTCTAGTGAATCGGATTCCTGTGAGTGTGGTGTTGATGATCCGGTGTGTGTTCTCTATTTCTGTGTTTTTAATGATTACAAAAGGTGTCATCCACATATCTGACCCAGAGTTTGGGTTGAATTTGCAGTAAGACTGTTTGCTCTAACTTTTGCATTACTGCTTTTGCTATGAATCCAGAGATGGGTGAGCCCATGGGTGTGCCGTTGATTTGTTCGTATATCTGGTTGTTGAATGTGAAGTGTGTTGTGAGGCACAAGTCCAGTAGTTTAAGTATGCCGTCTTTGTTGATAGGTTCAACGTCCTGTTGATCTGTTCTGTATGTCCAGCAGGTTGGCTATTGTTTCTCTGGCTAGGGTTTTGTCGATAGAGGTGAACAGTGCCGTTACATCGAATGAGACCATGGTTTCTTCCTTGTCTATGTGTATATTTCTGATGATGTCCAAGAATTTCTGTGTTGACTGTATTGAGTGTCTGGATCCGCTGATCAGGTGTTTCAGTTTCTGCTGTAGTTCTTTAGCCAGTTTGTGTGATGGTGTCCCTGGTAGTGATACTATGGGTCTGAGTGGGATGTCTGGTTTGTGCACTTTAGGTAATCCATAGAATCTGGGTGTGTTGTTGCTTTCAGGTTTCATTCTTTGTAGATGAAATGTGGTTATCTGTCCGTTTTTTTGTAGATTCCTCAGTGTGTTGTTTATCCTATTGGTGAGCTGTCGGGTGGAGTCAAATTCCCTCTTTTGGTAGATGTTGGTATCTGCAAGTAGTTGTTGTGCTTTTTGGATGTAGTCTGTGTTGTCCAGGATGACCGTCATTCTGCCTTTGTCTGCTGGTAGTATGATTATGTTCTTATCAGTTCTGAGTGAATTTAGTGCTTCCCTCTCCTTGGTGTTGAGGTTATGTGTTTGTCTTTTTCTTGTTATCAGCAGTACGATATTTTGTCTCACTGTTTGTTGTGTCTCTTCTGTCACTCTTAACTGCCCTCTGGGTAATTAGGGACGGACAATAAATGCTGGGCAGCTCATGATGTTTATGTCCCATAAATAAATTATAAAGAAGTCGCGTTTGGTTCTTTTTACCATTTACAGAAGTTATCTAAAATCTGTGATCCCCAATTGCTGACCTTCTTATCACTTCCATGGTATTTAAGTAAATAAAACCCATTAACATTGTCATCCCCTCTGTCAAATCTCTGCTAAACTTTCTCGGCTCTAAGGAGGGCTATCCCTGTTTCTAGGTTTGCGCCTGGGATAAGGGATTCCTCCTTCAATAAGAGGCCAAGTAAATTGGATCTATGCCTTCTGGAGTTTTGGAGAATGGGAGGTGATCTCAGTGAAACATAGAAGATTTTGAAGAGGCTTTGGAGGACAGTCACTGAAGACGTCTTACCAGTTGCTAGGGAATTTAGAACGGGCAACACAGTTTCAAGATAAGAAGTAGATTGCTAAGAATCATTAAGTTCACTGAGGGAGGCAATGACCAAGATGTATTCTCGCTCGACTATTAAACCAGAAAGCCACCTAATGTTCTGGGGATCTGGGTTCAAAACCTATCATGGCAGATGCTGAAATCTGAATTCAATGGAAAAATACCTGGAATTAAGAATCTATGGATGACCACGAAACCATCTCAAATGTGCACCTGGTCCTTCAAGGAAGGAAACCTGCCTCTTCACCTGGTCTGGTCTACATGTGATTCCAGACCCACAGCCATGTGAGTAACTCTTAACTGTCCTCTGAAAGGGCCTAGCAAGCCAATCAATTCAAAGGCAATGAGGGCTAGCAGGAAGCAGATAATGGGGATAAAAGTGTCCTTCTCAGGTGAAGTCACTTCCTGTTCCTTTTCTCAGGGGTTGGTAGGTGGGGTCTAAATTGATGTGTTTGTTGATAGAGTTCCAGTGGTGTTCCTCAAGGGTTGGTAGTGGAACCATAACTTTTCACTTTATACATTAATGATCTAGATAAAGGAACTGAGGGCATTCTGGCTAAGTTTGCAGATGATACAAAGATAGATAGAGGGACAGGTAGCACTGAGGAGGCAGAGAGGCTGCAGAAGGATTTGGACAGGTTAGGAGAATGGACAAAGACGTGGCAGATGGAGTACAACGTGGGCAAATGTGAGGTCATGCACTTTGGTCAGAAGAGTAAAGAGAGATGGACTATTTTCTAAATAGGGAGAAAATTCAGAAGTGTGAAGTGCAAAGAGACTTTGGTGGGGGGGGGGTTCTAGTCCAGCATTTTCTCAAGGTAAACTTGCAGGTTGAGTCAGTCGTTAGGAAGGCAAATGCAATTATGGCATTCATTTTGAGAGGACTTGAATATAAAAACAGGGATGTACTTCTGAGCTCTGTAAGGCTCTGGTCAGACCACATTTGGAGCATTGTGTGCAGTTTTGGGCTCCATGTCTCAGGAAGGACGTACTGGCCCTGGAGTGTGTTTAGAGGAGGTTCACGAGAATGGTCCCAGGAATGAAAAGCTTTACATATGAGGAACATTTGAGGATTTGGATGTAGGTTTGGTCGCTGAGCTGCAAGGTTCATTTCCAGATGTTTCGTTATCCTACCAGGCAACATCTTCAGTGGCATTCCAACTGGAACTCTATCAACAAACACATCAATTTAGACCCCATCTACCAACCCCTGAGAAAAGGAACAGGAAGTGACTTTACCACAGGAAATAGCATCATCACAGGAAATGACATCACCAACCCAAAGAAGCCCAAACATATAAATAGAAAGCAGGAATTTTCAGCATTGCTTCGCCTGAGGCCCACTGAAGACGTTGGAGAATTGACATTTTGGGCATGAGCCCTTCTTCAGGAATCCTGAAGAAGGGGTCATGCCCGAAACGTCGATTCTCCTGCTCCTTGGATGCTGCCTGACCTGCTGCGCTTTTCCAGCAACACATTTTCAGCTCTGATCTCCAGCATCTGCAGTCCTCATTTTCTCCACTGAAGATGTTGCCTAGTAGGGTAATAAAATGTCTGAAAATGTACCTTGCAGCTCAGCTAGCAAACCAATATCCAAAACCTCAACCTGAGCTATAGATCTTCTCAAAACTCACTAGAACATTTGAGGACTCTGGGTTTATACTCAATGGAGATTAGAAGAATGAGGGAAGATCTCATTGAAATTTGCAGAATACTGAATGACTGGACAAGAGTGGATGTTGGAAAGATGTTTCCATTGGTTGGAGAGACTAGGTCCCGAGGGCACAGCCTTAGAGTAAAGGGAAAACCTTTTAGACTGGAGTTAAGGAGAAACTTCTTCAGAGAGTGGGGAATCGATGGAATTCATTGCCACAGAAGACTGTGGAGGCCAGGTCATTAAGTATGTTCAAAACTGAGAAAGATAGGTTCTTGAGTATTAATGGGATGAAGGGTTATAGGGAGAAAGCGGGAGAATGGGGTTGAGAAACTTATGATTGAATGGCAAAGCAGACTTGATAGGCTGAATGGTCTAACTTCTGCTCCTGTGTCTAATGGTGTTATGGTCTTATGGATGGGTGATAAATGCTGGTCAGTTAATGAATAATTTAAAAAAATCTACAATGAGGAGAAATTTCCTACTCTGAGGGTTGTGAGTCTTTGGCATTTCCACATATGTAGGAACAGCAGTAAGTCATTCAGCCCGTCAAGTCTGCTCCATGGCTGATCTGATTATCCTCACCTCTACTTTCCTGTCTGTTCCCTATAACTCTTGATTCCCTTATTGATTAGAAATCTGTCTGTCGCTACTTTGAATACATTTAATGACCCAGCCATAACAACCCCTGTGGTAAAAGATTCCACAGATTCATTACCTTCTTACAGGAGAATTTCATGTTATTTTCAGTCTGCATGTAGCTTCTTACTCTGAGAAGCTGGTTGTAGACTCTCCCACGTGGGTGAACAATCTTCCACGTCTACACTGTCAAATCTTCTGAGAATCTTGCACATTTCAATAAGATCACCTTCCAGATCAAAGAGACCTTGGAGTGCAGGTTCATAGCTCCTTGAAAGTGGAGTCGCAGGTAGATAGGATAGTGAAGAAGGCGTTTGGTATGCTTTCCTTTATTGGTCAGAGTATTGAGTACAGGAGTTGGGAGGTCATGTTGCGGCTGTACAGGACATTGGTTAGGCCACTGTTGGAATATTGCGTGCAATTCTGGTCTCCTTCCTATCGGAAAGATGTTGTGAAACTTGAAAGGGTTCAGAAAAGATTTACAAGGATGTTGCTAGGATTGGGTGATCTCAGCTACAAGGAGAGGCTGAACAGGCTGGGGCTGTTTTCCCTGGAGCATCAGAGGCTGAGGGGTGACCTTATAGAGGTTTATAAAATTATGAGGGGCATGGATAGGATAAATAGGCAAAGTCTTTTCCTTGGGGTCGGGGAGTCCAGAACTAGAGAGCATAGGTTTAGGGTGAGAGGGGAAAGATATAAAAGACACCTAAAGGGCAACTTTTTCACGCAGAGGGTGGTACGTGTATGGAATGAGCTGCCAGAGGATGAGGTGGAGGCTGGTACAATTGCAACATTTAAGAGGCACCTGGATGGGTATATGAATAGGAAGGGTTTGGAGGGATATGGGCCAGGTGCTGGCAGGTGGGACTAGATTGGGTTGGAATATCTGGTCAGCGTGAACGGGTTGGACAGAAGGGTCTATTTCCATACTGTACATCTCTATGACTCTATGACTAAGCACAGACCCCACCTACTCAAACTTTCAGTATAAGACGGTCCCTCCATACCTGGTATCTGCCAGGAGCATGTTCTCTGGACTGCCTCCAATGCCAGTGTAGGAGAAAGTGAGGACTACAGATGCTGGAGATCAGAGCTGAAAATGTGTTGCTGGAAAAGCGCAGCAGGTCAGGCAGCATCCAAGGAGCAGGAGAATCAACGTTTTGGGCATGAGCCCTTCTTCAGGAATATTCTTGACACCTTGACTGCTTTTTGAGTCCAGATACTTTTCACTCAAGAGAATTAAAAGAGGCCAGTGCCAGTGTAGTCTTCCCTAGATAAGGGACCCAAAACTATTTGCAGTATTCCAGCCACAGCCTGATTATGTTTTTAGCAAAACCATACTCCATTCTTTTTGAACTATCTCAGGACGTTGTGGCTGGTCCATCATCCAGTGGTTTCAAGGCAAAGATGGATATATCTTTGGTTTCTTGAGAAATCAAGAGCTAAGGGGAATGGGTGGGAATCAGATAGGAGATTGATCTTGATCAAACTGAATGGTGGAGTAGGTTTCATTGGTCAAATGGTCAACTCCTGCTCCGACTATTTTATATTTTCTTAAGTCTCTTTGGAAATAAAATCTTTCATCATCAGTACCATTCTCATAAATCCCTTCCTGTAGTCTGAGACATCCTTCTACAGCATTGTTATATAAAGGTTCAGCACCATATACTCAATACAAATCTTTATATAACTAATACTCTCCTCACACTAAATAAGCTTGTACCTCACCTACACAATTTTCACACTGGCTTCTTTTAATTCCCTTGAGCGAAAAGTATCTGGACTCAAAAAGCAGTCAAGGGGTCAAGAATATTATTTTACCTTCCCAATTGTTTCATTCTGTTCTCCAGCTTGCAAGCTCCTTTGTCATTGGCATTCTTCCATCTCATAAGATGTGAGTTATGTTGTGGTGGCCAACTCTGAGTTGATGCAGTGCCCATAGCAGAGTCGGCTGCAGAGAAAGACAGTGAGCTGTGAAAGTGCATGATTCACTGGCCTCCCGTCTGCATTGGCCTCTTGTCATAGAAATATTGAAATTAGATTACTTACAGTGTGGAAACAGGCCCTTCGGCCCAACAAGTCCACACCGACCCGCCGAAGCGTATACCACCCAGACCCATACTCCTACATTTACCCCTTCACCTAAAACTATGGACAATTTAGCATGGCCAATTCACCTGACCTGCACATTTTTTTGGATTGTGGGAGGAAACCGGAGCACCCGGAGGAAACCCACGCAGACACAGGGAGAATGTGCAAACTCCACACAGAGAGTCGCCTGAGGCGGGAATTGAACCCAGGTCTCTTTTCAGTCCTTTTCTGACATGACCATTCAGCCCTTCAAAGACCACCCTGCATTCAATATGACCATGTTGATTATCCAACTCTTATATCCTTTTCCCTCCTTACCCTCCATACCTCTCTGTTCCCTTTGGCCCTGAGAAGACAAGAACATAAGAAAGGAATATAAGAGCTAGGATCAGAAGTAGACCATTCAGCCCCTCGAGCCTGTTCCTCCATTGAATGGTTGATCTTACGTCTGACTCAACTCTATTTTCCTGACTGTTCTTCATAATCACCGCCTCCCTCACCTCCATTTATGGTCTAAAAGAGTCCTTCCAGGTAAGACAGAGGATCACCTGCCTCTCCTCCAACCTAGTTTACTGCATCAGGTGCTCCCAATGTGGTCTTCTCTACATTGGGGAGACCAAACATGAACTTAGGGAACGGTTCACCGAGCATCTCAGCCGGGCCCACAGGAGCCAACCAGATCTCCCAGTCACCACCCATTTTAATTCCCCTTTCCAGTCCCTTTCTGACATGACCATTCTTGGCCTCCTCCATCGCCACTGAAAATCAGACCGCAAGTTGGAGGAACAACACCTTATCTTCTGCCTGGACAGCCTACAGCCCAGAGGACTCAACATTGAGTTCTCCAATTCCAAATAACCTCCTTCCCATCCCTCGACTCCATTCCCAGCCCCCTCCCACTCTCTATCACTGCTTCCAGCCACCAACTGGATCCATTGCTTCCATTGACCAACCAGGTTGTACCCTCTACCTGTCTTCACCACCCCCTTTATCTGCAGCTCCCCCCATCCCGCACCCCCAGTCCTGAAGAAGGTTACACCCGAAACATTGACTTCTCCACCTCCTGATGCTGCCTGGCCTGCTGTGTCCTTCCAGCCTCCTGCTTGTCTACTTCATAATCTTTAAACCTGTTACTGATTAAAAATCTATCTCCTCTTAAACTTATTCAGTATTCCAGCATCAACCGCACTCTGGGGGAGCGAATTCCACAGATTCATGGCCCTTTGAGAGAAGTAATTTCTCCCGATCGCTGTTTGAAATTTGCTACTCCTCATCCTAAATGATCACCTCCAGATTGCCCCACACGATGAAGCACCCATTCTACATGTACTTGGTGAATCCCCTTTTGCATCCTATACAACTCAACCATATCTCCTCTCAACTCAAACTATTCTGGCAGTACAGACTAGATGGACTGAAGGGCCTTGCCGTACTATATGACTATTATTGCAGCTCCTTTTGGAAAATATTCAATGTTGTGACGTCTGTGCTCATAAGTGATAACAATGATAAAGGGTTTGACTCATGTGAATAACTAATCTGGCCTACATGTGATTCCAGACCCGCAGTGATGTGGTTGACTCTCAACTGCCCTCTGGGCAAATTAGGGTTGGGAAATAAATGCTGACTTAGCCAGCAGAGCCCGTATCCTGTGCATGAATTTCAAAAAAGAGACAGTGGCAGGAAGGTCAGTAGTCAGAGGATGTGAGATAATTAATTGGTGACAGAACCAGAGACCACTCGAGAAAAGGAAGGTTTCTGCAAAATATTACAATGTACGAGAACATGCTGCCAGTGGAAGCAAATGCAACCACAACTTTGAAAAGCGAATGGGATAACCTTTGAAGGAAAAACATTATAGGCCGATGAGAAAAGAGATATAGAGGTAAACCAGCAGCGAGTCAAATGGCTGAATGCTATAATTGTATTCCATTGAACAGTGTTCAGAACATTGGTCTTCTGTTTGTCTTCCATTCTCAGTCAGCTGTGCTTTTCGAATTTGCTCACCTCTTACAATGCCCCTTCAAACAGCCAACCTCCAGACATTATATCTGCCAGTCACTGTCTCCCAATTGTCAATGTCAATGGCCACCCAGATTTCAGGGGCTCTTCTGGCAAGGGATTGGGTGCTGAGGTGATAGTGACCCAGGGGTACTTGTCTGGCTGTAGTAACTGATGAACGAGGCTGAGGCAGTGCTGATCTCATTGGCTTTGTAATGAGTGCAAACCTCACATCCATTCATATTTCATGCGTAGCTCAGCAATCGCAGAACAATGAGCAGTTAAATGAGTCTCTAACACAATATGTGCATTACACGGCCTCCCTCAGTGCAGGGAACATTTACATGCTAGTTGACATGTGAGTGCTATTGACTGAGCCAAGCTGGCATTTCACTCACAGTGTCCCCGGCAGAGTCCACCAATCTCATTGTAATTAGGTATGATTGATGTCTTGATCATAAATAATCCTGTAAGCAGTAAACTGCTGTTTATAATTTCATTATTTGGACTAAAATCATTCTTTGAGGCACAGGGTAGATTTTTTTCCTGGGAAGACTACGTTTTGGCCAGACACAGAAATTAATCATCAAGATTTTACTGCTTTTCTGAAGAAAGTGCTTTACAAGATTTTAAGTTGCCTTATTGCTGAATAAACAACCCTGTTCGATACCTGCTAACACAAAATCCTAAAGTAGTCCTGGCCATCTGAACAGCAAGTTCAAAAACTGAGGAATCAAATCATCTGGGGATAACACCATCTGTGGTCAACATTTTAATCATTGCACTGAACAACCCAGATCTGTTAGAGTCAGAGAGTAATACAGCATGGAAACAGGCCCTTCGGCCCAAACTGGTCCATGTTAACCATGGTGCCCAATCAGCTAATTCCAATTGCCTACATTTGGTCCATATCCCTCTCAACCCTTCCCATCCATGTCCCTATCCAAATGTTATTGATACGTTTCTACTGTACCTGCCTCAACCACTTTCTCTGGCAGCCCATTCCATATGCGCACCACTCTCTGTGTGAAGAAGTTGCCCCTCAGGTCCTTCTTAAATCATTCCCCTCTCACCTTAAACCTATGCCCTCGAGTTTTTAATTCCCCATCCTTGGGAAAAAGACTATTTATGCTCCTCATGATTTTATACACCTCAATAAAGTCACCCCTCATTCTCCTACATTCCAAGAAATAAAGTCCTATCCTAAAGTAGTCCCGGCCCTATAGCTCAGGCCTTCTTGGGGAAAACTCTGAATAGAAGGATCATGTTACCAATTCCATGTTGAGGCTTGTTTCTGTTACAAGAGGAGGGTGGGAGGGCAGGGTACATGAAATTAATGGCAGTTATATTTTGGATGAAGTATCTTAATTCTAAGGGTCTGTATTCCAACTTGCACCAAATCCCATTCACTTGATACACTATGCTTGTTGACTTGCAATGGATCCTGGTTCATTACCACCTCATTTTAAAATTCATATTTTTTTTATGATATGGAGATGCCAGTGTTGGACTGGGGTGGGCAAAGTCAGAGCTTAAAATGTGTTGCTGGAAAAGCGCAGCAGGTCAGGCAGCATCCAAGGGGCAGGAGAATCGACGTTTCGGGCATAAGCCCTTCTGTTCCTTGGATGCTGCCTGACCTGCTGCGTTTTTCCACGAACATATTTTCAGCTCTGATCTCCAGCATCTGCAGTCCTCACTTTCTCCTGGGCAAAGTCAGAAGTCACATGACACCAGGTTTAGTCCAAAAGATTTGTTTGAAATCACAAGCTTTTGGAATGCAGCGCTTTGAAAGC
The DNA here is from genome assembly GCF_047496795.1 of Chiloscyllium punctatum. NCBI lineage: Eukaryota > Metazoa > Chordata > Chondrichthyes > Orectolobiformes > Hemiscylliidae > Chiloscyllium > Chiloscyllium punctatum. The sequence goes on from NC_092775.1 coordinate 4,466,156, forward strand.
TTGTGAATGAACTATAACCTGGTATTGTGTGACTTCCAACCTCATACTTGCAAGTCCATCCTTGGCTTTTCCCCTCCTCTCCCTGTAATCTCCTCCAGGCCCACAAATCACTGGAACAGCTTCAATTCTTCTGTTTTTATTGGATTTCCTCAATTCCCTTCACCCCACTAAGAAGCTAAGAGCACATGGATTCCAGGGCAATTTGGCAAATTGGATCCCAAATTCACTCAGTGGCAGGAAACCGAGGGGGTGATGGTTGAAGGGTGACGTGGTGACTGGAAGCCGGTGTCCTGTGGTATACAACAAGATTCAGTGCTGGGTTTCTCACTGTTCATTATGTTCTTTAAAGATCTAGACATGAACACAGGAGGTTGACTCAGTAAGTTTGCAGATGACTTGGAAATTGGTGGTAAGGTAAACAGTGAAGAGGAAAGCTCTAGGCTACAGGGTGATATAAAAGAAAAGAAGTCCAGCGCAGGAACAGGCCCTTCGGCCCTCTGAGCCTGTGCTGATCATCATGCCTGAACTAAACTAAAAAACAAACCTTCTGCAATTATTCGGTTCATATCCCCCCAATCATGTAACCATCCAGATGCCTCTTAGATGTAGCCAACGTGCCAGCTTCCACCATCTCTTCTGGCAGTGTGTTCCAGGCTCCTATCACTCTCTCCGTGAAAACCTTCTCTCGCACATCTCCCCTAAACTTTCTCCCTCTTACCTTGAACCTGTCCTCCTTTGTAATTGAAATTGAAACCCTGGGAAAAAGCCTCTGACCATCTACCCTATCTAGGCCTCTCATAATTATGTCACCCTCTATCAGGTCTCCTCTCAGCTGCTGTCTTTCCAGTGAAAACAATCCCAGGTGTGTAAACCTTTCCAAGGCAGGTTGGGCAGATAGAGTGAACAATAGCAAATATAATTTAATCTGGAAAAGTGAGAGGTGAGGCATTTTGGAAGTCTAGCAAGGAAAGAGAGGACACATTGAATGATATGACCTAGCAACTACAGAGGATCACAGGGACGTTGGTGTGCATGTCTATAGATTCTTGAAGGTAGTGGGGCAGATAGCAAAGATGGTTAAGGTGGCAAATGGGATAGTTGGATAATTGAAGACAAGAGGCAGGAGGTTATGATGGAGCTGTAGGTAACATTAGTTGGGCCACAGCTGGAATACCATGTGCAGTTCCGGTCAACAAATTATTGGAAGGATGTGATGGCACAAGAGAGAGTGTAGAGAAGATTTACAAGAATGTTGACTGGGCTAAATCGATTCAGTGATTAAAAGCACCTGGACAGGCTAGGGTTCTTTCCTTCGAGGAGAGAAGGCTGAGGAGGAATGTGGCTGTGGTGTATAAACTTCTAATGTGCACAGATGGGTTGATAAGGAGAAGTTTTGTCCCCTTAGTAGAGGGGTCAATAACCAAACAGGTTAAAGAGCAGGAGGTTCGGAGAGAACTTGTGGAAACACCATTTTGCCTAGATTGTTGTGGGTATCTGGAACTCAGTGCCTGAAAGGGTGGGAGAGGTGGGAACCCTCAAGTCATTTAGGAATCACTCAGATGAGCATTTGAAATGCCATATCACACAGAGCTAATGGCTAAGTGCTGGAAAATGGGATTAGAGTAGCTAGATGTTTGATGAATGATGGGGACATGATGGGCTGAAGGGCCTCTTTCAGTGCTTTAAACATCTTATGAATCTATGACCTCTGGCAACTTGAAGAGTTAATACAAAGAGTGGTCCCACAGAAAATAAATCTGGTAAATTACTGAAAAATAAGGAGCTGGTAATGAATTGAGCAGGTAGTTTGCATTGGTCTCCATTCCAGAGGATACAAGCTACATTCCAGAAATAGCTGTAAACCAAGAAATGATAGGGCAGGAGGAACGTGATAAAATTATAATAGCACTGAGCAAAATGTTGGGCTAACAAATTCCCAGGACCTGATGGACCTCACTGTGGGGTCTTAGAAGAAGTGAGATAGATGATAAGCTGGTTCTCATTTTCCAAAATTCCCTCAATTCAGGAAGGTACCAATAGATTGAAAGATAATGAATGTAATTCCTTCATTCCTTCTTTACAGTCTGGTGAATCCATAGAATTCTTTCCCACTGAGGGTTATTGAGGCTGGGTCATTAAGTGTATTCAAACCTGAGGCAGACAGATTGTAAACTTGACCAGGAAACAAGGGCTATGGGGGAAAGGGAGGAAAATGGAGTTGAGGATTTCAAATGGAGTTGAGGAGTTGGAAAATCTCTCAGAATGGTGAAGCAGACTCGATGGGCTGAATGACCCACTTCTGATCTGACATCTCATATTCAAAAAGGCAAGGAGATAGAAAGCAGGAAATGACAGGGTGGTTTGTTAAACATTAGTCATTGGGAAATTATTAGAAAATATTATTAAAGACATAAGTGCAGGAGCAGCACACTTTGAACAATTCGTGGTAATAAGGCAAAGTCAACATGTTGTTGTGAATTTTGATGAAAAGATGAAATCGCAGTTTGGGGAAGAGACAGAAAGCTTCATGTGGTCTTCCTCCTATTTCTATTCCTGCTGATCCCCTCATTAGGATAAAAAATTCTGAAACTCTCAATTATGTCAAATTGGGACTTTGATCTGTGCAGATTTGAAAAGGGTTGGAAAATGAGGCTGATAATACTCTCCAGCTTGAAAACTGTCAACCAACACAAACAAGAAGGTGACTGAACCCCAAACACTCAGCTCCCAGTTCAACCTCCGCTAGAAAATGGATTCTCCCTGGGGCTCATGACCAATTGAGCAGGTTACAATGCTACGATAATGGAAAAGATTGCCAAACTCTCATACCAAGTCCAGTTTAAAATTCTAAGGGAGATTTACTCAAAAAAACTATGTGCATGAATGGTCAAAAGCACAACTATCAGGAACTAAGAATAGAAAATCAGAGAAAAGTTTGGAGAGATTGTTTTCCCACTCTCAGGTTACAAGGGTAAAGATGGTGAATAATTATCATGGTGATACGCTTTCCTGTGCATGTGCCCCAGGCATAAACTCATTTATTTTTAAAGTGAACAAATAGCAGACAGAAGAATATGTTAGGAATGGGTCAATTTGTAGAGTTAGTACTTAAGTTAGACAAGAGCAGTTTAAGGTGATAATTGAAAAAGTTTATGGAAATATTTTCAGGAGAGACAGAGTTTGGGCCATAGGAATGACATCAATGGATATGGGATTATGTAGGGAAATGGTGGAGAGACCATAAGACTGAAGATGTTAGAAGGATGGGTTAGTAAATTTGTGGACGACACTAAGGACGGTGGAGTTGTGGATAGTGATGAAGAATGTAGTAGGTTGCAGAGAGACAAAGATAGGATGCAGAGCTGGGCTGACAGGTGGCAAATGGAGTTTAATGTGGACAAGTGTGAGGTGATACACTTTGGACGGAGTAATCGGAATGTAAAGTAGTGGGCTAATGTAGATGAGCAGAGAGATCTCGGTGTCCATGTACACAGATCCCTGAAAGTTGCCACCCAGATTGACAGGGTTGTTAAGAAGGCATACAGTGTTTTGGCCTTTATTAATAGAGGGATTGAGTTCTGGAACCAGGAGGTTGTGCTGCAGCTGTACAAAGCTCTGGTACGGCCACACTTGGGAGAATTGTGTACAGTTCTGGTCACCGCATTATAAGAAGAATGTGGAAGCTTTGGAAAGGATTCAGAGGAGATTTACTAGGATATTGCCTAGTATGCAAGGAATGTTTTATGAGGAAAGGCTGAGGGCCTTGAGGCTGTTCTCGTTAGAGAGAAGAAGGTTGAGAGGTGACTTAATAGAGACATACAAGATAATCAGAGGGTTAGATAGGGTGGACAGGGAGAGCCTTTTTCCAAGTATGGGGACGGCAAACACGAGGGGACACAACTTTAAAGTGAGGGGAAATAGGTATAAGAGGTGTGGGAGTGGGTGTGGGAGTGGGAGTGTGTGTGGGAGTGGATGTGGGTGTGGGTGTGGGAATGGCAGTGGGTGTGGGAGTGGGTGTAAGCTTTGGAGTGGATGTAGGAGTGAGTGCGGGAGTGGGTGTGGGAGTGGGTGTAGGAGTGGGACTGGGAGTGGGAGTGGGTGTGGGTGTGGGTGTAGGAGTGGGTGTAGGAGTGGGTGTGGGAGTGGGTGTGGGAGCGGGATCGTGTGTGAGAGTGGGTGCAGGAGTGGGTGTGGGTGTGGGACTGGGTGTGGTTGTGGGAGTGGGTGTCAGAGTCGGAGTGGGTTTGGGAATGGGTGTAGGAGTGAGTGTGGGAGTGTGTGTGGGTGTGGGAATGGATGTGGCTGTGGAAGTGGGTGTGGGTGTGGGAGTGGATGTTGGTGGGGGAGTGGGAGTGTGTGTAGTAGTGGGTGCGGGAGTGGGTGTGGGAGTGGGTGTAGGAGTGGGTATGGGAGTGGGTGTGGGTTTGGGCGTGGGTGTGGGTGTGGGTGTGGGAGTGGGTGTTGCTGTGGGTGTTGCTGTGGGAGTTGGTGTGGGAGTGGGTGTGCGAGTGGCAGTGGGTGTGGGTGTGGGAATGGGAGTGGGAGTAGGAGTGGGTATAGGAGTGCGTGTGGGAATGGATATGGGTGTGGGAGTGGGCCTGGGTGTGGGCGTGGGAGTGGTGTAGGAGTGGGTTTGGGAGTGCGTGTAGAAGTGGGTGTGGAATTTGGAGTATGTGTAGAAGTGGGTGTAGGACTGGGTATAGGAGTGTGCGTGGGAGTGGGTGTGAGAATGGATATGGGTGTGGGAGTGGGCCTGGGTGTGGGAGTGGGAGTGGGTGTGGGAATGGATGTGGGAATGGGTGTGGGAGTGGGAATGCGCGTGGGAGTAGGTGTAGGACTGGGTGTAGGAGTTGGAGTGAGTGCAGGAGTGGGTGTGGGAGTGGGTGTGGGAGTGGGTGTGGGAGTGGGTATAGGAGTGGGTGTGGGTGTGGGAATGGGTGTGGGAATGGGTGCAGGAGTGGTAGTGGGAGTGGGATTGGGTGTAGGTGTGGGAATGGGTGAGGGTGTGGGAGTGGGTGTGTGTGTGGGAGTGGGTGTGGGAATGGGTGTGGCAATGGGAGTGGGAGTGGGAGTGGGTGTAGGAGTGGGTGTGGGAGTGGGATGTGTTTGGGAGTGGGTGTGGGAGTGGGAATGGGTGTGGGAATGGGTGTGGGAGTGGGAGCGGGAGTTGGTGTGGGAGTGGGTGTAGGAGTGGGTGTGGGAATGGGTGTGGGAGTGGGTGTGGGAATGGGTGTGGGAGTGGGAGTGGGAGTGGGAGTGGGTGTGGGAGTGGGCGTGGGAGTGGATGTGGGTGTGGGAGTGGGTGTGGGTGTGGGAGTGGGTGTGGGAATGGGTTTGAGAGTAGGTATGGGAGTGGATGTGGGAGTGGGTGTGGGTGTGGGAGTGGGTGTGGGTGTGGGAGTGGGTGTGGGTGTGTGTGTGGGAGTGGGAGTGGGTGTGGGTGTGGGTGTGGGAGTAGGTGTGGGAATGGGCGTGGGAATGGGTTTGAGAGTAGGTATGGGAGTGGATGTGGGAGTGGATGTGGGTGTGGGAGTGGGAGTGGGTGTGGGAGTGGGTGTAGGAGTGGGTGTAGGAGTGGATGTAGGAGTGGGTGTAGGAGTGGATGTGGGAGTGGGTGTGGGTGTGGGAGTGGGTGTGGGAGAGGGTGTGGAAATCAGAGTGGGTGTGGGATTGTGTGTGGGAGTGGGAGTGGGTGTGGGAGTGGGAGTGGGTGTGGCGGTAGGTGTGGGTGTGGGAGTGGGTGTGGGAATGGGTGTGGGAATGGTGTTGAGAGTAGGTATGGGAGGGGATGTGGGAGTGGATGTGGGAGTGGGAGTGGGAGTGAGAGTTGCATTGGGCGTGAGTGTGTGAGTGGGAGTAGGTGGTGGTTATGTTTGGGAATAGGAGTGCGTGTGGGACTCGGAGTGGATGTCAGTGTGGGAGTCGGTGTGAGAATGGGAGTGGGAGTGGGTGGTAGAGTGCGTGTGGGAGTCTGTGTGGGAGTGTGTTTGGGTGTGGGAGTGAGAGTGGGAGTGGGTGTGTGTGTGGGTGTGGGTGTGGGAGTGGATGTGGATGGGGAAGTGGGAGTGGGTGTAGGAACGGGTGCGGGAGTGGGTGTGGGATTGGGTGTAGGAGTGGGTATGGGAGTGGGTGTGGGTGTGGATATGGGAGTGAGTGTTGGAGTGGGTGTGGGAGCAGTTGAGGGAGTGGGTGTGGGAGTGGGTGTGGGAGTGGGTGTGGGAGTGGGTGTGGGAGTGGGAGTGGGAGTGGGTGTAGGAGTGGGTGTGGGAATGGATGTGGGTGTGGGAATGGGTGTGGGAATGGGTGTGGGAATGGGGTTGAGAGTAGGTATGAGAGTGGATTGGGAGTGGGAGTGGGAGTGGGAGTTGCATTGGGCGTGAGTGTGTGAGTGGGAGTAGGTGGTGGTTATGTGTGGGAATAGGAATGCTTGTGGGACTCGGAGTGGATGTCAGTGTGGGAGTGGAGTGGGAGTCGGTGTGAGAATGGGAGTTGGGGTGCGTGGTCGAGTCGTGTGGGAGTCTGTGTGGGAGTGTGTTTGGGTGTGGGAGGGAGAGTGGGTGTGGGAGTGTGTTTGAGTGTGGGTGTGGGTGTTGATGTAGGTGTGAGAGTGTGTTGGAGTGGAAATGGACGTGGGTGTGGATGTGAGTGTGCTCGTGGGAGTGGTTGTAGATGTGGGAATAGGGGTGTAAGTGGGTGTGGGAGTGGGTGTGGGAGTCGGTGTGGGAGTCGAAGTAGGAGTGGGAGTGGGAGTTGGTGTGGGAGTGGGTGTGGGAGTGGGTGTGGGAGTGGGTGTGGGAGTGGGTGTGGGAGTCAGTGTGGGAGTCGGTGTGGGAGTCGGTGTGGGAGTCGGTGTGGGAGTCGGTGTGGGAGTCGGTGTGGGAGTGGGAGTGGGAGTGGGAGTGGGAGTGGGTGTGGGAGTCGGTGTGGGCGTGGTTGTGGGATTGGGTATGGGAGTGGGAGTGGGAGTGGGAGTGGGAGTGGGAGCAGCCTATTCTCCTCTCCTACTTCCCAATTGATACCGTCCTCATGTCTTGCATGGGCTTAGATAACTGGAGATGTTGTGCAGGTGATGCACAACTCAGCTGAAGTGTAGAAGTGTTTTGAAGATTTCAGTGGCTTTCTTCCATGAGTGATAGAAACACGGGAAGAGGTGTAGGCCATTCAGCCCTTCAGTCCTGCTCCACCATTCAAGATCAAGACTAATACTCCATGGAGTTTCGATGGATGCAGAGGGATCATATTGAAACATAAACAATACTGAATGGCATGAACAGACTAGATGTTGGGAAAATGTTTCTACTGGTAGGGGAGACATAGGAGCCGAGGGCATCATCTCAGAGTAAATGGAGGATCTTTTCAAACTGAGAAAGCGTTGGTGTGGACTTGTTGGGCCGAAGGGCCTGTTTCCACACTGTAAGTAATCTAATCTAAAAGGAGAACTGTCTTCAGCCAGAGAGTGGCGAATCTATGGAATTCACTGCCCAGAAGGCTGTGGAGGCCAGGGCATTGAGTATACTTAAGACTGAAATAGATAAGTTCTTGACTATCAATGAGATCAAGGGTTACAGGGATAAAGCGGGAGAATGGGATTGAGAAACTTATCAGCCATGATTGAATGGCAGAAGAGACTTGATGGGCTGAATGGCCTAATTTGTGCTCCTATGTTTTCTGGTCTTATCATGGCTGGTCTTCCACCCAGAGAAGTTTTGCGAGGTTGATACTAGTTATAGAGGGATTTGTTGATGAGGGGAGGTTAAGGAGATTGAGCTGGTTCTGATTGGAATTTTGAAGAATGAGATGCAACTTTATAAGATTCTTGGGGTTTGATGGTTTGATGGGGTTTGATTCTTGGGGTTTGATGGGGGAGATGAGGTTATTTCCCCTTGTGGAAGGGTCTAGACCTAACAGGTATAACCTGAGTTTAATGGACTGCCCATTTAAGACAGAGTTGAGGAAGAATTTCTTCTCTACAGAAGTGAATCTGTGAAACTCTTTACGACAGAGGCTGGTTTGTGAAGTATATTCACGGCTGAGAGAGACAGACTTTTAGTCAGTAAGGGAATAAGAGGTAAAAAAAGCACGGAAAATGCAGTTGAGGATGATCAGATCAGCCTTGGGCTGATTGAATGTCAGAGCAGATTCAATGGGCTGAATGATCTTCTCCTGCTCCTACACAGAACATAGAACATTACAGTGCAGTACAGGCCCTCCGGCCCTCGATGTTGTGCTGCCCTGTCATACTAATCTGAAACCCATCCCACCCACACTATTCCATGTACGTCCATATGCTTGTCCAATGACGACTTAAATGCACTTAAACTTGGCGAATCTACTACCGTTGCAGGCAAAGCATTCCATACCCTTACCTACTCTCTGAGTAAAGAAACTACCTCTAACATCTGTCTTATACCTATCTCCCCTCACTCTAAAGTTGTGTCCCCTCGTGTTTGCTGTCCCCAAACTTGGAAAAAGGCTCTCCCTGTCCACCCTATCTCACCCTCTGATTATCTTGTATGTCTCTATTAAGTCACCTCTCAACCTTCTTCTCTCTAACGAGAACAGCCTCAAGGCCCTCAGCCTTTCCTCATAAAACATTCCTTGCATACCAGGCAATACCCTAGTAAATCTCCTCTGCACCCTTTCCAAAGCTCCCACATCCTTCTTATAATGCGGTAACCAGAACTGTACACAAAGCTACTTGGATGCTGCCTGAACTGCTGTGCTCTACCAGCACCACTAATCCAGAATCTGGTTTCTAGCATCTGCAGTCATTGTTTTTACCCTGCACACAATACTCCAAGTGTGGCCGTACCAGAGCTTTGTACAGCTGCAGCACAACCTCCTGGTTCCAGAACTCAATCCCTCTATTAATAAAGGCCAAAACACTGTATGCCTTCTTAACAACCCTGTCAATCTGGGTGGCAACTTTCAGGGATCTGTGTACATGGACACCGAGATCTCTCTGCTCATCTACATTCCCAAGAATCTTACCATTAGCCCACTACTTTACATTCCGATTACTCCGTCCAAAGTGTATCACCTCACACTTGTCCACATTAAACTCCATTTGCCACCTTTCAGCCCAGCTCTGCATCCTATCTATGTCTCTCTGTAACCTACTATATCCTTCATCACTATCCACAACTCCACCGTCCTTAGTGTCGTCCACAAATTTACTAACCCATCCTTCTAACATCTTCAGTCTTATGGTCTCTCCACCATTTCCCTACATAATCCCATATCCATTGATGTCATTCCTATGGCCCAAACTCTGTCTCTCCTGAAAATATTTCCATAAACTTTTTCAATCATCACCTTAAACTGCTCTTGTCTAACTTAAGTACCAACTCTACAAATTGACCCATTCCTAACATATTCTTCTGTCTGCTATTTGTTCACTTTAAAAATAAATGAGTTTATGCCTGGGGCACATGCACAGGAAAGCGTATCACCATGATAATTATTCACCATCTTTACCCTTGTAACCTGAGAGTGGGAAAACAATCTCTCCAAACTTTTCTCTGATTTTCTATTCTTAGTTCCTGATAGTTGTGCTTTTGACCATTCATGCACATAGTTTTTTTGAGTAAATCTCCCTTAGAATTTTAAACTGGACTTGGTATGAGAGTTTGGCAATCTTTTCCATTATCGTAGCATTGTAACCTGCTCAATTGGTCATGAGCCCCAGGGAGAATCCATTTTCTAGCGGAGGTTGAACTGGGAGCTGAGTGTTTGGGGTTCAGTCACCTTCTTGTTTGTGTTGGTTGACAGTTTTCAAGCTGGAGAGTATTATCAGCCTCATTTTCCAACCCTTTTCAAATCTGCACAGATCAAAGTCCCAATTTGACATAATTGAGAGTTTCAGAATTTTTTATCCTAATGAGGGGATCAGCAGGAATAGAAATAGGAGGAAGACCACATGAAGCTTTCTGTCTCTTCCCCAAACTGCGATTTCATCTTTTCATCAAAATTCACAACAACATGTTGACTTTGCCTTATTACCACGAATTGTTCAAAGTGTGCTGCTCCTGCACTTATGTCTTTAATAATATTTTCTAATAATTTCCCAATGACTAATGTTTAACAAACCACCCTGTCATTTCCTGCTTTCTATCTCCTTGCCTTTTTGAATATGAGATGTCAGATCAGAAGTGGGTCATTCAGCCCATCGAGTCTGCTTCACCATTCTGAGAGATTTTCCAACTCCTCAACTCCATTTGAAATCCTCAACTCCATTTTCCTCCCTTTCCCCCATAGCCCTTGTTTCCTGGTCAAGTTTACAATCTGTCTGCCTCAGGTTTGAATACACTTAATGACCCAGCCTCAATAACCCTCAGTGGGAAAGAATTCTATGGATTCACCAGACTGTAAAGAAGGAATGAAGGAATTACATTCATTATCTTTCAATCTATTGGTACCTTCCTGAATTGAGGGAATTTTGGAAAATGAGAACCAGCTTATCATCTATCTCACTTCTTTGAAGACCCCACAGTGAGGTCCATCAGGTCCTGGGAATTTGTTAGCCCAACATTTTGCTCAGTGCTATTATAATTTTATCGCGTTCCTCCTGCCCTGTCATTTCTTGGTTCACAGCTATTTCTGGAATGTAGTTTGTATCCTCTGGACTGGAGACCAATGCAAACTACCTGCTCAATTCATTACCAGCTCCTTATTTTTCAGTAATTTACCAGATTTATTTTCTGTGGGACCACTCTTTGTATTAACTCTTCAAGTTGCCAGAGGTCATAGATTCATAAAATGTTTAAAGCACTAAAAGAGGCCCTTCAGCCCATCATGTCCACATCATTCATCAAACATCTAGCTACTCTAATCCCATTTTCCAGCACTTAGCCATTAGCTCTGTGTGATATGGCATTTCAAATGCTCATCTGAGTGATTCCTAAATGACTTGAGGGTTCCCACCTCTCCCACCCTTTCAGGCACTGAGTTCCAGATACCCACAACAATCTAGGCAAAAAGGTGTTTCCACAAGTTCTCTCCGAACCTCTTGCTCTTTAACCTGTTTGTTTATTGACCCCTCTACTAAGGGGACCAAACTTCTCCTTCTCAACCCATCTGTGCACATTAGAAGTTTATACACCACAGCCACATTCCTCCTCAGCCTTCTCTCCTCGAAGGAAAGCAACCCTAGCCTGTCCATGTGCTTTTAATCACTGAATCGATTTAGCCCAGTCAACATTCTGGTAAATCTTCTCTACACTCTCTCTTGTGCCATCACGTCCTTCCAATAATTTGTTGACCAGAACTGCACATGGTATTCCAGCTGTGGCCCAACTAATGTTACCCACAGCTCCATCATAACCTCCTGCCTCTTGTCTTCAATTATCCAAGTATCCCATTTGCCACCTTAACCATCTTTGCTATCTGCTCCACTACCTTCAAGAATCTATGGACATGCACACCAACGTCCCTGTGATCCTCTGTAGTTGCGAGGTCATATCATTCAATGTGTCCTCTCTTTCCTTACTAGACTTCCAAAATGCCTCACCTCTCACTTTTCCAGATTAAATTATATTTGCTATTGTTCACTCTATCTGCCCTACCTGCCTTGGAAAGGTTTACACACCTGGGATTGTTTTCACTGGAGGGGCAGCAGCTGAGAGGAGACCTGATAGAGGGCGCCATAATTATGAGAGGCCTAGATAGGGTAGATGGTCAGAGGCTTTTTCCCAGGGTTTCAATTTCAATTACAAAGGAGGACAGGTTCAAGGTAAGAGGGAGAAAGTTTAGGGGAGATGTGCGAGGGAAGGTTTTCACGGAGAGAGTGATAGGAGCCTGGAACACACTGCCAGAAGAGATGGTGGAAGCTGGCACGTTGGCTACATCTAAGAGGCATCTGGATGGTTACATGATTGGAGGGATATGAACCGAATAATTGCAGAAGGTTTGTTTTTTAGTTTAGTTCAGGCATGATGATCAGCACAGGCTTGGTGGGCCGAAGGGCCTGTTCCTGCGCTGGACTTCTTTTCTTTTATATCACCCTGTAGCCTAGAGCTTTCCTCTTCACTGTTTACATTACCACCAATTTCCAAGTCATCTGCAAACTTACTGAGTCAACCTCCTGTGTTCATGTCTAAATCTTTAAAGAACATAATGAACAGTGAGAGATCCAGCACTGAATCTTGTTGTATACCACAGGGCACAGGCTTCCAGTCACCACGTCACCCTTCAACCATCACCCCCTCGGTTTCCTGCCACTGACTCCCGCACCCACTCCTACACTCACACCAAATTCCACACCCACTCTCACTCCCACCCATTCCCACACCCACACCCACATCCACTCCCACTCCCACACATACTCCCACTCCCTCTCCCACACCCACTCCTACACCCACCACCCACATCCATTCCCACTCCCACACCCACTCCTACACCCACTCCTACACCCACTCCCACCCCCACACCCACTCCCACTCCCAACCCCACTGCCACTCCCACACCCACACTCACACCCACTCCCACACCCACTCCTACACCAACTCCCACACCCACCCCCACACCCACTCCCACACCCACTCCTACACTCACTCCTACACCCACTCCCACACCAACATCCATTCCCACACCCGCTCCCACACCCACACCCACACCCGCTCCCACACCCACTCCCACACCCACACCCACACCCATTCCCACACCCAGTCCCACACCCACACCCACTCCTACACCCACTCCCACACCCACTGCCACTCCCACACCCGCTCCCACACCCACTCCCACACCCACACCCACACCCATTCCCACACCCAGTCCCACACCCACACCCACACCCGCTCCCACACCCAGTCCCACACCCACACCCACTCCTACACCCACTCCCACACCCACTGCCACTCCCACACCCACTCCCACACCCACTCCCACACCCACTCCCACAGCCACACACATGCTCCCACACCCGCTCCCACACCCACTCCCACACCCACTCCCACTCCTAAACCCACACCCGCACCCACACCCACACCAACATCTACACCCACACCTACACCCACACCCACACCCACTCCTACACCCACTCCTACACCCACACGCACACCCACACCCACTCCCATTCCCACTTCCACACCCACTCCCAACACAAACTCCCAATCCCACACCCACTCCTACACCCAATCTCACTGCCACTCTCACTCCTACATCCATCCCCCACAGCCACTCCCACACCCATTCCCACTCCCATTCCCACACCCACACCCACACCCACACCCACTCCACTCCCACTCCCACTCCCACACCCACTCCCACACCCATTCCCACTCCCACACCCATTCCCACTCCCACTCCCACTCCCACTCCCACACCCACACCCACACCCACTCCATTCCCATTCCCACTCCCACACCCATACCCACACTCCACCCACTCCGACACTCCACCCACTCCTACACTCACTCCTGCTCCCACTCATCCACACACACCCACTCACACTCCCACTCCCGCTGCCATTCCCACTGCCACTCCAACACCCACTCCCACTCCTACACCCACTCCCACACCCACTCCCACACCCACTCCCACTCCTACACTCACTCCCATTCCCATACCCACTCCCACTCCCACCGCCACTCCTTCACCCACTCCCACTCACACTCGTACACCCACTCCCACACCCACACCCACTCCCACACCCACTCCAACACCCACTCCCACTCCTACACCCATTCCCATTCCCATACCCACTCCCACTTCCACCGACATTCCTACACCCACTCCCACACCCACTCCTACACCCACTCACGCAACCTCTCCGACACCTAAACCCACTCCTACACCCACTCCCACTCCCACTCCCACACCCACTCCTACACCCACTCCGACTCCTATACCCACTCCCACTCCCACTCCCACACCCACTCCCACACCCACTCCTACACTCACTCCTACACCCACTCCCACACCAACATCCATTCCCACACCCGCTCCCACACCCACACCCACACCCGCTCCCACACCCACTCCCACACCCATACCCACACCCATTCCCACACCCAGTCCCACACCCACACCCACTCCTACACCCACTCCCACACCCACTGCCACTCCCACACCCACTCCCACACCCACTCCCACACCGCTCCCACAGCCACACACATGCTCCCACACCCGCTCCCACACCCACTCCCACACCCACACCCACACCCATTCCCACACCCAGTCCCACACCCACACCCACTCCTACACCCACTCCCACACCCACTGCCACTCCCACTCCCTCTCCCACACCCACTCCTACACCCACCACCCACATCCATTCCCACTCCCACACCCACTCCTACACCCACTCCTACACCCACTCCCACCCCCACATCCACTCCCACTCCCAACCCCACTGCCACTCCCACACCCACACTCACACCCACTCCCACACCCACTCCCACACCCACTCCCACACCCACTCCTACACTCACTCCTACACCCACTCCCACACCCACACCCACTCCTACACCCACTCCCACACCCACTGCCACTCCCACACCCACTCCCACACCGCTCCCACAGCCACACACATGCTCCCACACCCGCTCCCACACCCGCTCCCACACCCACTCCCACTCCCACTCACACTCCCACTCACACTCCTACACCCAGTCCTACACCCACACCCGCACCCACACCTACACCCACACCCGCACCCACACCTACACCCACACCCGCACCCACACCTACACCCACTCCCACACCCACTCCCACACCCACTCCCACTCCTAAACCCACACCCGCACCCACACCCACACCAACATCTACACCCACACCTACACCCACACCCACACCCACTCCTACACCCACTCCTACACCCACACGCACACCCACACCCACTCCCATTCCCACTTCCACACCCACTCCCAACACAAACTCCCAATCCCACACCCACTCCTACACCCAATCTCACTGCCACTCTCACTCCTACATCCATCCCCCACAGCCACTCCCACACCCATTCCCACTCCCATTCCCACACCCACACCCACACCCACACCCACTCCACTCCCACTCCCACTCCCACACCCACTCCCACACCCATTCCCACTCCCACACCCATTCCCACTCCCACTCCCACTCCCACTCCCACACCCACACCCACACCCACTCCATTCCCATTCCCACTCCCACACCCATACCCACACTCCACCCACTCCGACACTCCACCCACTCCTACACTCACTCCTGCTCCCACTCATCCACACACACCCACTCACACTCCCACTCCCGCTGCCATTCCCACTGCCACTCCAACTCCTATTCCCACTCCCACTCCTACACCCACTCCCACACCCACTCCCACACCTACTCCCACTCCCACTCCAACACCCACTCCCACTCCTACACCCACTCCCACACCCACTCCCACACCCACTCCCACTCCTACACTCACTCCCATTCCCATACCCACTCCCACTCCCACCGCCACTCCTTCACCCACTCCCACTCACACTCGTACACCCACTCCCACACCCACACCCACTCCCACACCCACTCCAACACCCACTCCCACTCCTACACCCACTCCCATTCCCATACCCACTCCCACTTCCACCGACATTCCTACACCCACTCCCACACCCACTTCTACACCCACTCACGCAACCTCTCCGACACCTAAACCCACTCCTACACCCACTCCCACTCCCACTCCCACCGCCACTCCTACACCCACTCCCACTCCCACTCCCACACCCACTCCTACACCCACTCCGACTCCTATACCCACTCCCACTCCCACTCCCACACCCACTCCCACACCCACTCCTACACTCACTCCTACACCCACTCCCACACCAACATCCATTCCCACACCCGCTCCCACACCCACTCCTACACCCACTCCCACACCCACTCCCACACCCACTCCCTCTCCCACTCCCACACCCACTCCCACCCCCACCCCCACCCCCACTCCCACTCCCACTCTCACTCCTACACCCCACCCACTCCTACACCCACTCCTGCTCCCACTTCCACACGCACTCCTACACCCACTCCTACACCCACTCCTACACCCACTCCTACACCCACTCCCACACCCAATCCTACACCCACACCCACACCCACTCCCACACCCACTCCGAATCTCACTCGTACACCCACCCCCGCTCCCACTCCCACACCCACTCCCTCTCCCACTCCCACTCCCCCTCCCCCTCCATTGCCCACACCCACTCCCAAACCCACCCCCACCCCCACTCCCACTCCCACTCCTACACCCACTCCGAATCTCACTCCTACTCCCACTTCCACATGCACTCCCACACCCACTCCTACACCCACTCTCTCACCCACTCCTACACCCACTCTCTCACCCACTCCTACACCCACTCCTTCAACCACTCCCACATCCACTCCTATACCCACTCCCACGCCCATTCCTACACCCACCCCACACCACTCCCACACCCACTCCGAATCTCACACCTACACCCACTCCCTCTCCCACTCCCACACCCACTGCCACACCCACTCCCACACCCACTCCCACTCCCACTCCTACACCCACTCGCACACCCACGCCTACACCCAATCCAACACCCACTCCCTCACCCACACCCACTCGCAAACCTACACCCACTCCTACACCAACTCCCACTCCCACAACCACTCTCAATCCCACTCCTACACCCACTCCCACTCCCACACCCACTCCCGCTCCTACACCCACTCCCACTCCCCCTCCCCCTCCATTACCCACACCCACTCCCAAACCCACTCCCACACCCACTCCCACACCCACTCCCACTCAAACATGCACTCCCACACCCCACCCACTCCTACACCCACTCCTACACCCATTCCCACTCCCACTCCCACTCCCACTCCCACACCCAATCCTACACCCACTCACACTCACACTCCCACTCACACTCCTCCACCCACTCCCACACCCATTCCTACACCCACACCCACACCCACTCCCGCACCCACTCCGAATCTCACTCCTACACCCACTCCCACACCCACCCCAATCCCCACTCCCACTCCCACTCTCACTCCTACACCCGCTCCCACACCCATTCCTACACCCACACCCACACCCACTCCCACACCCACACCCACTCCCACACCCACCCCCACTCCCACTCCCACTCTCACTCCTACACCCGCTCCCACACCCATTCCTACACCCACACCCACACCCACTCCCACACCCACTCCCTCTCCCACTCCCACACCCACTCCCACACCCACCCCCACTCCCACTCCCACTCTCACTCCTACACCCGCTCCCACACCCACACCCACTCGCAAACCTACACCCACTCCTACACCGACTCCCCCTCCCACTCCCACAACCAGTCTCAATCCCACTCCTACACCCAGTCCCACACCCACTCCCACACCCACTCCCACTCCTACACCCATTTCCACTCCCACTTCCACACCCACTCGCACACCCACTCCTATGCCCACTCCTACACCCAATCCCACACCAACTCCTTCACCCACTCCCACACCCACTCCTACACCCACACCCTCACCCACTCCCACACCCACTCCGAATCTCACTCCTACTCCCACTCCCGCTCCCACTCCCACACCCACTCCCACACCCACTCCCACTCCTACGCCCACTCCCACTCCGAAACCCACTCCCACACCCACTCCTTCACCGACTCCCACTCCCACTCCCACTCCCACTCCCACACCCACTCCCACACCCACTCCGAATCTCACTCCTACTCCCACTCCCGCTCCCACTCCCACACCCACTCCCACTCCCACTCCCACTCCTACGCCCACTCCCACTCCGAAACCCACTCCCACACCCAATCCTTCACCCACTCCCACACCCAATCCTTCACCCACTCCCATTCCTAAACCCACTCCCACACCCAATCCTTCACCCACTCCCACTCCTACACCCACTCCCACACCAACTCCTTCACCCACTCCCACACCCACTCCTACACCCACACCCACACCCACTCCCACACCCACTTCGAATCGCACTCCTACTCCTACTCCCGCTCCCACTCTCAATCCCACTCCTCCACCCAATTCCACACCCACTCCTACACCCACTCCCATTCCCACTCACACTCCTACACCCACTCCCACACCCAAGCCTTAACCCACTCCCACTCCTACACTCACTCCTACATCCACTCCCACTCCCACTCCTTCTCCTACACCCACTCCTACACCCATTCCCACTCTCACTCCCACACCCACTCCCACACCCACTCCTACACCCACTCTCTCACCCACTCCTACACCCACTCCCACACCAACTCCTTCACCCACTCCCACACCCACACCCACACCCACTCCTACACCCACACCCACACCCACTCCTACACCCACTCTCTCACCCACTCCTACACCCACTCCCACACCAACTCCTTCACCCACTCCCACACCCACACCCACACCCACTCCCACACCCACACCCACTTCGAATCTCACTCCTACTCCCACTCCCGCTCCCACTCCCACACCCACTCCGAAACCCACTCCCACACCCACTCCTACACCGACTCCCACTCCCACTACCACACCCACTCCCACACCCACTCTCAATCCCACTCCTCCACCCAATTCCACACCCACTCCTACACCCACTCCCATTCCCACTCACACTCCTACACCCACTCCCACACCCAAGCCTTCACCTACTCCCACTCCCACACCCACTCCCACTCCCACTCCCACTCCTATACCCAGTCCTACATCCACTCCTACACCCACTTCCACACCCACTCCTACACCCTACACCCACTCCCACTCCCACTCATACACCCAGACCCACTCCCACACCCACACCCACTCCCACTCATACACCAAGTCACTCCCACCCCTACCCACTCCAACATCCTCTTTTACCTCGTACTCCCACTCCCACTCCCACACCCACTCCTACACCCACTCCCACATCCACTCCCACTCCCATTCCCACTCCCACTCCCACACCTACACCCACTTGCACACTCACTCGCACTCCTATGCCCACTGCCATCCCACACCCACATGCACACCCACATCCACTCCCTGTCACACACCTATACCACACCCACACCCACTACCACACCCACTCCTACTTCCACACCCACCCCGAAACCCACTCCCACACCCACTCCCACACCCACTCCTACACCGACTCCCACTCCCACTACCACACCCACTCCCACACCCACTCTCAATCCCACTCCTCCACCCAATTCCACACCCACTCCTACACCCACTCCCATTCCCACTCACACTCCTACACCCACTCCCACACCCAAGCCTTCACCTACTCCCACTCCCACTCCCACTCCTATACCCAGTCCTACATCCACTCCTACACCCACTTCCACACCCACTCCTACACCCACTCCCACTCCCACTCATACACCCAGACCCACTCCCACACCCACACCCACTCCCACTCATACACCAAGTCACTCCCACCCCTACCCACTCCAACATCCTCTTTTACCTCGTACTCCCACTCCCACTCCCACTCCCACACCTACACCCACTTGCACACTCACTCGCACTCCTATGTCCACTGCCATCCCACACCCACATGCACACCCACATCCACTCCCTGTCACACACCTATGCCACACCCACACCCACTACCACACCCACTCCTACTTCCACACCCACTCCGACACCCACACCCCTCCAACTCCCACACCCACTCCGTCTCCCATTTCTATGACCACACTCATACCCACTCCCACACCATTCTCCCTTCCAATCCCACTGGCCCCCTCTACCCTGTGTCTAAAACGATGTGCCAAATCCAGCCCGCATTAACCGCACCCTGGATATCATTCGCTAATTCTGAGCAGGAATTCCATGCTCATATGTTAATGGCAATCTGATTGATTGCCAGTGCCAACAGTGTCACAGTGCTGGGAGCTGGGTAGTGGGCACTGATGGTACTGCAGGAAGCCATGGAATCCTGGGACTGGGTAATTTGGGGGCATTTGGCAGGAAGAACTAGACCAGGTTGGTGCAGGGTGGGTTGGTGAGGGGGTGCTTTGGAAAGCAAGTGAGTGGTAATGAAGAAAAGCTCCATTTGGTTGGAGTAGGGGGTACAGTGAGGGGGTGCCAGCATTGAACAAAGGGTACTCCACGGATATTGTATAATGCTAACATCAAGCTTCTCAAAACCTTTTCCAAATACAGGCTTCCCAATCCTGCCTAGCTGTCCAGACCAATCGTCATTCAGTCTGTTATTGGGGTCAATTGAACTTTTAATGAAACCCAGTTGATTCCTTATTATTTATTGTAATATGGCCGGGGATCCGCTAACCTCCCATCTTCATCATTACGGAGATGACCCAGGGTTAGAGTTGAAAGGTCATGGACTTGCCTCCAACCTATAACATCAGGGTGGGTGGGATTAAAAAATCTAACCCTCGGTCCTTGTCGGTACAATTGACAGCTAAAGAGACAACGTACATTTATCCAGTGACTTTCCCAACCTCAGGACTTTCACTCTTCACACTAAATAAAGTAGCTTTGCAGTACTGTTTAATGTAGGCACAACATCCAACTGCATACAGCAAGACCCCACAAGCAGCAAAGAGACAATGGCCCAGGTTGAGGTGTTTTCCCAGATGACCACTCCTGGCACCTTGGAGTTTTTGTCCCTCTCCCGGTTTATAGAACTGGGGAAGGATTGTTTGAGGTGGTTCAATCCCTCCTTGTCTTTGTTTTGTCTTGGGTCTATCTAGAGATTAGCTGTAGAAGTATCTGCTGAAGAGACTGTATTCTGAGAACAAGAGTTTTTTTTCACAATAGCAATAAGAACAATTCTATTTGATTGGGTATAATGACTGGGACTTTCAGGAGCTGATCCAGACCCATGTGCTCCCTCTGAAAGCTCGAGAACAACTTGTTATGTCCAGCCTCAGACTGTGTGTGATATCAGTAGAATGGGTAAAGTCAGTATAACATGAACATTAATACCTTCCAAACCATTACTTTATACAGCACCGATATTTTAATGATGTTAGTTAATATTACCAAGAGGCAATGGCCTAGTGATGTTACCTCTGGACTGTTAATCCAGAGATCCAGAATGTTCTGGGAACCCGGGTTTGAATCCTGCCATGCCCATGGTGGGAGTTGAATTCAATAAATACCTGAAATTAAGAGTCTCATGGCCATGAAATGACAGTTGGAAAAACCCATCTGGTTCACTCATGTCTTCGAAGGTAGGATACTGCCATCCTTACCTGGTCTGGCCCACATGTGACTCCAGACCCACAGCAATGTGGTTGACTCTTAACTGCCCTCTGGGTAATAAATGCTGGCCTAGATTGAGATGCACACATCCTGTAAATGAATAAAGAAGTTAAAAGATAAATATTGACTCAGGTCAGCAGGAAGAATTCCCCCTAGATAATACCTTTCATGTAAAAGAAGTGTTAAAGTCACCATAAGGTTGCTCTCTGATTGGAGAAAGATGACCTGGTGGTGGTTTAACCTGAAGGTCACCATGTCCTAGGAGAAAGGTGAGCCCTTCATAGTAACTTCAGCCAGGGTTGGGAATTGGTGTCACATTGTATCGCAACCCAGATTGAGCTAAGCGACCTCCCCATTGTGTGACGTGAGGGGAAAATGGAATCCATGTTTAATATCTCACACAAAATGGCAGCAATAACAGTGCAGCACACCCACAGTACTCTCACTGGATTATCATCTTAGATTCTGGGCTCACAGAGTGCAGGTTAGAGGCAGGATTTGTATCGTAACCATAGCTGGCACACAACACTCTGCTTGAAATATTGAAGTCATAAGATCTGAAAAATCTAAAGGAAAAATGATTCCAACTTGAAACCTTGAAAATAACATGAGTTATGCTGGCCCAGCATTAGAACTGGGAAACTTAATCACATCAAATGACACAGAATTACAGAAACTGCACATTCAGCCAAATTAATCCATCAAATGTTTAAGCTCCACAGAAGTCTCTCCTACTCCTCTTTGGGGAGGTAAAAACAATGACTACAGATGCTGGCAACCAGATTCTGGATTAGTAGTGCTGGAAGAGCACAGCAGTTCAGGCAGCATCCGAGGAGCAGTAAAATCGATGTTTCGGGCAAAAGCCCTTCATCAGGAATAAAGACAGTGAGCCTGAAGCGTGGAGAGATAAGCTAGAGGAGGGTGGGGGTGGGGAGAAAGTAGCATAGAGCACAATAGGTGAGTGGGGGAGGGGATGAAGGTGATAGGTCAGGGAGGAGAGGGTGGAGTGGATAGGTGGAAAAGGAGATAGGCAGGTAGGACAAGTCCGGACAAGTCATGGGGACAGTTACTGAGCTGGAAGTTTGGAACTAGGGTGAGGTGGGGAAAGGGGAAATGAGGAAACTGTTGAAGTCCACATTGATGCCCTGGAGTTGAAGTGTTCCGAGGCGGAAGATGAGGCGTTCTTCCTCCAGATGTCTGGTGGTGAGGGAGCGGCGGTGAAGGAGGCCCAGGACCTCCATGTCCTTGGCAGAGTGGGAGGGGGAGTTGAAATGCTAGGCCACAGGGCGGTTTGGTTGATTGATGCGGGTGTCCCGGAGATGTTCCCTAAAGCCTCCGAGCTTACTTTCACAATCAGGACTCCCGCCCACCTTCCAAGGACCCCTTCGCCCACCTCCAACACACTGCATCCACCTGGACACCCCGCGCTGGCCTATTACCTGCCCTCGAACTCTTCATTTCCAACTGCCGCCGGGACATTAACTGCCTCAATCTGTCTACCCCCCTCCCCCACTCCAACCTCTCACCCTCACAACGCGCAGCCCTCCAATCCCTCTGCTCTAATCCCGACCTCACCATTAAGCCAGCGGATAAAGGGGGTGCAGTGGTAGTCTGGCGCACTGACCTCTACACCACTGAAGCCAAACGCCAACTCGAGGACACCTCTTCCTACCGCCCCCTCGACCATGACCCCACCCCCCATCACCAAACCATCATCTCCCAGACCATACAGAACCTCATCACCTCAGGAGATCTCCCACCTACAGCTTCCAACCTCATAGTCCGGGAACCCCGCACTGCCCGGTTCTACCTCCTTCCCAAGATCCACAAGCCTGACCACCCTGGCCGACCCATTGTCTCAGCATGCTCCTGCCCCACTGAACTCATCTCTACCTACCTTGACACTGTCCTATCCCCCCTAGTCCAGAAACTCCCCACATACGTTCGAGACACCACCCACGCCCTCCACCTCCTCCAAGACTTCCGTTTCCCCGGCCCCCAACACCTCATCTTCACCATGGATATCCAATCCCTCTACACCTCCATCCACCATGACCAGGGCCTCCAAGCCCTCCGTTTTTTTCCTCTCCAGACGTCCCCAACAGTACCCTTCCACTGACACTCTCATTCGTTTGGTCGAACTGGTCCTCACCCTTAACAATTTCTCCTTCGAACCCTCCCACTTCCTCCAGACCAAAGAGGTAGCCATGGGCACACGTATGGGGCCCAGCTATGCCTGTCTCTTTGTTGGCTATGTAGAACAGTTGATCTTCCGTAATTACACCGGCACCACTCCCCACCTCTTCCTCCGCTACATTGATGACTGCATTGGTGCCACCTCGTGCTCCCGCGAGGAGGTTGAGCAATTCATCAACTTCACCAACACATTCCACCCTGACCTTAAATTTACCTGGACCATCTCTGACACCTCCCTCCCCTTCCTGGACCTCTCCATCTCCATTAATGACGACCGACTTGACATTGACATTTTTTACAAACCCACCGACTCCCACAGCTACCTGGATTACACCTCTTCCCACCCTACCTCCTGCAAGAATGCCATCCTGTATTCCCAATTCCTCCGCCTCCACCGTATCTGCTCCCAGGAGGACCAGTTCCACCACAGAACACACCAGATGGCCTCTTTCTTAAGAGACCACAATTTCCCTTCCCACGTGGTTAAAGATGCCCTCCAATGCATCTCGTCTACATCCCGCACCTCCACCCTCAGACCCCACCCCTCTAAACGTAACAAGGACAGAATGCCCCTGGTGCTCACCTTCCACCCTACCAACCTTCGCATAAACCAAATCATCCGCTGACATTTCTGCCACCTCCAAACAGACCCCACCACCAGGGATATATTTCCCTCCACCCTCCACACCCCTTTCCGCTTTCCGCAAAGACTGTTCCCTCCGTGACTACCTGGTCAGGTCCACGCCCCCCTACAACCCACCCTCCCATCCTGGCACCTTCCCCTGCCACCGCAGGAACTGCAAACCTGCACCCACACCTCCTCCCTCACCTCCATCCAAGGCCCTAAAGGAGCCTTCCACATCCATCAAAGTTTTACCTGCACATCCACTAATATCATTTATTGTATCCGTTGCTCCCGATGCGGTCTCCTCTACATTGGGGAGACTGGACGCCTCCTAGCAGAGCGCTTTAGGGGACATCTCCGGGACACCCGCACCAATCAACCACACTGCCCTGTGGCCCAACATTTCAACTCCCCCTCCCACTCTGCCGAGGACATGGAGGTCCTGGGCCTCCTTCACCGCCGCTCCCTCACCACCAGACGCCTGGAGGAAGAACGCCTCATCTTCCGCCTCGGAACACTTCAACCCCAGGGCATCAATGTGGACTTCAATAGTTTCCTCATTTCCCCTTCCCCCACCTCACCCTAGTTCTAAACTTCCAGATCAGCACTGTCCCCATGACTTGTCCTACCTGCCTATCTTCTTTTCCACCTATCCACTCCACCCTCCTCCTTGACCTATCACCTTCATCCCCTCCCCCACTCACCCACTGTACTCTATGCTACTCTCTCCCCACCCCCACCCTCCTCTAGCTTATCTCTCCACCCTTCAGGCTCTCTGCCTCTATTTCTGATGAAGGGCTTTTGCCTGAAACATCGATTTTACTGCTCCTTGGATGCTGCCTGAACTGCCGTGCTCTTCCAGCACCACTAATCCAGAATCCTACTCCTCTCCAGTCCATCCTGTCAATATTATCTACCTCCCCTCTCATACACATCCCGAGCACCCCCCTGTATAACATTGGTGTGACTGAACCATGCCACTCCCTGGGGGAGTGATTTCCTCTTTGTGCAAACGTGTTTGACCTGAACTCTCCATTGCTCTTGTTGGTGAGTGTATTTGTGGCCTTTATAAGTCTGGTTTAGGAGCTCGTCCAAATCTTGACTATTGTTGAGAAAACAGGCACATTTAGTCGAACCTTTTCAACTTACATTCAGAATGACAGAATTTCAGAGTCTCAGAATTATTATTCTTTAGAAAGAGGCAATTCAGCCCATCGCCTCCTATTGCCTTGTGCTAATTTCCTGCCTTTTCCCCATATCCCTTGCACATTATTTCTTTCCAAATAACCAGCCAATGCCCCTCTTGAATGTCTTATGTGAACAGGTTTCACCATATTTGGAGGCAGTGCAGGTCCCTTATTTCATTTGTACGTGACTATATATCTACATCCTCTGGTACTTGTACCTTTAACAACCAGGAACAGTGCACAGGAGAGCAAGCCCTCGTGGGGACAATGAGCCCAGTGCGGGGGGAGAGTGACATCAGTGCAGGGGGAGAGCCCAGTGTAGGGGGAGAGTGAGCCCAGTGCAGGGGGTGAGTGAGCCCAGCGCAGGGGGAGAGTGAGCCCAGTGCAGGGGGAGAGTGAGCCCAGTGCGGGGGGAGAGTGACATCAGTGCAGGGGGAGAGTGAGCCCAGTGCAGGGGGAGAGTGAGCCCAGTGCGGGGGGAGAGTGAGCCCAGTGCGGGGGGAGAGTGACATCAGTGCAGGGGGAGAGTGAGCCCAGTGCGGGGGGAGAGTGACATCAGTGCAGGGGGAGAGTGAGCCCAGTGCAGGGGGAGAGTGAGCCCAGTGCAGGGGGAGAGTGAGCCCAAAGAGGAGGAAGAGTGAGTCCAGTGCGTGGGGAGAGTGAGCCCAGCGCAGGGGGAGAGTGAGCCCAGTGCAGGGGGAGAGAGAGCCCAGTGCAGGGGGAGAGAGAGCCCAGTGCAGGGGGAGAGAGAGCCCAGTGCAGGGGGAGAGTGAGCCCAGTGCAGGGGGACAGTGAGCCCAAAGAGGAGGAAGAGTGAGTCCAGTGCGTGGGGAGAGTGAGCCCAGTGCGTGGGGAGAGTGAGCCCAGCGCAGGGGGAGAGTGAGCCCAGTGCAGGGGGAGAGAGAGCCCAGTGCAGGGGGAGAGAGAGCCCAGTGCAGGGGGAGAGTGAGCCCAGTGCAGGGGGACAGTGAGCCCAAAGAGGAGGAAGAGTGAGTCCAGTGCGTGGGGAGAGTGAGCCCAGCGCAGGGGGAGAGTGAGCCCAGTGCGGGGGGAGAGTGACATCAGTGCAGGGGGAGAGTGAGTCCAGTGCGGGGGGAGAGTGACATCAGTGCAGGGGGAGAGTGAGCCCAGTGCGGGGGGAGAGTGACATCAGTGCAGGGGGAGAATGACATCAGTGCAGGGGGTGAGTGAGCCCAGTGCGGGGGGAGAGTGAGCCCAGTGCGGGGGGAGAGTGACATCAGTGCAGGGGGAGAGTGAGCCCAGTGCGGGGGGAGAGTGACATCAGTGCAGGGGGAGAGTGAGCCCAGTGCGGGGGGAGAGTGACATCAGTGCAGGGGGAGAGCATGCCCAGTTGGGCAAAAGCCCAGTGTGGAGTGACTGCAGGCCCATGGCTATGGAGGGACTGTAATGTTGAACATTTAACTGTATTTCTTTATCTTGTTATATTATACCCAGTTACCTTCGTACCTAAGATGGCGACTTGAATACTTTTCACTTTGCTCCTGTAACTCTTTACTTGAATTCATCTGCCAATAAAACCTAATTCTAATTCTTCTCTGTACTAACACTCTCGTGATTTTGAAAACATCTGTCAAATTTCTTCTCAGCCTTCTACTTTCCAAACAGAACAATCCCAACTTCTTCAATTTATCCCCATCACTGAAGTTTCTCATTCTTGTGAATCTAATGCATTCCAATCTTTCCAAGAATGTGATTTCCAGAATTGAGCCCATTACCTCAGCTGAGATCTGACTTGTATCTTGTACCAGATAAACATCATGTCCCCACCTCTTGTACTTTATACCTCTACTATTACAGTCAGACACGATATACTCATTAAGACAATTTTGAAGAAATACCAAATTAAAGGGAAAACACAACATTTATACCATTCAACAGGAGCGTGCTGATTGGGTAGCAAGTGGATTCTGATTGGCAGAGGCATGGCATGGGAAATGCACCAGTTAATGATGACTAACAATTAACTTCCAGGCTTTGCTTGAATTTTATATCAGGATGGTTGACTCTGATTGGTGAAGGCATTGCCAGGAAAAGGAACAAACGTACAGTTGTCAACTATTTCAGTAAGTCAAAACAGTTACAATGCATGTAAACTTTTTTTCCATCTGTAAGGAACATGGCCTTGTGTATTTACACATGTACCTTCCAGGACACACAAGTAACTAATAATCCTAAATTCAAATCACTTTGGTGCAAATATCCTTTTATAATTTTAACGCCATCAATCTGGTCACATCTCAGCCTTCTTTTGTCAAATGTAAAGATCCACAGCCTGTTCAGTATTTCCTGCAAGTTAATTATTCCTGCTTATGTTTCTCCTTTAGAAGTACAGAAGCATCTATTAGTCTGGTACAGACATGAACTTTGAATTATGTTCTTGCATGATGGGTCCCAGAGCCACATTAATATCTTCATGCAGATTATAATAATAAAACAGACGTACCTCTGGCCTTGTGACTCATCCCTGGTGACATTATCTGGCGATATCAGTTGTAAGGAAGTGCAGACAGTTAGCACTCCCAGTTACCCTAGACAGTCTCATTGTATTTGAGAAATGACACATAATGAAAAACAACAAAGCAGCGGTATTGCCTTTGAATCCAACAGGAACAAAAAAAAATCCTATTCCAATGCAAAATATGGTAGAGTTAGCGGTAACCTTAGGGTTAACCCTAAACCTAATGCTAACCCTAGCCCTTACCCTACCAATCACTGTGGGTTGGATAATTGAAAGCTGAGCATTGTAGATGAATTAAAAACCATAAACACATCGATATCTTTCTCCCAGGTTCCACTGTATACTTTGTTAGACTGATAGGATCAATCAGAGAAGCCAAAGAGTGAATGGACTTGCTATTGGAAATACTTGGTACAATTTCAATAAAGGATTATGAAGCATGTTGTGAGAGAGCAGCAACTGGAAGCTTCTGCAAGCACTGCTTGAGAGTGTAGTGGAGGTAGTCAGTACTGTGGAGGGAACTTTATTCTGGTATATCTGTGCTGGGAATGTTTGGTGGGGACAATGTAGAGGGAGCTCTACTCTGAATCTAACCCTGTGGTTTACCTGTGCTGGGAATGTTTGTTGGGGAACATTGTAGAAGGAGCTTTACTTTGATCTAACTGTGTTCTGTTCCCTGTCCTGGGGGTGTTTGATGTTGACAGAGGAGAGAGTGCTTTACTCTGCATGCAGCCCCATGCTGTCCCTGCATTTCGAGTGTTTGAAGGAAATAGTGTAGTGAGAGCTTTACTGTCAGTTTAAAAGAACCAAGGAAGCTTTACTCTGTATCTTACCTGTTCTTGGACTGTTTGATGGGGACAGTATGGAGGGAGCTTTTCTTTTAGTTTAAAACTGTAGAAGAAGGGATCTAAGATGGCGGCGATCTGAGGGGATCACGTCAGAGCTCCACACCACAGCATAAGCAGGACAAACATTTAACTCACCCATCCTGGACCATCGCGATATCCTGGGACTCCAGAAAGGTAGTGGAGTACCAGGAAACTGAAAAGTTAACTTACCTGTTTTTCTTGCTGTCCAGAGATGACAAAGAAGGGAGGAGGAGTGACAGAGGCTAGGCCTGTGGCCCAGGCTGCAGGATCCTTGGAATCGATTACTTTCTAGGCCCCAGTGAAGGAGCTTGAAAAATCTTGTGAGATGTTGGGGAAACAAATAGAGGAGGAGCTGGCCCCGATCTCTCTCATGCTGCAGAAGCATAAACACCAGCTGGGAGACCTGGAAAAGAGGACAGATGAGGTGGAGCACAGGGTCACAGTGGTGGAAGCTGATGCCAGTTCCTCTAAAGATAGGATCAAAGCCCTGGATATGCAGGTCTGTAATTTGCACGACCAAGTGGATGATCTTGAGAACAGGGGCAGAAGAAAAAACATTTGGATCATCGGTCTGCCTGAAGGTAAGGAAGGTGAGCGGCCTGGAGAATTTGATGAGGACTGGCTGCCGAAATTCCTTAATTTGGAGGCTGGCATGAGAGGATTGAAGATAGAGAAGTCTCACTGGGTCACAGCGCGGAGATTGGGTCTGGGTCAACCTCCTCGTCCTCTCCTGGTGCGGTACGATCATTATAGAGACAAGGAGAGAATCGTGGAAGCTTTCAGAATCCAGGGGAAGGATCTAAAAGCCCTAATTTATGAGGGCTCTAAGATCATGTTCTTCCAGGACTTCTCAGCAGCTGTGATCCAGAAAAGAAAATTTTTGCAATGTTTGTGAAGGTTTGTAGCTCAGGTTGAGGTTTAGGGTGTAGGTTTGCTCACTGAGCTGTAGGTTTGATACCCAGATGTTTCATTACCTGGCTAGGTAACATCATCAGTGGCGACCTCCAAGTGAAGCGAAGCTATTGTCTCCTGTTTTCTATTTATATCTTTCTCTTGGATGGGGTTCCTGGGGTTTGTGGTGATGTCATTTCCTGTTCATTTTCTGAGGGGTTGATAGATGGTATCTAGATCTATGTGTTTGTTTATGGCGTTGTGGTTGGAGTGCCAGGCCTCGAGGAATTCTCTGGCATGTCTTTGCTTAGCCTGTCCCAGGATAGACGTGTTGTCCCAGTCGAAATGATGGTTTTTTTTTATCCATGTGTAGGGCTACGAGGGAGAGAGGGTCGTGTCTTTTTGTGGCTAGCTGGTGTTTGTGTATCCTGATGGCTAAATTTCTTCCTGTTTGTCCTACGTAGTGTTTGTGGCAGTCCTTCCATGGAATTTTGTAGATGACGTTGGTTTTGTCCATGGGTTATACTGGGTCTTTTAAGTTTGTTAGTTTTTGTTTGAGAGTGTTAGTGGGTTACTTAATACCAAATACTTAATTACACCAGCAACAATCCCAACACACACAAACGAAGCTGTATCAGAACACTATTCCAACTAGCCACCACACACTGCAGCACAGACGAACTTCGGAAAACAGAGGAGAACCACTTATACAACATATTCAAGAAGAACAGACACTCAAAAAATACAGTCCGCAGATTCCTCAAGAACAAACCACGACAAGCAGACCCGACACAGCCAGAAACCCTAACCACCTTACTATACATCAAAGAAGTTTCAGAAATGACAGCCAGACTACTAAGACCCCTCGGAATCCTAGTAGCACACAAACCCACCAACACTCTCAAACAAAAACTAACAAACTTAAAAGACCCAGTACAACCCATGGACAAAACCAACGTCATCTACAAAATTCCATGGAAGGACTGCCACAAACACTACATAGGACAACAGCTTCGCTTCACTTGGAGGTTGCCACTGATGATGTTACCTAGCCAGGTAATGAAACGTCTGGGTATCAAACCGACAGCTCAGTAATAGGGTATGTCTTTGTCGTTTGAGGAAGTCCAGTTGGAGCTTTCTTTGTCTATTTTTTTCCTATTGGTAATAATTTGCTTTAAACTCTGTTTGGCGGTGGTTGAGATGTGTACTTTCAATTTCCAAGTTAAGTTATACCGAAGGATGGGTGGAGTATTTACCCCCTTCCTTGTTTTATTAAAAAAATATATTTTCTTTATTCATATAGTCATTTTATGGAACATTTACTTTCTTTTTCTGCTTGTGTTTATAATGTGGCTTAAGCTAGGAGGAGTGAAAACAGTTTGGATGGCTAGATGCCTACTTATGGGCAGTTTGGGATGGGTCCCGGCACATCATTATTGGGGGAGATTTTAACTGTCTCACGGACCCCACAGTAGACAGGTTGCCCAACGGCCCCTTGATACCCTCTGTACAAACTAAACAATTAGTCGATCTGTGTGTAGAGTTAGGGTTGGTGGATGTCTGGAGGCGTCTCCACCCTACAGGCAGGGATTTTACATTTTTCTCCAGTCCGCACAAATGTCACACCAGGAATGATTTTTTCTGACCCCTGTGGCAAACCTGGATGTGGTGGCATCTTGTACAATTGGTAATATTACCGTGTCCGATCACACTCCAGTGTACCTGTTGGTTAAGATTAAAGACACCATATTGGGCCCAAGGCACTGGTGAATTGAACCCTTATCTTCAAAGATAACAAGTTTGTGGAGTATTTCTCTTGGGATTTTTGGGCATTCTTAGACATTAACTTAGGCTCGGTTAGTAGTCCATCCTTTGGGAAACTGCCAAAGCATATGCCAGGGGGTTAGTTATTTCCCACTCTGACAGTAGGAAGAGGCAGAAGGGTGAGCAGCAATGTCTTCTCGAAGCATGGTTGAAGGCAGCAGAGAAAGCTTACTTTGAGAGGCCCTCATTGGTCAAACTACAGAGGATTATGGTGCTGCAGTCTGCATTGAATTCCATGCTCACGCAGACAGCAACAAAGGAACTTTTACAAAGCAAAGGTTATATGAGCATGGTGACAGTCCAGGAAATACTTAGCGTATCTCGCCAGGAAAAGTAGTGCCCCCTCAAGCCATTACGACAATTAGGGAAGGGTCTCAGAACCGAACATGTGACTCCAAAAAAGATTAATGTGGCATCCCAGAGATTTAATTCTAAATTATACCAATCTGAGGATTGTGAGGAGGAGCGGGCCAAAATGGAATCATTTTTAAGTATCTGAAGCTCCTCGGCATGACCCCCGAACAAGAGTCCTTTCTCAATGCCCAGTTATCAGATCAAGAAGTGCAGGAAGCTGTGAAGCAGCTTCAGAGTGGAAAGGTGTTTGGTCCTGATGGACTTCCCAGTGAATTCTATCAGGAATTTATAAATATATCGTCAGGCCCGATGCTCAATGTGTTTAATGACTCATACACATGACTGTCTCCTGCCATCTCTGAGAGAGGCCAATATTTCACTTATTCTTAAAAAAGGGGAGGTTGCAGAGGTCAAGAGTAGTGGGGAGGCTGGAGTTGATTAATGCTGTGACCAGCTTTTCAAAGCACTTCATGCCCACCGAGGTTAGGGTCACAGGGCGGTAGACATTGAGACATGCTGCATGAGCCTCCTTAGGCACAGGGATGATGTTGGCCCTATTGAAACAGGCCGGGACAGGGGCCTGCTGCAGGGAGAGGTTGAAGATGTCCGAGAGGATCTCTGCCAGTTGATCTGCGCGTGCTCCAAGTGCACGGCCTGGTACTCCGTCTGGTCCCATTGCTTTCCTTGGATTCACATGAAGGAAAACTGATCTGACCTCTGATGCAGTGACTGTTGGGATAGGTTTGTCAGGACTTGTTGGAATAGGTGTTACCTCTCCACCGAAATTCTGCTCAAAGCGAGCATAGAAAGTGTTGAGATAATCTGGGAGGGATGTGTCATCGTCTACTATCTTGCACTGTCTCTTTTTTGAACCTGTGATATCATTCAGTCCTTGCCATAGTCGCCGGGTGTCTGTCTGGGTCTCTAGTTTGGATCAGTATTGGTCCTTGGCTGTCCCTTAATGGCTCTGGATTCCTTATATTTCAGTGGGTCTCCTGATCTGAAGGTCTCTCACCTGGTTTTTAGCAGGTTCTGGATGTCCTGATTCATCCAGGGTTTCCAGTTGGGGAACACTCGGATTGACTCCCTCGGTATGCAGTCCTCCACACACTTGCTGATCACGTCTGTGACGGTGGTGGTGTACTCGTCCAAGGTACCTGTGGCCTGTTTGAACATGGCCCAATCAGCTGATCCCAGACAGCCCCGGAGTTGATCCTCTGCCTCCTCCGACCAGCGCTGGACCTGTATTTGCGAGGGGGCGGGGGGGTTCCTGCTTGAGCTTTTGTCTATAAGCCGGGAGAGAAACACGGCATTGTGGTCGGAGTTCCTGGAATGAGGGTGGGGGATGGGGCGGTAGGCATCTTTCACAGTGGGTGGAGCAGTTGTCTAAAATGTTCAGGCCCCTGGTGGGGCAGGTAATGTTCTGGTGGTGGATTCTGGATTAGTGGTGCTGGAAGAGCACAGCAGTTCAGGCAGCATGAGAGGAGCAGCAAAATCGACATTTTGGGCAAAAGCCCTTCATCAGGAATACAGGCAGAGAGCCTGAAGGGTGGAGAGATAAGTGAGAGGTAGGTGGGAGTGGGGAAAATGGCTACTTTCTCCCCACCCCCCACCCTCCTCTCACTTATCTCTCCACGCTTCAGGCTCTCTGCCTTTATTCCTGATGAAGGGCTTTTGCCCGAAACGTCAATTTTGCTGCTCCTCGGATGCTGCCTGAACTGCTGTGCTCTTCCAGCACCACTAATCCAGAATCTGGTTTCCAGCATCTGCAGTCATTGTTTTTACCTAATGTTCTGGTGGTACTTGGGCAACACCTTCCTTCGATTGGTTTGATTGAAGTCACCAGTTACAAAAGGGCCTCGGGGTGTTCCATCTCCAGGGTGTTAGTGGTGGAGTACAGCCCATCCAGAGCTTCCTCAGCCTTTACTTGTGGCGATATGTACACAACAATTAGTGTAGCAGCGGGAAATTCCCGTAGTAGATAGAAGGTGCAGCATTTGATGGTGAGGAATTCAAGGTTTGGGGAGTAATGGCTGCCTAGGGTCACCCAGGGCGGGTGAAAGGAGAGGATTTTGGGTGTAAGGGTGGAGAAAGACCCAATTTCTTTTCTTCTGGGCCTGCCCGTTGTGTTCCCTGCAGATGCGCATAAGAAAAAAAACTTTTCAATATCCTTACTTTTTGCGCAAGAAAGAATATCTTGTTAGGTTGGATATCTGAAAACCCCCGGGCCTGTTCGGGTTGGCGGATGATTGTTATGGAGCATATCCCCTTGGATTTTCTCACAAATATGGTACACCACAAAACTGAGAATTTTTATAAGACATGGCAGCCCTTTTTGGAATATCTGGTCACAGATTTATCTGCCAAACTAAGAAGGGCTTTCATATAGCCATAATGATAGTGTTTTATGAGTCCAATATCCGGGGAGCAAGAACTGTTAACGTATGAGTGTCTTGTTTGGCTGAGTTGTGTTATTACTATTTATAAGTTTGCTCTTGGTTATTATTTAATTTAATAGTTAGGTTTTTTAATTCTGTATTTTTCTATATGTATTTATATGTTTGTACATGAGGGTGGGCTGGGTTTTTTTTACATTTTTTTCTTGTGATTTTTTTGTACTGTTTTGAATTGTATTGTTTTATATTTGCTGTAATATTAAAACATCTATTTTTTCCATAAAATTTATTTTTAAAAAGTGTAGAGGAAGCTTATTTTTTGTATCTGTGTGTTGTCCTGCCCAGTGAGTGCTCAGTACCATTACCCGTTCGGTTTGTGAAGACATTTTCAACCGCTAGAGGGTCGGGTGGAGGAGAACAGAACAAGACGGAGTAAGATTAGATGTGGAGATGCTAAATCAAGTCAAGTATCAATCTGAATACTTGATATTCAGAACAAAATAATCAAACAAATGCCCGAACTTGTAGATCACTGCAATATTCTGTGTTAAACACTGTCTCAGCCTCAACTGGACGATGATGTTCAGCTCCTGGCACCACAGATTAGCAAAGATGTTAAGGCAGAAGATGAGCAGCATGTGCCAGGCTCAGCTAGTCCACTGAGGCAGTGACACTAGCTACCTGGGTTCAAATCCTGCTCTGCCTAAGGTCATCCCTCTTGACCTTGTCCCTCATTTGAGGTGTGGTGATCCTCAGGCTAATCTCAGCACCACTCATTCCTCTCTAATAAGAGAGCAGCCACTGGGAACTTCATGAAGCACTGCTGGAGAGTGTAATGGAGGCAGTCTACAGAGACATTGATGAGGGAATTGGATTGTCATCTGGAAGGAAGAATGGGCAGAGCTTCGACAGGAAGATGCAGGAGTGTCACCAGGTGAAAGGGACAGAACAGAATTATTGGGTTGTATGGTCTTCATGTAAACTGTAACTATCCTGATGTGTGTGTGTGTGTGTGTATCATTGCCTACAGAGGCACTAAGCTCATTTTCACTGCAGTGCTGAATAATTTACTAACAGTTCTGACAACCACATCACATACCATAACTTGTTTGCTCACAAAGCCTTCCCTTCATTGTTTCCTGCTCTTGCAGCATTGTTGCAATGGAGAGGTCAGAAAGGTTGTGAGACTCTCAGTGATCACGGGAGTGAAAAGTACATTTGCCTGTCAAATATTCACCTAAGGAAGAACATAGAATTCAACCACGTTGGCTTCAAAGTTGCCTCTGAAAATTCCTTATAATTCTTCATAAATCTTTTTGAGTAGAAACTGAAATGTTGTCAATTTCCCACCTGGAATGAAACTTATGGATTTGATGTGTGTCTGAAAGCTGCCTGAGGTCGATGGGAACTTTTCTCAGTGCTCAGAATAAGAGAGCGCCTCAGATATCTCAGCGAGGGTTGACAGGCAAGGGCTGAATCTATGGCAGTAGAACTTCCTCTTCACCAAAACACACACATATTGATCATGGAGGCAGAGTGTAGAGGCAGAAAGCAGATGGGAGAGCAGATTAGCAGGGCAAGGTCCTGGACATGGAACGTGGGGGTCAGGTGGAGGGGAGCGGAACAAGACATAGTGAGGTGAGATGTGGAGATGCCAAAGGAGGGCCAAGTGGGATAGGGACCAGGTGCTGACAAGTGGCAAGTAACATTCACGCCGCACAAATGCCTGGCAATGACCAACTCCAATAAGAGGCAATCTAATCACCACCCCTTGACAATCAATGGCATTGCCGTCACTGAATTCCCCACTATCAACATAACTGACCAGTAACTGAACTGGGCTCACCACATAGACACATTGGCAGGTCAGAGACTGGGAATATTGCAGCAAGTAACTCATTTTCTGTCTCCTTGAAGCCTGTCCACCATCTACAAGGCACAGGTCAGGAGTGTGATGGAACACTCCCCACTTGCCTGGATGGATGCAGCTCCAACAACACTCAAGAAGCTTGACACCATCCAGGACAAAGCAGCCATTTGATTGGCACTACATCCACAAGCATCCACTCCCTACATCACCAATGCTCAGTAAACAGCAGTGTGTACCATCTACAAGGTGCAATGCAGAAACTCACAAAGACTCCTCAGGCAGCACCTTCCAAACCCATGATCACTTTCATCTCGAAGGACAAGGGCAGCAGATACATGGGAACAGCACCACCTTCAAGTTCCTCTCCAAACCACTCACCATCCTGATTTGGAAATTTTTGCCATTCCTTCGGACATGCCAGGTCAAAATCCTGGAATTCCCTCCCCCAGGGGATTGTGGGTCAATCTCCAGCACATGGATGAGAGCAATTCAAGAAGGCAGCATCTTCTCAAGGGCAGTTAGGGATAGGTAGAAAATGCTGGTTCAGCTAACAGTTCCTACATCCTGTGGACAAATAAGAAAATAATCACGTGGAGGTGGCACACAACAGTTACAGGTACTGAATTGACTTTATAGATGCACAGATATTTTCAGCTGTGTTTCTCAACCAGGCCTCTTTAACATCTTAATTTCCTCCATCCAAGGTACATGTCACAGATAAAACCTGATGATATATGTGCCCAAATCCCTCATATACAATCGATTTACATTAACAGTTCAAGTTGTTTATTTAAAGACACTTATCTCAGATAAGATTTCATGATTGGACGATTCTTGAATCTTTGTGCTATTTTTATCTTCCCATGGATCCTTCTGACGAAGACTTTTATCCAAGTTATACTTTAATCACTTGTGATTGATATTGGTTCAGTAACTCATTTCCTCGTTTTCGATAGATCATGCTCGGATACTGAGACCAGAAGACATGTTGTGCTCATTCTCAGGGCACGGCATTGCATCCTTCTGATTTGTGAATTTGGCTGAAAGTACAAGAAACTTTGATTAGTAACTCGTAACTCCCCCCAATGTTCAACTGGGACACATCTGGCTGAAGTTGAAGGAGTCTAACGACAGCTCAGAGACAACTGGAAGCAAGTTTTGGGGGGTGGTTAGCTCATTTGGCTGACCAGCTGGTTTCTGACACAGAATAAGACTACTACTGTGGGCTCAATTCCCACATCAGGATGAGGTTATCATATTACCCCTCACCTGAGGCATGGTGACCCTCAGGTCAAACCAGTATCAGTTATCTCCCTCTCTATTGAGAGAGCAGCCCTCTGCTCTGGTGGGACTCTGACAACTTTACTTTTACTAAGTTTCAGTTCAAAATCCATTAGCTGTGCATCCATTGGCATACCCATGACGAGTGAATGTAAATTCCTCAGCCCTGCAGCACTGCACATTCATGGAAAGATGATGTTGGGGGAATGAATATTTATATTTAAGGTTTATGTGACAGGTTGGAAGGCATGGAATAGTCTTCTGGACTGAAAAGCACACAGAACAGACAACAGTACAGCACATGAACAGGCCCTTCAGCCCATAATGCTGTACCGAACACGACACCAAATTAAATTAATCCCTTCTGCCTGCCCTTGGTCCATATCCCGCCATTCCTTGTATATCCATGGGCTTATCTAAAAGCCCCTGAAACACCCTGATCATATCTGCCTCCATCACCCTGGCAACACGTTCCACACTCCTACCACTCTCTGTGTAAAAAACCTGTCCCTCACATCTCCTTTGAACTTTAATTGCATGCCCCCTAGTGCTAGACATTTCAACTCTGGGGAAAAAAAATTCTAACCATCAACCTTATCAATGCACCTCATAATTATTAGACTTCTATCAAGTCTCTCCTCAGCTTCTGCTGCTCCTGGGAAAACAACCTGAGTTTTTCTAGCCACTCCTTATAGCTCATACTCTCTAATCCAGGCAGCATCCTGATAAATGTCTTCTACGCCTTGTCCAAAGCCTCCCCATCCTTCCTGTAATGTGGTGACCAGAATTGAATGCAATATTCCAAGTGTGGTCTAACCAAAGTCTTATAAAGCTGCACCATGACATCCTGACTCTTGTACTCAATTCCCCGACCAATAACGGCAGCATGCCGTACACCTTCTTTACCACCCTGTCTCCTTGTGGGGCCACTTTCGGGGAGCTATGGACAAGGACCCCAAGACCCCTTTCTAAATCTATGCTGCTCAGGGCCCTGCCATTAACTGTATACTTTTCCTGAACATCTTATCTTCCAAAATGCAGCACCTCACACTAATCTGGATTAAACTCCATCTGCCATTTCTCCGCCCATATCCATATGCTACTTGGTGTTATCAAGAAATGAAGTCTGCAGTTCCACATGGACTACAAGCCACCGACAGTTAAAAGAAAAAATCAAGTGACTTTGGGAAAAGGCAGGCAAAGCACTTAATGAGGTAAATGACAGGGTTCATGACACTTAATTGCTGAAGTATCTTAAAAATATTATAGGGCCTTGATGCTAATGGTTGCCTAGCAACACTTTCCGGACGTAGTTTGGTGTTTTATATCCCAAAGTAGTCTGTAAGAAAGACACCCATTTACAGAAGTTGTAAATCTCTCTGTTAAAATTCTTTCACAGAAATAACTCCTGCGAACATCTGCTTTCAAACATCAGCATTCTCGACTACCTTGTTAAACCTTGAAAAGTTGGACTGTGACTATTTTCCAAAGTTTTGAAGTCAGGCTTATTGCAACTAAGCTGGAGACATGGGAACTGACCATGTCACTAACCCTAACCCATCACTCTACAAATGTCATCAATTTAACTTCATCAACGGGAAATCAAATGGACCATGGCAGGATGTCATATTCGATTCTTTGTTTGCAGCATCTTGGCTGACAGGGGGTTGACTTTACTTTTAAACAAGATTATCTCCGTACAGATGTGTTTTTTTTTGTTGTGTGAATGTGTTTGTGTTTAGGATTCAGGCCCCATGGTTC
This sequence comes from Chiloscyllium punctatum, assembly GCF_047496795.1. Lineage (NCBI taxonomy): Eukaryota > Metazoa > Chordata > Chondrichthyes > Orectolobiformes > Hemiscylliidae > Chiloscyllium > Chiloscyllium punctatum. Next base: position 4,505,090 of record NC_092775.1, read on the forward strand.
TAATTGCAGGTTGTGGCCCAGGTGTGAACCAGTATTTACCACTTGTTTTCAGAATAGGGTTTGTGTGATAATAAATGGCTCATTTTGAGTTCATTCAGGAAGCCAGATGAACAACTCTGTTTATTGCAGCTCAGAAAACAAATGAGAAAATTCACCAGGTTTATATCAATGGCTGGGGCTGGTGGGAAGGGGGGCCTTAATGTCAGTTTGTCCCACTCATCGCATCCATCCCATCACACCCCTCCCATCACACCCCTCCCATCACACACCTCCCATCACATCCCTCCCATCACACCCTCCCATCACATCCCTCCCATCACACCATTCCCAATACACCCCTCCCATCACACCCCTCCCATCACACCCCTCCCAACACACCCCTCCCATCACACACCTCCCATCACATCCCTCCCATCACACCATTCCCAATACACCCCTCCCATCACACCCCTCCCATCACACCCCTCCCAATACACCCCTCCCATCACACCCCTCCCATCACACCCCTCCCATCACACCCCTCCCATCACATCCCTCCCAACACACCCCTCCCAACACACCCCTCCCATCACACCCCTCCCATCACACCCCTCCCATCACACCCCTCCAAACACATCCCTCCAAAAACACCCCTCCAATCACACTCCTTCCATCACACCCCTCCCATCACACACCTCCAATCACACTCCTCCCATTTCATCCCTCCAATCACACTCCTCCCATCACACCCCTCCCATCACATCCCTCCCACCACATCCCTCCCAACACACCCCTCCCATCACATCCCCATCACATCCCTCCCATCACACCCCTCCAAACACATCCCTCCAAAAACACCCCTCCAATCACACTCCTCCCATCACACCCTCCCATCACATCCCTCCCATCACATCCCTCCCATCACACCCCTCCCATCACATCCCTCCTAATACACCCCTCCCATCACATCCCTCCCACCACATCCTTCCCATCACACCCCTCCCATCACACCCCTCCCATCACACCCCTCCCATCACATCCCTCCCACCACATCCTTCCCATCACACCCTCCCATCACATCCCTGCCAACACACCCCTCCCATCACACCCCTCCCAACACACCCCTCCCATCACATCCCTCCCATCCCACCCCCCATCCCACTCCTCCCAACACATCCCTCCCATCACATTCCACCCATCACACTCCTCCCTACACACCCCTCCCATCACAACAAACTATCACACCACTCCCATCACACCCCTCCCAACACACCCCTCCCATCATATCCCTCCCAACACACCCTTCCCAATACACCCCTCCCATCACATCCCTCCAAACACACCCCTCTGTCACACTCCTCCCATCAGCCCCCCATCACACCCCTCCCATCACACCCCTCCCAACACACCCCTCCCTTCTTATCCCTCCCAGCACATCCTTCCCTACACACCCCTCTAATCACAGCCCTCCCAACACACCCCTCCCATCACACCCTACCCAACGCACCCCTCCCATCACACCCCTCCCATCACATCCTCCCATCACATCCCTCCTAACACACCCCTCCCATCACATTCCTCCCAATACACCCCTCCCATCACACCCTCCCATCATATCCCTCCCATCACACCCCTCCCATCACACCCCTCCCAACACACCCCTCCCATCATATCCCTCCCAACACACCCCTCCCATCACACCCCTCCCAACACATCCCTCCCATCACACCCCTCCCATCATATCCCTCCCAACACACCCCTCCCATCACACCCCTCCCATCACATCCCTCCCATCACACCCCTCCCATCATATCCCTCCCAACACACCCCTCCCATCACACCCCTCCCAACACACCCCTCCCATCACATCCCTCCCATCACATCCCTCCCATCACATTCCTCCCTACATACCATTCCCATCACACCCTCCCATCACACCCCTCCCATCACACTCCTCCCATCACATCCCTCCCATCACATCCCTCCCAACACACCCCTCCCATCACATCCCCATCACATCCCTCCCATCACACCCCCCACATCACATCCCCATCTCATCCCTCCCATCTCATCCCTCCAATCACACTCCTCCCATTTCATCCCTCCAATCACACTCCTCCCATCTCATCCCTCCCATCTCATCCCTCCAATCACACTCCTCCCATTTCATCCCTCCAATCACACTCCTCCCATCACACCCCTCCCACCACATCCTTCCCATCACACCCCTCCCATCACAACAAACTATCACACTCCTCCCATCCCACCCCCCCATCACACCCCTCCCATCCCACCCCCCCATCACATCCCTCCCATCACACCCCTCCCATCACACCCCTCCCAACACACCTCTCCCATCACATCCCTCCAAACACACCCCTCCCGTCACACTCCTCCCATCAGCCCTCCATCACACCCCTCCCATCACACCCCTCCCTACACACCCCTCCCATCACACCCCTCCCATCAGACTCCTCCCATCACACCCCTCCCATCACACCCCTCCCATCACACTCCTTCCATCACACCCCTCCCATCACACCCCTCTAATCACACTCCTCCCATTTCATCCCTCCTATCACACTCCTCCCATCTCATCCCTCCCATCTCATCCCTCCAATCACACTCCTCCCATCACACCTCTCCCATCACATCCCTCCCAACACACCCCTCCCATCACGCCCCTCCCATCACATCCCTCCCAACACACCCCTCCCATCACATCCCTCCCATCACGCCCCTCCCATCACATCCCTCCCAACACACCCCTCCAATCACACCCCTCCCATCACATCCCTCCCATCACAGCCCTCCCATGACACCCCTTCCATCACACTTCTCCCATCACACCCCTCCCATCACACCCCTCCCATCACACCCCTCCCATCACATTCCTCCCATCACAGCCCTCCTGTCATGAGGGGAATGTTCATGCAATGTCAGACGATATATGAGCTCACAAATGCACTCTATCCTGTGCTTCATATTCCTGTCCAAGAATAGAGAGCTGAAAGGTAGAAGCAACATCTTAAACTTGGTGGCTTATAATATTTGTTAGAATTATTTCCTCAGTATATATGTGTTTTGGTGCTGAGTATTCCTGAGTGTGTATGTACGCATCCATTATGAAATGCAAGTGTGTGTATGTGATTGTGAACCGGCTTGACTCTTTGAATTTGTGTATGTATGTATTTGCCAGTCTGTGTGTGCGCAATGTGTGTGTGACAGTGTTTGTGGGCATGCAGGTGTGTTTGAGTGTGTGTTTGTGTGTACGTATATGTGAATGTGTGCAAGTGTGAATATGTATATGTGTGTGCATAAGGGAGAGTGTGTGGCCAAATGTGAGTGCATGTGAGTGTGAGTGTGTGCAAGTGTGTGTATGTATGCATATGTGTGAACATATGTGTATGAATATGTGAGTGTGTGGGTGTGTGTGTACATGCAGGTGTGTTTGAGGTGTGTGTGCGAGTGTGTCTGTGTGTGTGATTGTGGGCAAGTGTGAGTGTACACGTATGCATGTAAGGGAGAGTGTGCGCTATGTGTGGGTGTGCGTTTGTATGAGGGAGTGGTGAGTGCATGTGTGTGCGAGTACGTGTGTGTATGTGTTTGTCTGCGTGTGTATGTGTGTATGAATATGAGTGTGTGCGCGTGACTATGTGAGTGTGTGCGTGTGAAGATGAGTGTGAATATGTGATTGGATGTGTGTGAATATTTGAATGCATGAATGTGTGTGTGTGCCTCTGTGTGTGAGTGTGTGCCTCTGTGTGAGTGGGTGTCTGTGTGCATGAATGTGTACGTGTGTGTGTGTGCCTCTGTGTGAGTGGGTGTCTGTGTGCATGAATGTGTACCAGTGTGTGTATGTGTGTGTGCCTCTGTGTGAGTGGGTGTCTGTGTGCATGAATGTGTACGTGTGTGTGTGTGTGTGTGTGTGTGTGCCTCTGTGTGAGTGGGTGTCTGTGTGCGTGAATGTGTACGTGTGTGTGTGTGTGTGAGTGTGTGCCTCTGTGTGAGTGGGTGTCTGTGTGCGTGAATGTGTACGTGTGTGTGTGTGTGTGTGTGTGTGTGTGTGCCTCTGTGTGAGTGGGTGTCTGTGTGCGTGAATGTGTACGTGTGTACGTGTGTGTGTGTGTGTGCGTGTGCCTCTGTGTGAGTGGGTGTCTGTGTGCGTGAATGTGTACGTGTGTGTGTGTGTGTGTGTGTGTGTGTGTGTGCCTCTGTGTGAGTGGGTGTCTGTGTGCGTGAATGTGTACGTGTGTGTGTGTGTGTGTGTGTGTGTGTGTGCCTCTGTGTGAGTGGGTGTCTGTGTGCGTGAATGTGTACCAGTGTGTGTATGTGGAGGTGGACATTTCCTCAACTCTGAGATGGTCTAGTTTGAGGCAGGCTGTAGGGATGTGCAAGTTGAGATCTCATGACTTGTTTAAATGCTGAGTTCGTCCCTATGACCTCAGCGATATTCTGGTGCTCAGGTTAGCTGGTGTCTCTTGATTAATTGGCATGTCGCTGTGTAAGAATAACTGCCAGAGTCAGCTATAAATAGATCCACTGTTGCCTGGAGCCAATTAAGATACAGCTCCACAAAACACTAATGGAATAATCGAGCACTGAAATGCAGTGTCACACTTTGAAAAGCTTTTTTTAACAGCTTGTGCTTTTTTTGGAAGAAGTGCAGTTTGGACCAGACTGAAAACTCTATCAAAAATTAAACCAAGGACTGATATCAATACAAAGATGGGTGAGAGTCATTTGGAGATTTAAAAAAAAACTAATGTTCATCTTCTACTGTCTAGTTCAAAGTAAGACCTGCATTTATGTGTTTAGTGTCTATCAAACAACTCAAAGAATATTCTCGCGAATGAAATATCACTGAAATGTAGGAAGCCAGCAAGATCCCACAAACAATAATCCTATTCCTTCTGAGGTTGGTTGATGGATGAATATTGTTCAGGTTTTCAGGAAGAACTCCCTTGCTCCTCATGGAAACAGCAACATTTCTCAAGCAGGAGACTGGGGCTTTGGTTTCGGTTTCATGTTTGCATCCATAATACAACAGCTTTGACATGGCACTGAGAGGCGGCCTTACTTTATATAGAATGGAATCAAATCCCTATAGTGTGGGAGCAGACCATTACCTGCAGTGAGTCCACACAAACCATCAGAAGAGCAGCCCACTCAGACCCACCCGCTACCCTATATTCCCCATGGCCACTTCACCCTAACCTGTACATCTTTGGACTGTGGGAGGAAGCCCATACAGTCGCCTGAGGCTGGAATTGAACTGGTGTGAGGTAGCGGTACTGATCACTGAGCCACCGTACCACTTTACATTCAAGCCTGTAGTTGGACTTGAACCTCATGACTCAGAGGTGTGAGTGCAACCACCTGAACCATGGCTAACACCTAAGTGCCATCATATGTGACTGTAGTAATGGAATTATAGAGTTATACAGCACAGAAACAGGCCCTTCGGCCCAACATGTCCATGCTGACCAGGTTTCCTAAACTGAGCTAATCCCATTTGGCCCATATCCCTCTGAACTTTTCCAGTCAATGTCCAAATGTGTTGTAAATGTTGCAATTCTTGGCCAATCATTGTGAAACCTCTGTATCAGTGAGGAACACAGGAATAGGAGTGGGTTATGCAGCCTGTTCACAAAGATCACCGCTGTAAAACTATAACACCATATGATAAAGGAGCAGAATTAGGTCATTCGGCCCATCAAGTCTCCTCCACCATTTGATTATGATTGATATCTTTATCAATCCTGTTCTCCTGCCTTCTCCTTGTAACCATTGATCCCGCTACTAATCAAGAACCTGTCTGTCACTGTCTTACATATACTCGTTGACTTGGCCTCCACAGCTTTCTGCAGCAATGAGTTCTACAGATTTACCATCTGTGTCAAAATTCCTCCTCATCTCAGTTCCATTGGGTTGCCTTTTCACTCTGAGGCTGTGTTCTTGTGTCTCTGTCTCTCCTACTCATGGAAACATCTTCTCCATGTCAACTCTATCCAGGGCTCCTCGTATTCTGCAAGTTTCAATCAGATCCTGTGCTCTTCCAGCACCACTAATCCAGAATCCCCCCCCATATCCTTCCAAACCCCATCGAGTACAGACCCAGCTCATATGACAAGCCTTTCATTCCCAGGATCATTCTGTCTGGACACTCTCTAGGACCGGCACATTAGATACACGGCCCAAAACTGTTCAAAATGTTCTAAATGCCGTGTGACGAGAGCCCCACACAGCCTTGGCAGTGTATCCCTGCTCTATATTCTGGCCCTCTTGATATTAATGCTAACATTACATTTGCTTTTCTAACTGCCAACTGAACCTGCATGTTAACCTTTAAGACAACACTGAACTAGGACTCCTAGTTCCCTTTGTGCTCGAGATGTCTGAAGCCTCCCCCAATTAGAAAATAGACTACGCCTCTAATCTTCCCACTAAAGTCATAACTTTGTCACACTGTATACCATCTCCCAGTTCTATGCCCACTCTCCAAACCTGTCCAAGTCCTTCTGCCCCCCCTTCCTCAACATTATTTGTCCCTCCACAAATCATGTGACTTGTGGTCTAACACCTGCCTTTGGCCCATATCCCTTAATACCTTTGCTTAACAAATAATTACCTATCTGAGGCATAAAATTAATAATTTATCCAGCATTGACTGCCATTTGTGAAAGAAAGTTCCAAACATCTCTTACCCTTTGTGTGTAGAAGTGCTTCCTAACATCTCTCCTGAATAGTCTGGTCCTAATTCTCAGACTATGCCCCCACAAAAGACCCAGGCAGAAAGTAGGCGATACTCCTTGTAGCAGAGAGCTTTGAGAACAGGTCCAAAGTCATCTGATCCTCCAAAGTCATACCACATTTAGATGATGAAGACAGGTCAAATGTCAACTTACTCAAGGGCTGTATTTTTATTTATTCATGGGATGCGGGCATTGCTGGCTATTACCGATCCCTAATTGCATAGAGGGCAGTCAAGAGTCCACCACATTGCTATGAGTCTGGAGTCACATGTAGGCCAGACCAGATAAGGATGACAGTTTCCCTTCCTAAAGAATATTAGTGAACCAGATGGGGGTTTTCTAACTATTATTCCTACTGCTTGAGGAATCGGTGGATACAGGCACAGTTACAACATTCGAAAGCCACTTGGATAAGTACATGAATTGGAAAAGTTTGGAGCAACAGGGGCCAAATGCAGGCAACTGGGACTAGTTCAGTTTGGGAAACTTGGTTGGCATGGACGAGTTGGACCGACAGGTCAGACTCTGTGTTGTATGAGCCTATGACTCTATGACCCCTTATTCTGAGATTTTGCTCCTTAATTTGACCTCTCCCACAAGGAGAAAAGACCATTCCGCATCTACCTCGTCAGGTCCCCAACTCCCCTGTCAAGAATCTTGGATATTTCAATAAGGTCACTTCTCATTCTTCTAAAGACCAGTGAATACAGGCCCAAACCACTCAACCCCTCCACCAGAAAACAGTCCCTCCATTCATGAGATCAGCTGAGTAAACCTCCAATGACAGTATGTATATCTTTTCTTTGATAAAATGACCAAAACTCTTCACTGGATCCCTGCTGTGGGTTTTATTCATTTTGGGATGTGGGAACCTCCGACAAGGGCACTCTGAGTAACCCTTGACGAAGCTGCCCTTTCCAAACCACTGCAATTCATGTGGGTTTGCAGGTTTGTTGAATCTGACAATACTTTCCTTTCAAAATAGAACCGAATGGTTAATAAAAAGAATATTTGCAGCATTGCATGTTCCTATGGGAACTGGTTGCAGAGCTGGATTGTTTACATGTACCACCAATAGTGAGCCAGATTAATATTTATGTCTCTGACTCTGGTATCTTGGGTGCAGTTTTAATCTCTGGTGGCTGTCAGCAGTGATGAATGTGAGGCAAGCAACAGTGTCCAATGAATAGGTGCCAGCAAATATTTGCATAAAACATTTCGCAAAATCAGAGAGCTTTCAACTAATGTATTCTTGCAACAAATTGTTTACAAGTGAACATGCTGAGCAATATAGTGCTATTTTTGGGGGAGCGTCTCAGAGTGCTCCTGTCATAGGCGATTACAACATTGCTCACACAACCTTCTGCTGCTCACCTCTTTAATGATAGACTTGAGCTCCACCATGCCCTTCTCCTGCTATGCTGTGCAATCAGAGGTAGGAGGGTCTGTCACAGCTGAGACTTTGTGTTGCTCGACCCTCATATCTAACCCCAGCTGCTCCCTCACCGCTCTGAACATTTGAAGCCAGTAACCACCCCTCACTCACTCCATTCAGCCCCTCGAGCCAAGTCCACCATTTAACTCCACCTTGCTGCCCGCTCTGCATAATCCTTCATCCTGTTACTGATTAAAAATATGTCCATTTCCTTCTTAAACTTACTCAATGCCCCAGCATCTATCACACTCTGGGGGAGTGAATTTCACACATTCACAACCCTTTGAGAGAAGTAATTCCTCCCCATCTCTGTTTGAAATCTGCTACCCCTTATCCTAAAGCTATCACTTCTCATCCTACTTTGCCTCAGATGAGGAAACATCCTCTCCATCTACTTTGTCAATCCCCTTTGGCATCTTCGAGACCTCAATTTGATCTCCCCTCATTCTTCTAAACTCCAGAGAGTATTGGCCTAAACTGCTTAATCTCCCTCATGAATCAATCCTTTCATCTCTGGAATCAATCTAGTGAACCTCCTCTGAACTGCCTCCAATGCAACTAAATCCCTCCTCAAGTAAGGGGACCATCACTGTCCCCAGTGCTCCAGATGTGGTCTCAGTAATCACTTTTCTCCCAATGTACTCTATTTGTTTTGCTTTCCAAAATTCCATTGCCTTCCTTATTACCTGCATAGAGGGGATGACTAAGCTCAGTTGGCTGGATGGCTAGTGTGTGACACCAGCAACAAAGGTTCAATTCCCATACCAGCTGAGGTTCCCATGATGGTCCTGCCTTTTCAACATTTCCCTGTGCCTGAGGAGTGGTAACCCTCCAGTTAAACTCACTGCCAGTTCTGTCTCTAATGAGAGAATATGACTGATGACTTCACCTTTTACCCACATACTAGTTTGCTGCAGTTTATGCAGACCCCAGATTCTTCAGTCCACTACACCCATGGCTTTCTGTCTGCTCTGAAATGCAAGTCAAGGGACATTCTTGGTGAAGAAGGAATGCATGTCGGGGAAGGGAAGTGATGCTGTTAATGTCCATGTAAGTGCCAAGGAGTGAGTGCTAAGAAACCAGGCCAAGACCAATAAAATGTAGATTTTTTTTGATGTGATTTGATTGTCTGCAAAGCAACTTGGTAGGATTATGGCAAAGTGAGGAGCCGCAGAACTCCAGAGTGTGGAGACTGAGTCCTGAATGTTGATTTGAGTTAGCCTGAGGATGTGTCACCAATTCCAAGTCCCAGTTGGTGCCCACGGGGTGAGCCGTCGGATGGTGGGAGCCTGGAGAACCAAGCAGTGAGCTGATACACCAGCATACCGCTCCAGTTTCCAGGATGGGAACTGATGCTGTCGGGTTTCTCAGTTGCACTTGGGAGAATTGGAAACTGTAGGAATGAGGGAGATGAGTTAAGAATGAGATCTAAGGGCTTGTGTGCTTAACTGCTTACTTGGGAAATTCTCTTCGAGCCACTGAAACCTTAAGGAGACTTTTGTTCTTCTCACTGAGGATCTGATTTTGTGTCTTTGCATTGCTCTCCCACACTTCCCACCATCACCCAGATGCTAAAGGGCTGGAAAAATCCTCCCACAGTGACCATGACTGAGTTGATGCAGTCCTGGCTTTTGTATATACTTCAATCCCAACCCCCACCCCCAACCCCGAAGCCACAAGGCCCTAATGTAAACAGTGCAGGCAACCCTAGCTCAGTGGGTAACACTCTCCATCAGTGTGTGGTTGAGGGGGTTAAGAGCCACTCTGGGATCTGTGCAATCTGATCATGACCACTGCTCTAGTGCAGCACTTGGCAAGTGTTGTAGTGCTGTCCTTCTGATGAAATGTTGAACTGAAGCTGTCTCCACTGCCTTGGCCAAAATTCACCCCTCAACCAACATCACAGAAACCAGCAGATCAGGCCATTATTACATTGCTTTATGAGAATTGGCTGCCACATTTCCTACATTACAAAAGGGACAAACTATTAAAAAGTACTTCCCTGGTTTAGGATGTCCTGTGGCGCTACAGAAATGCAAGCTTTCTTTCTGTTGAATAAGTGGAGGGATACACGAGCTGGTTAACACTGAAGGCTGTGACATGACCAGATCCTCCCCTGGCAATATAGTATCATAGAATCCTTACAGCATGGATAGAGGTTCTTCGGCCCAACATGTCTACACTAACCCTCCAAAAGGGCATCCCACCCATTCCCCAAACCTACTACTGTACTCTACATTTACTCTAAACTAATGCACCTAACCTACACATCCCTGGACACTATGCACAATTTAGCATGGCCAATTCACCTAACCTGCACATCTTTGGACAGTGGGACAAAACTCAAGCAGACACAGGGCGAATATGCAAACTCCACACAGACAGTTGCCCGAGGCTGGAATCAAACCTGGTATCCCTGGCGCTATGAGGCAGCAGTGCTAATCACTGAGCCACATTACTGCCCCAGGCTTCAGCCTCTCTGCTGGGGGCTTCCTGCTCTTTGTTGTGGGAAGTGTTTATTGGGCTCTCACAAACCATAAGACAAGCCATACTCTCTGTATATGAGGACCCCACTGGATGTGAAGCCAGAATACTAAACCCGAACAGGACTGTTTGTCCAAAGGCTTGCTCCATTGAACAGGGCAGTGTGTATGTTAGCAACCAACATGTTCACCTTAATTACACTGCTCCTTTTCTTAAATTATCTCAGAAACCAACCTTACATTAATGCGATTATGGCTCATTTCACACAGAGTTTGAGAACTAACAACATTCAGAGAGTTGAAATTAAAGAAGGATTTTCATGGCTTTAGTGGGGATTGTCAACAAAGTAAATTCTTGTTAATTGCTAAGCCTAGACTAATGATCTGGAAGAATGTTTAGAACGATGAGGGGTGATCTGACAGAAACTATAAAATTCTAACAGGACTAGACAGGGCAAGGATGGATGTTCCTGATGCCCAAGGAGTCAAGTACCAGAGGGTCACTGTCTAAAGATATGAGGTCAGCCATTTTTGATTAAGATGAGGAGAAATGTCTTCACCCAGCGCGTGGGAAGCCTGTGGAATTCTCTCTCACAGAAAGCGGTTAAGGCCAAAACGTTAATGTTCTCAAGAAGGAGTTAGATACAGTTCTTAGGGAGCAAAGAGATAAAAGAGTACAGGGAGAAGGAAGAGGGGCCTGAGCTGGATTATCAGCCATGATCATATTGAATGGCTGAAGGGCTGAATGGCCTACTCCTGCTCCTATTTTCTTTGTTTTTGTGATCTGGAGTTATGATGCTGAATTTCACCACAGATCTCAGAGAGCGAGGCTGGTATCTGATAATAGTGCCCAGTCCTACTGGCTGGGAGTTGGACCAGCGCAGTGACTTTACTGGAGAATGCTTCCTAATGGGTAACCTCCAGGCCTGGCAATAATAAACTCAACAAATTAAATACATCTGAACAAAAAATGTTCTTACCTGTAATAGTGGCCTTAAAACTACAGATTCTCATTTTAAAAAAACCTACCTGGTTCACTAACACCCTTTAGGGAAGAAAATCTACCATCATCACCTGGTTTGGCCCAAAGACCCATCTTCAATATGGTAAATTTTTACCTTCTTTCTGAAGTAACTAGGCATGTCACCCTTGTATTCAAGGAGAAGGCTCAGTATCACCTCACTAAGGACAATTAGGAATGGGTAACAAGTGGAAACATTGGTAGTGATGTCTACATCTCTTGAATAAATATAAAATAAAGGATATCTCAAATCTGCAGACAGACAAGGGGCTGATTCATGACTTTGATTTTCTCAGTCGCTGTTCCTCTCCGGTACACCTCAAGCATGGCACTATAATCCTGGTGGGAATGGTGAACTTTAAACCAAGATTGATTAACCCACATATCATCACAAGAGTGCAATATTACCAATGTAGTCACTAGGATGGTTAGTGGCCGGCTTGTGACCATTATCTTAGATTTGTAGAAATGACACCAAGTTTCATCAATGAAAAATAAATCAGAAACTTATTTAATAGGATAAACATATCATCCAGCATGTGGCATCAACAGATTGTCAATTACTACTGCAAACTTAATCTAAGCATCCTTTAAGTCCAAAAGCACAGATGTTCATTCACAAATAAGAGGACTAAACAGATGAGACAAGCTGTTCATTTTTAGGAAGATTGGCGGCAGAAAATATATTTTAAAAATATAGAAACAGGTGAATCAGAGCCCAATCCAAAAGGGGAAATGAAGTAACTTCCTCACAGTTCCTTCTGGCTTTTGATGATGATGCCACTGTGTCAAATTCTGATTCAGCAGCCAGTTAGTTGGACTTACCTCATAGAGTCATTGAGTCATAGAGTCATAGAGATGTACAGCACAGAAACAGACCCTTCAGTCCAACCCGTCCATGCCGACCAGACAAACCAACCTAATCCAGTCCCATTTGCCAGTATTTGGCCATGTCTCTCTAAACTCTAACTATTCATGTACCCATCCAGATTCCTCTTAAATGTTGTCGTTGTACCAGCCTCCACCACTTCCTCTGGCAGCTCATTTCATACCCATACCACCCTCTGTGTGAAAAAGGTTGCCCCTTAAATCCCTTTTAAATCTTTTCCCTCTCACCATAAACCTCCAATTTTGGAATCCTCTACTCTGGGGAAAAGACTTTGTCTATTTATCTTTTCCATGCCCCTTATGATTTTGTAAACCTTTATAAGGTCACCACCACCTGGGTAAATAGCCCCAGCCTGTTCAGCCTCTCCCTATAGCTCAAACCCTCCAACCCTGGAAGCATCCTTGGAAAGTTATTTTTGAACCATTTCAAGTTCCACAACATTTTTCCTACAGCAGGGAGACTGGAATTGAACGCAGTACTCCAGTACAGCCATAACATCAGCTCCTCCCAACCCCTCTACTCAATACACTAACCAATGAAGGTCTCAACATGAATTAGCAGTTCTTTCTTTTGTTGAAGTCTTTGAATGTTATTTTATCAGCTCACTGAGAGAGAGAGAGAGAGAGAGAGAGCAATTCTACTTGCTGGCTGGCTTAAAGGTCTCAGTCTTAATTGCTGTCTCCTCTCTCAGGTCTGTAACAAACTGTACTTAACCCATTTCACAAGTTGTTGCTGAGGACACTTCTGTGGACACTTAGTGTGTCTAAAAGTATCAAAATCCAGCTTTTAGCAAACTCATATACTCTTGTGTAACCATTAAGTGTCAACACAATGCATTTGTGTGAAAAATAACCAATAAACCAAAACCTCCATTTTCTGGTCGATTTATCCAAACAAAATAGGTACAGTCCTGGCAAAGCATGATGGGGAGACTGTGCTTAAGAAAGAACAAATTCATGCAGCACTAGAAGTGAAAAGCACTCAAATCTGGAAATTAATGATATTCGTTAACTTTGTTAAAGTGTTTCATTGTGATTCAGTGAAATTGTTGAAGGTTATGAGTGCAATGTACAATAGGTAATACAGTCTGGCACCCATAGTGCGGGGCTGAGGGTGTGCTACACAGCCAGTGGTTTGGCTAATATGTTAAACTGAGGCACTGTTTGACCTCACAGCTGTTAAAAGACCCTGTGGCTACTACTTTGAAGAAGAGTGGCTGGTACCTTGAGGCTAATAGATATTGCGCAGCCAACATTACTAAAAACAGGTGATCAGTTTGTTCTCACATTGCTGTGTGTGGGAGCTAGCTGTGTGTAAATTGGCTACTGGGTTTCCTACATTACAACACAAGCTACAATTCACAAAGTGGCTGTGAAGTGCATTGGCGACCGAAGTGTGATATTATGGAATTGTAGATTGACACGCCACAGAAGGAAGCCATTTGGACCCTTCTCCTGGTAGAAGCTGCTTATTGAAGCTTTGCACTGATGGTACATGCTCCTCTTTCCCTAGAACTTTCTGCATTCTCCCTCTTCAGAATTTATTCAGAAGCTGTTTGCAAGTTCCTACTGAAACTACATCCACACCTTTTCAGTCAGTGCGTTCCCGAGTATAACAACTTGTTGCGTTAGAAATAGTGTTTTCTTGTTTTACCTCTGGCCTTTTACCAATCATTGTGAATTTGTGACACATTCAACACTTGGGAAACAACTCCTCTTATTTACCTCATAAAATCATTCATGATTTTCGATTTCCTCATAGAGGAAAACAAGCTTTCTCCTTCTTTGCTCTTAAGTAAGTTGTGTATTTTTGGGGAGGCAGTGCTGTATGGTAATGTCGCTGAATTAGTAAGCCAGGGGCTCAGGCTAATTTCCTGGAGTATAGGTTCAAATCCCATCTGGGTGGTGAGTAAAAATTGAGCTCAATAAAAATGGTGACCATGTAATGACTTTTAAAACCTATCTCTAACACTAACACCCCTGAAAAAAGGAAATTGTCCATCTTTACCTGGTCTGACCTATATGTGCCTCCAGACCCATGGCAATCTAGTCAGCTCTTAACGATTAGGGATAAGGAATAGCTCCTAGTCTGGTCAGCAGGACTCACATCCCAAGAATAATTTTTCAAAATTCCCTGGTACAATGTGGGTAAACCTCCTCCAAAAGCTTCACAGTTGAGCACATTATTCCAGCTGACACCTCACCAAATCGCCATAAATTCGTACCCTGGTGGCCACCAGAAGAAAGTGTGCAAGAATTCATCTATAAACTCAAGGCAAATAATTCTACTATTGTTGTCAGTAAAGCAGGTATTGACCTTTCAATATTTTGTTCTGGCGCACCAGAGCAGATAACATAAGGTTAAATGAGGAGATTCTTAATTCCTGCTCCAGTTCACGGATGTTGCTACTTGGTCTGTGAGTCAATAGGAGCTGGATTAGTCTCCCACTTCTTTTAATTCTGTCTGGCTATGTGAATGATTCCATTGTCGTCAGAGGACGTGTCTGATAGCATCAGGCAAAATTCCATTAATCTTGAGGAGCAGCGTCTCTGGGATGTACAACAAAACTTTCAAAACAAATTCTTTTCCACCCCTTGATAAGGAGAAGAAATCACTGTCAGAGCTTAGACACATTGTCACTGAACCTCTTTCAACTGTTTAGTGTACTCTTGTTTAAACCAGTGAATAGCTGTCATCTACATTGTTGAGCTGAAATAGATGCAATGCAGATACATCTTCTTTCTGTCTGTAAGGATCACAGGCCCGTGTATTAAATAGGTAGCTTTCAGTACATGCAAGTTCACTACTCTGCAAGACCGAGAAATAACTCTAACTTGGTTTTCCACATACTTCTTCAAATACATAGGATTATCCAGCAAATGTTGTCCAATTACAGAATCAAACCTGATGTTGGACACTGTGCTGTGAGTATTGTAAGCTTGGGCTGGTTGAGTATGTTCAGTTCCTTGCTTGTTATGAACTGACAGAAGAAATGCTGTTTGATGCAATCCGATAGTCTTTGGGATGTACAGCTCTTGTATGTGGCAACACACCAGCACTGACATTCATATACAACGGTACTTCCTTTGTCTGATAGGCAGAGCATCTTTTTGGCTTGACTGCAGCATTCTTTTAGCCATGAACAATGTTCGGGTGGCTACTGCATACTGTCAAACATACGTTGCTGAAACCGTTCCGATGCCCTCTCCTTCCAGAATAATCTGAGGTAGACTGTGTACTTTGCAGGAGTAAGATCGATTACCTGAGGCCCATTTGTGATTCTGTGTGTTAGCGAGAAATGCATTAAAGGTAAGGGGCATGCATTTAAGGGGAGAGGGTGAAAGTTCAAAGGAGTCTGGAACATGCTGACAAAGGTGGTAGAGGCAGATACAATCAGAGTGTTTGAGAGACTTGGGGATAAGCCCATGGATATGCAAGGAATGGGGGGAAATGGACCAAGGGCTGGCAGAAGGGATTCACTAAATTTGGCGTCACGTTCAGCACAACATGAAGGGCTCATTCCTATGCTATACTGTTCTACGTTCTATGTAAACAATCAATTAGAGTAACAATATCCAGAAGTGTGCACCAAATGTCAGAATCAGGTTTGCAGGTTGAAAAACATTGCCTATTTGTCCCATTTCCAACATTGCCAGTAAGGCCATTCTGATAGAGCACAGAGCTACAAAGAATCCCAATGTATGTACACTCAGCATTCAAGTTGGGTTTATAGTAGACAGTAGAAGGGAAAGCTCTCGAATGATTTCTCACCCTGGATACTGAGGTAAGGGAGCTCATGTGACCACTCACTTTCAGTGAACGGAAGTGAGGGATAATGCCCATTAAGTCATTTGTGGAAGCTCTAACACACAGCTGTGGTTTCAAATGTAACAAACATCTCAGAAATTTGTCAGGGGCCATTGGTCCGGTGTTATTCCATCAAAGACACATTTCTCATGGAATACAACAAATATGTTTCTGACAGCTGGGCTGAGTGGGGATCCATACCATCTAAATGGGTGTCTCCATTATAGTGCCATAGAGATGTACAGCATGGAAACAGACCCTTCGGCCCAACTTGTCCCTGCCGACCAGATATCCCAATCCGATCTTGTCCCATTTGCCAGCACCCGGCCCATATCCCTCCCAACCCTTCCTATTCATATACCCATCTGGATGTCTTTTAAATGCTGCAATTGTACCAGCCTCCACCACTTCCTCTGGCAGCTCATTCCATACCCGTACCACCCTCGTAGAGGGCATAGGGTTAGGGTGAGAGAGGAAAGATATAAAAGAGACCTAAGGGGCAAGTTTTTCACATAGAGGGTGGTACGTGTATGGAATGAGCTGCCAGAGGAAGTGGTGGAGGCTGGTACAATTGCAACATTTAAAAGACATCCAGATGGGTATATGAATAGGAAGGGTTTGGAGGGATATGGGCCAGGTGCTGGCAAATGGGACTAGATTGGATATGGATATCTGGTGCAAACTCCACACAGTCAGTCGCCTGAGGCAGGAATTGAACCCGGGTCTCTGGCGCTGTGAGGCAGCAGTGCTAACCACTGTGCCACCCATCTGGGTCAGTAAAGTCCTTTAGGGAAGGAAACTACCATCCTGATCTGGTCTGGACTACATGTCACTCCAGGCCCAGCGCACTGGTTGAGTCTTGATTGCCCTCTGGGCAATTAGGGATGAGAAATAAATGCTGGTCTAGCCTGTGATGTCCTCATCTCATGAATGAATAAAAAAGAAGACCATGCACTTTAGGCCGATAGTGTCTGGGGTTTAGAAGAATGAGAGGAGATCCAAGTGAGGTACACAAGATGCTAAAGGGCATTGTCAAAATAGAC
Organism: Chiloscyllium punctatum; assembly: GCF_047496795.1. Taxonomy (NCBI): domain Eukaryota; kingdom Metazoa; phylum Chordata; class Chondrichthyes; order Orectolobiformes; family Hemiscylliidae; genus Chiloscyllium; species Chiloscyllium punctatum. Next base: position 4,522,502 of record NC_092775.1, read on the forward strand.
ATGGAGAGGAAGCTTCTTCATGTGGGACAACCTAGAATGTGAGGTCATAGTTTTAGGATAAGGGGTAGCAAGTTAGAAACAGAGATGAGGAGAAATTACCTCTCTCAGAAGGTCATGAATCTGCGAAATTCACTCCCCCAGAGTCTGGTGGATGCTGGGATATTGAGTAAATTCAAGGAGGAAAGAGGCAGATTTTTAATTAGTAACAGGTTGAAGAGTTATGGGGAGTGGGCAGGCAAGTGGAGCTGAGACCAAGATGAAATCAGCCATGATTGGATTCCAAATGGTGGAACAGCAGAGCAGGCTGGAGGGGCTGAGTGGCCTTTTCCTGCTCTGTGTCCTATGTTCTTATCAGCGACTGGTATATTCTTCATGGAAACGCCTTACCAAACAGCATCCATAAGCCAATCAAATGGCTCACTCCTTTACTGTGTGGCTGGGTTTTCCCCTGAAGTTGATATTCTTGTGAGTTTTCCACTGAGTACAAATTGAGAAATAGAATGTATTGTGTAAATAATGGGAATTAAAGCTTAGAAAGAGATGCATGAGCTATCGGTTCAAAACGGCTTACTGTAAGATTCTGCATTAGAGCCCACCCAAGCAGTAATACCAGAGAGGTCTGAATGGAGAATTGAAGAGTTTAACTCCTGAAGGTGTCAGCTGTGTCACTTCTGGCTCCTAACTGTCATCAGGTACATGACGACTAAAATGTTAGGCCCGAAACGTCGATTCTCCAGCTCCTCAGATGCTGACTAACCTGCTGTGCTTTTCCAGCATCACACTTTTTGACTCTGAGTTCTCCATCATCTGCAGTCCTCACTTTCTCCTAACAGTCATAATAATTAAGTCTAACAAGTCAAAGTAACTTGAATGTATTGTAATCATGCAATAAACTACATTTTGTTCTTAAGAAAAGTACCTTTTCTTGATAAGATTCATTGTTGCTCATTTTCTAAGGTGGTTAAGTACCCTACCATTGATGTCTTATTATCCTTACATTTCTCTGAAAAGTGATTATGTCCTTGATCCTGTTTCTCCCTCAGTACAAGAGCACACCCAACAGTGTGTTTGCCCCTTTTGTGTTTTTTACGCCTATCCATTTAATAGTTTTTTCACGCTCTCATTAGGCCTCACTACTGTAATTTATTCCTGATCGATATTGTGATCTTTCTTTCCTGTTCTATCTTACCACCTTGTCTGAATACCCTATGACTGGGATTTTCAGCCAAGTATTAGCATAGCTATGATATCATACTTCCATGTGCCCATCGGTGCCTTCAGCTCATCTGTCTTAATGCTCAGGCTCCTTGCATCAGAATATACAGTAGCGCCTCAACTTAGGAACTTAATCCATTCCGGTACCCAGTTCGCGAACTGAATCAATTTTTCCCATTGTTCAGATAGCGTAAGAATGCTTGGACAGCTGTTCACAGCGCACGCACCAAAGACGAACTGAATGAGATCACGCGGGGCCCAAGAGCTTTTGCATTCAACAAGCGCGTAGCAAAGCAGAACAATGAAACCACATGGTCGCACACGGGCTTTTTGCATTTGTCCCTTCATTCGTATCTTGAATGTTGTACATATGTTGAAGCAAAATTTTACGTACAATCCTGTTTGTAAACTGATTTGTTAGTGAACGGGATTGTTTGTATGTCGAGGTGCTACTGTATTCAATTTTGCTTTGTTCAATTCATTTCTTTATTAGCTAGCCTCTGTTTTCTCTGGCTTCCACAGTCATTTACTCTAATTTTAACTTTGAATCTCACCTCAGCTTCTGTCCCTTCTGATCTGCTCATCAGAATCCCATTCCTTACCTGATTTAAATTCACCCCAACACCATGAGCCAACTTCTCCATCGGGATGTCGGTCCCATTCCTGTTCAGATGTAACTCATCCAGTTTGTACTGCTTCCACCTCCCCCAGAAATAATCCCAATGTTTCAGGAACCTAAAGCCCTCCCTTCTGCAGCCAACTCCCCAGACCTGCATTCATCTACTCTATCTTTCTATTCCTATATTTAGCATTGCAAGGCACCAGGAGTAAATTGGAGAGTATGAACTTTGAAATCCTACTTTTCGCTGTTCTATCTAACTCCCTAAAGTCTGCTTACAGGATCTCATTTCTTATTTTCCCTGGGTTAATTGTACCGACATGGATCATGGTTTCTGGCTGTTCAGCATCCCCCTTCAGGATACCCTGCAGCCATTCCGTGATGCTATAGGAAGGATGTTATTAAATTGGAAAGGATGCAGAAAAGAATTACAAGGATGTTACTGAGACTGGAGGGTTTGAGTTATATGGGAAGGCTGGATAGACTGGGACTCTTTCCACTGGAGTGGAGGAGGTTGAGGGGTGACCTTATTACTTTTTCTTATTATTATTTATGACTTCTATCATTAATTTGGGTATGGTGATGTATAAAATATTTTGCTGAATTTTTTTGTAAAATACACGACAATAAATTGCTATTCAATTCTATTATAGAAGCTTATGAAGCCATGAGGGGTGAATAGCCAAGGTCTTTTCTCTAGGGGAGAGGAGTCCAAAACTAGATGGCACTGGTTTAAGGTGAAAGGGGAAAGATTTAAAAGGGCCCTGAGGGGAAACTTTTTTATGCAGAGGGTGGTGCATGTGTGGAATGAACTGCCTGAGGAAGTAATAGATGCAGGTGCAGTTACAACTTTGAAAAGACATTTGGCCAGATACGTGAATAGGAAAAGTTTAGAGGGATGTGGGCCAAACACCGGCAAATGGAACTGGTTCAGTTTGGGAAACCTGGTTGGCATGGACAAGTTTGGCTGAAAGGTCTGTGTTCATGCTGTATGACTCTACGATCTTGTGACTCTATGATATCCTTGACCCTGGGACCTGGAGGCAACACATGTATGGTCATAGGAGGATCTGTCTACTCCCCTCACTAGCAATTCCACTCCCCTTCCACACCTCTTCATCCCCTTGAGGAGCTGGCCCACTTACAGAGGCATTGGCCTTGTCTCTGTTTGGCCTCCATAAAAGATCTGTCACCCACACCAGTTTCCAACATTGAAAATTGGTTTGTGAGGGAGATTCACTGAAGGGACTCCCTTGGGATCTGCATCCTCTCTCTGGTGGCCACCCATGTCCTCCCTGTCTGCATTTCCTTAAGCCTGACCATGTTCTAAAATGTGCTGGTCATAAACCTCTCAGCCTCATGAGAGCACTGCAATTTACCCCCTCCCCCCCCCCCCCCCACCCCACCCCACTCCCACCACCCCAACCTCCTGAGCTGCTGCTGAAGCTCCAAGACCCAGGGGTCGGGTTGTTCCAGTTGGGGGTCATCTCCTGCGCATGGTCATCCAGACTGTCAATCAATCTGGGATCTCCACACATTGAGCAGGATTGTAAGGTATGGGCCTAAACTCCCCAGGCACACCTTCACTAAGTAGAAAGAATATCTAAAGCTTTTATTTTTCTTTTATTCATTCTTAAGTATAGGCTCAAAAAATCTTAGCATTTTATTTGCAAAAATATACATTATTCATAACTTATCATTAAGTACATTACAAAGCAGTTCAAGTTCGACATTACACAAAATGCAATTTTAAAATCACAGGTTGCTCTGCAGGTATAACAAGCAATTGGGAAGGCAAACAGAATTTTGTCCTTCATTGCTAAAAGGATTGAGTTTAAAGGCTGGGAGGTTATGTTGCAGCTGTACAAGGTGCTGGTGAGGCCACATCTGCAGTACTGTGTGCAGTTTTGGTCTCTTTACTTGAGAAAGGATGTACTGGCACTGGAGGGGGTGCAGAGGAGGTTCACTGGGTTGATTCTGGAGTTGAGGGATTTGGCTTATGAGGAGAGACTGAATAAACTGGAATTGTATTCATTGGAATTCAGAAGATTGAGGGGGGAATCTTATCGACACATATAAAATTATGAAGGGACTAGATAAGATAGAGGTAGAGAGGATGTTTCCACTGGCAGGGGAAACTAGGACAAGAGGGCATAGCCTCAAAATTAGGGGGAGCAAATTTAAGGAACTGCTACACCCAGAGGGTTGTGAATCTGTGGAATTCCCTGCCCAGTGAAGTAGTGAAGGCTTCCTCAGTAAATATTTTTAAAGCTAAGATAGAGGTTTTTTTTTTGAAAAATAAAGGAATTAAGGGATACAGTGAGAGGGCGGTTATGTGGATACAAGGCCACGAAAAGATCAGCCATGATACGATTGAATGATGGATCAGGCTCGAATGGCCAGGCGGCCTACTCCTGATCCTAGTCCTTATGTTCTAAAGCAATATCACATTTTTCATTACTTTTAGGTACCTTTGTAATGCACTTAATGATAAGTTATGAATAATGTATATTTTTGCAAATGTAAAATTGGATCAATGACTAAATATGACCAGAAACTATACACATTCCGACAAAGGCCATGAGTGCTTCTGTGAGGTATCCGACCTTTAGTACGTTGTAACAGAAAAGTTTGAGTCAGTGACCTTTCCCCATGGCACCTTGGTCGCAAATTTTGGTACATTCCTCATTAAGGTCCTGGACCTTGGAACATGCCAATCTGCCACACTCGGTTGAGGTCAACTATGGAAGACCAATAAATTTCAGGGAGACCAACAAGCATCTTTAATTGAGTTGATTATCCTGCAGATGCGGTCAGTGTTTGTTTTAAGTGTGCATCCTGAGAAGAGACCATAGAGCACGGAATCCAGCATCACAGAGCTGCTCAGGATGAACCTCAACATAAACCACTGCATCTCTCTCCAGACTTTCTTGTAGATTCTGCCATTTTCTTTATTTCAAAATATACTTTATTCATAAAAATATATTTGCATACATACATAGTCACTAGAGCAGGTCGATTTTGTACAATCTTTACATATGGAGAACCAAACAAACCCAAGACGTTTCTTACTTACTAGATTTACATACATATGGGGCATTGGGGGGGTCCTGTAACTGAACTGACCACCATTGTATTTTAGCCAAAAGACACATCCAGTGTACCCTGGTGGCAGCTGCCCCAAGATTTCGTCAGAGTTCTCACCCTCTCCTCTCCCCTACACTGACTGCTTTTCACAGGGTCCTCACCTTACCCTCTCCTCTCTCTGTTATCAGTTGCACGATCATGTTTCTCCTGAATCTCACAATACCACAAAGTGCAAGGAGTTTTCTCCGAAACTCAGTGAATCAGATTAAAACAGTGTCGCCATAGCCACAAGTATGCCTCATTTAACACAGATCCAGCCAGCGCTGAGATCATTGGCATTAGTGTCAGATATATGCAGTTTACTCTGTGCGTTTGTACACTCTGCAAGTAGGTCAGGAGGCAGATTGCAGTGATCATAGCAGTATCCTGGGCAACCTGCATGCAAAGCCTCTCTTAAGTAAATCATTTGTTAACTAACTTGTTCCAGACTCACAGTTTCCCAAAACAGCCCCTAATTTCAAGATCTGACAAGCAACAGCATCCTTCACCTCTTAAAAAAACCCTTCACAAGTTGTGGTGGATACACACCCCTGCTAACCTCTCCTTCCAAACTGAGACTGACATGAAGGATGGACATGATCGATTACCCTGATTGCCTAACACTCATTCCCTGAGCCACGCTTCTGTTCGCTGCTGGTTCTGGGTTTGCAAAGCTGCAATGGTGGAGAAGGAATCTGAGTTGTCATGTGTGTAGCTGGGTCCCAGAGGAAATGTGTGTCACTTGGGTAAAGCACCGAGAAGGAGAATATCAGTCAGGGGAATGCCACAGTGGACAAACTGAGTGAACTGTCAGAAGTCAGTGACATTGTTGTAGGTGTGAAATTAGCTGTAGGCCAAACAGGTCTAACTGGACAATTAAGAATCAGATGGGGCTTTATGACAATCGACTATTGGACGAGCTTTTAATTCCAGGTTTCTTAGAATCGAATTCCAATTGACCATAGTAGGAATACAATCCATGTCCCCAGAACCTTAATATGAAACCAACAACTGCAGATTCTGGAAAAAACAGAGAGTGCTGGAGAAACTCAACAGGTCTGGCAGCATCAGTGGTGAGAGAGTCAGAGTTAATGACCCTCTGTCAGACAAGTGGACTCAAAGAGGTAACTCCATCCACAGATGCTGCCAGACCTGCTGAGTTTTTCTAGCATGTTCTGTGTCTCGTGTCCCCAGAACCTTAGTCAGTCTAGCTTGGTTATGAGTTCAGAGAAATATTTCCATTCTGTTACTACCTCCCCTCTACCTTGTGCACTTACGTTCTCATTCAGCTCTCCCTGAAAGACACCTACACAGAACACCCCAATGTCTACCTGGGATATTACCAGCAGTCCCCATTCTCATCGCTTTCTGGAAAAAGACATTCCTCCTGAATTCCTGATTGGGTTAATTGGTGGCTCTCTTGTTCTTCTGTTGTGGGCTCCCCTGAAAATGGAACCATCTTCCCCTCATCAAACCCACCTCACAAACCTTTTCATAATCTTAAAGGCCAGAGAAATGAGTGCCGATATTTTAATTTTGACTTTTGGTAGGAAAAGCCAGTGAGAAAACCTGTAAGAGAAGCCAATTAATAATAGTCATTTGGCAGGACAGCACTCAAATATCGCTGAAAAATTATTGACTTTTTATCAAAGCTTTTTATCATCAGGACAATTTGCAAAAATTACTAATGTAGAGGAAAAACAACATGTTTAATGTATGAGAACCAGGTGTTCATTAGTTGGCAAGTTAACTCTGACTGGTTGTGGTAATATTATGTAGAATATTTCTTCCAATCAGAGTCCGCTTGCCAACCAATCAGTACTCAGCATTGGGAACATCCCCCTCCATGTTTTATGGTTTTAACGAGCAGTTTCCCAGGGGCAGCACTGAGTTGCCAATTAAGAGGAATTATTGCTTGTTAAACACCCAGCTCATTAATTTTCAGTTCTCCGTTTCACCAAATACATCAAACAAGTTAATCATCAAGAAAACTCAACATGGAAACAAGGCAATACCTGACAGAACACTTCACATCCGCTCTGATGAAGAGTTTACTAGACTTGAAACGTTGGCTTGCTTTCCCTCCATGGAGACTGCCTAGCCCGCTGTGATTCAGTCAAGTTTTCTTGATATTCAGCTTGTTTGATGAATTTGGTGAGACGGAGAGCTGAAAATTAGTGAGTTGGGTGTTTAACAAGCAATAATTCCCTTAATTGTTGTGTTCAGATTCAGTTTGCCACTCGTTCTGAACAATCTCCACGTTGGACACCGGGCACTGACATCTCAGAACATACTCCATTGGCATAATTCACATGCACTCCCCACATGCCAAATTCTAACAATCCTCATCGTACAATGGTGATCTACCTGCAGGATTACACTGACTATGTTTCATTGCAGGTGCTCAGGTTGTAATTGTAATTGTTATCATTGTAATGGCAGTGGCACTCACCCTGGCAGAGTGGAAAAGGGCATTGACCTTCTTCCAATACTGGGCATTCCTCCAGATGGCTGAGACAGCACTGGCACCCTCAGACCAGGATGGGCACAGTCTGGGTTTATGCCCTCCTTGCTTGTCCTGCCTGTGCAGTACCCAGTGGGAGCTCCAGGTCCCTGCCCACACAGTGAGATGCTTAAAAATGTGTTGCTGGAAAAGCGCAGCAGGTCAGGCAGCATCAAAGGAACAGGAGAATCGACATTTCGGGCATAAGCCCCTCTTCAGGCTTATGCCTGAAACGTTGACTCTCCTGTTCCTTTGATGCTGCCTGACCTGCTGCGCTTTTCCAGCAACACATTTTTAAGCTCTGATCTCCAGCATCTGCAGTCCTCACTTTCTCCACACAGTGAGGTGCCAACCTCCCCCTGTCTGCCACATCCAGGGACAATGTCAGGAAGCGTGCAGGGCAGCTCCAGACTGACGGTGCTTGTCTGGGTGCACTACAGGCTTTTAAAGATCGTCTGGCAATTTTGGGATACTGGTTGAATGAGGAGTCATTCTGGAAATTGCCCGTGGTAAGATGGAGCAGGATTGAGACAGGAGGGGCCTAGGCGGTAGATAATTGGGTCAATTTGATCAGACATAGTGAGAGAACTCACTCAGCCTGGTGGTGGAAATCCCTCCAATAAACTCGACACAACTTGCTTTAGGCCAAGAAATCAATGGTTCAATCTTGTCTCACTGTTTGCTTTCAGCGTGTGGGTTCAAGCACTGCCCCTAGCAGTGCTGTGGCTGTGTGTACATCACCCAGTTTAGCTACAAACGCCAGGCTTGGCAGTGAGACCTACATCTGAGATTCCAGGTAAATGAGAAAGAAAGTACAGGACAGTCAGAAATCAAGCCCCTCATCACCCCCAAAGCTGGCTACTTCAGTCAGGTCTCCAAGTGTTGGCTTTGGCCCTGGGAGAGGGTGGGCGTTTAGGGAGGTCACGTTATCACATATCAATAACTTGCATGTGTAAATGTGAAGCAGGGGGAGCCTGAGGCAGAGACTTTTGGGAGTTTTGGATTGCTTCTTTTTGACAGTATAGCTCTGTTTAGGTTGGCTCAGTTGACGTAGTAGGACCTTAATGTTCATAAATGTATGAGTCATCCAAAAGTAGCAACTAAGATGGGATACAGCAATTAATCACCTATGCTGTTGAGAACCTCCTCACCCTTCTGTGTTTCCCAGTGCTTAGCAGGAAGTAAAACTACCCCATTGTATCCATTAATTTGTCTCTTTCCTGCTAGTCTACCTCTCGTATTCTGCTTTCAAAGTTTTTGTGAAAGATTTACTGTGCTCCGATTTCTTCCCAGAAAGGTGAGTATGCAGTTCCTTCAATTTAATCACATAAAGTATCTGAGCAGATCAGCCGACAACTCTCCAATACCAGTTGCCAAATATGGACATTAATTCACTCCAGGGCCTAACCACCACAATGTGATGGGGAATGTTGTCATTTATGTTAAACTGAGGACCCTGCAGCTTCCTCAAGTGAAATTATAAGATCCTACAGCATTACCTCAAAGAAACTAATCAGACCACAGCTGGAATACAGTGGACAGTCTTGGGCCCTTTATCTAAAGAAAGACAGACTAGCATTGGAGGCAGTCTAGAGATGGTTCATTTGGCTGATCTCAGACATGGAGGGACTGTCTGATGAGGGGGTGTTTAGTCAGGCAACACTTGGAATATTGCATCCAGTTCTGGCCATCACACTACCAGAAGGTTGTGGCTGCTTTGGAGAGGGTACAGAAAAGGTTTATCAGGATGTTACCTAGTATGGGGGATTTTAACTATGAAGAAAGATTGGATAGATTGGGTTTGTTTGCACTGGAACACAGGAGGTTGAAGGGGTGACCTGATAGAAGTTTATAAGATTGTGAATGGTATGGATAGAGTGGAAATTATGAGGTTTTTTTTTCCCGGGGTGGAGGGGTCAATTACTAGGGGACACAGGTTCAAGGTGCCGGGGGTGGGGGGGGGTGTTTATAAGAGATGTGCAAGGCAGGTTTTTCACACAAAGGGTGGTGAGTGCTTGGAACGTGCTGCCAGAGGAGGGGGTGGAAGCAGATACAATAGCAGTATTGGAGAAGCACTGGACAAATACATGAATAGGAAGGGAATAGAGGGATAGGGATCCTGTAAGGGAAGACAGTTTTAGTATGGAAGGGCAAAATGTGTCAGCACAGGCTGAAGGGCCTGTTCCTGTGCTGTATTGCCCTGTGTTCTGTGTTCTCTTTGTTTTTGAACTGGATCTGTACTGTTGGAATATAGAAGAATAAAATGTGACTTTTTTGAAACGTACAAGGGGATTTGACAACATAAAGATTGCTCCTCTTGTAGGAGAGTCTTGGACCAGAAGGCATTATCTCAGGATAAGGGAGCATTCATTTAAGACATAGACGAGGAAGAGATTCCTCTCTCAGATGGCTGAGAATCTGGCATTTGTTTTATTGCAGAGGGCTGTGGAGGCTGGGTCATTCAGTATATTCAAAACTGAGATAAATCAAATTTTAATCAGGAAGGGTTATGGGGAAAGGGCAGAAAAGTGGAGTTGAGGGATATTAGATCAGCCATGATTTTGCTGAAAGGCATTAAAAGGAGTATGTTTTCCCACAAGTGGTCTGATTTAATTCCTCAACAGACATCACTGATACTGATTATCAAATTACTGCTTGATTCCACAGCCTCTAAATATTGCGAAAAAAGAAACACAAAGTTAAAGTTTTTTTTTGTCTTTCACTCGTCAGGACTGAAACACAAGAAAATTTGAAAAGGAAACATATTGCTGTTTGTGGGAGTTTGCCGTGTGAAGTGGCTGCTTTGTTTCTTATTGTTGCAGTTGTGATGACACATCACATTGGCAGAAAAGTGCCTACCAGAAAACTGGCAGGAAAAGCTGCCCTGAAGTATAAAAGGTGCTACAGAAATGTAAAAGGTGCTACAGAAATGTAAGTTCCTTTGCTTGGTAAAACCCCATGTCATCTGGTGAACTAAGCTTAGCTACTATGGTGGTAGCTGTACGTCAGGGAATGTGACATGGAGAAACGAGAGGCTAACAGAGTGGGAAGGTAAAAACAATGACTGCAGATGCTGAAAACCAAATACTGGATTAGTGGTGCTGGAAGAGCACAGCAGTTCAGGCAGCATCCAAGGAGCAGCGAAATCGACGTTTTGGGCAAAAGCCCTTCCTGATGAAGGGCTTTTGCCCGAAACGTCGATTTCGTTGCTTGTTGGATGCTGCCTGAACTGCTGTGCTCTTCCAGCACCACTAATCCAGTAACAGAGTGGGAAACCTAACGCAACAAAGAGAGAGAAAATATGCCAGTTTATAGGTAAAACAAGAAATAGATGAAAGAAAACTTCAGCAAATGGTAGAGATGATGGTGTGTTTGTGAACTGGAGTTCCATTTTAAAGAAGGCTAGTTCTGACCTGTTCCACCTTTCCAATTTTTATCCTCTGAAACAGATTTTTTAAAAAAGTCTTGAGAAACAAGAAATGAAAGGACAGGAAGTAAGGAAAACCAGATAAAGAAATCGATCAGGAGAAAAAGAAGATTAGAGCAGGAGAAAGAGAGAAGGAGCAAGAGAGATGAGCAGGAGAGACAGAAAGAGGGAAAGAGAGTAAGAAAGAGGGACAAAGGGAAACAGAAAGAGAGAAAGAAAGAGAGAAAGAAAGAAAGAAAGGAAGGAAGAAAGAAAATAATCAGCTAAATGCAAACATTTTCAGTCTGTGGGTATTGCTTTGTGCCTGTGTTGGTGTGTGTCAGACCTTTGTGATAGTTTCTCCTCCTCCCCTTGTGTATTGAAGAGTTTAACTTTGCAGAGCCATCAGTTGCAGTGTGAGGAGGCTGCTTACTCCAGCAGTCCTTGTATTGATGGGCAATCAATCTGCCCCAGTCAATGAAAGGAATAAATCTGCAGATGTAGTCTGGGTGAACATTAATCAACGTTTAATACAAAACTTGTTTATTAATGCTTAAAGCAGCAAAACTTCTCTTTCTTTCCTACCTCGGCCCTATTTACAGTACAGATTCATTCTGGGTTTGAGACCTGGTGGTGGAAGGTTAATGTTGCGCAGACTAGGATACAATCCTTTTAGGGTTCTAACACACAAAGTGGTAACGAATTGCATTTCACTTCCATTCACGAGTTCCTTTCCATTGACCCGACCAGCTTGATTCCCAGAATAAGAAGATTGTCCAGAAAGGAGAGATGTACTTGAATGGGTCTGTACTGCTTGGGATTTAAATAAAGGAGAGGGAATCTCATTGAATGTACTGAGATATTAGAGCTGAGACACCATCCCCTCATGGGTTCTTGAGTCAAGAACTGTCTTCGAATAAGGGATTGATCACTTAAAGCTGAGATGCCCTTTGGAAGAGCCAATGTGGCTCAGGTGGTATTACCATGCCTCTAAGACAGAATGCTATGGGTTCAAGTCCCACTTGGATTTATTGGCTCCAGGCTAACTCCAACCACTGGTACAAGCAGCACCGAGTGTTTAAGTGCCAGCTCCCAGCTTGGATAAATGGGGAGGGTTCACCATTGGAAAGGGACTTACCTATAAAACCTACTGCCAAAACTGATGGTTGGTATGAATGTCAATGACCAAAAATATGGCAGCCTCATGCAATATTGGGAGATAGCTACAAACATTTGGAGTTGTCTATGTCATGAATTTGTGATGTTCAATGTTTAGTACCTTGAATGAGTTTTAAAACTGTTTCTCATTTTCTTATTCCTCCATAGCCTTAAGCTATAAGGGTGGCATGGTGGCTCAGTGGTTAGCACTGCTGCCTCACAGTACCAGGGACCCAGGGTTCAATTCCCGCCTTAGGCGACTGTCTGTGTGGAGTTTGCACATTCTCCCCGTGTCTGCATGGGTTTCCTCCGGGTGCTCTGGTTTCCTCCCACAGTCCAAAGATGTGTAGGCCAGGTGAATTGGCCATACTAAATTGTCCATAGTATTGGGTGCATTAGTCAGAGGGAAATGGGTCACTCTTCGGAGAGTCAGTGTGGACTTGCCGAAGGGCCTGTTTCCACACTGTAGGGAATCTAATCTTCCTGATTTCTGTTACCTCTTCCAACTCTGCAATTGTCTGAAATCTCTGGATTCCTCCAATCCTGGCCTCCCCAAGTCTCTCTACCACCCTCTCCTTTAACTTATGACTTTAACCAATGTTTGAGCCACCTGTCCTTATCACTTCAATGCGACATAATGTCAATGTTTTTTTTGGAATCAGTCTTAGAAACAGTTTGGAATGTTTACTGTGTAAAGACACTGCATAGAGATGCAAGTTGTTTTGAGATTTGGTTAAAATGATGGAATGCATGGATGGGAGAAACTTTTGGAGTTTGGGATTTGCATGGTGGGAGATACAGTCAGCAATGATGACATCAGTAATGAATAGACAATTTGGAAAAAAAGGAGCTTAGAGAGGGGGGAGATGAATGTGAGCTTGCAACAGGGCACCAATGGAAATCTGAGCCCAAACCTTGGCACAGCTACACAGAGAAGGATATTGCAAGAGAACCGAGGAGCAGTCAACAATTTATACATCACTCCTTTGGCATCAGCTGTAGGTCAGTGAGCAGCATTCTCATCTCCAACTCTGAAGATTCATGTCCCTCTCCGAATGTTCTGTCACACCTCACTGGGATAGCATGCTGTAAATCAAGTCCCACTCTTTCCAGAGTCAGCACAAATGTCAAACTAAATTAAACATTCCAAATTATTTCAGAGACAGATTCCCAAAAAAACATTGACATTATGTCACACTGAAGCTATAAGGACAAGTGACTCAAACATTGGTTAAGGTGTTAAGTTAAAGGAGGTAGTCAGAGGTAGAGAGATTTAGGGAGGCCTGGGCTGGATGAATCTAGAGATCTCAGTTGCATGCTGACAAAGGGTGCCGGCCTGAAACGTTGACTCTCCTGCTCCTCTGATGCTGCCTGACCTGCTGTACCTTCCCAGCTCCACACCTTATCGACTATCCCTAATTTACTTAGAACCAGGTTGACAGAAAACATGGACTAAGTTCCTGTATTTAATAAAAATGACTATTTATTGCAAATAATTAGACTGTATATCAGTTAAATCGTTTTGAACCATTCAGCATATAATTCCACCAATTAGAACTTTAAACATGGACACTGACAGAGAAAAGGAAATATGCATTATGGATGGAAGCAGCAGCTTGGAAGCCAGTTCTGATGTTCCTGTCCACAAGGTTTGCTGAGTTGATTGTTATGATTATTGCACTGGTCAGAATGCTTTTCCTCAGTTGTCCTTCTCTGGATTCTTCCACTGGTTTGCAAAAGGCATGGGGTCGCTGGCTCACTTATAAAGGGTCTCTAACTTACAGACTAAAAGTCACAGCTTACTGATTGCTAACTGATAAGCAAACTAGCTTTCTTCAGGCTTAAAGTGGCTTAGTGCAGAATACAGAGAGCAAGATCCAATGTTAGTGATGATCCAAAGGCTGCTCTCTATCTTGTTCCCTCAAACTATTAGCTATCTGAGATCCAATCACATAATTGTTGACAGGGAGATGACTGAAGGGAGAAGAGTACTATTGCTAACTGGTCACTAGTCCACAAACCAATCAATACTTGTTGCCATTCAAATCTTCATTTGTATTCAGCCCTCCAGCTCCAGTTCATCTGCAAACATTGCTGGAACCCATAGCTGTGCAAACAGTGATTACAATGAGTGTCAAGTTACTTGTTTTCAAACCATTCACCAATCTTTGGTTTTAAAGCAGTCCTTTTCTCATTTCAGTCCACAATTCTAAAAACACAAAAATACAAAGACGTGGTCTTCACTACTGAGCACAATATACATACTGATACTCTGAGTGCAATACTGAGTGCCACACTGTCAAGTGTACTTCCAAAGGGAATGAAGATTTCATGACTCTTTCTGGTACTTCTCCTTGGTTTACTGGCCAATATTTATTCCTCAACCAATATCAGGAAGAAATGGAGTTTCTGGCCATTGTCACATTGCAGGTTGTGGGAGACCATAAGAAATAGGAACAGGAGGAGGCCATTTGGCCCCTGAGCCTGCATTACCAATCGATAAGATCATGCTGATGCAAATTATCTCTCAAAACCCCTTACTTTGATACAGTGACCAAACTTCAAAAGAATTTTGTTGATTTTGAAGTGTTTTGCAATGTCCTGATGTCATGAAAGGTGCTACAGAAGTGCAATTCTTTCTTTCACCAATGGCAAAAGAGCATTCTCTCCCTTTGGAGCAACCAATAAGATCAATGCGTCATGTTCATCACCTTGAACCCAGGGCACTCTGTGCAATAACATTAGGCAAAGCAAGTAAGGCTGTACGTCAGTTACACTCAGTCCAGGTTGGTTGACAGTCAGAGAAATTCAAAAGCTGCTCCAGGGCAAGGACTTTGCACAGGGTTCAGTCAAAATCGACCCCTGTCCTTGAAGCTTGCAGGCAGTCATTGAACTGAAGTTTCTCTGGACAGTTGCCCCACGGCAGGGGAGAAATATTCTAGTGAGTTTCTAATTTCTGCATGATTGGCGTTGATGGAAGAATTGGCGATTGCGCTAATGACTGAGCTCTAAAAGCCATCACTGCTGGAAGCTAATCTGCAGGAACATGCTTGTTAAACCTTAACTGTTTCACTGCAAGGCAAGATCCAACCTAACTCACAACCTTTAAATAGGTTCTCGTGAGAAATCACACTATTCTGGTGCAGAAATTAAAAGAGTCTGGCAGATTGAAGTTCTCAGTTTCTAAGCTGCATTCAAATTTTCTGGACACAAAGTGTCAAAAGTAACCAGAATGTGGTGAAACCTTCTCATTCTTCAAAGCCTTTCTGATTTTAACCAGGTAATATTCACCCCTTCCATCACTGGTACACATTAGCTGTAGTGAGGCGTAGGGTGTGTTGATAAGTGCAGCATTCTGAAGACATTCCTGATGAAGACCTTATGCCCAAAACATCAACTCTCCTACTCCTTGGATGCTGCCTGACCTGCTGTACTTTTCCAGTGCTACACTTTTCAACTCTGACTTTCCAGCATCTGCAGTCCTCACTTTCTCTGTATGGTGTGTTGGCTTTCATTCGCACTGGAATTGAGTTTAAGAGCTGTTAGGTTATGCTGCAGCTCTATAGAGTCCTGGTTAGATCACACTTGGAATAGTGTGTCCAGTTCTGGTTGCCTCATTATAGCAAAGATTTAAAGAGCGTGCAGAGGAGATTTACCAGGATGCTGCCTGGACTGGAGGGCATGTCTTATGGAGAAAGGTTGACGGAGCTAGGGCTTTTCTCATTGGAGTGAAGAAGGATGAGAGGTGACTTGACAGAGATGTACAAGATGATGAGAGGCATAGATAGAGTGGATAGTCAGAGGCATTTTCCCATGCGGAAATGTCTATCATGAGGGCCATCATTTTAATGTGATTGGAGGAAGGTTTAGGGGAGATGTCAGAAGTAGGTTCTTTACCCAGAGAATGGTGGGTGCATGGAATGCACTGCCAACTGTGGTAATAGAGTCAAATACATTAGGGGCATTTAAGCAACTCCTGGTTAGGAACATGGATGATAGTACAATGAAGGGTATGCAGGTTAGTTTGATCTTAGAGTAGGATAAAAGATCGGCACAACATTGAGGGCTGAAGGGCCTGTACTGTGCTGTACTGCTCTGTGTTCTATGTTCTAACTGATCACATGCACCAAGATGACTTTAATAGCTTACACTTTCCATGATCTTCACAACCAAGAAAGACAAGGGCAACGAGTGAATTGGGTCCCTATCATTTCTCCAAGTTCCCCTTCAATTGACACATCATCCTTAAAGGGCATCTGAATGAGGGTTTAGAGGATATGGGGCAAATGCTGGCAAATGGGACTAGATTTATTTAAAATATCTAGTCTGCATGGATGAGTTGGACCAAAGGATCTGCACATCTCTATGACTCGAAAAGACATCACCATTTCTTCAGTGTCACTGTCAAATTCCTGGAGCTCCCTCCCTGACAATGTTGTAAATGTACGTACATCCCTAGGCTGTAGCAGTTCAAGAAGAGAGCTCATCACCACCTTATTTAGCAAGATCCATGAGCCGATATCCTTTGGATCAAGGAAGGAGAACCACAAGAAGGAACTCACAAGTTCCTCATGACAAACCTGATTTGTCGAGTGGCAGGCTTTGAAATACTGAGGTGAGAGTGTTCCTCATGAAACACACACAGAGCAAGTGAGGGTCCCAGAGCAGACAATCTCCACACACTAGGGCTCAGTACAAACATCTACTGTACATGTGGAGGGACACAGACACCGCCTGTGTCAGCATACTCTCATCTACCTGAGCAGGGTGGTAAATATGGGAGAAACAACATAGAAGTGAAAGATAGAAAAGTAGAAAACAAATGTGGAAGACAAAGGAAACAAGGACTAGTGGGAAATAGAGACATACTACAAAAGAATGTGTAGAATGTCAAACAGACATGTCTAAAGGTACTATACCGAAATACACAGAGTGTTCTCAGTAATATGGATGAATTATCAGCACAAATACTTGTAAATGAGCATGACATGATTTCAGTATGGACACATATCTGAGGGTTGACTAAAGCTGGCAACAGAATATCCAAGGATATTCAATCTTTAGAAGAGAGAGATGAAAAGGAAAAGGAAGTGGAACAGCGCTGTTAGTGAAGGACAAAATCAGTGCAATAGTGAGAAAGGATATTAGGATAAAAACTCTACACATGGATTAAGTCTGGGTGGAGCTGAGAAGTGAAGAAAGTTGGAAAACATCAGTGAGTGACATCTATTGGCCTCCAAACTGTTGTGGTGAGGTAGGGGAAGGCATTAAATGGGAAACTACAGATGCTTGCAACAGGGATGTCATAGCAATCATTTTATTCTACATACAAACGGAGCAAATCAGCAGTAATACTTGGCAAAGGAATTCCTGGTGTGCTTACAAGATTTAATTCTAAGCCAGTACATTGAAGAACCATCTCAGGAACAGGCTATCCCAGATTCAGTTTTCTGCATTGAGAGATTCTTCAAGAAAAAGTGATCATAAAGTGATAGAATTTGCAAGTGGATAGAAAGTGAAGTAGTCCAATCCAAAACTTAGGCTTCTAATTCTAAACGGAGAAATCCAGGTTGATTGTAATATACTGGGTAACATCATTAAAAGCCATAACAGGCGATAATCAATATTTAAGGAATGAATGCATGCATACATTTTATTAGTTATATATTTAAGCAAAAACAAAGCAGAAAAGGTTGTCCAGCCATGGCTAACAAATGAAATTAAGGATAACATTAATCCAAAGAGGAGCCATGTAAAGTTGCTATATAAAGTGACAAGACTGAGGACTGGGAGCAACATAGAATTCAGCAAAGAAGGACCAAGATGTTGATTAACAGGAAAAGAATACAGTATGACAGTAAACGTACAAGGTCCATAGAGGCAGACTGCAAGAGCTTCAATAAGTATGTTTTTAAAAACATTAGTGCAGACAAATATAGGCCCAGTATAACCTGAAATTGAAGAATTGATCATGGAGAAAATCAAAACTATGCAGCAATAAGCAACTGTTATCATTGTGTCTTCACAAAAAAAAATCAATATCTTCCCAGAAATACTAGAGAAGCAATGATCTCTTGGGAAGGACAAATGGAAGGAAATTAGTGAAAAATCATGCTAGAGAAATTAATGGGACTGAAAATGGATAAATCCCTAGAGCCCAACAATTTACCTGCCGGGATACAACAGGAGAAGGACATCAAAATAGTGCATGCATCAGCTGTCAACTTCCAACGTGTGGAAGATTCTGGAGCTGCCCCAGCAGATTGGAGGGTGGCAAATGTACCCCCACTGTTTAAAAAAAGGATGGATGATGAAAGCCTCGAATTACAGTCCAGCTAGTCCAACACCTGTAGGAGGGGAAATGTGGGTGTCTATTCAAAAGGATCTAAAAGACATGTTGCAAATAGTAACAGTATTACATAAAACCAACACAGGTTTGTGAAAGGGAAATCGTGATTGACAAACCCACTGGAGTTTTTTGAGGATGTAATTAGTAGAATAGAGAAGGGAGAACTAGTGAATGTGGTTTATTTGGATCTTCCTTAATCTATTGATAAATTCCCACACCAGATATTACTGCACAGAAACAAAGCACATGGGATTAGTGCTAATGCACTGGTATGAATTGAGAACTGATTACCAGAAAGAAAAAAAGGCAGTAGGAATAAATCTGTAATCTTTAGAGTGAAAAGGATCAGTGCTTGAGCCCCCAGTTATTCACAATATACATCAACAATTTAAATGGGAGAATTAAGCTCGATATTTCAAAGTTTGGTCATGCAAAGCTGGGTGGGATCGTGAGTGGTCAGGAGGGCGTGAAGAAGCTTCAAGGTAATTTCAAAGTTTGAGTGAGTGAGCAAGAGCACGGCAGATACAATACAACATGGATCAATGTGGAGTTGTCCACTCTAGTAGGAAATCAGAATCACAGAGAATCATTTCAATAGTGACTGATTGAGAAATGTTTATGTACAAAGGTACCTGGGGTGAGGTTGTACCACTGAAACCAAGGGTGAACATGCAGCAAGCAGTTAGGAAGCCAAATTGTACTTTAGCCTTCATTATAAGGGGCTTTGAAGAATAAGGAAGTCTTACTGCAGCTGTGTAGGACCTTGGTGACACCACATCTAGAATACTGTGCACAGTTTTAGTCCATTTACCAAAGGAAAGATATACCTGCCATACAGAGAATGCAGTGAAGGTTCACCAGACTGATTCCTAGTGTGACAGTGTTGTCCCATGAGGAGAGATTTGGTTGACTGAGCCTGTATTCATCGGGGGTTAAAAGAATGAGAGAGGAACCTATTGGAATGTATAAAATTCTGACAGGGCTGGACAGACTGGATGTTGGGAGGATGTCTCCCCCTGGCCAGGAGGTTTCAGGATAAGGGGTCACTGTCTCAGGGGAAGGGTTGATAAGATGGAACTGAGATGGTGTGAAATGTCTTCATTCAGAGGCTGGTGAACCTCTGCAACTCTTTACCACAAAAGGTTGTGGAGGCCATGTCAATGAATATATTTAAGAAAAAAAGGATAGTTTCCAGAAGATAAAGGTGTCAAATAGTGTGGGGAGAAAATGGGAGTGTAGTGTCAGGCTGAGAATCAGCCATGATCATGTTGAGTAGCAGAGCGAGTTTGATGAGTCAAGTAGCCTATTCCTGACCTTTGTTTTCATGTTTCAGTGTTTGCAGACAGAGTGGTGGACGAATTACCTTTGTGTTAACAAATGTGTAGCAAACTTGGCTCTGTGGATCTGCATTTGTGAAATTTATAAATAACCACCTCCTTTGGGTGATAAATATTGGCCAGATGCTGCCCACAACCTGAGGCTGAATGAAGAGCTGGGGAGGTGCCAGAAATAGAAAAGGAAGAGGACCAGGCATCAATAGTTTTATTGGGGAACCAGAAACAATGCATCACCACAGGATGAATAGATTCCCAGGAATGCAGAAGGTGGTAAAACAGGGGTGTTGGGAGAAAGATGCTTAATGAATCAAACCCCACAAATGGCCCTTGGAAGGAGACAGTACCAGAAGCATTATGCTGAAACGACAGTCCAATCTGCGGCATTCAACGATCTTCCTGCAAAATTGGTGCTGAATGATTTGAGCTCTGCAGTATTTCAACAACTCTACAACTCAGCACATTCAACAGCAATAACTCAGAATTATATAACACTCCTCGCGTCAAGTGCTTTACAAAGAGGAAAAGGATGACACCAAGCAAATGGAATTTAAATAAGGAAGCTGAAGGCACTCTCAACTCATGGCACTTTATAGAAAACCCCAGTCACCCTGTCCCATTTTCAATTCCCAGGGACTTCAGCTGATATTTACAGAGTGGCTCTGATTGCTGTTGTTCGTACTGTCAAGTCTTTCCCTCACTGAAATCCAGTTCAGTTTGAGTCTCATAAAGCGAAGTGGTCTTTTCATGTGTGAATAAACTATGCAAAAAATAGGCCATTGTGTAAGAGAATTGGTTTGCAGACTCCAGCTGGATATATTCCTGAAGGTGATAGAGTCATAGAGACGTACAGCACGAAAACAGACCCTTCGGTCCAACTCGTCCATGCCGACCAGATATCCCAATCCAATCTAGTCTCACCTGCCAGCACCCGGCCCATATCCCTCCAAACCCTTCCTATTCATATACCCATCCAAATGCCTCTTAAATGTTGCAGTTGTACCAGCCTCCACCACTTCCTCTGGCAGCTCACTCCATACACGTACCACCCTCTGTGTGAAAACGTTGCCCCGTGGGTCTCTTTTATATCTTTCCCCTCTCACCCTAAACCTATGCCCTCTAGCTCTGGACTCCCCCACCCCAGTGAAAAGACTTTGCCTATTTATCCTATCCATGTCCCTCATGATGTTATAAACGGCTATAAGGTCACCCCTCAGCCTCTGACACTCCAGGGAAAACAGCCCCAGCCTGTTCAGCCTCTCCCTGTAGCTCAGATCCTCCAATCCTTGCAATATCCTTGTAAATCTTTTCTGAACCATTTCAAGTTTCACAACATCTTTCTGATAGGAAGGAGACCAGATTTGCACACAATATTCCAACAGTGGCCTAACCAATGTTCTGTACAGCTGCAACATGACCTCCCAACTCCTGTACTCAATACTCTGACCAATAAAGGAAAGCATATCAAACACCTTCTTCACTATCCTATCTACCTGCGACTCCACTTTCAAGGAGCTATGAACCTGCACTCCAAGGTCTCTTTGTTCAGCAACACCTCCTAGGACCTTACCATTAAGTGTATAAGTCCTGCTAAGATTTGCTTTCCCAAAATGCAGCACCTCGCATTTATCTGAATTAAACTCCATCTGCCACTTCTCAGCCCATTGGCCCATCTGGTCCAGATCCTGTTGTAATCTGAGGTAACCCTAATTCCTGAAGAAGGGCTTATGCCTGAAACGTCGATTCTCCTGCTCCTCAGATGCTGCCTGGCCTGCTGTGTTTTTCCAGCACCACATTTTTCAATTCTGGCACTCCTCCATCTGCAGTCCTCACTTTCTCCTAGTTGATCTTAACCTGCTGCGAATCCTCTTGCAAGGATACCTACCTTGAAGAAGCTCTCCTCCTCCCTCTACAGCTCATTCCTGAAGAAGGGCTTATGCCCGAAACATCGATTTTCCTGCTCTTCAGATGCTGCCTGGCCTGCTGTGTTTTTCCAGCACCACATTTTTCAACTTAACCCTCTTCACTGTCCACTACACCTCCAATTTTGGTGTCATCTGCAAACTTACTAACTGTACCTCTTATGCTCACATCCAAATCATTTATATAAATGATGAAAAGTAGTAGACCCAGGAACGATCCTTGTGGCATTCCACTGGTCACAGGCCTCCAGTCTGAAAATCAACCCTCCACCACCACCCTCTGTCTTCTACCTTTGAGCCAGTTCTGTATCCAAATGGCTAGTTCTCCCTGTATTCCATGAGATCTAACCTTGCTAATCAGTCTCCCACAGGGAACCTTGTTGAACACCTTACTGAAGTCCATGTAGATCACATCTACCGCTCAACCCTCATCAATCCTCGTTGTTACTTCCTCAATGATGTATGACCTGTTGCCTCCAACCTCTATTATTGGCTGCCGAAAATATAGTCTTCCCATCCCCGTGGCCAATTGGAATGTGAGATCTGATTGGACGATTCTCGTAGTAGTAGTATAACACGCTGAAACCAAAAGTGTACGAAGGAACCGGAAGAACCCATGAGATTTCTAATACCACATGGGTTTATTCCCACTGGATGGCCTGGAGATTATTCAGTAATTCCCAGAAGGCCCCAGGCAATCTCAATGAATTGGCCACTCAAAAAAAGTGAACAAACCCTATTCCACCAGTCAGTGGTCTGATTCTGGGTTTAAGAGGTGGTGGGTTTGGTTTAATCCAGATACCCAGGTAATATTCTGTGGAGCTGAAAATGTGTTGCTGGAAAAGCGCAGCAGGTCAGGCAGCATCCAAGGAACAGGAGAATCGACGTTTCGGGCATGAGCCCTTCTTCAGGAATGAGGAGGGTGTGCCAAGCAGGCTAAGATAAAAGGTAGGGAGGAGGGACTTAGGGGAGGGGCATTGGAAATGCGATAGGTGGAAGGAGGTTAAGGTGAGGGTGATAGGCCGGAGTGGGGGTGGGGGCGGAGAGGTCAGGAAGAAGATTGCAGGTGAGGAAGGTGGTGCTGAGTTCGAGGGTTGGGACCGAGACAAGGTGGAGGGAGGGGAAATGAAGAAACTGGAGAAATCTGAGTTCATCCCTTGTGGTTGGAGGGTTCCTAGGCGGACGATGAGGTGCTCTTCCTCCAACCGTCGTGTTGCTATGGTCTGGCGATGGAGGAGGCCAAGGACCTGCATGTCCTTGGTGGAGTGGGAGGGGGAGTTGCAGTGTTGAGCCACGGGGTGATTGGGTTGGTTGGTCCAGGTGTCCCAGAGGTGTTCTCTGAAACGTTCCGCAAGTAGGCGGCCCGTCTCCCCAATATAGAGGAGGCCACATTGGGTGCAGCGGATGCAGTAAATGATGTGTATGGAGGTGCAGGTGAATTTGTGGTGGATATGGTGTAGGTACTGGTTGTCCTGGTTGGGTCCAAATTTTGTTGGTCTGAACATAGTCCAGAGTCCATGTGGGGTCAGTCGGTTCCGTGGACAGGTGCTGAGGAAGGAGATGTGACTGTGGTAGTGAGTCTGCTTGAGAACGTGGCTGAACAGCTTCTGATCTGGGGTGTGCAGTGAGAGAGGGACTCACTGAGATCCTTGATTCTGGTTCAAATGCTGCCATGGCAGATAGTGGAATTTGAATTTAAGTTTTTAAAAAACTGGATTTAAGAACCTAAATCTTTTGTTCTGTACATCCTTGCTTACTAACATCTGCCTGTACTGCTTGTAAACAAAGCTTTTTCCTGTATTTTAGTACAAGTGACAGTAAGTCAATCAATCAATCTGTTGCGGATGGTCACGAAAAAGCCATCAGGTTCAGTAGGGAATGCAATTGCCTTCCTTACCTGGTGTGGCCTACATGTGACTCCAGACCCACAGCAATGTGGTTGACTCTTAACTGCCGTAGGGGCAGTTAGGGATGGACAATAAATGTTGGCCCAGCCAGTGATGACCTCCTCCCATGGATGAATGGAAAAAAGTCGTCTGGGAGATAGTCGTATTAAATTTGCAGAAAGTCCAACCAACTTTTACATCTAGTAATAACCTTGGCCTTATGAAGACAAGGGGATACTATTTTGAACACAAGAACTCAGAGCAGGAGTAGGCCATTCAGCCTCTCAAGCTTGCTCTTCCATTTATTATGATCATGGCTGATCTCATCTCACCTCAACTTTCCTTTTGTACCTGCTCCCATTATCCTTCAACCTATTACTAGCCACATTTCTGTCTATCTCCTCCTTAAATTTACTCGATGTTCTAGTATGCTCTGCACTCTGGGGAGTGAATTCCACAGATTCACAATTCTTTGAGGGAAGTAATTGCTCCTCATCTCTGGTTTAAACATGCCATCCCTTATCCTAAAACAATGATCTTGTGTTTCTAAATTATACTACACGAAGAAAGCTTGTTCTGCGTTCTTTCTACATGTCCCTACCTCCGAGCAAGGACATCCACTGGTTCCCACAGAGTGGAACAATATCTCTGAACAGGTCGATGAGAAAGTATTTTAAGCAAGCTGATAATTTGGACTACCTAGTTAGAGACCCCTTTCTAAATGTCCTCAGTTACTATTCTGGGATTAACGAAAGGTGAAGGTGACCAGCTTCTATTTGAGGGTTGCTACTCCCACCAGCATTTAATATCAATCAGAATCGGGAAAACGTACAACTCTTGGGATTCTTTCTGTCACCCTGCCTTAATATATTTTCACTGCTGATCATGTCTCTCCCTGTACTGGATAATTTAACGTCTTGCAGATTTGATGTGGGATTGGAGACCGTTCAGAGGTTGTGAACATTTTTATATTTATACTGGAGTGGAAGGTTGACTTGCAGTCATTGTATTATAAAGTGACTCACATCTCCTTCCCATGAAAGAGCTGACTATGTCCAGAGCATTAATTGTTAAAGGGCCATCCCATCCAAAACTTTTCCTGTGGCTATTGGAACTGCCTGGGAAGCCAGGTTCATGGTTGGAAGATCACTGCATGAGAAATTGCGGGAAGTTTAACTCTGCCCTTCCAGTATCTTATACAGCTGGAAAGGGGAATGTTAAGCAAGGCCAGTCACCACCTTAAGACCATCTCAAAGTACGTGGCAGATAATTAAACACTTTTCCAGGAATCACTGTGTCGGAAACACAGCAATCAATTTCCACACAGCAAGCTCCCATCAACAGCAATATGGTAACAGGTGGATCATTTGTTTTAGTGATTAGGTTGTGGAGATAAAGATTGGCCCCAGGATGCATCTATCTCAGTGTGAGTGCAACAATCTCATGTCTTCCAAATATGAGTCAGGATTGGAGGCCATCCATAACTTGTCAGAATAATTACCTTTAAACAAAAGGAACATTTAAGTGCATTTAATGTGTTACAGACTCATCACATCTCCTCCCCTTTGCAGAGGTGTGTGCATGCTGGGTCTCTCATTAACTGAAGACAGCGCAAACTGAGTTTGAGAATCTCCCTGTTTGTCTTCAAATCACAATCTTCTACAGATACCTGAGGGGACAGATAGCGGGTTAGGGGCTTCATCTCATCTGAAAGACAGTGCCTCTGACAGTGTAGCATTCTACCTGCACGGAACTGAATGTCAGTTCAATCATTGTGCTCAAGAGTTTGGAGTGGGATTTGAACTTCCAACCTCTGACTCAGAGGTAAGAGAATGCCACCTACTGTGTTATTGTAAACAAGGCTCCCCTTTATTACAATCAACAAAGAATCTTTCAGTTTGCAAAACATCTGACTCCGCAGAGAGATGCTCTGCTCTTATAAGAAAGTCTGGGCTATTTCAGATCAAGGTGGTTGGTTAACTGATGGCTCCAGCCACTGTGTGTCAGGGCTGTTAGTCTCCATGGAGTGACTTTTCAGTGACTGATCATTCCCCGCTGAATCATGCTCAGCTAAACACTGTGGAGACCAGTAAAGAGCAAGACTGTAATGTCTCAAGTTGAATCCTTGTGAACACTTGCTTACAGACAATTAGCTTTAATCGCTCCCTGCCAAGCTGACTGCTTCTCCATTGTAACCAGCATAATTATCTCAAATTCCCCACACAGTAAACCTATCCTGAAAACCTCCTCCTATTCCTAAAATAACACTGTGTGAAAACATGGCTTCACTGGAATTGATTTTCCAATTGAAAGGCAATCTTTACGAAGTCCAACTAGATCCTGACACATCACCGAACTGAAGCATCTCCGGTTACTGTGTAAAATTCTTATCTGGGTAAAATCATCCAAGCAAACAGTTTGAATCAAGAATTTATGAATACCTCTAGACAGAGTAGTTGACTTTTGTTTAGTCCCTCTCGTTTTTTCCCCCCTCTCTCTCTCTCCTCAAAGAAATATGGACAAAAGAGGCAGGAGTAGGCCATCAGCCCTTCAAGCCTGCTTCCACCATTCCACATGATCATGGCTGATCATCCAACTGTGTTCTGGGGCTCCCCCGCAATACCCTTTGATCCTTTTAGCCGTAAAAAGTATATCTACTTCCTTCTTGACTCCTTGCCTTTCCTCTCTTTCCCTTCCCTCCCCTTTCCCTTTCGCTCCCCACTCCTCCATAGCTCTTTGTCTCTGTCTCTCCTCCCTTCCCCCTCCTCTTTTTTTCCTCTCTCCATATTCTTCTCTCTCTGCCCCCTTTGCCTCTCCACACCTTTTCCATTCTCTTCCCCTCCCTTCTCCTCTCCCTTGCTACCCACTCTTGGCCTCTCCTGTCCTCAGTGTCTTCTCTTTCCCTCTCTCTGTCTGCCACTCTTTCCTGAGCACTGACTGATATTAAAGCTTCAAACCACAGTGCCAAAGGAGATTGGGGAGCCATTGTCATTACAGTGATTTGTGGGACTTTCCTGTGGGCAAATTGGTTGCCTCATTTCTTAAAATAATTACACTTCATGAAGTACCTCATCACCAATTGGGGAGATGCTGGACCCATTGTCAAAATGCAAGTCCTCTTTTGCTCTCTACTCCATTTCTGCACAATCTCGAACAAGTATTCCTGGTGAGGAACTAAGTCTACAAATGGATTATAGTTCTTTCTATTTCTAGCCAGCCATACCACACTGGGTCAGTAGTTTGGGCTGTCAATGGTTCAAGCCCACCCAGGGTTGTAGCTAGATCAAAGAGCCTTCCCTATCATTCCTTGCTTGCCCAATGTAAATCTGAGTGTTCTGTTTGCCAGCTGGAGACTGAACACAATAGGAATTGAGATTGCACAAAATCCTTTTCATGTAAGACCTTCACGATGACCCAAGAGGCAAGATGTTTATCCTTTCTCTCTTGGCTGTAATCAAATGCATGTGTCAGAAGTGCAGGGGCAGTGCTGTCACTGATCATCACTGGCATTCAATTCCTCACTATAAGGAGGACATCGTTTGAAGTCAGACAATAATACGGCACTTTGCTCTGTCCTTCTGAATAGGGTACAGCGTGCTGATCAAAGCCTGATTATAACCAAGCAAATGCGCCAGTAATTTTCTGGCTGTTGGTTCTACTTTTGCAGGGTCTCATTGGATGGAGTGCAATTCTAAATCAAAGCCCTTTCATTTTGATGTTGCCTTCAGCTGCTTGGTGTTTAATGGAGCTGCTGCTGACCTGTGTGAGGGGTGACTCTCCTCATCAGTTGACTTGAAGCTGGTATTTACAAGAGGTTTGTGAGCTTATGTCTCTGTTTTGATAGAAAGCAGACTGTAGCCTGAATTCAGAGTCCAGAATTATAGATTACAAAGCTAAACGTGCTGAAAACACCCAGCAAGTCAGACAATGTCCAGAGAGAGGAGAAAACAAAGTTAATAATTCAGTTTGCTAAGCTTGCAAAGAACAAAGAACGATACAGCACAGGAACAGCCCCTTCGGCCCTCCAGGCCTACACCGATATATTTTGCCCTTCCACACTAAAACTGCCTTCACTAACAGGATCCGTATCCCTGTAGTCCCTTCCCATTCCGGTATCAGTCCCGGTGCCTCTTGAATGCTGCTGTTGTGTCTGCCTCCACCCCTCTCCTCTGGCAGCATGTTCCTGCCAGCTGTTTCTTCCCCCCCCCCATCTTGCCTGACCCTCTGATTCTAATCCAGCATTTTAATTTCAGAGTGTCAATATCTTGAATCCTTTCGTTTTCTCTGGAATTTGATATTTAAAAACATTTTCAACTATCTTCAGCTGTTTCACCAATGACCTTCCCTCCATCATGAGGTCAGAAGTGGGGATGTTCACTGAAGGTTGCACAGTGTTCACACCATTCCCCACTCTGCAGATACTGAAGCAGTCCATGTTCAAATGCAACAAGATCTGAACAATATCCAGGCTTGGGCTGATAGGTGGGAATTAACACTGGTATCCCACAAATGCCAGGCAATAACCATCACCAACAAGAGGACAATCAATCCATCATCCTTTGACATTCAAAAATGTTAGATCACCTATCAACAACATCCTCTTGGTTACTCTTGACCAGAACTGAACTGGATCAGATGTATAAGTACTGTGGGTACGAGAGCAGGTCAGAGGTAAGGATTACCGCAGCAACTGACTCCCCCCCCTGACTCCCCAGAGCCTATCCACCATCTACAAGGCACAAGTCAGGAGTGTGTAGGGATATTCCCCACTTGCCTGGATGGGGGCAGCTCCAACAACACTCAAGAAGTCTAATACCATCTAGGACAGAGCTGTCCACTCGATTGACATCACATCCATCACCTTCACTCCCTTCACTGCCAGTGAACAGTATCAGAAGTATGCACCACATGCAAGGAACACTGTAATAACTCACTAAGTCTCCTTTCACAACACCTTCCAAACCCACAATCGAGGGGCAAGGGCAGTCGGTGTGTGGGACCCTTCCTGTCACCCCTCATCCTGACTTGGAAATATATCACTGTTGGCTCAATATCGGGGAACTCCCACCCTAACAGTACAGTGGGTGTACACCCCATGGACTGTGGCAGTGCCGGACGGCAGCTCTCCACCACCTTCTCCAGAGCATTTCAGGATGGGCCAGGAACTCTCACTGAGCTGGCTGGACCTTCAAGGAATTTGAAAAAAAACACAAGAGGCCCTAAGCTTTAAATTCAGGAATAGAAATGAATGGAAATACTATAGAGGTTTATAAAATCATACGGGGCATGGATAGGATGAGTAGCCAAGGAATTTTCTCCCCAGGGTAGGGGAGTCCAAAGCTAGATGGCATAGGTTTAGGGTGAGAAGGGGAAAGACATAAAAGAGACGTAAGGGGTAACTTGTTCTCACAGAGGATGGTGTGTGTACGGAATGAGCTGCCGAAGGAATTGGTGGAAGCTGGTACAATTCCAGCATTTAAAAGACATCTGGATGGGTGAACAGAAAAGGTTTAGAGGGATATAGGTCAAGTGCTGGCAAATGGGACCAGATTTATTGAGGATATCCGGTCATCGTAAACCAAAGGGTCTGTTTCTGTGCTGTCCATCCCTGTGACTCTGGGTACGTTTGAAAGCTATTTGCTGATGTTCATCATCCTGGGCTGGATAGAATGCAGCCCAATGGATAGGGCTGGGGAATGGGAGGGCCAGGAGAATCTGATAGGACACTGTGCATCTGGCTCCTTGGAGCAAGGAAACTGTCCCATGTTAACCAACTGGCTGGGAGGGGATGAATGGGCATGTGTGGAGTATTTTGTGTGGGGATGCGTGGGGATGTGCGGGAATTGCAGGGATGTGTGGGGATGTGCGGGGATGTGTAGGACATCTTGTGTGGGAATGTATAGGAATGTGCGAGGATGTGTGGGGATGTGTGGGAACGTGCAGGGATGTGTGGGGATATGTGCGGATGTGAGAAGATGTGACGGAATGCGCAGGGATGTGCGAGGTTGGGTGCGGGGATGTGTGGAATGTGCGGGGATGTGTGAGGTGTGTAGGGATGTGTGAGGTGTGTAGGGATGTGTGGGGATGTGTGGAGTGTGTGTGGTTGTGTGGGGATGTGTGGGGTGTGTAGGGATGTGTGGGGATGTATGGGATGTGTAGGGATGTTTGGGGATGTGTGGGATGTGTGGGGATGTGTGGGGTGTGTAGGGATGTGTGGGGGTGTGTGGGGGTGTGTGGGGTGAATGGGGATGTGTGGGATGTGTAGGGATGTGTGGGGGTGTGTGGGGGTGTGTGGGGATGTGTGGGGATGTGTGGGGTATGTGGGGATGTGTGGGGTGTGTAGGGATGTGTGGGGATGTGTGGGGTATGTGGGGATGTGTGGGGTGTGTAGGGATGTGTGGGGATGTGTGGGGTGTGTAGGGATGTGTGGGGGTGTGTGGGGGTGTGTGGGGATGTGTGGGGATGTGTGGGGTATGTGGGGATGTGTGGGAATGTGTGGGGTGTGTGGGGTGTGTAAGGATGTGTGGGGATGTGTGGGGTGTGTGGGGATGTGTTGGATGTGTGGGGTAGTGTGGGGATGTGTGGGGTGTGTGGGGACGTGTGGGGTGTGTAGGGATGTGTGGGGATGTGTGGGATGTGTGGGAATGTGTGGGGTGTGTGGGGATGTGTGGGGTGTGTGGGGATGTGTGGGGATGTGTTGGATGTGTGGGGTTGTGTGGGGTGAATGGGGATGTGTGGGGTGTGTAAGGATGTGTGGGGTGTGTGGGGATGTGTGGGGTGTGTGGGGTAGTGTGAGGTGTGTAGGGATGTGTGGGGATGTGTGGGGTGTGTAAGGATGTGTGGGGTGTGTGGGGATGTGTGGGGTGTGTAGGGATGTGTGGGGTGTGTGGGGTAGTGTGAGGTGAGTAGGGATGTGTGGGGATGTGTGGGGTGTGTGGGGATGTGTGGGGATGTGTGGGGATGTGTGGGGATGTGTGGGGTATGTGGGGATGTGTGGGGTTGTGTGGGGTGTGTGGGGTAGTGTGAGGTGTGTAGGGATGTGTGGGGTGTGTAAGGATGTGTGGGGTGTGTGGGGATGTGTGGGGTGTGTGGGGATGTGTGGGGATGTGTGGGGATGTGTTGGATGTGAGGGGATGTGTGGGAATGTTTGGGGTGTGTGGGGATGTGTGGGGATGTTTGGGGTGTGTGGGGATGTGTGGGGATGTGTGGGGATGTGTTGGATGTGTGGGGTTGTGTGGGGATATGTGAGGATGTGAGGGGGTGTGCAGGAATGTGTGGGGCATCTTGTTACAAGTGGCTGGACAATAATGAGCCATGCCACTGAGCCACTTCATTTACCCCTGAGCTCACCTGGATTAAATAGTCACTCACTCCAGAACAACGGGAATCACCCAGCGCTGTCCTGTGCCGCAGAAAGCCAGCCGACGGCAAACTCCGAGAGAGATCCTCAAAATGTACAGAGGTGCAACAGGAGGGATCACATGTCTCAATCACAGGCACTCGGTCACAGGCACTCGGTCACAGGCACTCAATCACAGGCACACAATCACAGGCACTCAATCACAGGCACTCAATCACAGGCACACAATCACAGGCACTCAATCACAGGCACTCGGTCACAGGCATTCAATCACAGGCACTCGGTCACAGGCACTCAATCACAGGCACTCGGTCACAGGCATTCAATCACAGGCACTCAATCACAGGCACTCAATCACAGGCACTCGGTCACAGGCACTCAATTGCACACGGGTCACAGGCACTCGATCATGGGCACTCAGTCACAGGCACTCGATAACAGGCACTCAATCACAGGGACTTGGGTCACAGGCACTCAGACACAGGCACTCGATCACAGGCACTCAGTCACAGGCACTCGGTCACAGGCATTCAATCACAGGCACTCGGTCACAGGCACTCAATCACAGGCACTCAATCACAGGCACTCGGTCACAGGCATTCAATCACAGGCACTCAATCACAGGCACTCAGTCACAGGCAATCGGTCACAGGCACTCAATTACAGGCACGCAATCACAGGCACTAGATCACAGGCACTCAGTGACAGGCACTTGATCACAGGTACTCGGTCACAGGCACCCAGTCACAGGCACTCGATCACAGGCACTTGGACACAGGCACTCGGATACAGGCACTCGATCCCAGGCACTCCGTCACAGGCACTCGGTCACAGGCACTTGAGCACAGGCACTCTGTCACAGGCATGCGATCACAGGCATGCGATCACAGGCACTCGGTCACAGGTACTTGGTCACAGACACTCGATCACAGGCACTCGGTCACAGACACTCAATCACAGGCACTTGATCACAGGCACTCAGTGACAGACACTCAATCACAGGCACTCGATCACAGGCACTCAGTCACAGTCACTTGTTACAGGCACTCATTCACAGGCAATCAATCACAGGCACTCGATAACAGGCACTCAGTCACAGGCACTCAGTGACAGGCACTCAATCATAGGCACTCGATCACAGGCACTCAGTCACAGGCACCCGGTCACAAGCACTCGGTCACACGCACTCACTCACAGGCACTCGAACACAGGCACTTGGGACACAGGCATTTGGTAACAGGCAGTCAATCACAGGCACTCGGTCATGGGCACTCAGTCACAGGCACTTGATCACAGGCACTCAGTCACAGGCACTCAATCACAGGCACTCGGACATAGTCACCCAGTCACAGACACTCAATCTCAAGCACTTGGTCACAGGCACTCGGACACCGGCACACGGTCACACAGGCACTCAATTACAGACACTCACTCACAGGCACTCAATCACAGGCACTCCGTTACAGACACTCAGTCACAGGCACTCAATCACAGGCACTCAATCACAGGCAATAGGTTACAGGCACTCAGTCACAGAAACTCGGTCACAGGCACTCAATCACAGGCACTCGGTCACAGGTACTTGGTCACAGACACTCGATCACAGGCACTCGGTCACAGACACTCAATCACAGGCACTCGATCACAGGAACTCAGTCACAGGCACTTGGTCTCAGGCACTCAATCACAGGCACTCAATCACAGGCACTCTGTCACAGATACACATTCACTGGCACTTCATCACAGGCACTCGGGACACAGGCAAACGATCACAGGCACTCGGTGACAGGCATTCGGTCACAGGCACGTCATCAAAGGCACTCGATCATAGGCACTCAGTCACAGGCACTTGTTACAGGCACTCAGTAACAGGCACTCAATTACAGGCACTCGGTTACAGGCACTCGATCACAGGCACTTGGTCACAAGCACTCAATCACAGGCACTCGTTCACTGGCACTTGTTCACAGGCACTCGATAACAGGCACTCGATCACAGGCACTCAGTCACAGGCAATCAATCACAGGCACTCGGTTACAGGCACTCGATCACAGGCACTTGGTCACAAGCACTCAATCACAGGCACTCGTTCACTGGCACTTGTTCACAGGCACTCGGTCACAGGCACTCGATCAGAGGCACTCGGTCACAGGCACTCAGTCACATCAATCAATCACAGGCACTCGATCACAGGAACTCAATCACAGGCACTCGATCACTGGTACCTGTTCACAGACACTCTGTCACAGGCACTTAGTCACAGGCACTCAGTCAAAGGCACTCAGTCACAGGCACTCGATCACAGGAACTCAGTCACAAGCACTCGATCACAGACACTTGGTCACAGGCACTCGGTCACAGGCACACAATTACAGGCACACGATCACAGGCACTTGGTCACAGGTACTCAGTCACAGGCACTCGATAACAGGCACTTGGTCACAGGCACTGAATCACAGGCACTCTGTCACAGGCTATCGATCACAGGAACCCGGGACACAGGCACTCGGTTACAGGCACTTGATCACAGGCGCTCAGTCACAGGCACTTGATTACAGGCACTCGGTCACACACAGGCACTCAGTCACAGGCAATCGATCACAGGCACTCGATCACAGGAACTCAGTCACAGGCACTCGGTCACAGGCACTCGATAACAGGCACTTGGTCTCAGGCACTCAATCACAGGCACTCAATCACAGACACTATGTCACAGATACACAGTCACTGGCAATTCATCACAGGCACTTGGGTCACAGGCACTCAGACACAGGCACTCGATCACAGGCACTCAGTCACAGGCACTCGGTCACAGGCATTCAATCACAGGCACTCGGTCACAGGCACTCAATCACAGGCACTCAATCACAGGCACTCGGTCACAGGCATTCAATCACAGGCACTCAATCACAGGCACTCAGTCACAGGCAATCGGTCACAGGCACTCAATTACAGGCACGCAATCACAGGCACTAGATCACAGGCACTCAGTGACAGGCACTTGATCACAGGTACTCGGTCACAGGCACCCAGTCACAGGCACTCGATCACAGGCACTTGGACACAGGCACTCGGATACAGGCACTCGATCCCAGGCACTCCGTCACAGGCACTCGGTCACAGGCACTTGAGCACAGGCACTCTGTCACAGGCATGCGATCACAGGCATGCGATCACAGGCACTCGGTCACAGGTACTTGGTCACAGACACTCGATCACAGGCACTCGGTCACAGACACTCAATCACAGGCACTTGATCACAGGCACTCAGTGACAGACACTCAATCACAGGCACTCGATCACAGGCACTCAGTCACAGTCACTTGTTACAGGCACTCATTCACAGGCAATCAATCACAGGCACTCGATAACAGGCACTCAGTCACAGGCACTCAGTGACAGGCACTCAATCATAGGCACTCGATCACAGGCACTCAGTCACAGGCACCCGGTCACAAGCACTCGGTCACACGCACTCACTCACAGGCACTCGAACACAGGCACTTGGGACACAGGCATTTGGTAACAGGCAGTCAATCACAGGCACTCGGTCATGGGCACTCAGTCACAGGCACTTGATCACAGGCACTCAGTCACAGGCACTCAATCACAGGCACTCGGACATAGTCACCCAGTCACAGACACTCAATCTCAGGCACTTGGTCACAGGCACTCGGACACCGGCACACGGTCACACAGGCACTCAATTACAGACACTCACTCACAGGCACTCAATCACAGGCACTCCATTACAGACACTCAGTCACAGGCACTCAATCACAGGCACTCAATCACAGGCAATAGGCTACAGGCACTCAGTCACAGAAACTCGGTCACAGGCACTCAATCACAGGCAATCGGTCTCAGGTACTCGGTCACAGGCAATCGATCACAGGCACTCCATCATAGTCACTCTGTCACAGGCACTCAGTCACAGGCTGTCAATTACAGGCACTCGGGACACAGGCACTCAATCACAGGCACTCGGTCACAGTCACCCAGTCACAGGCACTCAATCTCAGGCACTCAATCACAGGCACTCGGTCACAGGCACACAATTACAGGCACACGATCACAGGCACTTGGTCACAGGTACTCGGTCACAGGCACTCGATAACAGGCACTTGGTCACAGGCACTCAATCACAGGCACTCTGTCACAGGCACTCTGTCACAGGCTCTCGATCACAGGAACCCGGGACACAGGCACTTGGTTACAGGCACTTGATCACAGGCGCTCGGTCACAGGCACTCGATTACAGGCACTTGGTCTCAGACACTCAATCACAGGCACTCATTTACAGGCACACGTTCATAGGACCTGGTCACAGGCACTCAATCACAGTCACCCGTTCACTGGCACTTGTTCACAGGCACTCGGTTACAGGCACTCGATCACAGGCACTCGCTCACAGGCACTCAGTCACATCAATCAATCACAGGCACTTGATCACAGGAACTCAGTCACAGGCAATCAATCACAGGCACTTGATCACAGGCACTCAGTCACAGGTACTCGGTCACAGGCACTCGATCACAGGCACTTGGTCTCAGGCACTCAATCACAGGCACTCTGTCACAGATACACATTCACTGGCACTTCATCACAGGCACTCGGGACACAGGCACTCGGTCACAGGCAAACGATCACAGGCACTCGGTGACAGGCATTCGGTCACAGGCACGTCATCAAAGGCACTCGATCATAGGCACTCAGTCCCAGGCACTTGTTACAGGCACTCAGTAACAGGCACTCAATCACAGGCACTCGATAACAGGCACTCGATCACAGGCACTCAATCACAGGCACTTGGTCACAGGCACTCTGTCACAGGCACTCAGTCACAGGCACTCAGTCACAGGCAATCAATCACAGGCACTCGGTTACAGGCACTCGATCACAGGCACTTGGTCACAAGCACTCAATCACAGGCACTCGTTCACTGGCACTTGTTCACAGGCACTCGGTCACAGGCACTCGATCAGAGGCACTCGGTCACAGGCACTCAGTCACATCAATCAATCACAGGCACTCGATCACAGGAACTCAATCACAGGCACTCGATCACTGGTACCTGTTCACAGACACTCTGTCACAGGCACTTAGTCACAGGCACTCAGTCAAAGGCACTCAGTCACAGGCACTCGATCACAGGAACTCAGTCACAAGCACTCGATCACAGACACTTGGTCACAGGCACTCGGTCACAGGCACACAATTACAGGCACACGATCACAGGCACTTGGTCACAGGTACTCAGTCACAGGCACTCGATAACAGGCACTTGGTCACAGGCACTGAATCACAGGCACTCTGTCACAGGCTATCGATCACAGGAACCCGGGACACAGGCACTCGGTTACAGGCACTTGATCACAGGCGCTCAGTCACAGGCACTTGATTACAGGCACTCGGTCACACACAGGCACTCAGTCACAGGCAATCGATCACAGGCACTCGATCACAGGAACTCAGTCACAGGTACTCGGTCACAGGCACTCGATAACAGGCACTTGGTCTCAGGCACTCAATCACAGGCACTCAATCACAGACACTATGTCACAGATACACAGTCACTGGCAATTCATCACAGGCACTTGGGTCACAGGCACTCAGACACAGGCACTCGATCACAGGCACTCAGTCACAGGCACTCGGTCACAGGCATTCAATCACAGGCACTCGGTCACAGGCACTCAATCACAGGCACTCAATCACAGGCACTCGGTCACAGGCATTCAATCACAGGCACTCAATCACAGGCACTCAGTCACAGGCAATCGGTCACAGGCACTCAATTACAGGCACGCAATCACAGGCACTAGATCACAGGCACTCAGTGACAGGCACTTGATCACAGGTACTCGGTCACAGGCACCCAGTCACAGGCACTCGATCACAGGCACTTGGACACAGGCACTCGGATACAGGCACTCGATCCCAGGCACTCCGTCACAGGCACTCGGTCACAGGCACTTGAGCACAGGCACTCTGTCACAGGCATGCGATCACAGGCATGCGATCACAGGCACTCGGTCACAGGTACTTGGTCACAGACACTCGATCACAGGCACTCGGTCACAGACACTCAATCACAGGCACTTGATCACAGGCACTCAGTGACAGACACTCAATCACAGGCACTCGATCACAGGCACTCAGTCACAGTCACTTGTTACAGGCACTCATTCACAGGCAATCAATCACAGGCACTCGATAACAGGCACTCAGTCACAGGCACTCAGTGACAGGCACTCAATCATAGGCACTCGATCACAGGCACTCAGTCACAGGCACCCGGTCACAAGCACTCGGTCACACGCACTCACTCACAGGCACTCGAACACAGGCACTTGGGACACAGGCATTTGGTAACAGGCAGTCAATCACAGGCACTCGGTCATGGGCACTCAGTCACAGGCACTTGATCACAGGCACTCAGTCACAGGCACTCAATCACAGGCACTCGGACATAGTCACCCAGTCACAGACACTCAATCTCAGGCACTTGGTCACAGGCACTCGGACACCGGCACACGGTCACACAGGCACTCAATTACAGACACTCACTCACAGGCACTCAATCACAGGCACTCCATTACAGACACTCAGTCACAGGCACTCAATCACAGGCACTCAATCACAGGCAATAGGCTACAGGCACTCAGTCACAGAAACTCGGTCACAGGCACTCAATCACAGGCAATCGGTCTCAGGTACTCGGTCACAGGCAATCGATCACAGGCACTCCATCATAGTCACTCTGTCACAGGCACTCAGTCACAGGCTGTCAATTACAGGCACTCGGGACACAGGCACTCAATCACAGGCACTCGGTCACAGTCACCCAGTCACAGGCACTCAATCTCAGGCACTCAATCACAGGCACTCGGTCACAGGCACACAATTACAGGCACACGATCACAGGCACTTGGTCACAGGTACTCGGTCACAGGCACTCGATAACAGGCACTTGGTCACAGGCACTCAATCACAGGCACTCTGTCACAGGCACTCTGTCACAGGCTCTCGATCACAGGAACCCGGGACACAGGCACTTGGTTACAGGCACTTGATCACAGGCGCTCGGTCACAGGCACTCGATTACAGGCACTTGGTCTCAGACACTCAATCACAGGCACTCATTTACAGGCACACGTTCATAGGACCTGGTCACAGGCACTCAATCACAGTCACCCGTTCACTGGCACTTGTTCACAGGCACTCGGTTACAGGCACTCGATCACAGGCACTCGCTCACAGGCACTCAGTCACATCAATCAATCACAGGCACTTGATCACAGGAACTCAGTCACAGGCAATCAATCACAGGCACTTGATCACAGGCACTCAGTCACAGGTACTCGGTCACAGGCACTCGATCACAGGCACTTGGTCTCAGGCACTCAATCACAGGCACTCTGTCACAGATACACATTCACTGGCACTTCATCACAGGCACTCGGGACACAGGCACTCGGTCACAGGCAAACGATCACAGGCACTCGGTGACAGGCATTCGGTCACAGGCACGTCATCAAAGGCACTCGATCATAGGCACTCAGTCCCAGGCACTTGTTACAGGCACTCAGTAACAGGCACTCAATCACAGGCACTCGATAACAGGCACTCGATCACAGGCACTCAATCACAGGCACTTGGTCACAGGCACTCTGTCACAGGCACTCAGTCACAGGCACTCAGTCACAGGCAATCAATCACAGGCACTCGGTTACAGGCACTCGATCACAGGCACTTGGTCACAAGCACTCAATCACAGGCACTCGTTCACTGGCACTTGTTCACAGGCACTCGGTCACAGGCACTCGATCAGAGGCACTCGGTCACAGGCACTCAGTCACATCAATCAATCACAGGCACTCGATCACAGGAACTCAATCACAGGCACTCGATCACTGGTACCTGTTCACAGACACTCTGTCACAGGCACTTAGTCACAGGCACTCAGTCAAAGGCACTCAGTCACAGGCACTCGATCACAGGAACTCAGTCACAAGCACTCGATCACAGACACTTGGTCACAGGCACTCGGTCACAGGCACACAATTACAGGCACACGATCACAGGCACTTGGTCACAGGTACTCAGTCACAGGCACTCGATAACAGGCACTTGGTCACAGGCACTGAATCACAGGCACTCTGTCACAGGCTATCGATCACAGGAACCCGGGACACAGGCACTCGGTTACAGGCACTTGATCACAGGCGCTCAGTCACAGGCACTTGATTACAGGCACTCGGTCACACACAGGCACTCAGTCACAGGCAATCGATCACAGGCACTCGATCACAGGAACTCAGTCACAGGTACTCGGTCACAGGCACTCGATAACAGGCACTTGGTCTCAGGCACTCAATCACAGGCACTCAATCACAGACACTATGTCACAGATACACAGTCACTGGCAATTCATCACAGGCACTTGGGTCACAGGCACTCAGACACAGGCACTCGATCACAGGCACTCAGTCACAGGCACTCGGTCACAGGCATTCAATCACAGGCACTCGGTCACAGGCACTCAATCACAGGCACTCAATCACAGGCACTCGGTCACAGGCATTCAATCACAGGCACTCAATCACAGGCACTCAGTCACAGGCAATCGGTCACAGGCACTCAATTACAGGCACGCAATCACAGGCACTAGATCACAGGCACTCAGTGACAGGCACTTGATCACAGGTACTCGGTCACAGGCACCCAGTCACAGGCACTCGATCACAGGCACTTGGACACAGGCACTCGGATACAGGCACTCGATCCCAGGCACTCCGTCACAGGCACTCGGTCACAGGCACTTGAGCACAGGCACTCTGTCACAGGCATGCGATCACAGGCATGCGATCACAGGCACTCGGTCACAGGTACTTGGTCACAGACACTCGATCACAGGCACTCGGTCACAGACACTCAATCACAGGCACTTGATCACAGGCACTCAGTGACAGACACTCAATCACAGGCACTCGATCACAGGTACTTGGTCACAGACACTCGATCACAGGCACTCGGTCACAGACACTCAATCACAGGCACTTGATCACAGGCACTCAGTGACAGACACTCAATCACAGGCACTCGATCACAGGCACTCAGTCACAGTCACTTGTTACAGGCACTCATTCACAGGCAATCAATCACAGGCACTCGATAACAGGCACTCAGTCACAGGCACTCAGTGACAGGCACTCAATCATAGGCACTCGATCACAGGCACTCAGTCACAGGCACCCGGTCACAAGCACTCGGTCACACGCACTCACTCACAGGCACTCGAACACAGGCACTTGGGACACAGGCATTTGGTAACAGGCAGTCAATCACAGGCACTCGGTCATGGGCACTCAGTCACAGGCACTTGATCACAGGCACTCAGTCACAGGCACTCAATCACAGGCACTCGGACATAGTCACCCAGTCACAGACACTCAATCTCAGGCACTTGGTCACAGGCACTCGGACACCGGCACACGGTCACACAGGCACTCAATTACAGACACTCACTCACAGGCACTCAATCACAGGCACTCCGTTACAGACACTCAGTCACAGGCACTCAATCACAGGCACTCAATCACAGGCAATAGGCTACAGGCACTCAGTCACAGAAACTCGGTCACAGGCACTCAATCACAGGCAATCGGTCTCAGGTACTCGGTCACAGGCAATCGATCACAGGCACTCCATCATAGTCACTCTGTCACAGGCACTCAGTCACAGGCTGTCAATTACAGGCACTCGGGACACAGGCACTCAATCACAGGCACTCGGTCACAGTCACCCAGTCACAGGCACTCAATCTCAGGCACTCAATCACAGGCACTCGGTCACAGGCACACAATTACAGGCACACGATCACAGGCACTTGGTCACAGGTACTCGGTCACAGGCACTCGATAACAGGCACTTGGTCACAGGCACTCAATCACAGGCACTCTGTCACAGGCACTCTGTCACAGGCTCTCGATCACAGGAACCCGGGACACAGGCACTTGGTTACAGGCACTTGATCACAGGCGCTCGGTCACAGGCACTCGATTACAGGCACTTGGTCTCAGACACTCAATCACAGGCACTCATTTACAGGCACACGTTCATAGGACCTGGTCACAGGCACTCAATCACAGTCACTCGTTCACTGGCACTTATTCACTGGCACTTGTTCACAGGCACTCGGTTACAGGCACTCGATCACAGGCACTCGCTCACAGGCACTCAGTCACATCAATCAATCACAGGCACTTGATCACAGGAACTCAGTCACAGGCAATCAATCACAGGCACTTGATCACAGGCACTCAGTCACAGGTACTCGGTCACAGGCACTCGATCACAGGCACTTGGTCTCAGGCACTCAATCACAGGCACTCTGTCACAGATACACATTCACTGGCACTTCATCACAGGCACTCGGGACACAGGCACTCGGTCACAGGCAAACGATCACAGGCACTCGGTGACAGGCATTCGGTCACAGGCACGTCATCAAAGGCACTCGATCATAGGCACTCAGTCCCAGGCACTTGTTACAGGCACTCAGTAACAGGCACTCAATCACAGGCACTCGATAACAGGCACTCGATCACAGGCACTCAATCACAGGCACTTGGTCACAGGCACTCTGTCACAGGCACTCAGTCACAGGCAATCAATCACAGGCACTCGGTTACAGGCACTCGATCACAGGCACTTGGTCACAAGCACTCAATCACAGGCACTCGTTCACTGGCACTTGTTCACAGGCACTCGGTCACAGGCACTCGATCAGAGGCACTCGGTCACAGGCACTCAGTCACATCAATCAATCACAGGCACTCGATCACAGGAACTCAATCACAGGCACTCGATCACTGGTACCTGTTCACAGACACTCTGTCACAGGCACTTAGTCACAGGCACTCAGTCAAAGGCACTCAGTCACAGGCACTCGATCACAGGAACTCAGTCACAAGCACTCGATCACAGACACTTGGTCACAGGCACTCGGTCACAGGCACACAATTACAGGCACACGATCACAGGCACTTGGTCACAGGTACTCAGTCACAGGCACTCGATAACAGGCACTTGGTCACAGGCACTGAATCACAGGCACTCTGTCACAGGCTATCGATCACAGGAACCCGGGACACAGGCACTCGGTTACAGGCACTTGATCACAGGCGCTCAGTCACAGGCACTTGATTACAGGCACTCGGTCACACACAGGCACTCAGTCACAGGCAATCGATCACAGGCACTCGATCACAGGAACTCAGTCACAGGTACTCGGTCACAGGCACTTGGTCTCAGGCACTCAATCACAGGCACTCAATCACAGACACTATGTCACAGATACACAGTCACTGGCAATTCATCACAGGCACTTGGGACACAGGCACTCAGTCACAGGCACTCGATCACAGGCACTCGGTCACAAGCATTCAATCACAGGCACTCGATCACAGGCACTCAATCACAGGCACTCGGTCACAGGCATTCAATCACAGGCACTCGATCACAGGCACTCAATCACAGGCACTCGGTCACAGGCACTCAATCACAGGCACTCGGTCACAGGCACTCAATCACAGGCACTCGGTCACAGGCACTCAATCGCACACGGGTCACAGGCACTTGATCACGGGCACTCAGTCACAGGCACTCGGTAACAGGCACTCAATCACAGGGTCTTGGGTCACAGGCACTCGGTCACAGGCATTCAATCACAGGCACTCAGTCACAGGCACTCGGTCACAGGCACTCAATCACAGGGACTTGGGTCACAGGCACTCAGACACAGGCACTCGATCACAGGCACTCGGTCACAGGCATTCAATCACAGGCAATCAGTCACAGGCATTCAATCACAGGCACACGGTCACAGGCATTCAATCACAGGCACTCGGTCACAGGCACTCAATCACAGGCACTCAATCACAGACACTCGGTCACAGGCACTCAATCGCACACAGGTCACAGGCACTCGATGACGGGCACTCAGTCACAGGCACTCGATAACAGGCACTCAATCACAGGGACTTGGGTCACAGGCACTCAGACACAGGCACTCGATCACAGGCACTCAGTCACAGGCACTCGGTCACAGGCACTCAATCACAGGCACTCTGTCACAAGCAATCAATCACAGGCACTCGATCACAGGCACTCGATAACAGGCACTCAATCACAGGGACTTGGGTCACAGGCACTCGGTCACAGGCACTCGGTCACAGGCATTCAATCACAGGCACCCGGTCACAGGCACTCGATAACAGGCACTCAATCACAGGGACTTGGGTCACAGGCACTCAGACACAGGCACTCGATCACAGGCACTCGATAACAGGCACTCAATCACAGGGACTTGGGTCACAGGCACTCGGTCACAGGCACTCAGTCAAAGGCACTCAGTCACAGGCACTCGATCACAGGAACTCAGTCACAAGCACTCGATCACAGACACTTGGTCACAGGCACTCGGTCACAGGCACACAATTACAGGCACACGATCACAGGCACTTGGTCACAGGTACTCAGTCACAGGCACTCGATAACAGGCACTTGGTCACAGGCACTGAATCACAGGCACTCTGTCACAGGCTATCGATCACAGGAACCCGGGACACAGGCACTCGGTTACAGGCACTTGATCACAGGCGCTCAGTCACAGGCACTTGATTACAGGCACTCGGTCACACACAGGCACTCAGTCACAGGCAATCGATCACAGGCACTCGATCACAGGAACTCAGTCACAGGTACTCGGTCACAGGCACTCGATAACAGGCACTTGGTCTCAGGCACTCAATCACAGGCACTCAATCACAGACACTATGTCACAGATACACAGTCACTGGCAATTCATCACAGGCACTTGGGTCACAGGCACTCAGACACAGGCACTCGATCACAGGCACTCAGTCACAGGCACTCGGTCACAGGCATTCAATCACAGGCACTCGGTCACAGGCACTCAATCACAGGCACTCAATCACAGGCACTCGGTCACAGGCATTCAATCACAGGCACTCAATCACAGGCACTCAGTCACAGGCAATCGGTCACAGGCACTCAATTACAGGCACGCAATCACAGGCACTAGATCACAGGCACTCAGTGACAGGCACTTGATCACAGGTACTCGGTCACAGGCACCCAGTCACAGGCACTCGATCACAGGCACTTGGACACAGGCACTCGGATACAGGCACTCGATCCCAGGCACTCCGTCACAGGCACTCGGTCACAGGCACTTGAGCACAGGCACTCGATCACAGGCACTCGGTCACAGACACTCAATCACAGGCACTTGATCACAGGCACTCAGTGACAGACACTCAATCACAGGCACTCGATCACAGGTACTTGGTCACAGACACTCGATCACAGGCACTCGGTCACAGACACTCAATCACAGGCACTTGATCACAGGCACTCAGTGACAGACACTCAATCACAGGCACTCGATCACAGGCACTCAGTCACAGTCACTTGTTACAGGCACTCATTCACAGGCAATCAATCACAGGCACTCGATAACAGGCACTCAGTCACAGGCACTCAGTGACAGGCACTCAATCATAGGCACTCGATCACAGGCACTCAGTCACAGGCACCCGGTCACAAGCACTCGGTCACACGCACTCACTCACAGGCACTCGAACACAGGCACTTGGGACACAGGCATTTGGTAACAGGCAGTCAATCACAGGCACTCGGTCATGGGCACTCAGTCACAGGCACTTGATCACAGGCACTCAGTCACAGGCACTCAATCACAGGCACTCGGACATAGTCACCCAGTCACAGACACTCAATCTCAGGCACTTGGTCACAGGCACTCGGACACCGGCACACGGTCACACAGGCACTCAATTACAGACACTCACTCACAGGCACTCAATCACAGGCACTCCGTTACAGACACTCAGTCACAGGCACTCAATCACAGGCACTCAATCACAGGCAATAGGCTACAGGCACTCAGTCACAGAAACTCGGTCACAGGCACTCAATCACAGGCAATCGGTCTCAGGTACTCGGTCACAGGCAATC
Organism: Chiloscyllium punctatum; assembly: GCF_047496795.1. Classification (NCBI taxonomy): domain Eukaryota; kingdom Metazoa; phylum Chordata; class Chondrichthyes; order Orectolobiformes; family Hemiscylliidae; genus Chiloscyllium; species Chiloscyllium punctatum. Next base: position 4,567,444 of record NC_092775.1, read on the forward strand.
GATCACAGGCACTCCATCATAGTCACTCTGTCACAGGCACTCAGTCACAGGCTGTCAATTACAGGCACTCGGGACACAGGCACTCAATCACAGGCACTCGGTCACAGTCACCCAGTCACAGGCACTCAATCTCAGGCACTCAATCACAGGCACTCGGTCACAGGCACACAATTACAGGCACACGATCACAGGCACTTGGTCACAGGTACTCGGTCACAGGCACTCGATAACAGGCACTTGGTCACAGGCACTCAATCACAGGCACTCTGTCACAGGCACTCTGTCACAGGCTCTCGATCACAGGAACCCGGGACACAGGCACTTGGTTACAGGCACTTGATCACAGGCGCTCGGTCACAGGCACTCGATTACAGGCACTTGGTCTCAGACACTCAATCACAGGCACTCATTTACAGGCACACGTTCATAGGACCTGGTCACAGGCACTCAATCACAGTCACTCGTTCACTGGCACTTATTCACTGGCACTTGTTCACAGGCACTCGGTTACAGGCACTCGATCACAGGCACTCGCTCACAGGCACTCAGTCACATCAATCAATCACAGGCACTTGATCACAGGAACTCAGTCACAGGCAATCAATCACAGGCACTTGATCACAGGCACTCAGTCACAGGTACTCGGTCACAGGCACTCGATCACAGGCACTTGGTCTCAGGCACTCAATCACAGGCACTCTGTCACAGATACACATTCACTGGCACTTCATCACAGGCACTCGGGACACAGGCACTCGGTCACAGGCAAACGATCACAGGCACTCGGTGACAGGCATTCGGTCACAGGCACGTCATCAAAGGCACTCGATCATAGGCACTCAGTCCCAGGCACTTGTTACAGGCACTCAGTAACAGGCACTCAATCACAGGCACTCGATAACAGGCACTCGATCACAGGCACTCAATCACAGGCACTTGGTCACAGGCACTCTGTCACAGGCACTCAGTCACAGGCACTCAGTCACAGGCAATCAATCACAGGCACTCGGTTACAGGCACTCGATCACAGGCACTTGGTCACAAGCACTCAATCACAGGCACTCGTTCACTGGCACTTGTTCACAGGCACTCGGTCACAGGCACTCGATCAGAGGCACTCGGTCACAGGCACTCAGTCACATCAATCAATCACAGGCACTCGATCACAGGAACTCAATCACAGGCACTCGATCACTGGTACCTGTTCACAGACACTCTGTCACAGGCACTTAGTCACAGGCACTCAGTCAAAGGCACTCAGTCACAGGCACTCGATCACAGGAACTCAGTCACAAGCACTCGATCACAGACACTTGGTCACAGGCACTCGGTCACAGGCACACAATTACAGGCACACGATCACAGGCACTTGGTCACAGGTACTCAGTCACAGGCACTCGATAACAGGCACTTGGTCACAGGCACTGAATCACAGGCACTCTGTCACAGGCTATCGATCACAGGAACCCGGGACACAGGCACTCGGTTACAGGCACTTGATCACAGGCGCTCAGTCACAGGCACTTGATTACAGGCACTCGGTCACACACAGGCACTCAGTCACAGGTACTCGGTCACAGGCACTCGATCACAGGCACTTGGTCTCAGGCACTCAATCACAGGCACTCTGTCACAGATACACATTCACTGGCACTTCATCACAGGCACTCGGGACACAGGCACTCGGTCACAGGCAAACGATCACAGGCACTCGGTGACAGGCATTCGGTCACAGGCACGTCATCAAAGGCACTCGATCATAGGCACTCAGTCCCAGGCACTTGTTACAGGCACTCAGTAACAGGCACTCAATCACAGGCACTCGATAACAGGCACTCGATCACAGGCACTCAATCACAGGCACTTGGTCACAGGCACTCTGTCACAGGCACTCAGTCACAGGCAATCAATCACAGGCACTCGGTTACAGGCACTCGATCACAGGCACTTGGTCACAAGCACTCAATCACAGGCACTCGTTCACTGGCACTTGTTCACAGGCACTCGGTCACAGGCACTCGATCAGAGGCACTCGGTCACAGGCACTCAGTCACATCAATCAATCACAGGCACTCGATCACAGGAACTCAATCACAGGCACTCGATCACTGGTACCTGTTCACAGACACTCTGTCACAGGCACTTAGTCACAGGCACTCAGTCAAAGGCACTCAGTCACAGGCACTCGATCACAGGAACTCAGTCACAAGCACTCGATCACAGACACTTGGTCACAGGCACTCGGTCACAGGCACACAATTACAGGCACACGATCACAGGCACTTGGTCACAGGTACTCAGTCACAGGCACTCGATAACAGGCACTTGGTCACAGGCACTGAATCACAGGCACTCTGTCACAGGCTATCGATCACAGGAACCCGGGACACAGGCACTCGGTTACAGGCACTTGATCACAGGCGCTCAGTCACAGGCACTTGATTACAGGCACTCGGTCACACACAGGCACTCAGTCACAGGCAATCGATCACAGGCACTCGATCACAGGAACTCAGTCACAGGTACTCGGTCACAGGCACTCAATCACAGGCACTCAATCACAGACACTATGTCACAGATACACAGTCACTGGCAATTCATCACAGGCACTTGGGACACAGGCACTCAGTCACAGGCACTCGATCACAGGCACTCGGTCACAAGCATTCAATCACAGGCACTCGATCACAGGCACTCAATCACAGGCACTCGGTCACAGGCATTCAATCACAGGCACTCGATCACAGGCACTCAATCACAGGCACTCGGTCACAGGCACTCAATCACAGGCACTCGGTCACAGGCACTCAATCACAGGCACTCGGTCACAGGCACTCAATCGCACACGGGTCACAGGCACTTGATCACGGGCACTCAGTCACAGGCACTCGGTAACAGGCACTCAATCACAGGGTCTTGGGTCACAGGCACTCGGTCACAGGCATTCAATCACAGGCACTCAGTCACAGGCACTCGGTCACAGGCACTCAATCACAGGGACTTGGGTCACAGGCACTCAGACACAGGCACTCGATCACAGGCACTCGGTCACAGGCATTCAATCACAGGCAATCAGTCACAGGCATTCAATCACAGGCACACGGTCACAGGCATTCAATCACAGGCACTCGGTCACAGGCACTCAATCACAGGCACTCAATCACAGACACTCGGTCACAGGCACTCAATCGCACACAGGTCACAGGCACTCGATGACGGGCACTCAGTCACAGGCACTCGATAACAGGCACTCAATCACAGGGACTTGGGTCACAGGCACTCAGACACAGGCACTCGATCACAGGCACTCAGTCACAGGCACTCGGTCACAGGCACTCAATCACAGGCACTCTGTCACAAGCAATCAATCACAGGCACTCGATCACAGGCACTCGATAACAGGCACTCAATCACAGGGACTTGGGTCACAGGCACTCGGTCACAGGCACTCGGTCACAGGCATTCAATCACAGGCACCCGGTCACAGGCACTCGATAACAGGCACTCAATCACAGGGACTTGGGTCACAGGCACTCAGACACAGGCACTCGATCACAGGCACTCGATAACAGGCACTCAATCACAGGGACTTGGGTCACAGGCACTCGGTCACAGGCATTCAATCACAGGCACCCGGTCACAGGCACTCGGTCACAGGCATTCAATCACAGGCACTCGGTCACAGGCACTCAATCACAGGCACTCAATCACAGAAACTCGGTCACAGGCACTCAATCACAGGCATTCGGTCTCAGGTACTCGGTCACAGGCAATCGATCACAGGCACTCCATCATAGTCACTCTGTCACAGGCACTCAGTCACAGGCTGTCAATCACAGGCACTCGGGACACAGGCACTCAATCACAGGCACTCGGTCACAGTCACCCAGTCACAGGCACTCAATCTCAGGCACTCAATCACAGGCACTCGGTCACAGGCACACAATTACAGGCACACGATCACAGGCACTTGGTCACAGGTACTCGGTCACAGGCACTCGATAACAGGCACTTGGTCACAGGCACTCAATCACAGGCACTCTGTCACAGGCACTCTGTCACAGGCTCTCGATCACAGGAACCCGGGACACAGGCACTTGGTTACAGGCACTTGATCACAGGCGCTCGGTCACAGGCACTCGATTACAGGCACTCAGTCACAGGTACTCAGTCGCAGGCACTCGATCACAGGCACTTGGTCTCAGACACTCAATCACAGGCACTCATTTACAGGCACACGTTCATAGGACCTGGTCACAGGCATTCAATCACAGTCACTCGTTCACAGGCACTCGGTTACAGGCACTTGTTCACAGGCACTCGGTTACAGGCACTCGATCACAGGCACTCGCTCACAGGCACTCAGTCACATCAATCAATCACAGGCACTTGATCACAGGCACTCAGTCACAGGTACTCGGTCACAGGCACTCGATCACAGGCACTTGGTCTCAGGCACTCAATCACAGGCACTCAATCACAGGCACTCTGTCACAGATACACATTCACTGGCACTTCATCACAGGCACTCGGGACACAGGCACTCGGTCACAGGCAAACGATCACAGGCACTCGGTGACAGGCATTCGGTCACAGGCACGTCATCAAAGGCACTCGATCATAGGCACTCAGTCACAGGTACTTGTTACAGGCACTCAGCAACAGGCACTCAATCACAGGCACTCGATAACAGGCACTCGATCACAGGCACTCAATCACAGGCACTTGGTCACAGGCACTCTGTCATAGGCACTCAGTCACAGGCACTCAGTCACAGGCACTCGGTTACAGGCACTCGATCACAGGCACTTGGTCACAAGCACTCAATCACAGGCACTCGTTCACTGGCACTTGTTCACAGGCACTCGGTCACAGGCACTCGATCAGAGGCACTCGGTCACAGGCACTCAGTCACATCAATCAATCACAGGCACTCGATCACAGGAACTCATTCACAGGCACTTGGTCACAGGCACTCAATCACAGGCACTCGATCACTGGTACCTGTTCACAGACACTCTGTCACAGGCACTTAGTCACAGGCACTCAGTCAAAGGCACTCAGTCACAGGCACTCAATCACAGGCACTCAATCACAGGCACTCAGTCACAAGCATTCGATCACAGGCACTTGGTCACAGGCACTCGGTCACAGGCACACAATTACAGGCACACGATCACAGGCACTTGGTCACAGGTACTCAGTCACAGGCACTCGATAACAGGCACTTGGTCACAGGCACTGAATCACAGGCACTCTGTCACAGGCTATCGATCACAGGAACCCGGGACACAGGCACTCGGTTACAGGCACTTGATCACAGGCGCTCAGTCACAGGCACTTGATTACAGGCACTCGGTCACACACAGGCACTCAGTCACAGGCAATCGATCACAGGCACTCAATCACAGGCACTCGGTCACAGGCATTCAATCACAGGCACTCGATCACAGGCACTCAATCACAGGCACTCGGTCACAGGCACTCAATCACAGGTACTCGGTCACAGGCACTCAATCACAGGCACTCGGTCACAGGCACTCAATCGCACACGGGTCACAGGCACTCGGTCACAGGCACTCAATCGCACACAGGTCACAGGCACTCGATGACGGGCACTCAGTCACAGGCACTCGATAACAGGCACTCAATCACAGGGACTTGGGTCACAGGCACTCAGACACAGGCACTCGATCACAGGCACTCGATCACAGGCACTCAGTCACAGGCACTCGGTAACAGGCACTCAATCACAGGGTCTTGGTTCACAGGCACTCAGACACGGGCACTCGATCACAGGCACTCAGTCACAGGCACTCGGTCACAGGCATTCAATCACAGGCACTCGATCACAGGCACTCGATAACAGGCACTCAATCACAGGGACTTGGGTCACAGGCACTCGGTCACAGGCACTCGGTCACAGGCATTCAATCACAGGCACTCGGTCACAGGCACTCGGTCACAGGCACTCAATCACAGGGACTTGGGTCACAGGCACTCAGACACAGGCACTCGATCACAGGCACTCGGTCACAGGCATTCAATCACAGGCAATCGGTCACAGGCATTCAATCACAGGCACACGGTCACAGGCATTAAATCACAGGCACTCGGTCACAGGCACTCAATCGCACACAGGTCACAGGCACTCGATGACAGGCACTCAGTCACAGGCACTCGATAACAGGCACTCAATCACAGGGACTTGGGTCACAGGCACTCAGACACAGGCACTCGATCACAGGCACTCAGTCACAGGCACTCGGTCACAGGCACTCAATCACAGGCACTCTGTCACAAGCAATCAATCACAGGCACTCGATCACAGGCACTCGATAACAGGCACTCAATCACAGGGACTTGGGTCACAAGCACTCGGTCACAGGCACTCGGTCACAGGCATTCAATCACAGGCACCCGGTCACAGGCATTTAATCACAGGCACTCGGTCACAGGCACTCAATCACAGGCACTCAATCACAGACACTCGGTCACAGGCACTCAATCGCACACGGGTCACAGGCACTCGATGACTGGCACTCCGTCACAGGCACTCGATAACAGCCACTCAATCACAGGGACTTGGGTCACAGGCACTCAGACACAGGCACTCGATCACAGGCACTCAGTCACAGGCACTCGGTCACAGGCATTCAATCACAGGCACTCTGTCACAAGCAAACAATCACAGGCACTCGGTCACAGGCACTCAGTCACAGGCAATCGGTCACAGGAACTCAATTACAGGCACGCAATCACAGGCACTAGATCACAGGCACTTGATCACAGGTACTCGGTCACAGGCACCCAGTCACAGGCACTCGATCACAGGCACATGGACACAGGCACTCAGATACAGGCATTCGATCCCAGGCACTCCGTCACAGGCACTCGGTCACAGGCACTAAATCACAGGCACTTGAGCACAGGCACTCTGTCACAGACACTCGATCACAGGCACTCGGTCACAGACACTCAATCACTGGCACATTGTAACAGGCACTCAGTCACAGGCACTTGTTACAGGCACTCATTCACAGGCAATCAATCACAGGCACTCGATAACAGGCACTCAGTCACAGGCACTCAGTGATAGGCACTCAATCATAGGCACTCGATCACAGGCACTCAGCCACAAGCACTCGGTCACAAACACTCAATCACCGGCACTCAGTCACAGGCACTCCATCACAGGCACTCAATCACAGGCACCTAATCACAGGCACTCATTCACAGGTACTCAATCACAGGTGCTCGATCACAGGCACTCGATCACAGGCACTTGGTTAAGGGACTCAGTCACAGACACTCATTCACAGGCACTCAGTCACAGGTACCCGGTCACAGGCACTCAATCACAGGCACTCCATCACAGGCACTCGGTCACAGTCACTCTGTCACAGGCACTCAATTACAGGCACTAGTTCACAGGCACTTGGTCACAGGCGCTTGGTCACAGGCACTTGATCACAGGCACTCATTCACAGGCACTCGGTCACAGGCATTCAGTCACAGGCACTTCTTCACAGGCTCTCGATCACAGGCACTCGACCTAGGGCAATCCGTCACAGGCAATCGATCACAGGCACTCGATCAGAGGCACACGGTCACAGGCACTCGATCACAGGCACTCGGTCACAGGCACACGATCACAGGCACTTGGTCACAGGCACTCGGTCACAGTCACTCTGTCACAGGCACTCAATTACAGGCACTAGTTCACAGGCACTTGGTCACAGGCGCTTGGTCACAGGCACTTGATCACAGGCACGCGGTCACAGGCACTCAGTCACAGGCACTCATTCACAGGCACTCGGTCACAGGCATTCAGTCACAGGCACTTCTTCACAGGCTCTCGATCACAGGCACTCGACCTAGAGCAATCCGTCACAGGCAATCGATCACAGGCACTCGATCAGAAGCACACGGTCACAGGCACTCGATCACAGGCACTCGGTCACAGGCACACGATCACAGGCACTTGGTCACAGGCACTCGGTCACAGTCACTCTGTCACAGGCACTCAGTCACAGGCACTCAGTGACAGGCACTCAATCATAGGCACTCGATCACAGGCACTCGGTCACAGGCAGCTGGTCACAAGCACTCGATCACACGCACTCACTCACAGGCACTCGAACACAGGCACTTGGGACACAGGCATTTGGTAACAGGCAGTCAATCACAGGCACTCGGTCATGGGCACTCAGTCACAGGCACTTGATCACAGGCACTCAGTCACAGGCACTCGGACATAGTCACCCAGTCACAGACACTCAATCTCAGGCACTTGGTCACAGGCACTCGGACACCGGCACATGGTCACACAGGCACTCAATTACAGACACTCACTCACAGACACTCAATCACAGGCACTCCGTTACAGACACTCAGTCACAGGCACTCAATCACAGGCACTCGATCACAGGCACGTGGTCTCAAGCACTCAATCACAGGCACTCGTTCACTGGCACTTGTTCACAGGCACTCGGTCACAGGCACTCGATCAGAGGCACTCGGTCACAGGCACTCAGTCACATCAATCAATCACAGGCACTCGATCACAGGAACCCATTCACAGGCACTTGGTCACAGGCACTCAATCACAGGACCTCGATCACTGGTACCTGTTCACAGACACTCTGTCAGAGGCATTTAGTCACAGGCACTCAGTCAAAGGCACTCAGTCACAGGCACTCGATCACAGGCACTTGGTCTCAGGCACTCAATCACAGGCACTCAATCACAGACACTATGTCACAGATACACAGTCACTGGCAATTCATCACAGGCACTTTGGACACAGGCACTCAGTCACAGGCACTCGATCACAGGCACTCGGTCACAGGCACTCAATCACAGGCACTCGGTCACAGGCATTCAATCACAGGCACTCGATCACAGGCACTCAATCACAGGCACTCGGTCACAGGCACTCAATCACAGGCACTCGGTCACAGGCACTCAATCACAGGCACTCGGTCACAGGCACTCAATCGCACACGGGTCACAGGCACTCGGTCACAGGCACTCAATCGCACACAGGTCACAGGCACTCGATGACGGGCACTCAGTCACAGGCACTCGATAACAGGCACTCAATCACAGGGACTTGGGTCACAGGCACTCAGACACAGGCACTCGATCACAGGCACTCGATCACAGGCACTCAGTCACAGGCACTCGGTAACAGGCACTCAATCACAGGGTCTTGGGTCACAGGCACTCAGACACGGGCACTCGATCACAGGCACTCAGTCACAGGCACTCGGTCACAGGCATTCAATCACAGGCACTCGATCACAGGCACTCGATAACAGGCACTCAATCACAGGGACCTGGGTCACAGGCACTCGGTCACAGGCACTCGGTCACAGGCATTCAATCACAGGCACTCGGTCACAGGCACTCGGTCACAGGGACTTGGGTCACAGGCACTCAGACACAGGCACTCGATCACAGGCACTCAGTCACAGGCACTCGGTCACAGGCATTCAATCACAGGCAATCGGTCACAGGCATTCAATCACAGGCACACGGTCACAGGCATTCAATCACAGGCACTCGGTCACAGGCACTCAATCGCACACAGGTCACAGGCACTCGATGACAGGCACTCAGTCACAGGCACTCGATAACAGGCACTCAATCACAGGGACTTGGGTCACAGGCACTCAGACACAGGCACTCGATCACAGGCACTCAGTCACAGGCACTCGGTCACAGGCACTCAATCACAGGCACTCTGTCACAAGCAATCAATCACAGGCACTCGATCACAGGCACTCGATAACAGGCACTCAATCACAGGGACTTGGGTCACAGGCACTCGGTCACAGGCACTCGGTCACAGGCATTCAATCACAGGTACTCGGTCACAGGCACTCGGTCACAGGCATTCAATCACAGGCACCCGGTCACAGGCATTTAATCACAGGCACTCGGTCACAGGCACTCAATCACAGGCACTCAATCACAGACACTCGGTCACAGGCACTCAATCGCACACGGGTCACAGGCACTCGATCACAGGCACTCAGTCACAGGCACTCGGTCACAGGCACTCAATCACAGGCACTCTGTCACAAGCAATCAATCACAGGCACTCGATCACAGGCACTCGATAACAGGCACTCAATCACAGGGACTTGGGTCACAGGCACTCGGTCACAGGCACTCGGTCACAGGCATTCAATCACAGGCACCCGGTCACAGGCATTCAATCACAGGCACTCGGTCACAGGCACTCAATCACAGGCACTCAATCACAGACACTCGGTCACAGGCACTCAATCGCACACGGGTCACAGGCACTCGATGACGGGCACTCCGTCACAGGCACTCGATAACAGCCACTCAATCACAGGGACTTGGGTCACAGGCACTCAGACACAGGCACTCGATCACAGGCACTCAGTCACAGGCACTCGGTCACAGGCATTCAGTCACAGGCACTTCTTCACAGGCTCTCGATCACAGGCACTCGACCTAGGGCAATCCGTCACAGGCAATCGATCACAGGCACTCGATCAGAGGCACACGGTCACAGGCACTCGATCACAGGCACTCGGTCACAGGCACACGATCACAGGCACTTGGTCACAGGCACTCGGTCACAGTCACTCTGTCACAGGCACTCAATTACAGGCACTAGTTCACAGGCACTTGGTCACAGGCGCTTGGTCACAGGCACTTGATCACAGGCACGCGGTCACAGGCACTCAGTCACAGGCACTCATTCACAGGCACTCGGTCACAGGCATTCAGTCACAGGCACTTCTTCACAGGCTCTCGATCACAGGCACTCGACCTAGAGCAATCCGTCACAGGCAATCGATCACAGGCACTCGATCAGAAGCACACGGTCACAGGCACTCGATCACAGGCACTCGGTCACAGGCACACGATCACAGGCACTTGGTCACAGGCACTCGGTCACAGTCACTCTGTCACAGGCACTCAGTCACAGGCACTCAGTGACAGGCACTCAATCATAGGCACTCGATCACAGGCACTCGGTCACAGGCAGCTGGTCACAAGCACTCGGTCACACGCACTCACTCACAGGCACTCGAACACAGGCACTTGGGACACAGGCATTTGGTAACAGGCAGTCAATCACAGGCACTCGGTCATGGGCACTCAGTCACAGGCACTTGATCACAGGCACTCAGTCACAGGCACTCGGACATAGTCACCCAGTCACAGACACTCAATCTCAGGCACTTGGTCACAGGCACTCGGACACCGGCACATGGTCACACAGGCACTCAATTACAGACACTCACTCACAGACACTCAATCACAGGCACTCCGTTACAGACACTCAGTCACAGGCACTCAATCACAGGCACTCGATCACAGGCACTTGGTCACAAGCACTCAATCACAGGCACTCGTTCACTGGCACTTGTTCACAGGCACTCGGTCACAGGCACTCGATCACAGGCACTCGATCACAGGAACTCATTCACAGGCACTTGGTCACAGGCACTCAATCACAGGCACTCGATCACTGGTACCTGTTCACAGACACTCTGTCAGAGGCATTTAGTCACAGGCACTCAGTCAAAGGCACTCAGTCACAGGCACTCGATCACAGGCACTTGGTCTCAGGCACTCAATCACAGGCACTCAATCACAGACACTATGTCACAGATACACAGTCACTGGCAATTCATCACAGGCACTTGGGACACAGGCACTCAGTCACAGGCACTCGGTCACAGGCACTCGGTCACAGGCACTCAATCACAGGCACTCGGTCACAGGCATTCAATCACAGGCACTCGATCACAGGCACTCAATCACAGGCACTCGGTCACAGGCACTCAATCACAGGCACTCGGTCACAGGCACTCAATCACAGGCACTCGGTCACAGGCACTCAATCGCACACGGGTCACAGGCACTCGGTCACAGGCACTCAATCGCACACAGGTCACAGGCACTCGATGACGGGCACTCAGTCACAGGCACTCGATAACAGGCACTCAATCACAGGGACTTGGGTCACAGGCACTCAGACACAGGCACTCGATCACAGGCACTCGATCACAGGCACTCAGTCACAGGCACTCGGTAACAGGCACTCAATCACAGGGTCTTGGGTCACAGGCACTCAGACACGGGCACTCGATCACAGGCACTCAGTCACAGGCACTCGGTCACAGGCATTCAATCACAGGCACTCGATCTCAGGCACTCGATAACAGACACTCAATCACAGGGACTTGGGTCACAGGCACTCGGTCACAGGCACTCGGTCACAGGCATTCAATCACAGGCACTCGGTCACAGGCACTCGGTCACAGGCACTCAATCACAGGGACTTGGGTCACAGGCACTCAGACACAGGCACTCGATCACAGGCACTCGGTCACAGGCATTCAATCACAGGCAATCGGTCACAGGCATTCAATCACAGGCACACGGTCACAGGCATTCAATCACAGGCACTCAGTCACAGGCACTCAATCGCACACAGGTCACAGGCACTCGATGACAGGCACTCAGTCACAGGCACTCGATAACAGGCACTCAATCACAGGGACTTGGGTCACAGGCACTCAGACACAGGCACTCGATCACAGGCACTCAGTCACAGGCACTCGGTCACAGGCACTCAATCACAGGCACTCTGTCACAAGCAATCAATCACAGGCACTCGATCACAGGCACTCGATAACAGGCACTCAATCACAGGGACTTGGGTCACAGGCACTCGGTCACAGGCACTCGGTCACAGGCATTCAATCACAGGCACCCGGTCACAGGCATTTAATCACAGGCACTCGGTCACAGGCACTCAATCACAGGCACTCAATCACAGACACTCGGTCACAGGCACTCAATCGCACACGGGTCACAGGCACTCGATCACAGGCACTCAGTCACAGGCACTCGGTCACAGGCACTCAATCACAGGCACTCTGTCACAAGCAATCAATCACAGGCACTCGATCACAGGCACTCGATAACAGGCACTCAATCACAGGGACTTGGGTCACAGGCACTCGGTCACAGGCACTCGGTCACAGGCATTCAATCACAGGCACCCGGTCACAGGCATTCAATCACAGGCACTCGGTCACAGGCACTCAATCACAGACACTCGGTCACAGGCACTCAATCGCACACGGGTCACAGGCACTCGATGACGGGCACTCCGTCACAGGCACTCGATAACAGCCACTCAATCACAGGGACTTGGGTCACAGGCACTCAGACACAGGCACTCGGTCACAGGCACTCAGTCACAGGCAATCGGTCACAGGAACTCAATTACAGGCACGCAATCACAGGCACTAGATCACAGGCACTCAGTGACAGGCACTTGATCACAGGTACTCGGTCACAGTCACCCAGTCACAGGCACTCGATCACAGGCACATGGACACAGGCACTCAGATACAGGCACTCGATCCCAGGCACTCCGTCACAGGCACTCGGTCACAGGCACTAAATCACAGGCACTTGAGCACAGGCACTCTGTCACAGACACTCGATCACAGGCACTCGGTCACAGACACTCAATCACTGGCACATTGTCACAGGCACTCAGTCACAGGCACTTGTTACAGGCACTCATTCACAGGCAATCAATCACAGGCACTCGATAACAGGCACTCAGTCACAGGCACTCAGTGATAGGCACTCAATCATAGGCACTCGATCACAGGCACTCAGCCACAAGCACTCGGTCACAAACACTCAATCACCGGCACTCAGTCACAGGCACTCCATCACAGGCACTCAATCACAGGCACCTAATCACAGGCACTCATTCACAGGTACTCAATCACAGGTGCTCGATCACAGGCACTCGATCACAGGCACTTGGTTAAGGGACTCAGTCACAGACACTCATTCACAGGCACTCAGTCACAGGTACCCGGTCACAGGCACTCAATCACAGGCACTCCATCACAGGCACTCGGTCACAGTCACTCTGTCACAGGCACTCAATTACAGGCACTAGTTCACAGGCAATTGGTCACAGGCGCTTGGTCACAGGCACTTGATCACAGGCACTCATTCACAGGCACTCGGTCACAGGCATTCAGTCACAGGCACTTCTTCACAGGCTCTCGATCACAGGCACTCGACCTAGGGCAATCCGTCACAGGCAATCGATCACAGGCACTCGATCAGAGGCACACGGTCACAGGCACTCGATCACAGGCACTCGGTCACAGGCACACGATCACAGGCACTTGGTCACAGGCACTCGGTCACAGTCACTCTGTCACAGGCACTCAATTACAGGCACTAGTTGACAGGCACTTGGTCACAGGCGCTTGGTCACAGGCACTTGATCACAGGCACGCGGTCACAGGCACTCAGTCACAGGCACTCATTCACAGGCACTCGGTCACAGGCATTCAGTCACAGGCACTTCTTCACAGGCTCTCGATCACAGGCACTCGACCTAGAGCAATCCGTCACAGGCAATCGATCACAGGCACTTGATCAGAAGCACACGGTCACAGGCACTCGATCACAGGCACTCGGTCACAGGCACACGATCACAGGCACTTGGTCACAGGCACTCGGTCACAGGCACTTGTTACAGGCACTCATTCACAGGCAATCAATCACAGGCACTCGATAACAGGCACTCAGTCACAGGCACTCAGTGATAGGCACTCAATCATAGGCACTCGATCACAGGCACTCAGCCACAAGCACTCGGTCACAAACACTCAATCACCGGCACTCAGTCACAGGCACTCCATCACAGGCACTCAATCACAGGCACCTAATCACAGGCACTCATTCACAGGTACTCAATCACAGGTGCTCGATCACAGGCACTCGATCACAGGCACTTGGTTAAGGGACTCAGTCACAGACACTCATTCACAGGCACTCAGTCACAGGTACCCGGTCACAGGCACTCAATCACAGGCACTCCATCACAGGCACTCGGTCACAGTCACTCTGTCACAGGCACTCAATTACAGGCACTAGTTCACAGGCAATTGGTCACAGGCGCTTGGTCACAGGCACTTGATCACAGGCACTCATTCACAGGCACTCGGTCACAGGCATTCAGTCACAGGCACTTCTTCACAGGCTCTCGATCACAGGCACTCGACCTAGGGCAATCCGTCACAGGCAATCGATCACAGGCACTCGATCAGAGGCACACGGTCACAGGCACTCGATCACAGGCACTCGGTCACAGGCACACGATCACAGGCACTTGGTCACAGGCACTCGGTCACAGTCACTCTGTCACAGGCACTCAATTACAGGCACTAGTTCACAGGCACTTGGTCACAGGCGCTTGGTCACAGGCACTTGATCACAGGCACGCGGTCACAGGCACTCAGTCACAGGCACTCATTCACAGGCACTCGGTCACAGGCATTCAGTCACAGGCACTTCTTCACAGGCTCTCGATCACAGGCACTCGACCTAGAGCAATCCGTCACAGGCAATCGATCACAGGCACTTGATCAGAAGCACACGGTCACAGGCACTCGATCACAGGCACTCGGTCACAGGCACACGATCACAGGCACTTGGTCACAGGCACTCGGTCACAGGCACTTGTTACAGGCACTCATTCACAGGCAATCAATCACAGGCACTCGATAACAGGCACTCAGTCACAGGCACTCAGTGATAGGCACTCAATCATAGGCACTCGATCACAGGCACTCAGCCACAAGCACTCGGTCACAAACACTCAATCACCGGCACTCAGTCACAGGCACTCCATCACAGGCACTCAATCACAGGCACCTAATCACAGGCACTCATTCACAGGTACTCAATCACAGGTGCTCGATCACAGGCACTCGATCACAGGCACTTGGTTAAGGGACTCAGTCACAGACACTCATTCACAGGCACTCAGTCACAGGTACCCGGTCACAGGCACTCAATCACAGGCACTCCATCACAGGCACTCGGTCACAGTCACTCTGTCACAGGCACTCAATTACAGGCACTAGTTCACAGGCAATTGGTCACAGGCGCTTGGTCACAGGCACTTGATCACAGGCACTCATTCACAGGCACTCGGTCACAGGCATTCAGTCACAGGCACTTCTTCACAGGCTCTCGATCACAGGCACTCGACCTAGGGCAATCCGTCACAGGCAATCGATCACAGGCACTCGATCAGAGGCACACGGTCACAGGCACTCGATCACAGGCACTCGGTCACAGGCACACGATCACAGGCACTTGGTCACAGGCACTCGGTCACAGTCACTCTGTCACAGGCACTCAATTACAGGCACTAGTTGACAGGCACTTGGTCACAGGCGCTTGGTCACAGGCACTTGATCACAGGCACGCGGTCACAGGCACTCAGTCACAGGCACTCATTCACAGGCACTCGGTCACAGGCATTCAGTCACAGGCACTTCTTCACAGGCTCTCGATCACAGGCACTCGACCTAGAGCAATCCGTCACAGGCAATCGATCACAGGCACTGGATCAGAAGCACACGGTCACAGGCACTCGATCACAGGCACTCGGT
This sequence comes from Chiloscyllium punctatum, assembly GCF_047496795.1. Taxonomy (NCBI): domain Eukaryota; kingdom Metazoa; phylum Chordata; class Chondrichthyes; order Orectolobiformes; family Hemiscylliidae; genus Chiloscyllium; species Chiloscyllium punctatum. Next base: position 4,583,946 of record NC_092775.1, read on the forward strand.
CACAGGCACACGATCACAGGCACTTGGTCACAGGCACTCGGTCACAGTCACTCTGTCACAGGCACTCAGTCACAGGCACTCAGTGACAGGCACTCAATAATAGGCACTCGATCACAGGCACTCGGTCACAGGCAGCTGGTCACAAGCACTCGGTCACACGCACTCACTCACAGGCACTCGAACACAGGCACTTGGGACACAGGCATTTGGTAACAGGCAGTCAATCACAGGCACTCGGTCATGGGCACTCAGTCACAGGCACTTGATCACAGGCACTCAATCACAGACACTCGGTCACAGGCACTCAATCGCACACGGGTCACAGGCACTCGATGACGGGCACTCCGTCACAGGCACTCGATAACAGCCACTCAATCACAGGGACTTGGGTCACAGGCACTCAGACACAGGCACTCGATCACAGGCACTCTGTCACAAGCAATCAATCACAGGCACTCGGTCACAGGCACTCAGTCACAGGCAATCGGTCACAGGAACTCAATTACAGGCACGCAATCACAGGCACTAGATCACAGGCACTCAGTGACAGGCACTTGATCACATGTACTCGGTCACAGTCACCCAGTCACAGGCACTCGATCACAGGCACATGGACACAGGCACTCAGATACAGGCACTCGATCCCAGGCACTCCGTCACAGGCACTCGGTCACAGGCACTAAATCACAGGCACTTGAGCACAGGCACTCTGTCACAGACACTCGATCACAGGCACTCGGTCACAGACACTCAATCACTGGCACATTGTCACAGGCACTCAGTCACAGGCACTTGTTACAGGCACTCATTCACAGGCAATCAATCACAGGCACTCGATAACAGGCACTCAGTCACAGGCACTCAGTGATAGGCACTCAATCATAGGCACTCGATCACAGGCACTCAGCCACAAGCACTCGGTCACAAACACTCAATCACCGGCACTCAGTCACAGGCACTCCATCACAGGCACTCAATCACAGGCACCTAATCACAGGCACTCATTCACAGGTACTCAATCACAGGTGCTCGATCACAGGCACTCGATCACAGGCACTTGGTTAAGGGACTCAGTCACAGACACTCATTCACAGGCACTCAGTCACAGGTACCCGGTCACAGGCACTCAATCACAGGCACTCCATCACAGGCACTCGGTCACAGTCACTCTGTCACAGGCACTCAATTACAGGCACTAGTTCACAGGCAATTGGTCACAGGCGCTTGGTCACAGGCACTTGATCACAGGCACTCATTCACAGGCACTCGGTCACAGGCATTCAGTCACAGGCACTTCTTCACAGGCTCTCGATCACAGGCACTCGACCTAGGGCAATCCGTCACAGGCAATCGATCACAGGCACTCGATCAGAGGCACACGGTCACAGGCACTCGATCACAGGCACTCGGTCACAGGCACACGATCACAGGCACTTGGTCACAGGCACTCGGTCACAGTCACTCTGTCACAGGCACTCAATTACAGGCACTAGTTGACAGGCACTTGGTCACAGGCGCTTGGTCACAGGCACTTGATCACAGGCACGCGGTCACAGGCACTCAGTCACAGGCACTCATTCACAGGCACTCGGTCACAGGCATTCAGTCACAGGCACTTCTTCACAGGCTCTCGATCACAGGCACTCGACCTAGAGCAATCCGTCACAGGCAATCGATCACAGGCACTTGATCAGAAGCACACGGTCACAGGCACTCGATCACAGGCACTCGGTCACAGGCACACGATCACAGGCACTTGGTCACAGGCACTCGGTCACAGTCACTCTGTCACAGGCACTCAGTCACAGGCACTCAGTGACAGGCACTCAATCATAGGCACTCGATCACAGGCACACGGTCACAGGCAGCTGGTCACAAGCACTCGGTCACACGCACTCACTCACAGGCACTCGAACACAGGCACTTGGGACACAGGCATTTGGTAACAGGCAGTCAATCACAGGCACTCGGTCATGGGCACTCAGTCACAGGCACTTGATCACAGGCACTCAGTCACAGGCACTCGGACATAGTCACCCAGTCACAGACACTCAATCTCAGGCACTTGGTCACAGGCACTCGGACACCGGCACATGGTCACACAGGCACTCAATTACAGACACTCACTCACAGACACTCAATCACAGGCACTCCGTTACAGACACTCAGTCACAGGCACTCAATCACAGGCACTCGATCACAGGCAATAGGTTACAGGCATACAATTACAGACACTCACTCACGCACACTCAATCACAGGCACTCCGTTACAGACACTCAGTCACAGGCACTCAATCACAGGCACTCGATCACAGGCAATAGGTTACAGGCACTCAGTCACAGAAACTCGGTCACAGGCACTCAATCACAGGCATTCGGTCTCAGGTACTCGGTCACAGGCAATCGATCACAGGCACTCCATCATAGTCACTCTGTCACAGGCACTCAGTCACAGGCTGTCAATCACAGGCACTCGGGACACTGGCACTCAATCACAGGCACTCGGTCACAGTCACCCAGTCACAGGAACTCAATCTCAGGCACTCAATCACAGGCACTCGATCACAGGCATACAATTACAGGCACACGATCACAGGCACTTGGTCACAGGTACTCGGTCACAGGCACTCGATAACAGGCACTTGGTCACAGGCACTCAATCACAGGCACTCTGTCACAGGCTCTCGATCACAGGAACCTGGGACACAGGCACTCGGTTACAGGCACTTGTTCACAGGCGCTCGGTCACAGGCACTCGATTACAGGCACTCGGTCACAGACACTCGGTCACAGGCACTTAGTCACAGGTACTCAGTCGCAGGCACTCGATCACAGGCACTTGGTCTCAGGCACTCAATCACAGGCACTCATTTACAGGCACACGTTCATAGGACTTGGTCACAGGCACTCAATCACAGTCACTCGTTCACTGCCACTTGTTCACAGGCACTCAGTCACAGGCACTCGCTCACAGGCACTCAGTCACAGGCACTCAGTCACATCAATCAATCACAGGCACTTGATCACAGGAACTCAGTCACAGGCAATCAATCACAGTCACTCGTTCACTGCCACTCGTTCACTGCCACTTGTTCACAGGCACTCGGTTACAGGCACTCGATCACAGGCACTCGCTCACAGGCACTCAGTCACATCAATCAATCACAGGCACTCGATCACAGGAACTCAGTCACAGGCACACAATTACAGTCACACGATCACAGGCACTTGGTCACAGGAACCCGGGACACAGGCACTCGGTTACAGGCACTTGATCACAGGCGCTCGGTCACAGGCACTCGATTACAGGCACTCGGTCACAGACACTCGGTCGCAGGCACTCGATCACAGGCACTTGGTCTCAGACACTCAATCACAGGCACTCATTTACAGGCACTCGGTCACAGGCACTCAATACCACACGGGTCACAGGCACTCGATCACGGGCACTCAGTCACAGGCACTCGATAACAGCCACTCAATCACAGGGACTTGGGTCACAGGCACTCAGACACAGGCACTCGATCACAGGCACTCAGTCACAGGCACTCGGTCACAGGCACTCAATCACAGGCACTCTGTCACAAGCAATCAATCACAGGCACTCGGTCACAGGCACTCAGTCACAGGCAATCGGTCACAGGCACTCAATTACAGGCACGCAATCACAGGCACTAGATCACAGGCACTCAGTGACAGGCACTTGATCACAGGTACTCGGTCACAGGCACCCAGTCACAGGCACTCGATCACAGGCACTTGGACACAGGCACTTGGTCACAGGCACTCGGTCACAGTCACTCTGTCACAGGCACTCAGTCACAGGCACTCAGTGACAGGCACTCAATCATAGGCACTCGATCACAGGCACACGGTCACAGGCAGCTGGTCACAAGCACTCGGTCACACGCACTCACTCACAGGCACTCGAACACAGGCACTTGGGACACAGGCATTTGGTAACAGGCAGTCAATCACAGGCACTCGGTCATGGGCACTCAGTCACAGGCACTTGATCACAGGCACTCAGTCACAGGCACTCGGACATAGTCACCCAGTCACAGACACTCAATCTCAGGCACTTGGTCACAGGCACTCGGACACCGGCACATGGTCACACAGGCACTCAATTACAGACACTCACTCACAGACACTCAATCACAGGCACTCCGTTACAGACACTCAGTCACAGGCACTCAATCACAGGCACTCGATCACAGGCAATAGGTTACAGGCATACAATTACAGACACTCACTCACGCACACTCAATCACAGGCACTCCGTTACAGACACTCAGTCACAGGCACTCAATCACAGGCACTCGATCACAGGCAATAGGTTACAGGCACTCAGTCACAGAAACTCGGTCACAGGCACTCAATCACAGGCATTCGGTCTCAGGTACTCGGTCACAGGCAATCGATCACAGGCACTCCATCATAGTCACTCTGTCACAGGCACTCAGTCACAGGCTGTCAATCACAGGCACTCGGGACACTGGCACTCAATCACAGGCACTCGGTCACAGTCACCCAGTCACAGGAACTCAATCTCAGGCACTCAATCACAGGCACTCGATCACAGGCATACAATTACAGGCACACGATCACAGGCACTTGGTCACAGGTACTCGGTCACAGGCACTCGATAACAGGCACTTGGTCACAGGCACTCAATCACAGGCACTCTGTCACAGGCTCTCGATCACAGGAACCTGGGACACAGGCACTCGGTTACAGGCACTTGTTCACAGGCGCTCGGTCACAGGCACTCGATTACAGGCACTCGGTCACAGACACTCGGTCACAGGCACTTAGTCACAGGTACTCAGTCGCAGGCACTCGATCACAGGCACTTGGTCTCAGGCACTCAATCACAGGCACTCATTTACAGGCACACGTTCATAGGACTTGGTCACAGGCACTCAATCACAGTCACTCGTTCACTGCCACTTGTTCACAGGCACTCAGTCACAGGCACTCGCTCACAGGCACTCAGTCACAGGCACTCAGTCACATCAATCAATCACAGGCACTTGATCACAGGAACTCAGTCACAGGCAATCAATCACAGTCACTCGTTCACTGCCACTCGTTCACTGCCACTTGTTCACAGGCACTCGGTTACAGGCACTCGATCACAGGCACTCGCTCACAGGCACTCAGTCACATCAATCAATCACAGGCACTCGATCACAGGAACTCAGTCACAGGCACACAATTACAGTCACACGATCACAGGCACTTGGTCACAGGAACCCGGGACACAGGCACTCGGTTACAGGCACTTGATCACAGGCGCTCGGTCACAGGCACTCGATTACAGGCACTCGGTCACAGACACTCGGTCGCAGGCACTCGATCACAGGCACTTGGTCTCAGACACTCAATCACAGGCACTCATTTACAGGCACTCGGTCACAGGCACTCAATACCACACGGGTCACAGGCACTCGATCACGGGCACTCAGTCACAGGCACTCGATAACAGCCACTCAATCACAGGGACTTGGGTCACAGGCACTCAGACACAGGCACTCGATCACAGGCACTCAGTCACAGGCACTCGGTCACAGGCACTCAATCACAGGCACTCTGTCACAAGCAATCAATCACAGGCACTCGGTCACAGGCACTCAGTCACAGGCAATCGGTCACAGGCACTCAATTACAGGCACGCAATCACAGGCACTAGATCACAGGCACTCAGTGACAGGCACTTGATCACAGGTACTCGGTCACAGGCACCCAGTCACAGGCACTCGATCACAGGCACTTGGACACAGACACTCGGATACAGGCACTCGATCCCAGGCACTCCGTCACAGGCACTCGGTCACAGGCACTAAATCACAGGCACTTGAGCACAGGCACTCTGTCACAGGCATGCGATCACAGGCACTCGGTCACAGGTACTTGGTCACAGACACTCGATCTCAGGCACTCGGTCACAGACACTCAATCACTGGCACATTGTCACAGGCACATTGTCACAGGCACTCAGTCACAGGCACTCAGTCACAGGCACTCAATCACAGGCACTCGATCACAGGCACTCAGTCACAGGCACTTGTTACAGGCACTCATTCACAGGCAATCAATCACAGGCACTCGATCAGAGGCACACGGTCACAGGCACTCGATCACAGGCACTTGGTCACAGGCACACAATTACAGGCACACGATCACAGGCACTTGGTCACAGGCACTTGGTCACAGTCACTCTGTCACAGGCACTCAATTACAGGCACTAGTTCACAGGCACTTGGTCACAGGCGCTTGGTCACAGGCACTTGATCACAGGCACGCGGTCACAGGCACTCAGTCACAGGCACTCATTCACAGGCACTCGGTCACAGGCATTCAGTCACAGGCACTTCTTCACAGGCTCTCGATCACAGGCACTCGACCTAGAGCAATCCGTCACAGGCAATCGATCACAGGGCACTCGATCAGAAGCACACGGTCACAGGCACTCGATCACAGGCACTCGGTCACAGGCACACGATCACAGGCACTCGGTCACAGGCACTCGGTCACAGTCACTCTGTCACAGGCACTCAGTCACAGGCACTCAATCATAGGCACTCGATCACAGGCACTCGGTCACAGGCAGCTGGTCACAAGCACTCGGTCACACGCACTCACTCACAGGCACTCGAACACAGGCACTTGGGACACAGGCATTTGGTAACAGGCAGTCAATCACAGGCACTCGGTCATGGGCACTCAGTCACAGGCACTTGATCACAGGCACTCAGTCACAGGCACTCGGACATAGTCACCCAGTCACAGACACTCAATCTCAGGCACTTGGTCACAGGCACTCGGACACCGGCACATGGTCACACAGGCACTCAATTACAGACACTCACTCACAGACACTCAATCACAGGCACTCCGTTACAGACACTCAGTCACAGGCACTCAATCACAGGCAATAGGTTCCAGGCATACAATTACAGACACTCACTCACACACACTCAATCACAGGCACTCCGTTACAGACACTCAGTCACAGGCACTCAATCACAGGCACTCGATCACAGGCAATAGGTTACAGACACTCAGTCACAGAAACTCGGTCACAGGCACTCAATCACAGGCATTCGGTCTCAGGTACTCGGTCACAGGCAATCGATCACAGGCACTCCATCATAGTCACTCTGTCACAGGCACTCAGTCACAGGCTGTCAATCACAGGCACTCGGGACACTGGCACTCAATCACAGGCACTCGGTCACAGTCACCCAGTCACAGGAACTCAATCACAGGCACTCATTTACAGGCACACGTTCATAGGACTTGGTCACAGGCACTCAATCACAGTCACTCGTTCACTGCCACTCGTTCACTGCCACTTGTTCACAGGCACTCGGTTACAGGCACTCGATCACAGGCACACGCTCACAGGCACTCAGTCACATCAATCAATCACAGGCACTCGATCACAGGAACTCAGTCACAGGCACACAATTACAGTCACACGATCACAGGCACTTGGTCACAGGAACCCGGGACACAGGCACTCGGTTACAGGCACTTGATCACAGGCGCTCGGTCACAGGCACTCGATTACAGGCACTCGGTCACAGACACTCGGTCGCAGGCACTCGATCACAGGCACTTGGTCTCAGACACTCAATCACAGGCACTCATTTACAGGCACTCGGTCACAGGCACTCAATACCACACGGGTCACAGGCACTCGATCACGGGCACTCAGTCACAGGCACTCGATAACAGCCACTCAATCACAGGGACTTGGGTCACAGGCACTCAGACACAGGCACTCGATCACAGGCACTCAGTCACAGGCACTCGGTCACAGGCACTCAATCACAGGCACTCTGTCACAAGCAATCAATCACAGGCACTCGGTCACAGGCACTCAGTCACAGGCAATCGGTCACAGGCACTCAATTACAGGCACGCAATCACAGGCACTAGATCACAGGCACTCAGTGACAGGCACTTGATCACAGGTACTCGGTCACAGGCACCCAGTCACAGGCACTCGATCACAGGCACTTGGTCACAGTCACTCTGTCACAGGCACTCAATTACAGGCACTAGTTCACAGGCACTTGGTCACAGGCACTAAATCACAGGCACTTGAGCACAGGCACTCTGTCACAGGCATGCGATCACAGGCACTCGGTCACAGGTACTTGGTCACAGACACTCGATCTCAGGCACTCGGTCACAGACACTCAATCACTGGCACATTGTCACAGGCACATTGTCACAGGCACTCAGTCACAGGCACTCAGTCACAGGCACTCAATCACAGGCACTCGATCACAGGCACTCAGTCACAGGCACTTGTTACAGGCACTCATTCACAGGCAATCAATCACAGGCACTCGATCAGAGGCACACGGTCACAGGCACTCGATCACAGGCACTTGGTCACAGGCACACAATTACAGGCACACGATCACAGGCACTTGGTCACAGGCACTTGGTCACAGTCACTCTGTCACAGGCACTCAATTACAGGCACTAGTTCACAGGCACTTGGTCACAGGCGCTTGGTCACAGGCACTTGATCACAGGCACGCGGTCACAGGCACTCAGTCACAGGCACTCATTCACAGGCACTCGGTCACAGGCATTCAGTCACAGGCACTTCTTCACAGGCTCTCGATCACAGGCACTCGACCTAGAGCAATCCGTCACAGGCAATCGATCACAGGGCACTCGATCAGAAGCACACGGTCACAGGCACTCGATCACAGGCACTCGGTCACAGGCACACGATCACAGGCACTCGGTCACAGGCACTCGGTCACAGTCACTCTGTCACAGGCACTCAGTCACAGGCACTCAATCATAGGCACTCGATCACAGGCACTCGGTCACAGGCAGCTGGTCACAAGCACTCGGTCACACGCACTCACTCACAGGCACTCGAACACAGGCACTTGGGACACAGGCATTTGGTAACAGGCAGTCAATCACAGGCACTCGGTCATGGGCACTCAGTCACAGGCACTTGATCACAGGCACTCAGTCACAGGCACTCGGACATAGTCACCCAGTCACAGACACTCAATCTCAGGCACTTGGTCACAGGCACTCGGACACCGGCACATGGTCACACAGGCACTCAATTACAGACACTCACTCACAGACACTCAATCACAGGCACTCCGTTACAGACACTCAGTCACAGGCACTCAATCACAGGCAATAGGTTCCAGGCATACAATTACAGACACTCACTCCCACACACTCAATCACAGGCACTCCGTTACAGACACTCAGTCACAGGCACTCAATCACAGGCACTCGATCACAGGCAATAGGTTACAGGCACTCAGTCACAGAAACTCGGTCACAGGCACTCAATCACAGGCATTCGGTCTCAGGTACTCGGTCACAGGCAATCGATCACAGGCACTCCATCATAGTCACTCTGTCACAGGCACTCAGTCACAGGCTGTCAATCACAGGCACTCGGGACACTGGCACTCAATCACAGGCACTCGGTCACAGTCACCCAGTCACAGGAACTCAATCTCAGGCACTCGATCACAGGCATACAATTACAGGCATACAATTACAGGCACACGATCACAGGCACTTGGTCACAGGTACTCGGTCACAGGCACTTGATAACAGGCACTTGGTCACAGGCACTCAATCACAGGCACTCTGTCACAGGCTCTCGATCACAGGAACCTGGGACACAGGCACTCGGTTACAGGCACTTGTTCACAGGCGCTCGGTCACAGGCACTCGATTACAGGCACTCGGTCACAGACACTCGGTCACAGGCACTTAGTCACAGGTACTCAGTCGCAGGCACTCGATCACAGGCACTTGGTCTCAGGCACTCAATCACAGGCACTCATTTACAGGCACACGTTCATAGGACTTGGTCACAGGCACTCAATCACAGTCACTCGTTCACTGCCACTCGTTCACTGCCACTTGTTCACAGGCACTCGGTTACAGGCACTCGATCACAGGCACTCGCTCACAGGCACTCAGTCACATCAATCAATCACAGGCACTCGATCACAGGAACTCAGTCACAGGCACACAATTACAGTCACACGATCACAGGCACTTGGTCACAGGAACCCGGGACACAGGCACTCGGTTACAGGCACTTGATCACAGGCGCTCGGTCACAGGCACTCGATTACAGGCACTCGGTCACAGACACTCGGTCGCAGGCACTCGATCACAGGCACTTGGTCTCAGACACTCAATCACAGGCACTCATTTACAGGCACTCGATAACAGGCACTCAATCACAGGGACTTGGGTCACAGGCACTCAGACACAGGCACTCGATCACAGGCACTCAGTCACAGGCACTCGGTCACAGGCATTCAATCACAGGCAATCGGTCACAGGCATTCAATCACAGGCACTCGGTCACAGGCACTCAATCACAGGCACTCAATCACAGACACTCGGTCACAGGCACTCAATACCACACGGGTCACAGGCACTCGATGACGGGCACTCAGTCACAGGCACTCGATAACAGCCACTCAATCACAGGGACTTGGGTCACAGGCACTCAGACACAGGCACTCGATCACAGGCACTCAGTCACAGGCACTCAATCACAGGCACTCTGTCACAAGCAATCAATCACAGGCACTCGGTCACAGGCACTCAGTCACAGGCAATCGGTCACAGGCACTCAATTACAGGCACGCAATCACAGGCACTAGATCACAGGCACTCAGTGACAGGCACTTGATCACAGGTACTCGGTCACAGGCACCCAGTCACAGGCACTCGATCACAGGCACTTGGACACAGGCACTCAGATACAGGCACTCGATCCCAGGCACTCCGTCACAGGCACTCGGTCACAGGCACTAAATCACAGGCACTTGAGCACAGGCACTCTGTCACAGGCATGCGATCACAGGCACTCGGTCACAGGTACTTGGTCACAGACACTCGATCACAGGCACTCGGTCACAGACACTCAATCATTGGCACATTGTCACAGGCACTCAGTCACAGGCACTCAGTCACAGGCACTCATTCACAGGCACTCAGTCACAGGTACCCGGTCACAGGCACTCAATCACAGGCACTCCATCACAGGCACTCGGTCACAGTCACTCTGTCACAGGCACTCAATTACAGGCACTAGTTCACAGGCACTTGGTCACAGGCGCTTGGTCACAGGCACTTGATCACAGGCACTCATTCACAGGCACTCGGTCACAAGCATTCAGTCACAGGCACTTCTTCACAGGCTCTCGATCACAGGCACTCGACCTAGGGCAATCCGTCACAGGCACTCGATCACAGGCACTCGATCAGAGGCACACGGTCACAGGCACTCGATCACAGGCACTCGGTCACAGGCACACAATTACAGGCACACGATCACAGGCACTTGGTCACAGGCACTCGGTCACAGTCACTCTGTCACAGGCACTCAATTACAGGCACTAGTTCACAGGCACTTGGTCACAGGCGCTTGGTCACAGGCACTTGATCACAGGCACGCGGTCACAGGCACTCAGTCACAGGCACTCATTCACAGGCACTCGGTCACAGGCATTCAGTCACAGGCACTTCTTCACAGGCTCTCGATCACAGGCACTCGACCTAGAGCAATCCGTCACAGGCAATCGATCACAGGCACTTGATCAGAAGCACACGGTCACAGGCACTCGATCACAGGCACTCGGTCACAGGCACACGATCACAGGCACTTGGTCACAGGCACTCGGTCACAGTCACTCTGTCACAGGCACTCAGTCACAGGCACTCAGTGACAGGCACTCAATTATAGGCACTCAATCACAGACACTCGGTCACAGGCACTCAATACCACACGGGTCACAGGCACTCGATGACGGGCACTCAGTCACAGGCACTCGATAACAGCCACTCAATCACAGGGACTTGGGTCACAGGCACTCAGACACAGGCACTCGATCACAGGCACTCAGTCACAGGCACTCGGTCACAGGCACTCAATCACAGGCACTCTGTCACAAGCAATCAATCACAGGCACTCGGTCACAGGCACTCAGTCACAGGCAATCGGTCACAGGCACTCAATTACAGGCACGCAATCACAGGCACTAGATCACAGACACTCAGTGACAGGCACTTGATCACAGGTACTCGGTCACAGGCACCCAGTCACAGGCACTCGATCACAGGCACTTGGACACAGGCACTCAGATACAGGCACTCGATCCCAGGCACTCCGTCACAGGCACTCGGTCACAGGCACTAAATCACAGGCACTTGAGCACAGGCACTCTGTCACAGGCATGCGATCACAGGCACTCGGTCACAGGTACTTGGTCACAGACACTCGATCACAGGCACTCGGTCACAGACACTCAATCATTGGCACATTGTCACAGGCACTCAGTCACAGGCACTCAGTCACAGGCACTCAATCACAGGCACTCGATCACAGGCACTCAGTCACAGGCACTTGTTACAGGCACTCATTCACAGGCAATCAATCACAGGCACTCGATAACAGGCACTCAGTCACAGGCACTCAGTGACAGGCACTCAATCATAGGCACTCGATCACAGGCACTCAGCCACAAGCACTCGGTCACAAACACTCAATCACCGGCACTCAGTCACAGGCACTCCATCACAGGCACTCAATCACAGGCACCTAATCACAGGCACTCATTCACAGGTACTCAATCACAGGTGCTCGATCACAGGCACTCGATCACAGGCACTTGGTTAAGGGACTCAGTCACAGACACTCATTCACAGGCACTCAGTCACAGGTACCCGGTCACAGGCACTCAATCACAGGCACTCCATCACAGGCACTCGGTCACAGTCACTCTGTCACAGGCACTCAATTACAGGCACTAGTTCACAGGCACTTGATCACAGGCACGCGGTCACAGGCACTCAGTCACAGGCACTCATTCACAGGCACTCGGTCACAGGCATTCAGTCACAGGCACTTCTTCACAGGCTCTCTATCACAGGCACTCGACCTAGAGCAATCCGTCACAGGCAATCGATCACAGGCACTCGATCAGAGGCACACGGTCACAGGCACTCGATCACAGGCACTCGGTCACAGGCACACAATTACAGGCACACGATCACAGGCACTTGGTCACAGGCACTCGGTCACAGTCACTCTGTCACAGGCACTCAATTACAGGCACTAGTTCACAGGCACTTGGTCACAGGCGCTTGGTCACAGGCACTTGATCACAGGCACGCGGTCACAGGCACTCAGTCACAGGCACTCATTCACAGGCACTCGGTCACAGGCATTCAGTCACAGGCACTTCTTCACAGGCTCTCGATCACAGGCACTCGACCTAGAGCAATCCGTCACAGGCAATCGATCACAGGCACTCGATCAGAGGCACACGGTCACAGGCACTTGGTCACAGGCACTCGGTCACAGTCACTCTGTCACAGGCACTCAGTCACAGGCACTCAGTGACAGGCACTCAATCATAGGCACACGATCACAGGCACTTGATCACAGGCACGCGGTCACAGGCACTCAGTCACAGGCACTCATTCACAGGCACTCGGTCACACGCACTCACTCACAGGCACTCGAACACAGGCACTTGGGACACAGGCATTTGGTAACAGGCAGTCAATCACAGGCACTCGGTCATGGGCACTCAGTCACAGGCACTTGATCACAGGCACTCAGTCACAGGCACTCGGACATAGTCACCCAGTCACAGACACTCAATCTCAGGCATTTGGTCACAGGCACTCGGACACCGGCACATGGTCACACAGGCACTCAATTACAGACACTAGTTCACATGCACTCAATCACAGGCACTCCGTTACAGACACTCAGTCACAGGCACTCATTCACAGGCACTCGGTCACAGGCATTCAGTCACAGGCACTTCTTCACAGGCTCTCGATCACAGGCACTCGACCTAGGGCAATCCGTCACAGGCAATCGATCACAGGCACTCGATCAGAGGCACACGGTCACAGGCACACGATCACAGGCACTCGGTCACAGGCACACAATTACAGGCACACGATCACAGGCACTTGGTCACAGGCACTCAGTCACAGTCACTCTGTCACAGGCACTCAATTACAGGCACTAGTTCACAGGCACTTGGTCACAGGCGCTTGGTCACAGGCACTTGATCACAGGCACGCGGTCACAGGCACTCAGTCACAGGCACTCGGTCACAGGCATTCAGTCACAGGCACTTCTTCACAGGCTCTCGATCATAGGCACTCGACCTAGAGCAATCCGTCACAGGCAATCGATCACAGGCACTCGATCAGAAGCACACGGTCACAGGCACTCGATCACAGGCACTCGGTCACAGGCACACAATCACAGGCACTTGGTCACAGGCACTCGGTCACAGTCACTCTGTCACAGGCACTCAGTCACAGGCACTCAGTGACAGGCACTCAATCATAGGCACTCGATCACAGGCACTCGGTCACAGGCAGCTGGTCACAAGCACTCGGTCACACGCACTCACTCACAGGCACTCGAACACAGGCACTTGGGACACAGGCATTTGGTAACAGGCACTCAATCACAGGCACTCGGTCATGGGCACTCAGTCACAGGCACTTGATCACAGGCACTCAGTCACAGGCACTCGGACATAGTCACCCAGTCACAGACACTCAATCTCAGGCACTTGGTCACAGGCACTCGGACACCGGCACATGGTCACACAGGCACTCAATTACAGACACTCACTCACAGGCACTCAATCACAGGCACTCCGTTACAGACACTCAGTCACAGGCACTCAATCACAGGCACTCGATCACAGGCAATAGGTTACAGGCACTCAGTCACAGAAACTCGGTCATAGGCACTCAATCACAGGCATTCGGTCTCAGGTACTCGGTCACAGGCAATCGATCACAGGCACTCCATCATAGTCACTCTGTCACAGGCACTCAGTCACAGGCACTCAATCACAGGCACTCGGGACACTGGCACTCAATCACAGGCACTCGGTCACAGTCACCCAGTCACAGGCACTCAATCTCAGGCACTCAATCACAGGCACTCGATCACAGGCATA
Source organism: Chiloscyllium punctatum (assembly GCF_047496795.1). NCBI lineage: Eukaryota > Metazoa > Chordata > Chondrichthyes > Orectolobiformes > Hemiscylliidae > Chiloscyllium > Chiloscyllium punctatum. The sequence goes on from NC_092775.1 coordinate 4,598,984, forward strand.
CAATTACAGGCACACGATCACAGGCACTTGGTCACAGGTACTCGGTCACAGGCACTCGATAACAGGCACTTGGTCACAGGCACTCAATCACAGGCACTCTGTCACAGGGTCTCGATCACAGGAACCTGGGACACAGGCACTCGGTTACAGGCACTTGTTCACAGGCGCTCGGTCACAGGCACTCGATTACAGGCACTCGGTCACAGACACTCGGTCACAGGCACTTAGTCACAGGTACTCAGTCGCAGGCACTCGATCACAGGCACTTGGTCTCAGGCACTCAATCACAGGCACTCATTTACAGGCACACGTTCATAGGACTTGGTCACAGGCACTCAATCACAGTCACTCGTTCACTGCCACTCGTTCACTGCCACTTGTTCACAGGCACTCAGTCACAGGCACTCGATCACAGGCACTCGATTACAGGCACTCGGTCACAGACACTCGGTCACAGGCACTTAGTCACAGGCACTCAGTCGCAGGCACTCGATCACAGGCACTTGGTCTCAGGCACTCAATCACAGGCACTCATTTACAGGCACACGTTCATAGGACTTGGTCACAGGCACTCAATCACAGTCACTCATTCACTGCCACTCGTTCACTGCCACTTGTTCACAGGCACTCGGTTACAGGCAGTCGATCACAGGCACTCGCTCACAGGCACTCAGTCACATCAATCAATCACAGGCACTTGATCACAGGAACTCAGTCACAGGCAATCGATCACAGGCACTCTCTCACAGGCACTCAGTCACATCAATCAATCACAGGCACTTGATCACAGGAACTCAGTCACAGGCAATCGATCACAGGCACTCGATCACAGGAACTCAGTCACAGGCACACAATTACAGGCACACGATCACAGGCACTTGGTCACAGGAACCCGGGACACAGGCACTCGGTTACAGGCACTTGATCACAGGCGCTCGGTCACAGGCACTCGATTACAGGCACTCGGTCACAGACACTCGGTCACAGGCACTCAGTCACAGGTACTCGGTCGCAGGCACTCGATCACAGGCACTTGGTCTCAGACACTCAATCACAGGCACTCATTTACAGGCACTCGGTCACAGGCACTCAATCGCACACGGGTCACAGGCACTCGATCACGGGCACTCAGTCACAGGCACTCGATAACAGGCACTCAATCACAGGGACTTGGGTCACAGGCACTCAGTCACAGGCACTCGGTCACAGGCACTCAATCACAGGCACTCTGTCACAAGCAATCAATCACAGGCACTCGGTCACAGGCACTCAGTCACAGGCAATTGGTCACAGGCACTCAATTACAGGCACACAATCACAGGCACTAGATCACAGGCACTCAGTGACAGGCACTTGATCACAGGTACTCGGTCACAGGCACCCAGTCACAGGCACTCGATCACAGGCACTTGGACACAGGCACTCGGAAACAAGCACTCGATCCCAGGCACTCCGTCACAGGCACTCGGTCACAGGCACTAAATCACAGGCACTTGAGCACAGGCACTCTGTCACAGGCATGCGATCACAGGCACTCGGTCACAGGTACTTGGTCACAGACACTCGATCACAGGCACTCGGTCACAGACACTCAATCACTGGCACATTGTCACAGGCACATTGTCACAGGCACTCAGTCACACGCACTCAGTCACAGGCACTCAATCACAGGCACTCGATCACAGGCACTCAGTCACAGGCACTTTTACAGGCACTCATTCACAGGCAATCAATCACAGGCACTCGATAACAGGCACTCAGTCACAGGCACTCAGTGACAGGCACTCAATCATAGGCACTCGATCACAGGCACTCGGTCACAGGCACCCGGTCACAAGCACTCGGTCACACGCACTCACTCACAGGCACTCGAACACAGGCACTTGGGACACAGGCATTTGGTAACAGGCACTCAATCACAGGCACTCGGTCATGGGCACTCAGTCACAGGCACTTGATCACAGGCACTCAGTCACAGGCACTCACTCACAGACACTCGAACACAGGCACTTGGGACACAGGCATTTGGTAACAGGCACTCAATCACAGGCACTCGGTCATGGGCACTCAGTCACAGGCACTTGATCACAGGCACTCAGTCACTGGCACTTCATCACAGGCACTCGGGACACAGGCACTCGGTCACAGGCAAACGATCACAGGCACTCGGTGACAGGCATTCGGTCACAGGCACGTCATCAAAGGCACTCGATCATAGGCACTCAGTCACAGGCACTTGTTACAGGCACTCAGTAACAGGCACTCAATCACAGGCACTCAATCACAGGCACTCGGTCACAGGCACTCGATCACAGGCACTTGATCACAGGCACTCTGTCACAGGCACTCAGTCACAGGCACTTGTCACAGGCACTCAGTCACAGGCAATCAATCACAGGCACGCGGTTACAGGCACTCGATCACAGGCACTTGGTCACAAGCACTCAATCACAGGCACTCATTCACTGGCACTTGTTCACAGGCACTCGGTCACAGGCACTCGATCAGAGGCACTCGGTCACAGGCACTCAGTCACATCAATCAATCACAGGCACTCGATCACAGGAACTCATTCACAGGCACTTGGTCACAGGCACTCAATCACAGGCACTCGATCACTGGTACCTGTTCACAGACACTCTGTCACAGGCACTTAGTCACAGGCACTCAGTCACAGGCACTCAGTCACAGGCACTCAATCACAGGCACTCGATCACCGGAACTCAGTCACAAGCACTCGATCACAGGCACTTGGTCACAGGCACACAATTACAGGCACACGATCACAGGCACTTGGTCACAGGTACTCAGTCACAGGCACTCGATATCAGGCACTTGGTCACAGGCACTCAATCACAGGCACTCGATCACTGGTACCTGTTCACAGACACTCTGTCACAGGCACTTAGTCACAGGCACTCAGTCACAGGCACTCAGTCACAGGCACTCAATCACAGGCACTCGATCACAGGAACTCAGTCACAAGCACTCGATCACAGGCACTTGGTCACAGGCACACAATTACAGGCACACGATCACAGGCACTTGGTCACAGGTACTCGGTCACAGGCACTCGATATCAGGCACTTGGACACAGGCACTGAATCACAGGCACTCTGTCACAGGCTATCGATCACAGGAACCCGGGACACAGGCACTTGATTACAGGCACTCGGTCACACACAGGCACTCAGTCACAGGCAATCGATCACAGGCACTCAGTCACAGGCACTCAATCACAGGCACTCGATCACAGGAACTCAGTCACAGGTACTCGGTCACAGGCACTCAATCACAGGCACTCAATCACAGACAGTATGTCACAGATACACAGTCACTGGCACTTCATCACAGGCACTTGGGACACAGGCACTCAGTCACAGGCACTCGATCACAGGCACTCGGTCACAGGCATTCAATCACAGGCACTCGATCACAGGCACTCAATCACAGGCACTCGGTCACAGGCATTCAATCACAGGCACTCGGTCACAGGCACTCAATCACAGGCACTCGGTCACAGGCATTCAATCACAGGCACTCGGTCACAGGCACTCAATCACAGGCACTCGGTCACAGGCACACAATCGCACATAGGTCACAGGCACTTGATCACGGGCACTCAGTCACAGGCACTCGGTAACAGGCACTCAATCACAGGGTCTTGGGTCACAGGCACTCAGACACGGGCACTCGATCACAGGCACTCAGTCACAGGCACTCGGTCACAGGCATTCAATCACAGGCACTCGATCACAGGCACTCGATAACAGGCACTCAATCACAGGGACTTGGGTCACAGGCACTCGGTCACAGGCACTCGGTCACAGGCATTCAATCACAGGTACTCGGTCACAGGCACTTGGTCACAGGCACTCAATCACAGGGACTTGGGTCACAGGCACTCAGACACAGGCACTCGATCACAGGCACTCGGTCACAGGCATTCAATCACAGGCAATCGGTCACAGGCACTCAGTCACAGGCACTCAATCACAGGCACTCGATCACAGGCACTCAGTCACAGGCACTTGTTACAGGCACTCATTCACAGGCAATCAATCACAGGCACTCGATCAGAGGCACATGGTCACAGGCACTCGATCACAGGCACTTGGTCACAGGCACACAATTACAGGCACACGATCACAGGCACTTGGTCACAGGCACTCGGTCACAGTCACTCTGTCACAGGCACTCAATTACAGGCACTAGTTCACAGGCACTTGGTCACAGGCGCTTGGTCACAGGCACTTGATCACAGGCACGCGGTCACAGGCACTCAGTCACAGGCACTCATTCACAGGCACTCGGTCACAGGCATTCAGTCACAGGCACTTCTTCACAGGCTCTCGATCACAGGCACTCGACCTAGAGCAATCCGTCACAGGCAATCGATCACAGGGCACTCGATCAGAAGCACACGGTCACAGGCACTCGATCACAGGCACTCGGTCACAGGCACACGATCACAGGCACTTGGTCACAGGCACTCGGTCACAGTCACTCTGTCACAGGCACTCAGTCACAGGCACTCAATCATAGGCACTCGATCACAGGCACTCGGTCACAGGCAGCTGGTCACAAGCACTCGGTCACACGCACTCACTCACAGGCACTCGAACACAGGCACTTGGGACACAGGCATTTGGTAACCGGCAGTCAATCACAGGCACTCGGTCATGGGCACTCAGTCACAGGCACTTGATCACAGGCACTCAGTCACAGGCACTCGGACATAGTCACCCAGTCACAGACACTCAATCTCAGGCACTTGGTCACAGGCACTCGGACACCGGCACATGGTCACACAGGCACTCAATTACAGACACTCACTCACAGACACTCAATCACAGGCACTCCGTTACAGACACTCAGTCACAGGCACTCAATCACAGGCACTCGATCACAGGCAATAGGTTACAGGCATACAATTACAGACACTCACTCCCACACACTCAATCACAGGCACTCCGTTACAGACACTCAGTCACAGGCACTCAATCACAGGCACTCGATCACAGGCAATAGGTTACAGGCACTCAGTCACAGAAACTCGGTCACAGGCACTCAATCACAGGCATTCGGTCTCAGGTACTCGGTCACAGGCAATCGATCACAGGCACTCCATCATAGTCACTCTGTCACAGGCACTCAGTCACAGGCTGTCAATCACAGGCACTCGGGACACTGGCACTCAATCACAGGCACTCGGTCACAGTCACCCAGTCACAGGAACTCAATCACAGGCACTCGATCACAGGCATACAATTACAGGCACACGATCACAGGCACTTGGTCACAGGTACTCGGTCACAGGCACTCGATAACAGGCACTTGGTCACAGGCACTCAATCACAGGCACTCTGTCACAGGCTCTCGATCACAGGAACCTGGGACACAGGCACTCGGTTACAGGCACTTGTTCACAGGCGCTCGGTCACAGGCACTCGATTACAGGCACTCGGTCACAGACACTCGGTCACAGGCACTTAGTCACAGGTACTCAGTCGCAGGCACTCGATCACAGGCACTTGGTCTCAGGCACTCAATCACAGGCACTCATTTACAGGCACACGTTCATAGGACTTGGTCACAGGCACTCAATCACAGTCACTCGTTCACTGCCACTTGTTCACAGGCACTCAGTCACAGGCACTCGCTCACAGGCACTCAGTCACAGGCACTCAGTCACATCAATCAATCACAGGCACTTGATCACAGGAACTCAGTCACAGGCAATCGATCACAGTCACTCGTTCACTGCCACTCGTTCACTGCCACTTGTTCACAGGCACTCAGTCACAGGCACTCGATCACAGGCACTCGATTACAGGCACTCGGTCACAGACACTCGGTCACAGGCACTTAGTCACAGGTACTCAGTCGCAGGCACTCGATCACAGGCACTTGGTCTCAGGCACTCAATCACAGGCACTCATTTACAGGCACACGTTCATAGGACTTGGTCACAGGCACTCAATCACAGTCACTCGTTCACTGCCACTCGTTCACTGCCACTTGTTCACAGGCACTCGGTTACAGGCACTCGATCACAGGCACTCGCTCACAGGCACTCAGTCACATCAATCAATCACAGGCACTCGATCACAGGAACCCGGGACACAGGCACTCGGTTACAGGCACTTGATCACAGGCGCTCGGTCACAGGCACTCGATTACAGGCACTCGGTCACAGACACTCGGTCACAGGCAATCGATCACAGGCACTCCATCATAGTCACTCTGTCACAGGCACTCAGTCACAGGCACTCAATCACAGGCACTCGGGACACTGGCACTCAATCACAGGCACTCGGTCACAGTCACCCAGTCACAGGCACTCAATTTCAGGCACTCAATCACAGGCACTCGATCACAGGCATACAATTACAGGCACACGATCACAGGCACTTGGTCACAGGTACTCGGTCACAGGCACTCGATAACAGGCACTTGGTCACAGGCACTCAATCACAGGCACTCTGTCACAGGCTCTCGATCACAGGAACCTGGGACACAGGCACTCGGTTACAGGCACTTGTTCACAGGCGCTCGGTCACAGGCACTCGATTACAGGCACTCGGTCACAGACACTCGGTCGCAGGCACTCGATCACAGGCACTTGGTCTCAGACACTCAATCACAGGCACTCATTTACAGGCACTCGATAACAGGCACTCAATCACAGGGACTTGGGTCACAGGCACTCAGACACAGGCACTCGATCACAGGCACTCAGTCACAGGCACTCGGTCACAGGCATTCAATCACAGGCAATCGGTCACAGGCATTCAATCACAGGCAATCGGTCACAGGCACTCAATCACAGGCACTCAATCACAGACACTCGGTCACAGGCACTCAATACCACACGGGTCACAGGCACTCGATGACGGGCACTCAGTCACAGGCACTCGATAACAGCCACTCAATCACAGGGACTTGGGTCACAGGCACTCAGACACAGGCACTCGATCACAGGCACTCAGTCACAGGCACTCGGTCACAGGCACTCAATCACAGGCACTCTGTCACAAGCAATCAATCACAGGCACTCGGTCACAGGCACTCAGTCACAGGCAATCGGTCACAGGCACTCAATTACAGGCACGCAATCACAGGCACTAGACCACAGGCACTCAGTGACAGGCACTTGATCACAGGAACTCGGTCACAGGCACCCAGTCACAGGCACTCGATCACAGGCACTTGGACACAGGCACTCAGATACAGGCACTCGATCCCAGGCACTCCGTCACAGGCACTCGGTCACAGGCATTAAATCACAGGCACTTGAGCACAGGCACTCTGTCACAGGCATGCGATCACAGGCACTCGGTCACAGGTACTTGGTCACAGACACTCGATCACAGGCACTCGGTCACAGACACTCAATCATTGGCACATTGTCACAGGCACTCAGTCACAGGCACTCAGTCACAGGCACTCAATCACAGGCACTCGATCACAGGCACTCAGTCACAGGCACTTGTTACAGGCACTCATTCACAGGCAATCAATCACAGGCACTCGATAACAGGCACTCAGTCACAGGCACTCAGTGATAGGCACTCAATCATAGGCACTCGATCACAGGCACTCAGCCACAAGCACTCGGTCACAAACACTCAATCACCGGCACTCAGTCACAGGCACTCCATCACAGGCACTCAATCACAGGCACCTAATCACAGGCACTCATTCACAGGTACTCAATCACAGGTGCTCGATCACAGGCACTCGATCACAGGCACTTGGTTAAGGGACTCAGTCACAGACACTCATTCACAGGCACTCAGTCACAGGTACCCGGTCACAGGCACTCAATCACAGGCACTCCATCACAGGCACTCGGTCACAGTCACTCTGTCACAGGCACTCAATTACAGGCACTAGTTCACAGGCACTTGGTCACAGGCGCTTGGTCACAGGCACTTGATCACAGGCACTCATTCACAGGCACTCGGTCACAAGCATTCAGTCACAGGCACTTCTTCACAGGCTCTCGATCACAGGCACTCGACCTAGGGCAATCCGTCACAGGCAATCGATCAAAGGCACTCGATCAGAGGCACACGGTCACAGGCACTCGATCACTGGCACTCGATCACAGGCACTCAGTCACAGGCACTCGGTCACAGGCACTCAATCACAGGCACTCTGTCACAAGCAATCAATCACAGGCACTCGGTCACAGGCACTCAGTCACAGGCAATCGGTCACAGGCACTCAATTACAGGCACGCAATCACAGGCACTAGACCACAGGCACTCAGTGACAGGCACTTGATCACAGGTACTCGGTCACAGGCACCCAGTCACAGGCACTCGATCACAGGCACTTGGACACAGGCACTCAGATACAGGCACTCGATCCCAGGCACTCCGTCACAGGCACTCGGTCACAGGCACTAAATCACAGGCACTTGAGCACAGGCACTCTGTCACAGGCATGCGATCACAGGCACTCGGTCACAGGTACTTGGTCACAGACACTCGATCACAGGCACTCGGTCACAGACACTCAATCATTGGCACATTGTCACAGGCACTCAGTCACAGGCACTCAGTCACAGGCACTCAATCACAGGCACTCGATCACAGGCACTCAGTCACAGGCACTTGTTACAGGCACTCATTCACAGGCAATCAATCACAGGCACTCGATAACAGGCACTCAGTCACAGGCACTCAGTGACAGGCACTCAATCATAGGCACTCGATCACAGGCACTCAGCCACAAGCACTCGGTCACAAACACTCAATCACCGGCACTCAGTCACAGGCACTCCATCACAGGCACTCAATCACAGGCACCTAATCACAGGCACTCATTCACAGGTACTCAATCACAGGTGCTCGATCACAGGCACTCGATCACAGGCACTTGGTTAAGGGACTCAGTCACAGACACTCATTCACAGGCACTCAGTCACAGGTACCCGGTCACAGGCACTCAATCACAGGCACTCCATCACAGGCACTCGGTCACAGTCACTCTGTCACAGGCACTCAATTACAGGCACTAGTTCACAGGCACTTGGTCACAGGCGCTTGGTCACAGGCACTTGATCACAGGCACTCATTCACAGGCACTCGGTCACAAGCATTCAGTCACAGGCACTTCTTCACAGGCTCTCGATCACAGGCACTCGACCTAGAGCAATCCGTCACAGGCAATCGATCACAGGCACTCGATCAGAGGCACACGGTCACAGGCACTCGATCACAGGCACTCGGTCACAGGCACACAATTACAGGCACACGATCACAGGCACTTGGTCACAGGCACTCGGTCACAGTCACTCTGTCACAGGCACTCAATTACAGGCACTAGTTCACAGGCACTTGGTCACAGGCGCTTGGTCACAGGCACTTGATCACAGGCACGCGGTCACAGGCACTCAGTCACAGGCACTCATTCACAGGCACTAGGTCACAGGCATTCAGTCACAGGCACTTCTTCACAGGCTCTCGATCACAGGCACTCGACCTAGAGCAATCCGTCACAGGCAATCGATCACAGGCACTCGATCAGAGGCACACGGTCACAGGCACTCGATCACAGGCACTCGGTCACAGGCACACAATTACAGGCACACGATCACAGGCACTTGGTCACAGGCACTCGGTCACAGTCACTCTGTCACAGGCACTCAGTCACAGGCACTCAGTGACAGGCACTCAATCATAGGCACTCGATCACAGGCACTCGGTCACAGGCAGCTGGTCACAAGCACTCGGTCACACGCACTCACTCACAGGCACTCGAACACAGGCACTTGGGACACAGGCATTTGGTAACAGGCAGTCAATCACAGGCACTCGGTCATGGGCACTCAGTCACAGGCACTTGATCACAGGCACTCAGTCACAGGCACTCGGACATAGTCACCCAGTCACAGACACTCAATCTCAGGCACTTGGTCACAGGCACTCGGACACCGGCACATGGTCACACAGGCACTCAATTACAGACACTAGTTCACAGGCACTCAATCACAGGCACTCCGTTACAGACACTCAGTCACAGGCACTCATTCACAGGCACTCGGTCACAGGCATTCAGTCACAGGCACTTCTTCACAGGCTCTCGATCACAGGCACTCGACCTAGGGCAATCCGTCACAGGCAATCGATCACAGGCACTCGATCAGAGGTACACGGTCACAGGCACTCGATCACAGGCACTCGGTCACAGGCACACAATTACAGGCACACGATCACAGGCACTTGGTCACAGGCACTCGGTCACAGTCACTCTGTCACAGGCACTCAATTACAGGCACTAGTTCACAGGCACTTGGTCACAGGCGCTTGGTCACAGGCACTTGATCACAGGCACGCGGTCACAGGCACTCAGTCACAGGCACTCATTCACAGGCACTCGGTCACAGGCATTCAGTCACAGGCACTTCTTCACAGGCTCTCGATCACAGGCACTCGACCTAGAGCAATCCGTCACAGGCAATCGATCACAGGCACTCGATCAGAAGCACACGGTCACAGGCACTCGGTCACAGGCACACGATCCCAGGCACTTGGTCACAGGCACTCGGTCACAGTCACTCTGTCACAGGCACTCAGTCACAGGCACTCAGTGACAGGCACTCAATCATAGGCACTCGATCACAGGCACTCGGTCACAGGCAGCTGGTCACAAGCACTCGGTCACACGCACTCACTCACAGGCACTCGAACACAGGCACTTGGGACACAGGCATTTGGTAACAGGCAGTCAATCACAGGCACTCGGTCATGGGCACTCAGTCACAGGCACTTGATCACAGGCACTCAGTCACAGGCACTCGGACATAGTCACCCAGTCACAGACACTCAATCTCAGGCACTTGGTCACAGGCACTCGGACACCGGCACATGGTCACACAGGCACTCAATTACAGACACTCACTCACAGACACTCAATCACAGGCACTCCGTTACAGACACTCAGTCACAGGCACTCAATCACAGGCACTCGATCACAGGCAATAGGTTACAGGCACTCAGTCACAGAAACTCGGTCACAGGCACTCAATCACAGGCATTCGGTCTCAGGTACTCGGTCACAGGCAATCGATCACAGGCACTCCATCATAGTCACTCTGTCACAGGCACTCAGTCACAGGCACTCAATCACAGGCACTCGGGACACTGGCACTCAATCACAGGCACTCGGTCACAGTCACCCAGTCACAGGCACTCAATCTCAGGCACTCAATCACAGGCACTCGATCACAGGCATACAATTACAGGCACACGATCACAGGCACTTGGTCACAGGTACTCGGTCACAGGCACTCGATAACAGGCACTTGGTCACAGGCACTCAATCACAGGCACTCTGTCACAGGCTCTCGATCACAGGAACCTGGGACACAGGCACTCGGTTACAGGCACTTGTTCACAGGCGCTCGGTCACAGGCACTCGATTACAGGCACTCGGTCACAGACACTCGGTCACAGGCACTTAGTCACAGGTACTCAGTCGCAGGCACTCGATCACAGGCACTTGGTCTCAGGCACTCAATCACAGGCACTCATTTACAGGCACACGTTCATAGGACTTGGTCACAGGCACTCAATCACAGTCACTCGTTCACTGCCACTCGTTCACTGCCACTTGTTCACAGGCACTCGGTTACAGGCAGTCGATCACAGGCACTCGCTCACAGGCACTCAGTCACATCAATCAATCACAGGCACTTGATCACAGGAACTCAGTCACAGGCAATCGATCACAGGCACTCTCTCACAGGCACTCAGTCACATCAATCAATCACAGGCACTTGGTCACAGGAACCCGGGACACAGGCACTCGGTTACAGGCACTTGATCACAGGCGCTCGGTCACAGGCACTCGATTACAGGCACTCGGTCACAGACACTCGGTCACAGGGACTCAGTCACAGGTACTCGGTCGCAGGCACTCGATCACAGGCACTTGGTCTCAGACACTCAATCACAGGCACTCATTTACAGGCACTCGGTCAAAGGCACTCAATCGCACACGGGTCACGGGCACTCAGTCACAGGCACTCGATAACAGGCACTCAATCACAGGGACTTGGGTCACAGGCACTCAGACACAGGCACTCGATCACAGGCACTTGGTCTCAGACACTCAATCACAGGCACTCATTTACAGGCACTCTGTCACAAGCAATCAATCACAGGCACTCGGTCACAGGCACTCAGTCACAGGCAATTGGTCACAGGCACTCAATTACAGGCACGCAATCACAGGCACTAGATCACAGGCACTCAGTGACAGGCACTTGATCACAGGTACTCGGTCACAGGCACCCAGTCACAGGCACTCGATCACAGGCACTTGGACACAGGCACTCGGAAACAAGCACTCGATCCCAGGCACTCCGTCACAGGCACTCGGTCACAGGCACTAAATCACAGGCACTTGAGCACAGGCACTCTGTCACAGGCATGCGATCACAGGCACTCGGTCACAGGTACTTGGTCACAGACACTCGATCACAGGCACTCGGTCACAGACACTCAATCACTGGCACATTGTCACAGGCACATTGTCACAGGCACTCAGTCACAGGCACTCAGTCACAGGCACTCAATCACAGGCACTCGATCACAGGCACTCAGTCACAGGCATTTGTTACAGGCACTCATTCACAGGCAATCAATCACAGGCACTCGATAACAGGCACTCAGTCACAGGCACTCAGTGACAGGCACTCAATCATAGGCACTCGATCACAGGCACTCGGTCACAGGCACCCGGTCACAAGCACTCGGTCACACGCACTCACTCACAGGCACTCGAACACAGGCACTTGGGACACAGGCATTTGGTAACAGGCACTCAATCACAGGCACTCGGTCATGGGCACTCAGTCACAGGCACTTGATCACAGGCACTCAGTCACTGGCACTTCATCACAGGCACTCGGGACACAGGCACTCGGTCACAGGCAAACGATCACAGGCACTCGGTGACAGGCATTCGGTCACAGGCACGTCATCAAAGGCACTCGATCATAGGCACTCAGTCACAGGCACTTGTTACAGGCACTCAGTAACAGGCACTCAATCACAGGCACTCAATCACAGGCACTCGGTCACAGGCACTCGATCACAGGCACTTGATCACAGGCACTCTGTCACAGGCACTCAGTCACAGGCACTTGTCACAGGCACTCAGTCACAGGCAATCAATCACAGGCACTCGGTTACAGGCACTCGATCACAGGCACTTGGTCACAAGCACTCAATCACAGGCACTCATTCACTGGCACTTGTTCACAGGCACTCGGTCACAGGCACTCGATTAGAGGCACTCGGTCACAGGCACTCAGTCACATCAATCAATCACAGGCACTCGATCACAGGAACTCATTCACAGGCACTTGGTCACAGGCACTCAATCACAGGCACTCGATCACTGGTACCTGTTCACAGACACTCTGTCACAGGCACTTAGTCACAGGCACTCAGTCACAGGCACTCAGTCACAGGCACTCAATCACAGGCACTCGATCACAGGAACTCAGTCACAAGCACTCGATCACAGGCACTTGGTCACAGGCACACAATTACAGGCACACGATCACAGGCACTTGGTCACAGGTACTCGGTCACAGGCACTCGATATCAGGCACTTGGACACAGGCACTGAATCACAGGCACTCTGTCACAGGCTATCGATCACAGGAACCCGGGACACAGGCACTTGATTACAGGCACTCGGTCACACACAGGCACTCAGTCACAGGCACTCGATCACAGGAACTCAGTCACAGACACTCGGTCACAGGCACTCAGTCACAGGCACTCAGTCACAGGCACTCGATCACAGGCACTCAGTCACAGGCACTTGTTACAGGCACTCATTCACAGGCAATCAATCACAGGCACTCGATAACAGGCACTCAGTCACAGGCACTCAGTGACAGGCACTCAATCATAGGCACTCGATCACAGGCACTCAGCCACAAGCACTCGGTCACAAACACTCAATCACCGGCACTCAGTCACAGGCACTCCATCACAGGCACTCAATCACAGGCACCTAATCACAGGCACTCATTCACAGGTACTCAATCACAGGTGCTCGATCACAGGCACTCGATCACAGGCACTTGGTTAAGGGACTCAGTCACAGACACTCATTCACAGGCACTCAGTCACAGGTACCCGGTCACAGGCACTCAATCACAGGCACTCCATCACAGGCACTCCGTCACAGGCACTCGGTCACAGTCACTCTGTCACAGGCACTCAATTACAGGCACTAGTTCACAGGCACTTGTTCACAGGCGCTTGGTCACAGACACTCGGTCACAGGCACTTAGTCACAGGTACTCAATCACAGGCACTCGATCACAGGCACTCGCTCACAGGCACTCAGTAACAGGCACTCAGTCACATCAATCAATCACAGGCACTTGATCACAGGAACTCAGTCACAGGCAATCGATCACAGGCACTCGATCACAGGAACTCAGTCACAGGCACACAATTACAGGCACACGATCACAGGCACTTGGTCACAGGAACCCGGGACACAGGCACTCGGTTACAGGCACATGATCACAGGCGCTCGGTCACAGGCACTCGGTTACAGGCACTCGGTCACAGACACTCGGTCACAGGCACTCAGTCACAGGTACTCGGTCGCAGGCACTCGATCACAGGCACTTGGTCTCAGACACTCAATCACAGGCACTCATTTACAGGCACTCGGTCACAGGCACTCAATACCACACGGGTCACAGGCACTCGATCACGGGCACTCAGTCACAGGCACTCGATAACAGCCACTCAATCACAGGGACTTGGGTCACAGGCACTCAGACACAGGCACTCGATCACAGGCACTCAGACACAGGCACTCGATCACAGGCACTCAGTCACAGGCACTCGGTCACAGGCACTCAATCACAGGCACTCTGTCACAAGCAATCAATCACAGGCACTCGGTCACAGGCACTCAGTCACAGGCAATTGGTCACAGGCAATTGGTTACAGGCACTCAATTACAGGCACGCAATCACAGGCACTAGATCACAGGCACTCAGTGACAGGCACTTGATCACAGGTACTCGGTCACAGGCACCCAGTCACAGGCACTCGATCACAGGCACTTGGACACAGGCACTCGGATACAGGCACTCGATCCCAGGCACTCCGTCACAGGCACTCGGTCACAGGCACTAAATCACAGGCACTTGAGCACAGGCACTCTGTCACAGGCATGCGATCACAGGCACTCGGTCACAGGTACTTGGTCACAGACACTCGATCACAGGCACTCGGTCACAGACACTCAATCACAGGCACTCGGTCACAGGCACACAATTACAGGCACACGATCACAGGCACTTGGTCACAGGTACTCAGTCACAGGCACTCGATAACAGGCACTTGGTCACAGGCACTGAATCACAGGCACTCTGTCACAGGCTATCGATCACAGGAACCCGGGACACAGGCACTCGGTTACAGGCACTTGATCACAGGCGCTCAGTCACAGGCACTTGATGACAGGCATTCGGTCACACACAGGCACTCAGTCACAGGCAATCGATCACAGGCACTCGATCACAGGAACTCAATCACAGGCACTCAATCACAGGCACTCAATCACAGACACTATGTCACAGATACACAGTCACTGGCACTTCATCACAGGCACTTGGGACACAGGCACTCAGTCACAGGCACTCAATCACAGGCACTCGGTCACAGGCATTCAATCACAGGCACTCGATCACAGGCACTCAATCACAGGCACTCGGTCACAGGCATTCAATCACACGCACTCGATCACAGGCATTCAATCACAGGCACTCTGTCACAGGCATTCAATCACAGGCACTCGGTCACAGGCACTCAATCACAGGCACTCGGTCACAGGCACTCAATCACAGGCACTCAATCACAGGCACTCGGTCACAGGCACTCAATCGCACACGGGTCACAGGCACTTGATCACGGGCACTCAGTCACAGGCACTCGATAACAGGCACTCAATCACAGGGGCTTGGGTCACAGGCACTCAGACACGGACACTCGATCACAGGCACTCAGTCACACGCACTCAGTCACAGGCATTCAATCACAGGCACTCGATCACAGGCACTCGATAACAGGCACTCAATCACAGGGACTTGGGTCACAGGCACTCGGTCACAGGCACTCGGTCACAGGCATTCAATCACAGGCACTCGGTCACAGGCACTCGATAACAGGCACTCAATCACAGGGACTTGGGTCACAGGCACTCAGACACAGGCACTCGATCACAGGCACTCAGTCACAGGCACTCGGTCACAGGCATTCAATCACAGGCAATCGGTCACAGGCATTCAATCACAGGCACTCGGTCACAGGCACTCAATCACAGACACTCGGTCACAGGCACTCAATCGCACACGGGTCACAGGCACTCGATGACGGGCACTCAGTCCCAGGCACTCGATAACAGCCACTCAATCACAGGGACTTGGGTCACAGGCACTCAGACACAGGCACTCGATCACAGGCACTCAGTCACAGGCACTCGGTCACAGGCACTCAATCACAGGCACTCTGTCACAAGCAATCAATCACAGGCACTCGATCACAGGCACTCGATAACAGGCACTCAATCACAGGGACTTGGGTCACAGGCACTCGGTCACAGGCATTCAATCACAGGCACCCGGTCACAGGCACTCGATAACAGGCACTCAATCACAGGGACTTGGGTCACAGGCACTCAGACACAGGCACTCGATCACAGGCACTCAATCGCACACGGGTCACAGGCACTCGATCACGGGCACTCAGTCACAGGCACTCGATAACAGGCACTCAATCACAGGGACATGGTTCACAGGCACTCAGGCACAGGCACTCGATCACAGGCACTCAGTCACAGGCACTCGGTCACAGGCACTCTGTCACAAGCAATCAATCACAGGCACTCGGTCACAGGCACTCAGTCACAGGCAATCGGTCACAGGCACTCAATTACAGGCACGCAATCACAGGCACTAGATTACAGGCACTCAGTGACAGACACTTGATCACAGGTACTCGGTCACAGGCACCCAGTCACAGGCACTCGATCACAGGCACTTGGACACAGGCACTCAGATACAGGCACTCGATCCCAGGCACTCTGTCACAGGCACTCGGTCACAGGCACTAAATCACAGGCACGTGAGCACAGGCACTCTGTCACAGGCATGCGATCACAGGCACTCGGTCACAGGTACTTGGTCACAGACACTCGGTCACAGACACTCAATCACTGGCACATTGTCACAGGCACTCAGTCACAGGCACTCAGTCACAGGCACTCAATCACAGGCACTCGATCACAGGCACTCAGTCACAGGCACTTGTTACAGGCACTCATTCACAGGCAAACAATCACAGGCACTCGATAACAGGCACTCAGTCACAGGCACTCAGTGATAGGCACTCAATCATAGGCACTCGATCACAGGCACTCAGCCACAAGCACTCGGTCACAAACACTCAATCACCGGCACTCAGTCACAGGCACTCCATCACAGGCACTCAATCACAGGCACCTAATCACAGGCACTCATTCACAGGTACTCAATCACAGGTGCTCGATCACAGGCACTCGATCACAGGCACTTGGTTAAGGGACTCAGTCACAGACACTCATTCACAGGCACTCAGTCACAGGTACCCGGTCACAGGCACTCAATCACAGGCACTCCATCACAGGCACTCGGTCACAGTCACTCTGTCACAGGCACTCAATTACAGTCACTAGTTCACAGGCACTTGGTCACAGGCGCTTGGTCACAGGCACTTGATCACAGGCACTCATTCACAGGCACTCGGTCACAGGCATTCAGTCACAGGCACTTCTTCACAGGCTCTCGATCACAGGCACTCGACCTAGGGCAATCCGTCACAGGCAATCGATCACAGGCACTCGATCAGAGGCACACGGTCACAGGCACTCGATCACAGGCACTCGGTCACAGGCACACAATTACAGGCACAGGATCACAGGCACTTGGACACATGCACTCGGTCACAGTCACTCTGTCACAGGCACTCAATTACAGGCACTAGTTCACAGGCACTAGTTCACAGGCACTTGGTCACAGGCACTTGATCACAGGCACGCGGTCACAGGCACTCAGTCACAGGCACTCATTCACAGGCACTCGGTCACAGGCATTCAGTCACAGGCACTTCTTCACAGGCTCTCGATCACAGGCACTCGACCTAGAGCAATCCGTCACAGGCAATCGATCACAGGCACTCGATCAGAGGCACACAATTACAGGCACACGATCACAGGCACTTGGTCACAGGCACTCGGTCACAGTCACTCTGTCACAGGCACTCAGTCGCAGGCACTCAGTGACAGGCACTCAATCATAGGCACTCGATCACAGGCACTCGGTCACAGGCACCCGGTCACAAGCACTCGGTCACACGCACTCACTCACAGGCACTCGAACACAGGCACTTGGGACACAGGCATTTGGTAACAGGCAGTCAATCACAGGCACTCGGTCATGGGCACTCAGTCACAGGCACTTGATCACAGGCACTCAGTCACAGGCACTCGGACATAGTCACCCAGTCACAGACACTCAATCTCAGGCACTTGGTCACAGGCACTCGGACACCGGCACATGGTCACACAGGCACTCAATTACAGACACTCACTCACAGGCACTCAATCACAGGCACTCCGTTACAGACACTCAGTCACAGGCACTCAATCACAGGCACGCGATCACAGGCAATAGGTTACAGGCATTCAGTCACAGAAACTCGATCACGGGCACTCAGTCACAGGCACTCGATAACAGGCACTCAATCACAGGGACTTGGGTCACAGGCACTCAGACACAGGCACTCAATCACAGGCATTCAGTCACAGGCACTCGGTCACAGGCACTCAATCACAGGCACTCTGTCACAAGCAATCAATCACAGGCACTCGGTCACAGGCACTCAGTCACAGGCAATTGGTCACAGGCAATTGGTCACAGGCAATTGGTCACAGGCACTCAATTACAGGCACGCAATCACAGGCACTAGATCACAGGCACTCAGTGACAGGCACTTGATCACAGGTACTCGGCCACAGGCACTCAGTCACAGGCACTTGTTACAGGTACTCATTCACAGGCAATCAATCACAGGCACTCGATAACAGGCACTCAGTCACAGGCACTCAGTGACAGGCACTCAATCATAGGCACTCGATCACAGGCACTCGGTCACAGGCACCCGGTCACAAGCACTCGGTCACACGCACTCACTCACAGGCACTCGAACACAGGCACTTGGGACACAGGCATTTGGTAACAGGCACTCAATCACAGGCACTCGGTCATGGGCACTCAGTCACAGGCACTTGATCACAGGCACTCAGTCACAGGCACTCACTCACAGGCACTCGAACACAGGCACTTGGGACACAGGCATTTGGTAACAGGCACTCAATCACAGGCACTCGGTCATGGGCACTCAGTCACAGGCACTTGATCACAGGCACTCAGTCACTGGCACTTCATCACAGGCACTCGGGACACAGGCACTCGGTCACAGGCAAACGATCACAGGCACTCGGTGACAGGCATTCGGTCACAGGCACGTCATCAAAGGCACTCGATCATAGGCACTCAGTCCCAGGCACTTGTTACAGGCACTCAGTAACAGGCACTCAATCACAGGCACTCGATAACAGGCACTCGGTCACAGGCACTCGATCACAGGCACTTGATCACAGGCACTCTGTCACAGACACTCAGTCAGAGGCACTTGTCAACTGGCACTCAGTCACAGGCAATCAATCACAGGCACTCGGTTACAGGCACTCGATCACAGGCACTTGGTCACAAGCACTCAATCACAGGCACTCGTTCACTGGCACTTGTTCACAGGCACTCGGTCACAGGCACTCGATCAGAGGCACTCGGTCACAGGCACTCAGTCACATCAATCAATCACAGGCACTCGATCACAGGAACTCATTCACAGGCACTTGGTCACAGGCACTCAATCACAGGCACTCGATCACTGGTACCTGTTCACAGACACTCTGTCACAGGCACTTAGTCACAGGCACTCAGTCACAGGCACTCAGTCACAGGCACTCAATCATAGGCACTCGATCACAGGAACTCAGTCACAAGCACTCGATCACAGGCACTTGGTCACAGGCACTCAATCACAGGCACTCGGTCACAGGCACACAATTACAGGCACACAATCTCAGGCACTTGGTCACAGGTACTCGGTCACAGGCACTCGATAACAGGCACTTGGTCACAGGCACTCAATCACAGGCACTCTGTCACAGGCTATCGATCACAGGAACCCGGGACACAGGCACTCAGTTACAGGCACTTGATCACAGGCGCTCAGTCACAGGCACTTGATTACAGGCACTCGGTCACACACAGGCACTCAGTCACAGTCAATCGATCACAGGCACTCGATCACAGGAACTCAGTCACAGTCACTTGATTACAGGCACTCGGTCACACACAGGCACTCAGTCACAGTCAATCGGTCACAGGCACTCGATCACAGGCACTCAATCACAGGCACTCGGTCACAGGCATTCAATCACAGGCACTCGATCACAGGCACTCAATCACAGGCACTCGGTCACAGGCATTCAATCACAGGCACTCGATTACAGGCACTCAATCACAGGCACTCGGTCACAGTCACCCAGTCACAGGCACTCGGTCACAGGCACTCAATCACAGGCACTCGGTCACAGGCACTCAATCACAGGCACTCAATCACAGGCACTCGGTCACAGGCACTCAATCGCACACGGGTCACAGGCACTTGATCACGGGCACTCAGTCACAGGCACTCGGTAACAGGCACTCAATCACAGGCACTCTGTCACAGGCTCTCGATCACAGGAACCTGGGACACAGGCACTCGGTTACAGGCACTTGTTCACAGGCGCTCGGTCACAGGCACTCGATTACTGGCACTCAGTCGCAGGCACTCGATCACAGGCACTTGGTCTCAGGCACTCAATCACAGGCACTCATTTACAGGCACACGTTCATAGGACTTGGTCACAGGCACTCAATCACAGTCACTCGTTCACTGCCACTTGTTCACAGGCACTCAGTCACAGGCACTCGCTCACAGGCACTCAGTCACAGGCACTCAGTCACATCAATCAATCACAGGCACTTGATCACAGGAACTCAGTCACAGGCAATCGATCACAGGCACTCGATCACAGGAACTCAGTCACAGGCACACGATCACAGGCACTTGGTCACAGGAACCCGGGACACAGGCACTCGGTTACAGGCACTTGATCACAGGCGCTCGGTCACAGGCACTCGATTACAGGCACTCGGTCACAGGCAATCGGTCACAGGCATTCAATCACAGGCACTCTGTCACAAGCAATCAATCACAGGCACTCGGTCTCAGACACTCAATCACAGGCACTCATTTACAGGCACTCGGTCACAGGCACTCAATCGCACACGGGTCACAGGCACTCGATCACGGGCACTCAGTCACAGGCACTCGATAACAGGCACTCAATCACAGGGACTTGGGTCACAGGCACTCAGACACAGGCACTCAATCACAGGCACTCAGTCACAGGCACTCGGTCACAGGCACTCAATCACAGGCACTCTGTCACAAGCAATCAATCACAGGCACTCGGTCACAGGCACTCAGTCACAGGCAATTGGTCACAGGCAATTGGTCACAGGCACTCAATTACAGGCACGCAATCACAGGCACTAGATCACAGGCACTCAGTGACAGGCACTTGATCACAGGTACTCGGCCACAGGCACCCAGTCACAGGCACTCGATCACAGGCACTTGGACACAGGCACTCGGATACAGGCACTCGATCCCAGGCACTCTGTCACAGGCACTCGGTCACAGGCACTAAATCACAGGCACGTGAGCACAGGCACTCTGTCACAGGCATGCGATCACAGGCACTCGGTCACAGGTACTCGGTCACAGGCACTCAATCACAGGCACTCCATCACAGGCACTCAATCACAGGCACCTAATCACAGGCACTCATTCACAGGTACTCAATCACAGGTGCTCGATCACAGGCACTCGGTCACAGGTACTCAGTCAAAGGCATTCAATCACAGGCACCTAATCACAGACAGTCTGTCACAGGCACTCGGTCAAAGGCACTCGATCACAGGGACTCGATCACTTCCACTCGGTCACAGGCACTCAGTCACAGGCACTCGATCACAGGCACTCAGTCCCAGGTACTCGGTCACAGGCACTCAATTACAGGCACTCGATCACAGGCACTCAATCACAGGTACTGAATCGTAGGCACTCAGTAACAGGCACTCGATCACAGGCACTTGGCTACAGGCACTCAGTCACAGACACTCATTCACATGGACTCGGTCACAGGCATTCAGTCACAGGCACTCAATCGCAGGCACTCCATCACAGGCACTCCATCCCAGGCATTCAATCACAGGCACCTAATCACAGGGACTCAGTCACAGACATTCGGTCAAAGGCACTTGATCACAGGGACTCGATCACTTCCACTCGGTCACAGGCACTCAGTCACAGGCACTCGATCACAGGCACTCGGTCACAGGTACTCAGTCAAAGGCATTCAATCACAGGCACCTAATCACAGACAGTCTGTCACAGGCACTCGGTCAAAGGCACTCGATCACAGGGACTCGATCACTTCCACTCGGTCACAGGCACTCAGTCACAGGCACTCGATCACAGGCACTCGGTCCCAGGTACTCGGTCACAGGCACTCAATCACAGGCACTCCATCACAGGCACTCAATCACAGGCACCTAATCACAGGCACTCATTCACAGGTACTCAATCACAGGTGCTCGATCACAGGCACTCGATCACAGGCACTTGGTTAAGGGACTCAGTCACAGACACTCATTCTCAGGCACTCAGTCACATGTACTCGGTCACAGGCACTCAATCACAGGCACTCGACCACAGGCACTTCGTCACAGGCACTTGGTCACAGGTTCTCGGTCACAGACACTCGATCACAGGCACTCGATCACAGACACTCAATCACAGGCACATAATCACAGGCACACGATCACTGGTACTTGGTTACGGGCACTCAGTCACAGACACTCATTCACAGGCACTCAGTCACAGGCACTCAATCACAGGCACACCATCACAGGCGCTCAGTCACAGGCACTCAATCAAAGGCACTCGATCACAGGCACTCGACCACAGGCACTCCATCACAGTCACTCATTCACAGGTACTTGGTTACAGGCACTCAGTCACAGACACTCATTCACAGGCACTCAGTCACAGGCACTCAATCACAGGCACTCCATCACAGGCACTTGGTCACAGGCGCTCAGTCACAGGCACTCGATCACAGGTACTTGGTTACAGGCACTCAGTCACAGACACTCATTCACAGGCACTCAGTCACAGACACTCATTCACAGGCACTCAGTCACAGGCACTCAATCACAGGCACTCAATCAAAGGCACTCGATCACAGGGACTCGTCCACAGGCACTCGGTCACAGGCACTCCATCACAGGCGCTCGATCACAGGCACTCGGTCACAGGCACTCAATCAAAGGCACTCAATCACAGGTACTCAATCGCAGGCACTCTGTAACAGGCACTCAATCACAGGCACTTGGCTACAGGCACTCAGTCACAGACACTCATTCACATGGACTCGGTCACAGGTACTCGATCACAGGCACTCCATCACAGGGACTCAATCACAGGCAGCTAACCACAGGCACTCGGTCACAGTCACTCTATCACAGCCACACGGTCACAGGCACTCCGTCACAGGCACTCATTCACAGGCACTCGGTCACAGGTACTCGGTCATAGGCAAACAATCACAGGCACTCGATCACAGACACTCAGTCACAAGCACTCGATCACAGGTATTCGGTCACAGGCTCTCGTTCAAAAGGCACTCAATCACAGGCACTCAATCACAGGCACCTAATCACAGGCACTCATTCACAGGCACTCAATCACAGGTGCTCGATCACAGGCACTCGATCACAGGCACTTGGTTAAGGGACTCAGTCACAGACACTCATTCTCAGGCACTCAGTCACATGTACTCGGTCACAGGCACTCAATCACAGGCGCTCAGTCACAGGCACTTGGTCACAGGTACTTGGTCACGGACACTCAATCACAGGCACTCGATCACAGACACTCAATCACAGGCACCTAATCACAGGCACTCATTCACAGGCACTTGGTCACAGGCGCTCAGTCACAGGCACTCGATCACAGGTACTTGGTTACAGGCACTCAGTCACAGACACTCATTCACAGGCACACCATCACAGGTGCTCAGTCACAGGCACTCAATCAAAGGCACTCGACAACAGGCACTCCGTCACAGGCACTCATTAACAGGCACTTGGTCACAGGTACTCGGTCACAGACACTCAATCACATGCACCTAATCACAGGCACTCATTCACAGGCACTTGGTCACAGGCGCTCAGTCACAGGCACTCGATCACAGGTACCTGGTTACAGGCACTCAGTCACAGACACTCATTCACAGGCACTCAGTCACAGGCACTCAATCACAGGCACTCCATCACAGGCACTTGGTCACAGGCGCTCAGTCACAGGCACTCGATCACAGGTACTTGGTTACAGGGACTCAGTCACAGACACTCATTCACAGGCACTCAGTCACAGGCACTCAATCACAGGCACACCATCACAGGCGCTCAGTCACAGGCACTCAATCAAAGGCACTCGATCACAGGCACTCGACCACAGGCACTCCGTCACAGGCACTCATTAACAGGCACTTGGTCACAGGTACTCGGTCACAGACACTCAATCACATGCACCTAATCACAGGCACTCATTCACAGGCACTTGGTCACAGGCGCTCAGTCACAGGCACTCGATCACAGGTACTTGGTTACAGGCACTCAGTCACAGACACTCATTCACAGGCACTCAGTCACAGGCACTCAATCACAGGCACTCCATCACAGGCACTTGGTGACAGGTGCTCAGTCACAGGCACTCGATCACAGGTACTTGGTTACAGGGACTCAGTCACAGACACTCATTCACAGGCACTCAGTCACAGACACTCATTCACAGGCACTCAGTCACAGGCACTCAAAAACAGGCACTCCATCACAGGCGCTCAGTCACAGGCACTCAATCAAAGGCCCTCGATCACAGGGACTCGTCCACAGGCACTCGGTCACAGGCACTCCGTCACAGGCACTTAATCACAGGCACTCAATCACAGGTACTCAATCGCCGGCACTCGATCACAGGCACTTGGCTACAGGCACTCAGTCACAGACACTCATTCACAGGCACTCAATCACAGGCATACCATCACAGGCGCTCAAT
This sequence comes from Chiloscyllium punctatum, assembly GCF_047496795.1. Classification (NCBI taxonomy): domain Eukaryota; kingdom Metazoa; phylum Chordata; class Chondrichthyes; order Orectolobiformes; family Hemiscylliidae; genus Chiloscyllium; species Chiloscyllium punctatum. The sequence continues at coordinate 4,624,381 of NC_092775.1, forward strand.
CAAAGGCACTCGATCACAGGCACTCGACCACAGGCACTCCGTCACAGGCACTCATTAACAGGCACTTGGTCACAGGTACTCGGTCACAGACACTCAATCACAGGCACCTAATCACAGGCACTCATTCACAGGCACTTGGTCACAGGCGCTCAGTCACAGGCACCCGATCACAGGTACTTGGTTACAGGCACTCAGTCACAGACACTCATTCACAGGCACTCAGTCACAGGCACTCAATCACAGGCACTCCATCACAGGCACTTGGTCACAGGCGCTCAGTCACAGGCACTCGATCACAGGTACTTGGTTACAGGGACTCAGTCACAGACACTCATTCACAGGCACTCAGTCACAGGCACTCAATCACAGGCACTCAGTCACAGGCACTCAATCACAGGCACTCAATCAAAGGCACTCGATCACAGCGACCCGTCCACAGGCACTCGGTCACAGGCACTCCGTCACAGGCACTTAATCACAGGCACTCAATCACAGGTACTCAATCGCAGGCACTCGATCACAGGCACTTGGCTACAGGCACTCAGTCACAGACACTCATTCACAGGCACTCAGTCACAGGCACTCAATCACAGGCACTCAATCAAAGGCACTCGATCACAGCGACCCGTCCACAGGCACTCGGTCACAGGCACTCCGTCACAGGCACTTAATCACAGGCACTCAATCACAGGTACTCAATCGCAGGCACTCGATCACAGGCACTTGGCTACAGGCACTCAGTCACAGACACTCATTCACATGGACTCGGTCACAGGTACTCGATCACAGGCACTCCATCACAGGCACTCGGCCACAGGCAACTAATCACAGGTACTCGTTCATAGTCACTTAATCACAGCCACGCGGTCACAGGCACTCCCTCACAGGCACTCATTCACAGGCACTCGGTCACAGGTACTCGGTCATAGGCAAACAATCACAGGCACACGATCACAGACAGTCAGTCACAAGAACTCAATCACAGGTATTCGGTCACAGGCTCTCATTCAAAGGCACTTGGTCACAGGCACTCAATCACAGGCACTCAATCACAGGCTCTCGATCACAGGTACTCGGTCATAGGCAAACAATCACAGACATTCAATCACAGACACTCAGTCACACACACCTGATCACTGACACTTGGTCACAGGCACTTGATCACAGCCACACGGTCACAGGCACTTGTTACAGGCACTCACTCACAGGCACTCGGTCACAGGCACTCGATCACAGGCACTCAATCACAGGCACCTAATCACAGGCACTCGTTCACAGGCACTTGGTCACAGACACTCTGTCACAGTCACTCATTCACAGGCACTCAGTCACAGGCACGCAGTCACAGGCACTCCATCACAGGCACTCATTTACAGGCACTCATTTACAGGCACTCAGTCACAGGAATTCATTCACAGGCACTCAATCACAGGCACCTAATCACAGGCACTCGTTCACAGGCACTTGGTCACAGGCGCTCGGACACAGGTACTCAATAATAGGCACTCGATCACAGGCACACGATCACAGGCACTCGGTTACAGGCACTCAGTCACAGGCACTCCATCACAGGCGCTCGATCACAGGCACTCGGTCACAGGCACTCAATCAAAGGCACTCAATCGCAGGCACTCTATAACAGGCACTCAATCACAGGCACTTGGCTACAGGCACTCAGTCACAGACGCTCATTCACATGGACTCGGTCACAGGTACTCGATCACAGGCACTCCATCACAGGGACTCAAACACAGGCAACTAACCACAGGCACTCGGTCACTGTCACTCTATCACAGCCACACAGTCACAGGCACTCCGTCACAGGCACTCATTCACAGGCACTCGGTCACAGGTACTCGGTCATAGGCAAACAATCACAGGCAGTCGATCACAGACACTCAGTCACAAGCACTTGATCACAGGTATTCGGTCACAGGCTCTCGTTCAAAGGCACTTGGTCACAGGCACTCAATCACAGGCTCTCGATCACAGGCACTCGGTCACTGGTACATGGTCACACATACTCAATCACACACACCTGATTACTGACACTTGGTCACAGGCACTCGCTCACAGGCACTTGATCACAACCACGCGGTCACAGGCACTTGTTACAGGCACTCTTTCACAGGCACTCGGTCACAGGTACTCGGTCACAGGCACTCAATTACAGGCACTCGATCACAGGCACTCAATCACAGGTACTGAATCGTAGGCACTCAGTAACAGGCACTCGATCACAGGCACTTGGCTACAGGCACTCAGTCACAGACACTCATTCACATGGACTCGGTCACAGGCATTCAGTCACAGGCACTCAATCGCAGGCACTCCATCACAGGCACTCCATCCCAGGCATTCAATCACAGGCACCTAATCACAGGGACTCAGTCACAGACATTCGGTCAAAGGCACTTGATCACAGGGACTCGATCACTTCCACTCGGTCACAGGCACTCAGTCACAGGCACTCGATCACAGGCACTCGGTCACAGGTACTCAGTCAAAGGCATTCAATCACAGGCACCTAATCACAGACAGTCTGTCACAGGCACTCGGTCAAAGGCACTCGATCACAGGGACTCGATCACTTCCACTCGGTCACAGGCACTCAGTCACAGGCACTCGATCACAGGCACTCGGTCCCAGGTACTCGGTCACAGGCACTCAATCACAGGCACTCCATCACAGGCACTCAATCACAGGCACCTAATCACAGGCACTCATTCACAGGTACTCAATCACAGGTGCTCGATCACAGGCACTCGGTCACAGGTACTCAGTCAAAGGCATTCAATCACAGGCACCTAATCACAGACAGTCTGTCACAGGCACTCGGTCAAAGGCACTCGATCACAGGGACTCGATCACTTCCACTCGGTCACAGGCACTCAGTCACAGGCACTCGATCACAGGCACTCGGTCCCAGGTACTCGGTCACAGGCACTCAATCACAGGCACTCCATCACAGGCACTCAATCACAGGCACCTAATCACAGGCACTCATTCACAGGTACTCAATCACAGGCGCTCGATCACAGGCACTTGGTTAAGGGACTCAGACACAGACACTCATTCTCAGGCACTCAGTCACATGTACTCGGTCACAGGCACTCAATCACAGGCACTCGACCACAGGCACTCCGTCACAGGCACTTGGTCACAGGTACTCGGTCACAGACACTCAATCACAGGCACTCGATCACAGACACTCAATCACAGGCACATAATCACAGGCACTCGATCACAGGTACTTGGTTACAGGCACTCAGTCACAGACACTCATTCACAGGCACTCAGTCACAGGCACTCAATCACAAGCACACCATCACAGGCGCTCAGTCACAGGCACTCAATCAAAGGCACTCGATCACAGGCACTCGACCACAGGCACTCCGTCACAGGCACTCATTCACAGGTACTTGGTTACAGGCACTCAGTCACAGACACTCATTCTCAGGCACTCAGTCACATGTACTCGGTCACAGGCACTCAATCACAGGCACTCGATCACAGACACTCAATCACAGGCACATAATCACAGGCACTCGATCACAGGTACTTGGTTACAGGCACTCAGTCACAGACACTCATTCACAGGCACTCAGTCACAGGCACTCAATCACAAGCACACCATCACAGGCGCTCAGTCACAGGCACTCAATCAAAGTCACTCGATCACAGGCACTCGACCACAGGCACTCCGTCACAGGCACTCATTCACAGGTACTTGGTTACAGGCACTCAGTCACAGACACTCATTCACAGGCACTCAGTCACAGGCACTCAATCACAGGCACTCCATCACAGGCACTTGGTTACAGGCACTCAGTCACAGACACTCATTCACAGGCACTCAGTCACAGGCACTCAATCACAGGCACTCAATCAAAGGCACTCGATCACAGGGACTCGTCCACAGGCACTCGGTCACAGGCACTCCGTCACAGGCACTTAATCACAGGCACTCAATCACAGGTACTCAATTGCATGCACTCAATCACAGGCACTTGGCTACAGGCACTCAGTCACAGACACTCATTCACAGGCACTCGGTCAAAGGCACTCGATCAAAGGCACTCGATCACAGGCTCTCCTTCACAGGCACTCGATCACAGGCACTCGCTCACAGGCAGTCTGTCACAGGCAATCAATCACAGGCACTCGATCACAGGCACTCAGCCACAAGCACTCGGTCACAAACACTCAATCACCGGCACTCAGTCACAGGCACTCCATTACAGGCATTCAGTCACAGTCACTCAATCAAAGGCACTCGATCACAGGGACTTGATCACTTCCACTTGGTTCCAGGTACTCGATCACAGGCACTCAATCACAGGCACCTAATCACAGGCACTCATTCACAGGTACTCAATCACAGGTGCTCGATCACAGGCACTCGAGCACATGCACTTGGTTAAGGGACTCAGTCACAGACACTCATTCTCAGGCACTCAGTCACATGTACTCGGTCACAGGCACTCAATCACAGGCACTCAATCACAGGCGCTCAGTCACAGGCACTCAATCAAAGGGACTCGATCACAGGCACTCGGTCACAGGCACCTAATCACAGGGACTCAGTCACAGTCACTCGATCACAGGCATGTGGTCACAGGCACTCAATCACAGCCACTCCATACAAAGCGCTCGGTCACAGGCACTCAATCAAAGGCACTCGGTCACAGGCACTCATTCACAGGTACTCAATCACAGGTGCTCGATCACAGGCACTCGATCACAGGCACTTGGTTAAGGGACTCAGTCACAGACACTCATTCTCAGGCACTCAGTCACATGTACTCGGTCACAGGCACTCAATCACAGGCAGTCGACCACAGGCACTCCGTCACAGGCACTTGGTCACAGGTACTCGGTCACAGACACTCAATCACAGGCACTCGATCACAGACACTCAATCACAGGCACATAATCACAGGCACTCAATCACAGGTACTTGGTTACGGGCACTCAGTCACAGACACTCATTCACAGGCACTCAGTCACAGGCACTCAATCACAGGCACACCATCACAGGCGCTCAGTCACAGGCACTCAATCAAAGGCACTCGATCACAGGCACTTGACCACAGGCACTCCATCACAGTCACTCATTCACAGGTACTTGGTTACAGGCACTCAATCACAGACACTCATTCACAGGCACTCATTCACAGGCACTCAATCACAGGCACTCCATCACAGGCACTTGGTCACAGGCGCACAGTCACAGGCACTCGATCACAGGTACTTGGTTACAGGCACTCAGTCACAGACACTCATTCACAGGCACTCAGTCACAGACACTCATTCACAGGCACTCAGTCACAGGCACTCAATCACAGGCACTCAATCAAAGGCACTCGATCACAGGGACTCGTCCACAGGCACTCGGTCACAGGCACTCCATCACAGGCACTCGATCACAGGCACTCGGTCACAGGCACTCAATCAAAGGCACTCAATCACAGGTACTCAATCGCAGGCACTCTGTAACAGGCACTCAATCACAGGCACTTGGCTACAGGCACACAGTCACAGACGCTCATTCACATGGACTCGGTCACAGGTACTCGATCACAGGCACTCCATCACAGGGACTCAATCACAGGCAGCTAACCACAGGCACTCGGTCACAGTCACTCTATCACAGCCACACGGTCACAGGCACTCATTCACAGGCACTCGGTCACAGGTACACGGTCATAGGCAAACAATCACAGGCACTCGATCACAGACACTCAGTCACAAGCACTCGATCACAGGTATTCGGTCACAGGCTCTCGTTCAAAGGCACTTGGTCACAGGCACTCAATCACAGGCTCTCGATCACAGGCACTCGGTCACTGGTACATGGTCACAGATACTCAATCACACACACCTGATTACTGACACTTGGTCACAGGCACTCGCTCACAGGCACTTGATCACAACCACGCGGTCACAGGCACTTGTTACAGGCACTCTTTCACAGGCACTCGGTCACAGGTACTCGGTCACAGGCACTCAATTACAGGTACTGAATCGTAGGCACTCAGTAACAGGCACTCGATCACAGGCACTTGGTTAAGGGACTCAGTCACAGACACTCATTCTCAGGCACTCAGTCACATGTACTCGGTCACAGGCACTCAATCACAGGCACTCAATCACAGGCGCTCGGTCACAGGCACTCAATCAAAGGCACTCAATCACAGGCACTCGACCACAGGCACTCCGTCACAGGCACTTGGTCACAGGTACTTGGTTACAGACACTCAATCGCAGGCACTCGATCACAGACACTCAATCACAGGCACCTAATCACAGGCACTCATTCACAGGCACTTGGTCACAGGCGCTCAGTCACAGGCACTCCATCACAGGCACTCAATCACAGGCACCTAATCACAGGCACTCATTCACAGGTACTCAATCACAGGTGCTCGATCACAGGCACTCGATCACAGGCACTTGGTTAAGGGACTCAGACACAGACACTCATTCTCAGGCACTCAGTCACATGTACTCGGTCACAGGCACTCAATCACAGGCACTCGACCACAGGCACTCCGTCACAGGCACTTGGTCACAGGTACTCGGTCACAGACACTCAATCACAGGCACTCGATCACAGACACTCAATCACAGGCACATAATCACAGGCACTCGATCACAGGTACTTGGTTACAGGCACTCAGTCACAGACACTCATTCACAGGCACTCAGTCACAGGCACTCAATCACAAGCACACCATCACAGGCGCTCAGTCACAGGCACTCAATCAAAGGCACTCGATCACAGGCACTCGACCACAGGCACTCCGTCACAGGCACTCATTCACAGGTACTTGGTTACAGGCACTCAGTCACAGACACTCATTCTCAGGCACTCAGTCACATGTACTCGGTCACAGGCACTCAATCACAGGCACTCGACCACAGGCACTCCGTCACAGGCACTTGGTCACAGATACTCGATCACAGACACTCAATCACAGGCACATAATCACAGGCACTCGATCACAGGTACTTGGTTACAGGCACTCAGTCACAGACACTCATTCACAGGCACTCAGTCACAGGCACTCAATCACAAGCACACCATCACAGGCGCTCAGTCACAGGCACTCAACCAAAGGCACTCGATCACAGGCACTCGACCACAGGCACTCCGTCACAGGCACTCATTCACAGGTACTTGGTTACAGGCACTCAGTCACAGACACTCATTCACAGGCACTCAGTCACAGGCACTCAATCACAGGCACTCCATCACAGGCACTTGGTTACAGGCACTCAGTCACAGACACTCATTCACAGGCACTCAGTCACAGGCACTCAATCACAGGCACTCAATCAAAGGCACTCGATCACAGGGACTCGTCCACAGGCACTCGGTCACAGGCACTCCGTCACAGGCACTTAATCACAGGCACTCAATCACAGGTACTCAATCGCATGCACTCAATCACAGGCACTTGGCTACAGGCACTCAGTCACAGACACTCATTCACAGGCACTCGGTCAAAGGCACTCGATCAAAGGCACTCGATCACAGGCTCTCCTTCACAGGCACTCGATCACAGGCACTCGATCACAGGCAGTCTGTCACAGGCAATCAATCACAGGCACTCGATCACAGGCACTCAGCCACAAGCACTCGGTCACAAACACTCAATCACCGGCACTCAGTCACAGGCACTCCATTACAGGCATTCGGTCACAGTCACTCAATCAAAGGCACTCGATCACAGGGACTTGATCACTTCCACTTGGTTCCAGGTACTCGATCACAGGCACTCAATCACAGGCACCTAATCACAGGCACTCATTCACAGGTACTCAATCACAGGTGCTCGATCACAGGCACTCGAGCACATGCACTTGGTTAAGGGACTCAGTCACAGACACTCATTCTCAGGCACTCAGTCACATGTACTCGGTCACAGGCACTCAATCACAGGCACTCAATCACAGGCGCTCAGTCACAGGCACTCAATCAAAGGGACTCGATCACAGGCACTCGGTCACAGGCACCTAATCACAGGGACTCAGTCACAGTCACTCGATCACAGGCATGTGGTCACAGGCACTCAATCACAGCCACTCCATACAAAGCGCTCGGTCACAGGCACTCAATCAAAGGCACTCGGTCACAGGCACTCATTCACAGGTACTCAATCACAGGTGCTCGATCACAGGCACTCGATCACAGGCACTTGGTTAAGGGACTCAGTCACAGACACTCATTCTCAGGCACTCAGTCACATGTACTCGGTCACAGGCACTCAATCACAGGCAGTCGACCACAGGCACTCCGTCACAGGCACTTGGTCACAGGTACTCGGTCACAGACACTCGATCACAGGCACTCGATCACAGACACTCAATCACAGGCACATAATCACAGGCACTCAATCACAGGTACTTGGTTACGGGCACTCAGTCACAGACACTCATTCACAGGCACTCAGTCACAGGCACTCAATCCAAGGCACACCATCACAGGCGCTCAGTCACAGGCACTCAATCAAAGGCACTCGATCACAGGCACTCGACCACAGGCACTCCATCACAGTCACTCATTCACAGGTACTTGGTTACAGGCACTCAATCACAGACACTCATTCACAGGCACTCATTCACAGGCACTCAATCACAGGCACTCCATCACAGGCACTTGGTCACAGGCGCACAGTCACAGGCACTCGATCACAGGTACTTGGTTACAGGCACTCAGTCACAGACACTCATTCACAGGCACTCAGTCACAGACACTCATTCATAGGCACTCAGTCACAGGCACTCAATCACAGGCACTCAATCAAAGGCACTCGATCACAGGGACTCGTCCACAGGCACTCGGTCACAGGCACTCCATCACAGGCACTCGATCATAGGCACTCGGTCACAGGCACTCAATCAAAGGCACTCAATCACAGGTACTCAATCGCAGGCACTCTGTAACAGGCACTCAATCACAGGCACTTGGCTACAGGCACACAGTCACAGACGCTCATTCACATGGACTCGGTCACAGGTACTCGATCACAGGCACTCCATCACAGGGACTCAATCACAGGCAGCTAACCACAGGCACTCGGTCACAGTCACTCTATCACAGCCACACGGTCACAGGCACTCATTCACAGGCACTCGGTCACAGGTACACGGTCATAGGCAAACAATCACAGGCACTCGATCACAGACACTCAGTCACAAGCACTCGATCACAGGTATTCGGTCACAGGCTCTCGTTCAAAGGCACTTGGTCACAGGCACTCAATCACAGGCTCTCGATCACAGGCACTCGGTCACTGGTACATGGTCACAGATACTCAATCACACACACCTGATTACTGACACTTGGTCACAGGCACTCGCTCACAGGCACTTGATCACAACCACGCGGTCACAGGCACTTGTTACAGGCACTCTTTCACAGGCACTCGGTCACAGGTACTCGGTCACAGGCACTCAATTACAGGTACTGAATCGTAGGCACTCAGTAACAGGCACTCGATCACAGGCACTTGGTTAAGGGACTCAGTCACAGACACTCATTCTCAGGCACTCAGTCACATATACTCGGTCACAGGCACTCAATCACAGGCACTCAATCACAGGCGCTCGGTCACAGGCACTCAATCAAAGGCACTCAATCACAGGCACTCGACCACAGGCACTCCGTCACAGGCACTTGGTCACAGGTACTTGGTCACAGACACTCAATCGCAGGCACTCGATCACAGACACTCAATCACAGGCACCTAATCACAGGCACTCATTCACAGGCACTTGGTCACAGGCGCTCAGTCACAGGCACTCGATCACAAGTACTTGGTTACAGGCACTCAGTCACAGACACTCATTCACAGGCACTCAGTCACAGGCACTCAATCACAGGCACACCATCACAGGTGCTCAGTCACAGACACTCAATCAAAGGCACTCGACCACAGGCACTCCGTCACAGGCACTCATTAACAGGCACTTGGTCACAGGTACTCGGTCACAGACACTCAATCATATGCACCTAATCACAGGCACTCATTCACAGGCACTTGGTCACAGGCGCTCAGTCACAGGCACTCGATCACAGGTACTTGGTTACAGGCACTCAGTCACAGACACTCATTCACAGGCACTCAGTCACAGGCACTCAATCACAGGCACTCCATCACAGGCACTTGGTCACAGGCGCTCAGTCACAGGCACTCGATCACAGGTACTTGGTTACAGGGACTCAGTCACAGACACTCATTCACAAGCACTCAGTCACAGACACTCATTCACAGGCACTCAGTCACAGGCACTCAATCACAGGCACTCAATCAAAGGTACTCGATCACAGCGACCCGTCCACAGGCACTCGGTCACAGGCACTCCGTCACAGGCACTTAATCACAGGCACTCAATCACAGGTACTCAATCGCAGGCACTCGATCACAGGCACTTGGCTACAGGCACTCAGTCACAGACACTCATTCACATGGACTCGGTCACAGGTACTCGATCACAGGCACTCCATCACAGGCACTCGGCCACAGGCAACTAATCACAGGTACTCGTTCATAGTCACTTAATCACAGCCACGCGGTCACAGGCACTCCCTCACAGGCACTCATTCACAGGCACTCGGTCACAGGTACTCGGTCATAGGCAAACAATCACAGGCACACGATCACAGACAGTCAGTCACAAGAACTCAATCACAGGTATTCGGTCACAGGCTCTCATTCAAAGGCACTTGGTCACAGGCACTCAATCACAGGCACTCAATCACAGGCTCTCGATCACAGGTACTCGGTCATAGGCAAACAATCACAGACATTCAATCACAGACACTCAGTCACACACACCTGATCACTGACACTTGGTCACAGGCACTTGATCACAGCCACTCGGTCACAGGCACTTGTTACAGGCACTCACTCACAGGCACTCGGTCACAGGCACTCGATCACAGGCACTCAATCACAGGCACCTAATCACAGGCACTCGTTCACAGGCACTTGGTCACAGACACTCTGTCACAGTCACTCATTCACAGGCACTCAGTCACAGGCACGCAGTCACAGGCACTCCATCACAGGCACTCATTTACAGGCACTCATTTACAGGCACTCAGTCACAGGAATTCATTCACAGGCACTCAATCAAAGGCACTCGATCACAGGGACTCGTCCACAGGCACTCGGTCACAGGCACTCCGTCACAGGCACTTAATCACAGGCACTCAATCACAGGTACTCAATTGCATGCACTCAATCACAGGCACTTGGCTACAGGCACTCAGTCACAGACACTCATTCACAGGCACTCGGTCAAAGGCACTCGATCAAAGGCACTCGATCACAGGCTCTCCTTCACAGGCACTCGATCACAGGCACTCGCTCACAGGCAGTCTGTCACAGGCAATCAATCACAGGCACTCGATCACAGGCACTCAGCCACAAGCACTCGGTCACAAACACTCAATCACCGGCACTCAGTCACAGGCACTCCATTACAGGCATTCAGTCACAGTCACTCAATCAAAGGCACTCGATCACAGGGACTTGATCACTTCCACTTGGTTCCAGGTACTCGATCACAGGCACTCAATCACAGGCACCTAATCACAGGCACTCATTCACAGGTACTCAATCACAGGTGCTCGATCACAGGCACTCGAGCACATGCACTTGGTTAAGGGACTCAGTCACAGACACTCATTCTCAGGCACTCAGTCACATGTACTCGGTCACAGGCACTCAATCACAGGCACTCAATCACAGGCGCTCAGTCACAGGCACTCAATCAAAGGGACTCGATCACAGGCACTCGGTCACAGGCACCTAATCACAGGGACTCAGTCACAGTCACTCGATCACAGGCATGTGGTCACAGGCACTCAATCACAGCCACTCCATACAAAGCGCTCGGTCACAGGCACTCAATCAAAGGCACTCGGTCACAGGCACTCATTCACAGGTACTCAATCACAGGTGCTCGATCACAGGCACTCGATCACAGGCACTTGGTTAAGGGACTCAGTCACAGACACTCATTCTCAGGCACTCAGTCACATGTACTCGGTCACAGGCACTCAATCACAGGCAGTCGACCACAGGCACTCCGTCACAGGCACTTGGTCACAGGTACTCGGTCACAGACACTCAATCACAGGCACTCGATCACAGACACTCAATCACAGGCACATAATCACAGGCACTCAATCACAGGTACTTGGTTACGGGCACTCAGTCACAGACACTCATTCACAGGCACTCAGTCACAGGCACTCAATCACAGGCACACCATCACAGGCGCTCAGTCACAGGCACTCAATCAAAGGCACTCGATCACAGGCACTTGACCACAGGCACTCCATCACAGTCACTCATTCACAGGTACTTGGTTACAGGCACTCAATCACAGACACTCATTCACAGGCACTCATTCACAGGCACTCAATCACAGGCACTCCATCACAGGCACTTGGTCACAGGCGCACAGTCACAGGCACTCGATCACAGGTACTTGGTTACAGGCACTCAGTCACAGACACTCATTCACAGGCACTCAGTCACAGACACTCATTCACAGGCACTCAGTCACAGGCACTCAATCACAGGCACTCAATCAAAGGCACTCAATCACAGGGACTCGTCCACAGGCACTCGGTCACAGGCACTCCATCACAGGCACTCGATCACAGGCACTCGGTCACAGGCACTCAATCAAAGGCACTCAATCACAGGTACTCAATCGCAGGCACTCTGTAACAGGCACTCAATCACAGGCACTTGGCTACAGGCACACAGTCACAGACGCTCATTCACATGGACTCGGTCACAGGTACTCGATCACAGGCACTCCATCACAGGGACTCAATCACAGGCAGCTAACCACAGGCACTCGGTCACAGTCACTCTATCACAGCCACACGGTCACAGGCACTCATTCACAGGCACTCGGTCACAGGTACACGGTCATAGGCAAACAATCACAGGCACTCGATCACAGACACTCAGTCACAAGCACTCGATCACAGGTATTCGGTCACAGGCTCTCGTTCAAAGGCACTTGGTCACAGGCACTCAATCACAGGCTCTCGATCACAGGCACTCGGTCACTGGTACATGGTCACAGATACTCAATCACACACACCTGATTACTGACACTTGGTCACAGGCACTCGCTCACAGGCACTTGATCACAACCACGCGGTCACAGGCACTTGTTACAGGCACTCTTTCACAGGCACTCGGTCACAGGTACTCGGTCACAGGCACTCAATTACAGGTACTGAATCGTAGGCACTCAGTAACAGGCACTCGATCACAGGCACTTGGTTAAGGGACTCAGTCACAGACACTCATTCTCAGGCACTCAGTCACATGTACTCGGTCACAGGCACTCAATCACAGGCACTCAATCACAGGCGCTCGGTCACAGGCACTCAATCAAAGGCACTCAATCACAGGCACTCGACCACAGGCACTCCGTCACAGGCACTTGGTCACAGGTACTTGGTTACAGACACTCAATCGCAGGCACTCGATCACAGACACTCAATCACAGGCACCTAATCACAGGCACTCATTCACAGGCACTTGGTCACAGGCGCTCAGTCACAGGCACTCCATCACAGGCACTCAATCACAGGCACCTAATCACAGGCACTCATTCACAGGTACTCAATCACAGGTGCTCGATTACAGGCACTCGATCACAGGCACTTGGTTAAGGGACTCAGACACAGACACTCATTCTCAGGCACTCAGTCACATGTACTCGGTCACAGGCACTCAATCACAGGCACTCGACCACAGGCACTCCGTCACAGGCACTTGGTCACAGGTACTCGGTCACAGACACTCAATCACAGGCACTCGATCACAGACACTCAATCACAGGCACATAATCACAGGCACTCGATCACAGGTACTTGGTTACAGGCACTCAGTCACAGACACTCATTCACAGGCACTCAGTCACAGGCACTCAATCACAAGCACACCATCACAGGCGCTCAGTCACAGGCACTCAATCAAAGGCACTCGATCACAGGCACTCGACCACAGGCACTCCGTCACAGGCACTCATTCACAGGTACTTGGTTACAGGCACTCAGTCACAGACACTCATTCTCAGGCACTCAGTCACATGTACTCGGTCACAGGCACTCAATCACAGGCACTCGACCACAGGCACTCCGTCACAGGCACTTGGTCACAGATACTCGATCACAGACACTCAATCACAGGCACATAATCACAGGCACTCGATCACAGGTACTTGGTTACAGGCACTCAGTCACAGACACTCATTCACAGGCACTCAGTCACAGGCACTCAATCACAAGCACACCATCACAGGCGCTCAGTCACAGGCACTCAACCAAAGGCACTCGATCACAGGCACTCGACCACAGGCACTCCGTCACAGGCACTCATTCACAGGTACTTGGTTACAGGCACTCAGTCACAGACACTCATTCACAGGCACTCAGTCACAGGCACTCAATCACAGGCACTCCATCACAGGCACTTGGTTACAGGCACTCAGTCACAGACACTCATTCACAGGCACTCAGTCACAGGCACTCAATCACAGGCACTCAATCAAAGGCACTCGATCACAGGGACTCGTCCACAGGCACTCGGTCACAGGCACTCCGTCACAGGCACTTAATCACAGGCACTCAATCACAGGTACTCAATCGCATGCACTCAATCACAGGCACTTGGCTACAGGCACTCAGTCACAGACACTCATTCACAGGCACTCGGTCAAAGGCACTCGATCAAAGGCACTCGATCACAGGCTCTCCTTCACAGGCACTCGATCACAGGCACTCGATCACAGGCAGTCTGTCACAGGCAATCAATCACAGGCACTCGATCACAGGCACTCAGCCACAAGCACTCGGTCACAAACACTCAATCACCGGCACTCAGTCACAGGCACTCCATTACAGGCATTCGGTCACAGTCACTCAATCAAAGGCACTCGATCACAGGGACTTGATCACTTCCACTTGGTTCCAGGTACTCGATCACAGGCACTCAATCACAGGCACCTAATCACAGGCACTCATTCACAGGTACTCAATCACAGGTGCTCGATCACAGGCACTCGAGCACATGCACTTGGTTAAGGGACTCAGTCACAGACACTCATTCTCAGGCACTCAGTCACATGTACTCGGTCACAGGCACTCAATCACAGGCACTCAATCACAGGCGCTCAGTCACAGGCACTCAATCAAAGGGACTCGATCACAGGCACTCGGTCACAGGCACCTAATCACAGGGACTCAGTCACAGTCACTCGATCACAGGCATGTGGTCACAGGCACTCAATCACAGCCACTCCATACAAAGCGCTCGGTCACAGGCACTCAATCAAAGGCACTCGGTCACAGGCACTCATTCACAGGTACTCAATCACAGGTGCTCGATCACAGGCACTCGATCACAGGCACTTGGTTAAGGGACTCAGTCACAGACACTCATTCTCAGGCACTCAGTCACATGTACTCGGTCACAGGCACTCAATCACAGGCAGTCGACCACAGGCACTCCGTCACAGGCACTTGGTCACAGGTACTCGGTCACAGACACTCGATCACAGGCACTCGATCACAGACACTCAATCACAGGCACATAATCACAGGCACTCAATCACAGGTACTTGGTTACGGGCACTCAGTCACAGACACTCATTCACAGGCACTCAGTCACAGGCACTCAATCCAAGGCACACCATCACAGGCGCTCAGTCACAGGCACTCAATCAAAGGCACTCGATCACAGGCACTCGACCACAGGCACTCCATCACAGTCACTCATTCACAGGTACTTGGTTACAGGCACTCAATCACAGACACTCATTCACAGGCACTCATTCACAGGCACTCAATCACAGGCACTCCATCACAGGCACTTGGTCACAGGCGCACAGTCACAGGCACTCGATCACAGGTACTTGGTTACAGGCACTCAGTCACAGACACTCATTCACAGGCACTCAGTCACAGACACTCATTCATAGGCACTCAGTCACAGGCACTCAATCACAGGCACTCAATCAAAGGCACTCGATCACAGGGACTCGTCCACAGGCACTCGGTCACAGGCACTCCATCACAGGCACTCGATCATAGGCACTCGGTCACAGGCACTCAATCAAAGGCACTCAATCACAGGTACTCAATCGCAGGCACTCTGTAACAGGCACTCAATCACAGGCACTTGGCTACAGGCACACAGTCACAGACGCTCATTCACATGGACTCGGTCACAGGTACTCGATCACAGGCACTCCATCACAGGGACTCAATCACAGGCAGCTAACCACAGGCACTCGGTCACAGTCACTCTATCACAGCCACACGGTCACAGGCACTCATTCACAGGCACTCGGTCACAGGTACACGGTCATAGGCAAACAATCACAGGCACTCGATCACAGACACTCAGTCACAAGCACTCGATCACAGGTATTCGGTCACAGGCTCTCGTTCAAAGGCACTTGGTCACAGGCACTCAATCACAGGCTCTCGATCACAGGCACTCGGTCACTGGTACATGGTCACAGATACTCAATCACACACACCTGATTACTGACACTTGGTCACAGGCACTCGCTCACAGGCACTTGATCACAACCACGCGGTCACAGGCACTTGTTACAGGCACTCTTTCACAGGCACTCGGTCACAGGTACTCGGTCACAGGCACTCAATTACAGGTACTGAATCGTAGGCACTCAGTAACAGGCACTCGATCACAGGCACTTGGTTAAGGGACTCAGTCACAGACACTCATTCTCAGGCACTCAGTCACATATACTCGGTCACAGGCACTCAATCACAGGCACTCAATCACAGGCGCTCGGTCACAGGCACTCAATCAAAGGCACTCAATCACAGGCACTCGACCACAGGCACTCCGTCACAGGCACTTGGTCACAGGTACTTGGTCACAGACACTCAATCGCAGGCACTCGATCACAGACACTCAATCACAGGCACCTAATCACAGGCACTCATTCACAGGCACTTGGTCACAGGCGCTCAGTCACAGGCACTCGATCACAAGTACTTGGTTACAGGCACTCAGTCACAGACACTCATTCACAGGCACTCAGTCACAGGCACTCAATCACAGGCACACCATCACAGGTGCTCAGTCACAGACACTCAATCAAAGGCACTCGACCACAGGCACTCCGTCACAGGCACTCATTAACAGGCACTTGGTCACAGGTACTCGGTCACAGACACTCAATCATATGCACCTAATCACAGGCACTCATTCACAGGCACTTGGTCACAGGCGCTCAGTCACAGGCACTCGATCACAGGTACTTGGTTACAGGCACTCAGTCACAGACACTCATTCACAGGCACTCAGTCACAGGCACTCAATCACAGGCACTCCATCACAGGCACTTGGTCACAGGCGCTCAGTCACAGGCACTCGATCACAGGTACTTGGTTACAGGGACTCAGTCACAGACACTCATTCACAAGCACTCAGTCACAGACACTCATTCACAGGCACTCAGTCACAGGCACTCAATCACAGGCACTCAATCAAAGGTACTCGATCACAGCGACCCGTCCACAGGCACTCGGTCACAGGCACTCCGTCACAGGCACTTAATCACAGGCACTCAATCACAGGTACTCAATCGCAGGCACTCGATCACAGGCACTTGGCTACAGGCACTCAGTCACAGACACTCATTCACATGGACTCGGTCACAGGTACTCGATCACAGGCACTCCATCACAGGCACTCGGCCACAGGCAACTAATCACAGGTACTCGTTCATAGTCACTTAATCACAGCCACGCGGTCACAGGCACTCCCTCACAGGCACTCATTCACAGGCACTCGGTCACAGGTACTCGGTCATAGGCAAACAATCACAGGCACACGATCACAGACAGTCAGTCACAAGAACTCAATCACAGGTATTCGGTCACAGGCTCTCATTCAAAGGCACTTGGTCACAGGCACTCAATCACAGGCACTCAATCACAGGCTCTCGATCACAGGTACTCGGTCATAGGCAAACAATCACAGACATTCGATCACAGACACTCAGTCACACACACCTGATCACTGACACTTGGTCACAGGCACTTGATCACAGCCACACGGTCACAGGCACTTGTTACAGGCACTCACTCACAGGCACTCGGTCACAGGCACTCGATCACAGGCACTCAATCACAGGCACCTAATCACAGGCACTCGTTCACAGGCACTTGGTCACAGACACTCTGTCACAGTCACTCATTCACAGGCACTCAGTCACAGGCACGCAGTCACAGGCACTCCATCACAGGCACTCATTTACAGGCACTCGGTCACAGGTACTCAGTCATAGGCAAACAATCACAGGCACACGATCACAGACAGTCAGTCACAAGAACTCAATCACAGGTATTCGGTCACAGGCACTCAATCACAGGCTCTCAATCACAGGTACTCGGTCATAGGCAAACAATCACAGACATTCGATCACAGACACTCAGTCACACACACCTGATCACTGACACTTGGTCACATGCACTTGATCACAGCCACACGGTCACAGGCACTTGTTACAGGCACTCACTCACAGGCACTCGGTCACAGGTACTCGGTCACAGGCACTCAATTACAGGCACTCAATCATAGGCACTCATTCACAGGCACTCGGTCACAGGTACGTGGTCAGAGATACTCAAACACACACACCTGATCACTGACACTTGGTCACAGGCACTCGCTCACAGGCACTTGATCACAGCCACGCGGTCACAGGCACTTGTTACAGGCAGTCATTCACAGGCACTCGGTCACAGGTACTCGGTCACAGGCACTCAATTACAGGCACTCGATCACAGGCACTCAATCACAGGCACCTAATCACAGGCACTCGTTCACAGGCACTTGGTCACAGACACTCTGTCACAGTCACTCATTCACAGGCACTCAGTCACAGGTACGCAGTCACAGGCACTCCATCACAGGCACTCATTTACGGGCACTCAGTCACAGGAATTCATTCACAGGCACTCAATCACAGGCACCTAATCACAGGCACTCGTTCACAGGCACTTGGTCACAGGCGCTCGGACACAGGTACTCAATCATAGGCACTCGATCACAGGCACACGATCACAGGCACTCGGTTACAGGCACTCAGTCACAGGCACTCCATCACAGGCGCTCGATCACAGGAACTCGGTCACAGGCACTCAATCAAAGGCACTCAATCACAGGTACTCAATCGCAGGCACTCTGTAACAGGCACTCAATCACAGGCACTTGGCTACAGGCACTCAGTCACAGACGCTCATTCACATGGACTCGGTCACAGGTACTCGATCACAGGCACTCCATCACAGGGACTCAAACACAGGCAACTAACCACAGGCACTCGGTCACTGTCACTCTATCACAGCCACACGGTCACAGGCACTCCGTCACAGGCACTCATTCACAGGCACTCGGTCACAGGTACTCGGTCATAGGCAAACAATCACAGGCACTCGATCACAGACACTCAGTCACAAGCACTTGATCACAGGTATTAGGTCACAGGCTCTCGTTCAAAGGCACTTGGTCACAGGCACTCAATCACAGGCTCTCGATCACAGGCACTCGGTCACTGGTACATGGTCACAGATACTCAATCACACACACCTGATTACTGACACTTGGTCACAGGCACTCGCTCACAGGCACTTGATCACAACCACGCGGTCACAGGCACTTGTTACAGGCACTCTTTCACAGGCACTCGGTCACAGGTACTCAGTCACAGGCACTCAATTACAGGCACTCGATCACAGGCACTCAATCACAGGTACTGAATCGTAGGCACTCGGTCACAGGTTCTCAGTTACAGGCACTCGATCACAGGCACTCCTTCACAGGCACTCGATCACAGGCAGTCTGTCACAGGCACTCGATCACAGGCAGTCTGTCACAGGCAATCAATCACAGGCACTCGATCACAGGCAGTCTGTCACAGGCACTCGATCACAGGCAGTCTGTCACAGGCAATCAATCACAGGCACTCGATCACAGGCAGTCTGTCACAGGCAATCAATCACAGGCACTCAATCACAGGCACTCAGCCACAAGCACTCAGTCACAAACACTCAATCACCAGCACTCAGTCACAAGCACTCCATCACAGGCATTCGCTCACAGTCACTCAATCAAAGTCACTCGATCACAGGCACTCGACCACAGGCACTTGGTCACAGGCACTCCGTCACAGGCACTCAATTACTGGCACTCATTCACAGGCACTTGTTCACAGGCGCAAGGTCGCAGGCACTCGAATACAGGCATTCAATCACAGGCGCTCGGTCACAGGGACTCGATTACTTGCACTTGGTCACAGGCACTCAGTCAAAGGCACTCAATCACCGGCTCCCAATAACAGGCACTCAATAACAGGCACCTAATCACAGGCACTCGGTCACAGGTACACGGTCACAGATACTCAATCACAGACACCTGATCACTGACATTTGATCACAGGCACTTGGTCACAGGCACTCAATCACAGGCACTCCATCACAGATGCTCAATCACAGGCACTCAATCAAAGGCACTCGATCACAGGCACTCGATCACAAATACTTGGTCCCAGGCACTCGGTCACAGGCACTCTGTCACAGGCACTCAGTCCCAGACACTCTATCACAGGAACTCAGACACAGGCACTTAATCACTGGCACTCATTCACAGGCACTTGATCATAGGCACTTGGTCACAGGCACACGGTCACAGGCATTCAGTCACAGGCACACAATCGCAGGCACTCCATCCCAGGCACTCCATCCCAGGCATTCAATCACAGGCACCTAATCACAGGGACTCAGTCACAGACATTCGGTCAAAGGCACTCGATCACAGGCACTCGATCACAGGCACTCGGTCCCAGGTACTCGGTCACAGGCACTCAATCACAGGCACTCCATCACAGGCACTCAATCACAGGCACCTTATCACAGGCACTCATTCACAGGTACTCAATCACAGGTGCTCGATCACAGGCACTCGATCACAGGCACTTGGTTAAGGGACTCAGTCACAGACACTCATTCTCAGGCACTCAGTCACATGTACTCGGTCACAGGCGCTCAATCACAGGCACTCAATCACAGGCGCTCGGTCACAGGCACTCAATCAAAGGCACTCGATCACAGGCACTCGACCACAGGCACTCCGTCACAGGCACTTGGTCACAGGTACTCGGTCACAGACACTCAATCACAGGCACTCAATCACAGACACTCAATCACAGGCACCTAATCACAGGCACTCATTCACAGGCACTTGGTCACAGGCGCTCAGTCACAGGCACTCGATCACAGGTATTCGGTCACAGGCTCTCGTTCAAAGGCACTTGGTCACAGGCACTCAATCACAGGCACTCAATCACAGGCACTCAATCTCAGGCTGTCGATCACAGGCACTCGGTCACAGGTACGTGGTCACAGATACTCAAACACACACACCTGATCACTGACACTTGGTCACAGGCACTCGCTCACAGGCACTTGATCACAGCCCGCGGTCACAGGCACTTGTTACAGGCACTCATTCACAGGCACTCGGTCACAGGTACTCAGTCACAGGCACTCAATTACAGGCATTCGATCACAGGCACTCAATCACAGGCACTCAATCACAGGCACCTAATGAAAGGCACTCGTTCACAGGCACTTGGTCACAGGCGCTCGGTCACAGGCACTCGATCACAGGTACTCAGTCACAGGCGCTCAATAACAGTCCCTCGATCACACGCACTCAATCACAGGCACCTAATCACAGGCACTCGTTCACAGGCACTCGGTCACAGGCGCTCGGTCACAGGCACTCGATCACATGTACTCAGTCACAGGCACTCAGTAACAATCCCTCAATCACACGCACTCAATCACAGGCACCAAATCACAGACACTCTGTCACAGTCACTCGATCACAGGCACGCAGTCACAGGCACTCCATCACAGGCACTCATTCACAGGCACTCAGTCACAGGTATTCGTTCACAGGCACTCAATCACAGGCACCTAATCACAGGCACTCGTTCACAGGCACTTGGTCACAGGCGCTCGGACACAGGTACTCAATCATAGGCACTCGATCACAGGCACACGATTACAGGCACTCGGTTACAGGCACTCCATCACAGGCGCTCGATCACAGGCACTCGGTCACAGGCACTCAATCAAAAGCACTCAATCACAGGTACTCAATCGCAGGCACTCTGTAACAGGCACTCAATCACAGGCACTTGGCTACAGGCACTCAGTCACAGACGATCATTCACATGGACTCGGTCACAGGTACTCGATCACAGGCACTCCATCACAGGCACTCAATCACAGGCAACTAACCACAGGCACTCGGTCACAGTCACTCTATCACAGCCACACGGTCACAGGCACTCCGTCACAGGCACTCATTCACAGGCACTCGGTCACAGGTACTCGGTCATAGGCAAACAATCACAGGCACTCGATCACAGACACTCAGTCACAAGCACTCGATCACAGGTATTCGGTCACAGGCTCTCGTTCAAAGGCACTTGGTCACAGGCACTCATTCACAGGGTCTCGATCACAGGCACTCGGTCACTGGTACATGGTCACAGATACTCAATCACACACACCTGATTACTGACACCTGGTCACAGGCACTCGCTCACAGGCACTTGATCACAACCACGCGTTCACAGGCACTTGTTACAGGCACTCTTTCACAGGCAATCGGTCACAGGTACTCGGTCACAGGCACTCAATCACAGGCACCCAATCACAGGCACTCGGTCACAGTCACTGGATCAAAGGCACTCTATCTCAGGCACTCGGTCACAGGCACTAGGTCACAGGCACTCAGTCACTGGCACTCAATCACAGGAACTCGGGCACAGGCACTCAGTCACAGGCACTCGATCACAGGCACATGGTTACAGGCACTCATTCACAGGCACTCGGTCACTGGCATTCATTCACAGGCACTCAATCACAGGCACTCCATCCCAGGCACTCTATCTCAGGCACCTAATCACAGGCAGTCAGTCACAGGCAGTCGGTCACAGGCACTCGATCAAAGGCAATCGATCACAGGTACTCCTTCACAGGCACTCAACCACAGACAATCGATCACAGGCACTCAGTCACAGGCACTCGATCACAGGCACTCAGCCACAAGCACTCGGTCACAAACACTCGTTCACAGGCACTCCATCCCAGGCACTCAATCTCAGGCACCTAATCGCAGGCAGTCAGTCACAGGGAGTCGGTCACAGGCACTCGATCACAGGCACTCATTCACAGGCACTCGTCCAAAGGCACTCGATCACAGGCAATCCATCACAGGCAATCCGTCACAGACAATCAATCACAGGCACTCGGTCACAAGCACTCGATCACAGGTATTCAGTCACAGGCTCTCGTTCAAAGGCACTTGGTCACAGGCACTCAATCACAGGCTCACGATCACAGGCACTCGGTCACAGGTACGTGGTCACAGATACACAATCACACACACCTGATCACTGACACTTGGTCACAGGCACTCGCTCACAGGCACTTGATCACAGCCATGTGGTCACAGGCACTTGTTACAGGCACTCATTCACAGGCACTAGGTCACAGGTACTCGGTCACAGTCACTCAATTACAGGCACTCGATCACAGGCACTCAATCACAGGCACTCGATCACAGGCACCCAATCACAGGCACTCGGTCACAGTCACTCGATCACAGGCACTCAGTCACAGGCACTCATTCACAGGCACGCGATCACGGGCATTCTGTCACAGGCACTCAATCACAGGCACTCCATCCCAGGCACTCAATCTGAGGCACCTAATCACAGGCACTCGGTCACAAACATTCGATCACCGGCACTCAATCTCAGGCACTTAATCTCAGGCAGTCAGTCACTGGCAGTTGGTCACAGGCACTCGATCACAGGCACTCGGTCACAGGTACTCGGTCACAGGCACTCATTCACAGGCACTCAATCACAGGCACTGAATCACAGGCGCTCGATCACAGGCACTCGGTCACAGGCACTCAGTCACAGGCACTTGATCACAGGCACTCAGTCATCGGTACTCAATCACAGGCACTCGATCACAGGCACTCAATCACAGGCACTCAGTCACAGGCACTCAATCACAGGCATTCAATCACAGGAACCTAATCACAGGCACTCAGTAACAGGCACCCAATCACAGGCACTCGGTCGCAGTTACTCGATCAAAGGCACTCTATCACAGGCTCTCGGTCACAGTCACTCGATCACAGGCTCTCGATCACAGGCACTCTGTCACAGGCACTCTGTCACAGGCACTCGGTCACAGGCACTCAATCACAGGCACTCGATCACACGCACTCCATCCCAGGCACTCAATCTGAGGCACCTAATCACAGGCAGTCAGTCACAGGCAGTCGGTCACAGGCACTCGATCAAAGGCAATCGATCACAGGTACCCCTTCACAGGCACTCGACCACAGGCACTCGATCACAGTCAATCCGTCACAGGCAATCGATCACAGGCACTCGATCACAGGCACGTGGTCACAGGCACTCGATCACAGGCACTCAGCCACAAGCACTCAATCACACGCACTCAATCAAAGGCACTCCATCACAGGCACTCCTTCACAGGCACTCGACCAAAGGCACTCGATCACAGGCAATCCGTCACAGGTACTGAATCGTAGGCACTCAGTAACAGGCACTCGATCACAGGCACTTGGCTACAGGCACTCAGTCACAGACACTCATTCACATGGATTCGGTCACAGGTACTCGATCACAGGCAGTCTGTCACAGGCAATCAATCACAGGCACTCGATCACAGGCACTCAATCACAGGCACTCGATCACATGCACTCTATCTCAGGCACCTAATCACAGGCAGTCAGTCACAGGCAGTCTGTCACAGGCAATCAATCACAGGCACTCGATCACAGGCACTCAGCCACAAGCACTCGGTTACAAACACTCAATCACCGGCACTCAGTCACAGGCACTCCATCACAGACACTCATTCACAGGCACTCAATCAAAGTCACTCGATCACAGGCACTCGACCACAGGCACTTGGTCACAGGCACTCCATCATAGGCACTCAATTACTGGCACTCGTTCACAGGCACTTGTTCACAGGCGCAAGGTCACAGGCACTCGAATACAGGCATTCATTCACAGGCGCTCGGTCACAGGGACTCGATCACTTGCACTCGGTCACAGGCACTCAGTCACAGGCACTTGATCACAGGCACTCTGTCATCGGTACTCAATCACAGGCACTCGATCACAGGCACTCAATCACAGGCACTCAGTCACAGGCACTCAATCACAGGCATTCAATCACAGGAACCTAATCACAGGCACTCAGTAACAGGCACCCAATCACAGGCACTCGGTCGCAGTTACTCGATCAAAGGCACTCTATCACAGGCTCTCGGTCACAGTCACTCGATCACAGGCTCTCGATCACAGGCACTCTGTCACAGGCACTCTGTCACAGGCACTCGGTCACAGGCACTCAATCACAGGCACTCGATCACACGCACTCCATCCCAGGCACTCAATCTGAGGCACCTAATCACAGGCAGTCAGTCACAGGCAGTCGGTCACAGGCACTCGATCAAAGGCAATCGATCACAGGTACCCCTTCACAGGCACTCGACCACAGGCACTCGATCACAGTCAATCCGTCACAGGCAATCGATCACAGGCACTCGATCACAGGCACGTGGTCACAGGCACTCGATCACAGGCACTCAGCCACAAGCACTCAATCACACGCACTCAATCAAAGGCACTCCATCACAGGCACTCCTTCACAGGCACTCGACCAAAGGCACTCGATCACAGGCAATCCGTCACAGGTACTGAATCGTAGGCACTCAGTAACAGGCACTCGATCACAGGCACTTGGCTACAGGCACTCAGTCACAGACACTCATTCACATGGATTCGGTCACAGGTACTCGATCACAGGCAGTCTGTCACAGGCAATCAATCACAGGCACTCGATCACAGGCACTCAATCACAGGCACTCGATCACATGCACTCTATCTCAGGCACCTAATCACAGGCAGTCAGTCACAGGCAGTCTGTCACAGGC
Source organism: Chiloscyllium punctatum (assembly GCF_047496795.1). Classification (NCBI taxonomy): domain Eukaryota; kingdom Metazoa; phylum Chordata; class Chondrichthyes; order Orectolobiformes; family Hemiscylliidae; genus Chiloscyllium; species Chiloscyllium punctatum. Next base: position 4,650,537 of record NC_092775.1, read on the forward strand.
AATCAATCACAGGCACTCGATCACAGGCACTCAGCCACAAGCACTCGGTTACAAACACTCAATCACCGGCACACAGTCACAGGCACTCCATCACAGACACTCATTCACAGGCACTCAATCAAAGTCACTCGATCACAGGCACTCGACCACAGGCACTTGGTCACAGGCACTCCATCATAGGCACTCAATTACTGGCACTCGTTCACAGGCACTTGTTCACAGGCGCAAGGTCACAGGCACTCGAATACAGGCATTCATTCACAGGCGCTCGGTCACAGGGACTCGATCACTTGCACTCGGTCACAGGCACTCAGTCACAGGCACTCGATCACAGGCACTCGGTCACAGGTACTCAGTCAAAGGCACTCAATCACCGGCACTCCATCACAGGCACTCAATAACAGGCACCTAATCACAGGCACTCATTCACAGGTACTCAATCACAGGTGCTCGATCACAGGCACTCGATCACAGGCACTTGGTTAAGGGACTCAGTCACAGACACTCATTCTCAGGCACTCAGTCACAGGCACTCGATCACAGGTATTCGGTCACAGGCTCTCGTTCAAAGGCACTCGGTCACAGGCACTCAATCACAGGCACTCAATCACAGGCACTCAATCTCAGGCTGTCGATCACAGGCACTCGGTCACAGGTACGTGGTCACAGATACTCAAACACACACACCTGATCACTGACACTTGGTCACAGGCACTCGCTCACAGGCACTTGATCACAGCCCGCGGTCACAGGCACTTGTTACAGGCACTCATTCACAGGCACTCGGTCACAGGTACTCAGTCACAGGCACTCAATTACAGGCATTCGATCACAGGCACTCAATCACAGGCACTCAATCACAGGCACCTAATGAAAGGCACTCGTTCACAGGCACTTGGTCACAGGCGCTCGGTCACAGGCACTCGATCACAGGTACTCAGTCACAGGCGCTCAATAACAGTCCCTCGATCACACGCACTCAATCACAGGCACCTAATCACAGGCACTCGTTCACAGGCACTCGGTCACAGGCGCTCGGTCACAGGCACTCGATCACATGTACTCAGTCACAGGCACTCAGTAACAATCCCTCAATCACACGCACTCAATCACAGGCACCAAATCACAGACACTCTGTCACAGTCACTCGATCACAGGCACGCAGTCACAGGCACTCCATCACAGGCACTCATTCACAGGCACTCAGTCACAGGTATTCGTTCACAGGCACTCAATCACAGGCACCTAATCACAGGCACTCGTTCACAGGCACTTGGTCACAGGCGCTCGGACACAGGTACTCAATCATAGGCACTCGATCACAGGCACACGATTACAGGCACTCGGTTACAGGCACTCCATCACAGGCGCTCGATCACAGGCACTCGGTCACAGGCACTCAATCAAAAGCACTCAATCACAGGTACTCAATCGCAGGCACTCTGTAACAGGCACTCAATCACAGGCACTTGGCTACAGGCACTCAGTCACAGACGATCATTCACATGGACTCGGTCACAGGTACTCGATCACAGGCACTCCATCACAGGCACTCAATCACAGGCAACTAACCACAGGCACTCGGTCACAGTCACTCTATCACAGCCACACGGTCACAGGCACTCCGTCACAGGCACTCATTCACAGGCACTCGGTCACAGGTACTCGGTCATAGGCAAACAATCACAGGCACTCGATCACAGACACTCAGTCACAAGCACTCGATCACAGGTATTCGGTCACAGGCTCTCGTTCAAAGGCACTTGGTCACAGGCACTCATTCACAGGGTCTCGATCACAGGCACTCGGTCACTGGTACATGGTCACAGATACTCAATCACACACACCTGATTACTGACACCTGGTCACAGGCACTCGCTCACAGGCACTTGATCACAACCACGCGTTCACAGGCACTTGTTACAGGCACTCTTTCACAGGCAATCGGTCACAGGTACTCGGTCACAGGCACTCAATCACAGGCACCCAATCACAGGCACTCGGTCACAGTCACTGGATCAAAGGCACTCTATCTCAGGCACTCGATCACAGGCTCTCGATCACAGGCACTCGGTCACTGGTACATGGTCACAGATACTCAATCACACACACCTGATTACTGACACTTGGTCACAGGCACTCGCTCACAGGCACTTGATCACAACCACGCGGTCACAGGCACTTGTTACAGGCACTCTTTCACAGGCACTCGGTCACAGGTACTCGGTCACAGGCACTCAATTACAGGCACTCGATCAAAGGCACTCAATCACAGGCACCCAATCACAGGCACTCGGTCACAGTCACTGGATCAAAGGCACTCTATTTCAGGCACTCGGTCACAGGCACTCGGTCACAGGCACTCAGTCACTGGCACTCAATCACAGGAACTCGGGCACAGGCACTCAATCACAGGCACTCAGTCACAGGCACTCGATCACAGGCACATGGTTACAGGCACTCATTCACAGGCACTCGGTCACTGGCATTCATTCACAGGCACTCAATCACAGGCACATGGTTACAGGCACTCATTCACAGGCACTCGATCACAGGTATTCGGTCACAGGCTCTCGTTCAAAGGCACTTGGTCACAGGCACTCAATCACAGGCTCTCGATCACAGGCACTCGGTCACTGGTACATGGTCACAGATACTCAATCACACACACCTGATTACTGACACTTGGTCACAGGCACTCGCTCACAGGCACTTGATCACAACCACGCGGTCACAGGCACTTGTTACAGGCAATCTTTCACAGGCACTCGGTCACAGGTACTCGGTCACAGGCACTCAATTACAGGCACTCGATCACAGGCACTCAATCACAGGCACCCAATCACAGGCACTCGGTCACAGTCACTGGATCAAAGACACTCTATTTCAGGCACTCGGTCACAGGCACTCGGTCACAGGCACTCAGTCACTGGCACTCAATCACAGGAACTCGGGCACAGGCACTCAATCACAGGCACTCAGTCACAGGCACTCGATCACAGGCACTCCATCCCAGGCACTCTATCTCAGGCACCTAATCACAGGCAGTCAGTCACAGGCAGTCGGTCACAGGCACTCGATCAAAGGCAATTGATCACAGGTACTCCTTCACAGGCACTCGACCACAGGCAATCGATCACAGGCACTCAGTCACAGGCACTCGATCACAGGCACTCAGCCACAAGCACTCGGTCACAAACACTCAATCACAGGCACTCCATCCCAGGCACTCAATCTCAGGCACCTAATCGCAGGCAGTCAGTCACAGGGAGTCAGTCACAGGCACTCGATCACAGGCACTCATTCACAGGCACTCGTCCAAAGCACTCGATCACAGGCAATCCGTCACAGGCAATCCGTCACAGGCAATCGATCACAGGCACTCAGTCACAAGCACTAGATCACAGTTATTCAGTCACAGGCTCTCGTTCAAAGGCACTTGGTCACAGGCACTCAATCACAGGCTCACGATCACAGGCACTCGGTCACAGGTACGTGGTCACAGATACACAATCACACACACCTGATCACTGACACTTGGTCACAGGCACTTGATCACAGCCATGTGGTCACAGGCACTTGTTACAGGCACTCATTCACAGGCACTAGGTCACAGGTACTCGGTCACAGTCACTCAATTACAGGCACTCAGTCACAGGCACTCAATCACAGGCACCCACTTACAGGCACTCGGTCACAGTCACTCGATCACAGGCACTCAGTCACAGGCACTCATTCACAGGCACGCGATCACGGGCATTCTGTCACAGGCACTCAATCACAGGCACTCCATCCCAGGCACTCAATCTGAGGCACCTAATCACAGGCACTCGGTCACAAACATTCGATCACTGGCACTCAATCTCAGGCACTTAATCTCAGGCAGTCAGTCACTGGCAGTTGGTCACAGGCACTCGATCAAAGGCACTCGATCACAGGTACTCCTTCACAGGCACTAGACCACAGGCACTCGATCACAGGTAATCCATCACAGGCAATCGATCACAGGCACTCGATCACAGGCACTCGGTCACAGGTACTCGGTCACAGGCACTCATTCACAGGCACTCAATCACAGGCACTGAATCACGGGCGCTCGATCACAGGCACTCGGTCACATGCACTCAGTCACAGGCACTTGATCACAGGCACTCGGTCATAGGTAGTCAATTGCAGGCACTCTGTAACAGGCACTCGATCACAGGCACTTGGTTACAGGCACTCAGTCACAGACACTCATTCACAGGCACTCAGTCACAGGAACTCAGTCAAAGGCACTCGATCACAAGCACTCCATCACAGGCACTCAATCACAGGCATCTAATCACAGGCACTTGGTCACAGTCATTCAATCACAGCCACGCGATCACAGGCACTTGGTCACAGGCACTCAATTACAGGCACTTGATCACAGGCAGTCAATCACAGGCACTCAATCCCAAGTGAAATCACAGGCATTCCGTCACAGTCACTCGATCACAGGCACTCAATCACAGGCACTCGATCACTGGCACTCAATCACAGGCACTCAGTCACAGGCACTCAATCACAGGCATTCAATCACAGGAACCTAATCACACGCACTCAGTAACAGGCACCCAATCACAGGCACTCGGTCGCAGTCACTCGATCAAAGGCACTCTATCACAGGCTCTCGGTCACAGTCACTCGATCACAGGCACTCTGTCACAGGCACTCAATCTGAGGCACCTAATCACAGGCAGTCAGTCACAGGCAGTCGGTCACAGGCACTCGATCAAAGGCAATCGATCACAGGTACCCCTTCACAGGCACTCGACCACAGGCACTCGATCACAGTCAATCCGTCACAGGCAATCGATCACAGGCACTCGTTCACAGGCACGTGGTCACAGGCACTCGATCACAGGCACTCAGCCACAAGCACACAATCACACGCACTCAATCACAGGCACTCCATCCCAGGCACTCAATCTCAGGCACCTAATCACAGGCAGTCACAGGGAGTCGGTCACAGGCACTCGATCAAAGGCACTCCATCACAGGCACTCCTTCACAGGCACTCGACCAAAGGCACTCGATCACAGGCAATCCGTCACAGGCAATCAATCACAGGCACTCAATCACAGGCACTCGGTCACAGGTACTCGGTCGCAGGCATTCAGTCACAGGCACTTGATCACAGGCACTCGGTCACAGGTACTCAATCGCAGGCACTCTGTAACAGGTGCTTGGTTACAGGCACTCAGTCACAGGCAATCGGTCACAGGTACTCAGTCAAAGGCACTCCATCACAGGCATGTAATCACAGGCATTCAGTCACAGTCATTCGATCACAGCCACCGGTCACAGGCACTCTGTCTCAGGCACTCAGTCACAGGCACTCAATTACAGGCACTCGATCACAGGCAGTCAATCACAGGCACTCAATCACAGGCGAAATCACAGGCATTCCATCAAAGGCACTCTATCACAGGCAGTCGGTCACAGGCACGCAATTACAGGCACTCGGTCACAGTCACTTGGTCAGAAGCACTCGACCACAGGCACTCAATCACAGGTGCTCGATCACAGGCACTCGGTCACAGGCACTTGATCACAGGCACTCGGTCACAGGTACTCAATCGCAGGCACTCTGTCACAGGTGCTTGGTTACAGTCACTCAGTCACCGACACTCATTCACAGGCACTCGGTCACAGGTACTGAATCACAGGCGCTCGATCACAGGCACAAAGTCACAGGCACTCGAACACAGGCACTCAATCACAGGCACTCGGTCACAGGCACTCTATCACAGGCACTCGATCGCAGGCACTCAATCACAGGAACCCAATCACAGACATTTGGTCACAGTCACTCGATCAAAGGCACTCCATCACAGGCACTCCGTCACAGGCACTCGATCACAGGCAATCCGTCAAAGGCACTCGATTACAGGCACTCCATCACAGGCACCTAATCACAGGCATTCAGTCACAGTCATTCGATCACAGGCACGCGGTCACAGGCACTCTGTCGCAGGCACTCGATCACAGGCACATGGTTACAGGCACTCATTCACAGGCACTCAGTCACTGGCATTCATTCACAGGCACTCAATCACAGGCACTCGATCACAGGCACTCCATCCCAGGCACTCTATCTCAGGCACCTAATCACAGGCAGTCAGTCACAGGCAGTCGGTCACAGGCACTCGATCAAAGGCAATCGATCACAGGTACTCCTTCACAGGCACTCGACCACAGGCAATCGATCACAGGCACTCAGTCACAGGCACTCAATCACAGGCACTCAGCCACAAGCACTCGGTCACAAACACTCAATCACAGGCACTCCATCCCAGGCACTCAATCTCAGGCACCTAATCGCAGGCAGTCAGTCACAGGGAGTCGGTCACAGGCACTCGATCACAGGCACTCATTCACAGGCACTCGTCCAAAGCACTCGATCACAGGCAATCCGTCACAGGCAATCCGTCACAGGCAATCGATCACAGGCACTCAGTCACAAGCACTAGATCACAGTTATTCAGTCACAGGCTCTCGTTCAAAGGCACTTGGTCACAGGCACTCAATCACAGGCTCACGATCACAGGCACTCGGTCACAGGTACGTGGTCACAGATACACAATCACACACACCTGATCACTGACACTTGGTCACAGGCACTTGATCACAGCCATGTGGTCACAGGCACTTGTTACAGGCACTCATTCACAGGCACTAGGTCACAGGTACTCGGTCACAGTCACTCAATTACAGGCACTCGATCACAGGCACTCAATCACAGGCACTCGATCACAGGCACCCAATCACAGGCACTCGGTCACAGTCACTCGATCACAGGCACTCAGTCACAGGCACTCATTCACAGGCACGCGATCACGGGCATTCTGTCACAGGCACTCAATCACAGGCACTCCATCCCAGGCACTCAATCTGAGGCACCTAATCACAGGCACACGGTCACAAACATTCGATCACCGGCACTCAATCTCAGGCACTTAATCTCAGGCAGTCAGTCACTGGCAGTTGGTCACAGGCACTCGATCAAAGGCACTCGATCACAGGTACTCCTTCACAGGCACTAGACCACAGGCACTCGATCACAGGTAATCCATCACAGGCAATCGATCACAGGCACTCGATCACAGGCACTCGGTCACAGGTACTCAGTCACAGGCACTCATTCACAGGCACTCAATCACAGGCACTGAATCACGGGCGCTCGATCACAGGCACTCGGTCACATGCACTCAGTCACAGGCACTTGATCACAGGCACTCGGTCATAGGTAGTCAATTGCAGGCACTCTGTAACAGGCACTCGATCACAGGCACTTGGTTACAGGCACTCAGTCACAGACACTCATTCACAGGCACTCAGTCACAGGTACTCAGTCAAAGGCACTCGATCACAAGCACTCCATCACAGGCACTCAATCACAGGCATCTAATCACAGGCACTTGGTCACAGTCATTCGATCACAGCCACGCGGTCATAGGCACTTGGTCACAGGCACTCAATTACAGGCACTTGATCACAGGCAGTCAATCACAGGCACTCAATCCCAAGTGAAATCACAGGCATTCCGTCACAGTCACTCGATCACAGTCACTCGATCACAGGCACTCAATCACAGGCACTCAATCACAGGCACTCAGTCACAGGCACTCAATCACAGGCATTCAATCACAGGAACCTAATCACACGCACTCAGTAACAGGCACCCAATCACAGGCACTCGATCAAAGGCACTCTATCACAGGCTCTCGGTCACAGTCACTCGATCACAAGCACTCGATCACAGGCACTCTGTCACAGGCACTCAATCTGAGGCACCTAATCACAGGCAGTCAGTCACAGGCAGTCGGTCACAGGCACTCGATCAAAGGCAATCGATCACAGGTACCCCTTCACAGGCACTCGACCACAGGCACTCGATCACAGTCAATCCGTCACAGGCAATCGATCACAGGCACTCGATCACAGGCACGTGGTCACAGGCACTCGATCACAGGCACTCAGCCACACGCACACAATCACACGCACTCAATCACAGGCACTCCATCCCAGGCACTCAATCTCAGGCACTTAATCACAGGCAGTCACAGGGAGTCGGTCACAGGCACTCGATCAAAGGCACTCCATCACAGGCACTCCTTCACAGGCACTCGACCAAAGGCACTCGATCACAGGCAATCCGTCACAGGCAATCAATCACAGGCACTCAATCACAGGCACTCGGTCACAGGTACTCGGTCGCAGGCACTCAGTCACAGGCACTTGATCACAGGCACTCGGTCACAGGTACTCAATCGCAGGCACTCTGTCACAGGTGCTTGGTTACAGGCACTCGGTCACCGACACTCATTCACAGGCACTCGGTCACAGGTACTGAATCACAGGCGCTCGATCACAGGCACACGGTCACAGGCACTCGAACACAGGCACTCAGTCACAGGCACTCGGTCACAGGTACTCAATCGCAGGCACTCTGTAACAGGTGCTTGGTTACAGGCACTCAGTCACAGGCACTCATTAACAGGCACTCGGTCACAGGTACTCAGTCAAAGGCACTCCATCACAGGCACGTAATCACAGGCATTCAGTCACAGTCATTCGATCACAGCCACCGGTCACAGGCACTCTGTCACAGGCACTCGGTCACAGGCACTCAATTACAGGCACTCGATCACAGGCAGTCAATCACAGGCACTCAATCACAGGCGAAATCACAGGCATTCCATCACAGTCTCTCGATCAAAGGCACTCTATCACAGGCAGTCGGTCACAGGCACGCAATTACAGGCACTCGGTCACAGTCACTTGGTCAGAAGCACTCGACCACAGGCACTCAATCACAGGTGCTCGATCACAGGCACTCGGTTACAGGCACTTGATCACAGGCACTCGGTCACAGGCACTCAATCACAGGTGCTCGATCACAGGCACTCGGTTACAGGCACTTGATCACAGGCACTCGGTCACAGGTACTCAATCGCAGGCACTCGGTCACAGGTGCTTGGTTACAGGCACTCAGTCACCGACACTCATTCACAGGCACTCGGTCACAGGTACTGAATCACAGGCGCTCGATCACAGGCACAAAGTCACAGGCACTCGAACACAGGCACTCAATCACAGGCACTCGGTCACAGGCACTCTATCACAGGCACTCGATCGCAGGCACTCAATCACAGGAACCCAATCACAGACATTTGGTCACAGTCACTCGATCAAAGGCACTCCATCACAGGCACTCCGTCACAGGCACTCGATCACAGGCAATCCGTCAGAGGCAATCGATCACAGGCACTCGGTCACAGGTACTCAGTCAAAGGCACTCGATTACAGGCACTCCATCACAGGCACCTAATCACAGGCATTCAGTCACAGTCATTCGATCACAGGCACGCGGTCACAGGCACTCTGTCGCAGGCACTCGATCACAGGCAGTCAATCACAGGCACTCAATCACAGGCGAAATCACAGGCATTCCATCACAGTCTCTCGATCAAAGGCACTCTATCACAGGCAGTCGGTCACAGGCACTCGGTCACAGGCACTCAATCACAGGCACTCGATCACAGACACTCAATCACAGGCACTCGGTCACAGGCACTCAATCACAGGCACTCAATCACAGGAACCCAATCACAGACACTTGGTCACAGTCACTCGATCAAAGGCACTCCATCACAGGCACTCCGTCACAGGCACTCGATCACAGGCACTCGGTCACAGGTACTCGGTCACAGGCACTCAATCACAGGCACTTGATCACAGGTACTTAATCACAGGTGCTCGATCACAGGCACGCGGTCACAGGCACTCAGTCTCAGGCACTTGATCTCAGGCACTCGGCCACAGGCACTCAATCACAGGCATTCTGTAACAGGCGCTTGGTTACAGGCACTCAGTCACAGACACTCATTCACAGGCACTCAGTCAAAAGCACTCGATTACAGGCACTCCATCACAGGCACCTAATCACAGGCATTCAGTCACAGTCATTCGATCACAGGCACCCGGTCACAGGCACTCAATTACAGGCACTCGAACACAGGCACTTGATCACAGCCATGTGGTCACAGGCACTTGTTACAGGCACTCATTCACAGGCACTAGGTCACAGGTACTCGGTCACAGTCACTCAATTACAGGCACTCGATCACAGGCACTCAATCACAGGCATTCTGTAACAGGCGCTTGGTTACAGGCACTCAGTCACAGACACTCATTCACAGGCTAACCCTAACCCTAACCCTAACCCTAACCCTAACCCTAACCCTAACCCTAACCCTAACCCTAACCCTAACCATCAAAGGCACTCCATCACAGGCACTCCGTCACAGGCACTCGATCACAGGCAATCCGTCAGAGGCACTTGGTCACAGGTACTCAGTCAAAGGCACTCGATTACAGGCACTCCATCACAGGCACCTAATCACAGGCATTCAGTCACAGTCATTCGATCACAGGCACGCGGTCACAGGCACTCTGTCACAGGCACCCGGTCACAGGCACTCAATTACAGGCACTCGATCACAGGCAGTCAATCACAGGCACTCAATCACAGGCAAAATCACAGGCACTCCATCACAGTCACTCGATCAAAGGCACTCTATCACAGGCACTCGGTCACATGCACTTGGTCACAGGCACTTGATCACAGGCAGTCAATCACAGGCACTCAATCACAGGCAAAATCACAGGCACTCCATCACAGTCACTCGGTCAAAGGCACTCCATCATAGGCACTCCGTCACAGGCACTCGATCACAGGCACTCAATCATAGGTGCTCGATCACTGGCACTCGATTACAGGCACTCGGTCACAGGCACTTGATCACAGGCACTCGGTCACAGGTACTCAATCGCAGGCACTCTGTAACAGGTGCTTGGTTACAGGCACTCAGTCACTGACACTTATTCACAGGCACTCAGTCACAGGTACTCAGTCAAAGGCACTCGATTACAGGCACTCCATCACAGGCACCTAATCACAGGCATTCAGTCACAGTCATTCGATCACAGGCACGCGGTCACAGGCATTCAATTACAGGCACTTGATCACAGGCAGTCAATCACAGGCACTCAATCACAGGCAAAATCACAGGCACTCCATCACAGTCACTCGATCAAAGGCACTCTATCACAGGCACTCGGTCACAGGCACTCAATCACAGGTACTCGGTCACAGGCACTCAATCAAAGGCACTCGATCAAAGGCAGTCAATCACAGGCACTCGGTCACAGGCACTCCGTCACAGGCTCTCGGTCACAGGCACTCAATTACAAGTACTCATTCATAGGCACTTGGTCACAGGCACTCAATTACAGGCACTCGTTCACAGGCCCTGGGTCACAGGCACTCGGTCACAGGCACTCAATCACAGGCACTCAGTCACATGCACTCGATCACAGGCACTTGACAACAGGCACTCGATCACAGGCACTCAGCCACAAGCACTCTGTCACAAACACTCAATCACAGCCACCCGGTCACAGGCACTCAATCACAGACACTCTATCACTGACACTTGGTTAGAGGCACTCGGTTACAGGCACTCAATCACAGGCACTCCATCACAGGCAGTCGATCACAGGCACTCAGCCACAGGCACTCAATTAGAGGCACTCGTTCACAGGCACTTGGTCACAGGCACTCCATTCCAGGCACTCAATCACAGGCACCTAATCACAGGCACTCAGTCACAGGCACTCGATCACAGGCACTCCTTCACAGGCACTCGATCACAGGCAATCCATCACAGGCAATCGATCACAGGCACTCGATCACAGGCATGCGGTCACAGGCACTCGATCACAGTCACTCAGCCACAAGCACTCGGTCATAAACACTCGATCACAGGCACTCAGTCACATGCACTCGATCACAGGCACTTGATCACAGGCATGCCGTCACAGGCACTCGCTCACAGGCACTCAGCCACAAGCACTCGGTCACAAACACTCGATCACAGGCACTCAGGCACTCCTTCACAGGCACTCGATCACAGGCAATGCGTCACAGGCAATCAATCACAGGCACTCGATCATAGGCACGTGGTCACAGGCACTCGATCACAGGCACTCAGCCACAAGCACTCGGTCACAAACACTCAATCACAGCCACCCGGTCACAGGCACTCAATCTCAGACACTCTATCACTGACACTTGGTTAGAGGCACTCGGTTACAGGCACTCAATCACAGGCACTCCATCACAGGCAGTCAATTACAGGCACTCAGCCACAGGCACTCAATTAGAGGCATTCGTTCACAGGCACTTGGTCACAGGCACTCCATTCCAGGCACTCAATCACAGGCACCTAATCACAGGCACTCAGTCACAGGCACTCGATCACAGGCACTCCTTCACAGGCACTCGATCACAGGCAATCCATCACAGGCAATCGATCACAGGCACTCGATCACAGGCACGCGGTCACAGGCACTGGATCACAGTCACTCAGCCACAAGCACTCGGTCATAAACACTCGATCACAGGCACTCAGTCACATGCACTCGATCACAGGCACTTGATCACAGGCATGCCGTCACAGGCACTCGCTCACAGGCACTCAGCCACAAGCACTCGGTCACAAACACTCGATCACAGGCACTCAGGCACTCCTTCACAGGCACTCGATCACAGGCAATGCGTCACAGGCAATCAATCACAGGCACTCGATCATAGGCACGCGGTCACAGGCACTCGATCACAGGCACTCAGCCACAAGCACTCGGTCACAAACACTCAATCACAGCCACCCGGTCACAGGCACTCAATCACAGACACTCTATCACTGACACTTGGTTAGAGGCACTCGGTTACAGGCACTCAATCACAGGCACTCCATCACAGGCAGTCGATCACAGGCACTCAGCCACAGGCACTCAATTAGAGGCACTCGTTCACAGGCACTTGGTCACAGGCACTCCATTCCAGGCACTCAATCACAGGCACCTAATCACAGGCACTCAGTCACAGGCACTCGATCACAGGCACTCCTTCACAGGCACTCGATCACAGACAATCCATCACAGGCAATCGATCACAGGCACTCGATCACAGGCACGCGGTCACAGGCACTCGATCACAGTCACTCAGCCACAAGCACTCGGTCATAAACACTCGATCACAGGCACTCAGTCACATGCACTCGATCACAGGCACTTGATCACAGGCATGCCGTCACAGGCACTCGCTCACAGGCACTCAGCCACAAGCACTCGGTCACAAACACTCGATCACAGGCACTCAGGCACTCCTTCACAGGCACTCGATCACAGGCAATGCGTCACAGGCAATCAATCACAGGCACTCAATCACAGGCACGCTGTCACAGGCACTCGTTCACAGGCACTCAGCCACAAACACTCAGTCGAAAACAATCGATCACCGGCATTCAGTCACAGGCACCCGATCACAGGCACCCGATCACAGGCACTCGATCACAGGCACGTGGTCACAGGCACTTGATCACAAGCACTCAGCCACATGCACTAGGTCACAAACACTCGATCACAGGTACTCCGTCACAGGCACTCAATCACAAACACTCGATCACTGATATTTGGTCAGAGGCACTCGATTACAGGGACTCAATCACAGGCACTCGTTCACTGACACTTGGTCAGAGGCACTCGGACACAGTCAGTCAATCACAGGCACTCCATCACAGGCACTCGGTCACAATCACTCAATCAAAGGCACTTGATCATAGGCACTCGACCACAGGCACTCGGTCACAGGGACTCAATCACAGGCACTCGGTCACGGGCACTCGATCACAGGCACTCAATCACAGGCGCTCGGTCACGGGCACTCGATCACAGGCACTCAATCACAGGCGCTTGGTCACAAACACTCAATCACAGCCACCCGGTCACAGGCACTCAATCACAGACACTCTATCACTGACACTTGGTCAGAGGCACTCAATCATAGGCACTCCATCACAGGTGCTCAGTCACAGGCACTCAATCAAAGGCACTCGATCACAGGCACTCAGTCACAGGCACTCTGTCACAGGCTCTCAGTCACAGGCACTCAATTAGAGGCACTCGTTCACAGGCACTTGGTCACAGGCACTTGATCACAGGCACTCCATCCCAGGCACTCAATCACAGGCACCTAATCACAGGCAGTTAAACACAGGCACTCAGTAATAGGCACTCGATCACAGGCACTCCTTCACAGGCACTCGATCACAGGCAATCGATCACAGTCACTCGATCACAGGCACGCGGTCACAGGCATTCGATCACAGGAACTCAGCCACAAGCACTCGGTCTTAAACACTCGATCACAGGCACTCGATCACAGGCACTCGGTCACAGGTACTCAATCACAGGCACTCAGTAACTGTCCCTTGATCACAGGCACTCAATCACAGGCACGTAATCACAGGCACATGGTCACAGTCACTCGATCATAGGCACGCGATTACAGGCACTCCATCACAGGCCCTCAATCACAGGCAGTCAGTCACAGGTACTCGGTCACAGGCACCTAAACACAGGCACTTGTTCACAAGCACTTGGACACAGGCACTCGGTCACACGGACTCGATCACAGGCACTTGGTTACAGGCACTCAGTCACAGACACTCATTCACAGGCACTCAGTCACAGGTACGCGGTCACAGGCACTCAATCACAGGCACTCCATCACAGGCACTCGGTCACAGTCACTCTGTCACAGGCACTCAATTACAGGCACTAGTTCACAGGCACTTGGTCACAGGCGCTTGGTCACAGGCACTTGATCACAGGCACTCAATCATAGGCACTCCATCACAGGCGCTCGGTCACATGCACTCAATCAAAGGCACTCGATCACAGGCACTCAGTCACAGGCACTCGATCACAGGCACTCGGTCACAGGTACTCAATCACAGGCACTCAGTAACAGTCCCTTGATCACAGGCACCTAATCACAGGCACTTGTTCACAAGCACTTGGACACAGGCGCTTGGTCACACGGACTCGATCACAGGCACTTGGTTACAGGCACTCAGTCACAGACACTCATTCACAGGCACTCAGTCACAGGTACCCGGTCACAGGCACTCAATCACAGGCACTCCATCATAGGCGCTTGGGCACAGGCACTCAATCAAAGGCACTCGATCACAGGCACTCGACCACAGGCAATCCGTCATAGGCAATCGATCACAGGCACTCGATCACAGGCATGCGGTCACAGGCACTCAGTCAGAGGCACTCATTCACAGGCACTTGGTCACAGGCATTCAGTCACAGGCACTTCTTCACAGGCTCTCGATCACAGGCACTTGACCTAGGGCAATCCATCACAGGCAATCGATCACAGGCACTCGATCAGAGGCACACGGTCACAGGCACTCGATCACAGGCACTCAGCCACAAGCACTCAGTCACAAAACTCGATCACAGGCACTCGATCACAGGCACTCGATCACTGGCACACGGTCACAGGCACACGACGACAGGCCCTCAGCCACAAGCACTTGGTCACAAACACTCAATCACAGGTACTCCGTCACAGGCACTCAATCACAGACACTCGATCACTGACACTTGGTCAGAGGCACTCGGTCACAGGCATTCAATCACAAGCACCTAATCACAGGGACTCGGTCACAGTCACTCGATCACAGGCATGCGGTCACAGGCACTCAATCACAGCCACTCCATACAAGGCGCTCGGTCACAGGCACTCAATCAAAGGCACTCGATCACAGGCACTCGACTACAGGCACTCAGTCACAGCCACTCCGTCACAGGCACTTAATCACAGACACTCAATCATAGGTACTTAATCTCAGGCACTCAGTAACAGGCACTCAATCACAGGCACTTGGCTACAGGCACTCAGTCACAGACACTCATTCACAGGCACTCGATCAAAGGCACTCAATCACAGGCACTCCTTCACAGGCACTCCCTCACAGGCACTCGATCACAGGCAGTCTGTCACAGGCACTCCATCACAGGCATTCGGTCACAGTCACTCAATCAAAGGCACTCTATCACAGGCGCTTGGTCACAGGCACTCAATCAAAGGCACTTGATCACAGGCACTCAATCATAGGCACTCCATCACAGGCGCTCGGTCACAGGCACTCAATCAAAGGCACTCGATCACAGGCAGTTGATCACAGGCACTCGGTCACAGGCACTTAGTCACAGGCACTCGATCACAGGCAATCGGTCACAGGTACTCAATCACAGGCACTCAGTAACAGTCCCTTGATCACAGGCACTCAATCACAGGCACTCGGTCACAGTCACTCGATCATAGGCACGCGGTCACAGGCACCTAATTACAGGCACTCATTCACAAGCACTTGGACACAGGCGCTCGGTCACACGGACTCGATCACAGGCACTTGGTTACAGGCACTCAGTCACACACACTCATTCACAGGCACTCAGTCACAGGTACCCGGTCGCAGGCACTCAATCACAGGCACTCCATCATAGGCGCTTGGGCACAGGCACTCAATCAAAGGCACTCGATCACAGGCACTCGACCACAGGCAATCCGTCACAGGCAATCGATCACAGGCACTCGATCACAGGCACGCGGTCACAGGCACTCATTCACAGGCACTCATTCACAGGCATTCAGTCACAGGCACTCAATCACGGCCACTGCATAAAAGGCACTCGGTCACAGGCACTCAATCAAAGGCACTCGATCACAGGCACTTGACTACAGGCACTCGGTCACAGCCACTCCATCACAGGCACTTAATCACAGACACTCAATCACAGGTACTCAATCGCAAGCACTCAGTAACAGGCACTCGATCACAGGCACTTGGCTACAGGCACTCAGCCACAGACACTCATTCACATGGACTCGGTCACAGGTACTCGGTTACAGGCACTCAATCACAGTCACTCCATCACAGGCACTCAATCACAGGCACCTAATCACAGGCACCCAGTCACAGTCACTTGATCACAGCCATGCGGTCACAGGCACTCCATCACAGGCACTCGATCAAAGGCACTCATTCACA
The DNA here is from genome assembly GCF_047496795.1 of Chiloscyllium punctatum. Taxonomy (NCBI): domain Eukaryota; kingdom Metazoa; phylum Chordata; class Chondrichthyes; order Orectolobiformes; family Hemiscylliidae; genus Chiloscyllium; species Chiloscyllium punctatum. The sequence goes on from NC_092775.1 coordinate 4,667,540, forward strand.
AGCACTCGATCACAGGCACTCAATCACAGGAACCCAATCACGGACACTCGGTCACAGTCCCTTGATAAAAGGCACTCGATCACAGGCACTCATTCACGGGCACTTGGTCACAGGCACTCGATCACATGCATTCAATCACAGGCGCTCAATCATAGGCACTCGATCACAGGCACTCGGTCACAGTCATTCGATCAAAGGCACTCCGTCACCGGCACTCGATCACAGGCACTTGGTTACAGGCACTCAATCACAGGCACCTAATAACAGGCACTCGGTCACAGTCACTTGATCACACCCACGCAGTCACAGGCACTCGGTCACAAACACTCGATCACAGGCACTCAATCACAGGCACTCCATCACAGGCAATTGGTCACAGGCACTTGGTCACAGGCACTCAATCACAGGCGCTCGATCACAGACACTCGTTCACAGGCACTCAGTAACAGGCACTCGATCACAGGCACGTGGCTACAGGCACTCAGTCACAGACACTCATTCACATGGACACGGTCACAGGTACTCGGTTACAGGCACTCAATCACAGTCACTCCATCACAGGCACTCAGTCACAGACACCTAATCACAGGCACTCAGTCACAGTCAATTGATCACAGCCATGCGGTCACAGGCACTCCATCACAGGCAATTGATCACAGGCACTCAGCCACAAGCACTCGTTCACAAACACTCGATCACCGGCACTCAGTCACAGGCACTCGATCACAGGCACTCAGCCACACGCACTCGGTCACAAACACTCGACCACAGGCACTCCATCACAGGCACTCCATCACAGGCAATCGTTCACAGGCACTCCATCACAGGCAATCGTTCACAGGCACTCGGTCACAGGCACTCTATCACAGGCACTCAATCACAGGCACTGGGCCACAGGCACTCAATCACAGGCACTCGGTCACAGGCACTTGGTCACTGGCACTCAATCACAGGCAATCGGCCAGAGGCACTCGATCACATGCACTTGGACACAGGCACTCAATCACAGGCAGTCGGTCACAGGCACTCGGTCACAGGCACTCTATCACAGGCACTCAATCACAGGCACTCGGTCACAGTCACTCGGTCACAGGTACTCGGTCACAGGCACTCATTCACAGGCCGTCCATCACAGGCGCTCGGTCACAGACACTCAATCTCAGGCACTCGGTCAGAGGCACTCAATCACAGTCACTCGGACACAGGCACTCGGTCACAGGCACTCGATCACAGGCACATGGTCACATGCACTCGAACACAGGCACTCGGTCACAGGCACTCGGTCACAGGTACTCGGTCACAGGCGCTCAATCATAGGCACTCGATCACAGGCACTCAATCACAGGCACTCGGTCACAGCCACTCAATCAAAGGCACTCTGCCACAGGCACTCATTCACAGGCACTCCGTCACAGGCAGTCAATCACAGGCACTCAATCACAGGAACCCAATCACAGGCACTCGGACACAGTCACTCGATCACAGCCATGCGGTCACAGACACTCCATCACAGGCACTCATTCACAGGCACTCCGTCACAGGCAGTCAATCACAGGCATTCAGTAACAGGCACTCGATCACAGGCACTTGGTTACACGCAATCAGTCACAGACACTCGTTCACAGGCACTCAGTCACATGTACTCAGTCACAGGCACCTAATCACAGGCACTCGGTCACAGTCACTTGATCACAGCCATGCAGTCACAGGCACTCCGTCACAGGCAATTGATCACAGGCACTCAGCCACAAGCACTCATTCGCAAACACTCGATCACCGGCACTCAGTCACAGGCACTCGATCACAGGCACTCAGCCACAAGCACTCGGTCACAAACACTCGATCACAGGCATTCCATCACAGGCAATCGATCACAGGCACTCGGTCACAGGCAATCGTTCACAGGCACATGGTAACAGGCACTCAATCACAGGCGCTCGATCACAGGCAATCGATCACAGGCACTCGGTCACAGGCAATCGTTCACAGGCACATGGTAACAGGCACTCAATCACAGGCGCTCGATCACAGGCACTCGATCACAGGCTCCCAGTCACAGGCACTCAATCACAGGCACTCGATCACAGGCACTCGATCACAGGCACACAATCACAGGCACTCCATCACATGCACTCAATCACAGGCACTCGACCACAGGCACTCAGTCACAGGCACTTGGCTACAGGCACTCAGTCACAGACACTCATTCACATGGACTCGGTCACAGGTACTCGGTTACAGGCACTCAATCACAGTCACTCCATCACAAGCACTCAATCACAGGCACCTAATCACAGGCACTCGGTCACAGTCACTCGATTACAGCCACGTGGTCACAGGCACTCGATCACAGGCACTCGATCACAGGCACTTGGTCACAGGAACTCGGTCACAGGCTCCCAATCACAGCTACTCGGACACAGGCACTCAATCACAGGCACTCAATCATAGGCACTCGATCACAGGCACTCTGTCACAGGCACCCAATCACAGGTACTCAGTCCCAGGAACCCAGTCTTGGCACTCAATCTCAGGCACTCATTCACAGGCACTCAATCACAGGCACTGGGTCACAGGCACTCAATCACAGGTGCTCGGTCACAGGCACTTGGTCACAGGCACCCAATCACAGGTACTCGGTCACAGGCACTAGATCACTGGCACTCAATCACAGGCACTCGGCCAGAGGCACTCGATCGCATGCACTTGGACACAGGCACTCAATCACAGACAGTCGGTCACAGGCACTTGGTCACAGGTACTCAATCACAGGCGCTCGATCACAGGCACTCGATCACAGGCACTCGGTTACAGGCACTCAGTCACAGACACTTGTTCACAGGCACTCAGTCACAGGCACTCAATCACAGGCAATCGTTCACAGGCACATGGTCACAGGCACTCAATCACAGGCGCACGATCACAGGCACTTGGTTACAGGCACTCAATCACAGGCACTCCATCACAGGCACTCGATCACAGGCACTCAATCAAAGGCACTCGATCACAGGCACTCGACCACAGGCACTCTGTCACACGCACTCAATCACAGGCACTCAATCGCAGGCACTCAGTTACAGGCGCTTGGCTACAGGCACTCAGTCACAGACTCTCATTCACATGGACTCGGTCACAGGTACTCGGTTACAGGCACTCAATCACAGTCACTCCATCACAAGCACTCAATCACAGGCACCTAATCACAGGCACTCGATCACAGCCACGTGATCACAGGCACTCGATCACAGGCACTTGGTCACAGGCACTCAATCACAGGCACTTGGTTACATGCACTCAGTCACAGACACTCGTTCACTGGCACTCAGTCACAGGTACTCGGTCACAGGCACTCAATCACAGGCACTCCATCACAGGCGCTCGGTCACAGGCACTCAATCAAAGGCACTCGATCACAGGCACTCGACCACAGGCACTCCGTCACATGCACTCAGTCACAGGCACTCAATCGCAGGCACTTGGCTACAGGCACTCAGTCACAGACACTCATTCACATGGACTCGGTCACAGGTACTCGGTTACAGGCACTCAATCACAGTCACTCCATCACAAAGCACTCAATCACAGGCACCTAATCACAGGCATTCAGTCACAGTCAATCGATCACAGCCACGTGGTCACAGGCACTCGATCACAGGCACTCGATCACAGGCACTCGATCACAGGCATTTGATCACAGGCACTTGGTCACAGGAACTCGGTCACAGGCTCCTAATCACATATACTCGGACACAGGCACAAAATCACAGGCACTCAATCATAGGCACTCGATCACAGGCACTCGATCACAGGCACTCGATCACAGGCACTCAATCACAGGCACTTGAACACAGGAACTTGGTCACAGGTACTCTGTCACAGGCACCCAATCACAGGTACTCAGTCCCAGGCACTCAGTCACAGGAACCCAGTCACAAGCACTCAATCACAGGCACTCGGCCACAGTCACCCAGTCACAGACACTCAATCTCGGGCACTCGGTCAGAAGCACTCGATCACATGCACTCTGACACAGGCAATCAATCACAGGCAGTCGATCACAGGCCCTCGGTCACAAGGCACTTGGTCACAGGCACTCGTTCACAGGCACTCAATCACAGGCACTCGGTCACAGGAACCCAGTCTTGGCACTCAATCTCAGGCACACATTCACAGGCACTCAATCACAGGCACTGGGCCACAGGCACTCAATCACAGGCACTCGGTCACAGGCACTTGGTCACTGGCACTCAATCACAGGCAATCGGCCAGAGGCACTCGATCACATGCACTTGGACACAGGCACTCAATCACAGGCAGTCGGTCACAGGCACTCGGTCACAGGCACTCTATCACAGGCACTCAATCACAGGCACTCGGTCACAGTCACTCGGTCACAGGTACTCGGTCACAGGCACTCATTCACAGGCCGTCCATCACAGGCGCTCGGTCACAGACACTCAATCTCAGGCACTCGGTCAGAGGCACTCAATCACAGTCACTCGGACACAGGCACTCGGTCACAGGCACTCGATCACAGGCACATGGTCACATGCACTCGAACACAGGCACTCGGTCACAGGCACTCGGTCACAGGTACTCGGTCACAGGCGCTCAATCATAGGCACTCGATCACAGGCACTCAATCACAGGCACTCGGTCACAGCCACTCAATCAAAGGCACTCTGCCACAGGCACTCATTCACAGGCACTCCGTCACAGGCAGTCAATCACAGGCACTCAATCACAGGAACCCAATCACAGGCACTCGGACACAGTCACTCGATCACAGCCATGCGGTCACAGACACTCCATCACAGGCACTCATTCACAGGCACTCCGTCACAGGCAGTCAATCACAGGCATTCAGTAACAGGCACTCGATCACAGGCACTTGGTTACACGCAATCAGTCACAGACACTCGTTCACAGGCACTCAGTCACATGTACTCAGTCACAGGCACCTAATCACAGGCACTCGGTCACAGTCACTTGATCACAGCCATGCAGTCACAGGCACTCCGTCACAGGCAATTGATCACAGGCACTCAGCCACAAGCACTCATTCGCAAACACTCGATCACCGGCACTCAGTCACAGGCACTCGATCACAGGCACTCAGCCACAAGCACTCGGTCACAAACACTCGATCACAGGCATTCCATCACAGGCAATCGATCACAGGCACTCGGTCACAGGCAATCGTTCACAGGCACATGGTAACAGGCACTCAATCACAGGCGCTCGATCACAGGCAATCGATCACAGGCACTCGGTCACAGGCAATCGTTCACAGGCACATGGTAACAGGCACTCAATCACAGGCGCTCGATCACAGGCACTCGATCACAGGCTCCCAGTCACAGGCACTCAATCACAGGCACTCGATCACAGGCACTCGATCACAGGCACACAATCACAGGCACTCCATCACATGCACTCAATCACAGGCACTCGACCACAGGCACTCAGTCACAGGCACTTGGCTACAGGCACTCAGTCACAGACACTCATTCACATGGACTCGGTCACAGGTACTCGGTTACAGGCACTCAATCACAGTCACTCCATCACAAGCACTCAATCACAGGCACCTAATCACAGGCACTCGGTCACAGTCACTCGATTACAGCCACGTGGTCACAGGCACTCGATCACAGGCACTCGATCACAGGCACTTGGTCACAGGAACTCGGTCACAGGCTCCCAATCACAGCTACTCGGACACAGGCACTCAATCACAGGCACTCAATCATAGGCACTCGATCACAGGCACTCTGTCACAGGCACCCAATCACAGGTACTCAGTCCCAGGAACCCAGTCTTGGCACTCAATCTCAGGCACTCATTCACAGGCACTCAATCACAGGCACTGGGTCACAGGCACTCAATCACAGGTGCTCGGTCACAGGCACTTGGTCACAGGCACCCAATCACAGGTACTCGGTCACAGGCACTAGATCACTGGCACTCAATCACAGGCACTCGGCCAGAGGCACTCGATCGCATGCACTTGGACACAGGCACTCAATCACAGACAGTCGGTCACAGGCACTTGGTCACAGGTACTCAATCACAGGCGCTCGATCACAGGCACTCGATCACAGGCACTCGGTTACAGGCACTCAGTCACAGACACTTGTTCACAGGCACTCAGTCACAGGCACTCAATCACAGGCAATCGTTCACAGGCACATGGTCACAGGCACTCAATCACAGGCGCACGATCACAGGCACTTGGTTACAGGCACTCAATCACAGGCACTCCATCACAGGCACTCGATCACAGGCACTCAATCAAAGGCACTCGATCACAGGCACTCGACCACAGGCACTCTGTCACACGCACTCAATCACAGGCACTCAATCGCAGGCACTCAGTTACAGGCGCTTGGCTACAGGCACTCAGTCACAGACTCTCATTCACATGGACTCGGTCACAGGTACTCGGTTACAGGCACTCAATCACAGTCACTCCATCACAAGCACTCAATCACAGGCACCTAATCACAGGCACTCGATCACAGCCACGTGATCACAGGCACTCGATCACAGGCACTTGGTCACAGGCACTCAATCACAGGCACTTGGTTACATGCACTCAGTCACAGACACTCGTTCACTGGCACTCAGTCACAGGTACTCGGTCACAGGCACTCAATCACAGGCACTCCATCACAGGCGCTCGGTCACAGGCACTCAATCAAAGGCACTCGATCACAGGCACTCGACCACAGGCACTCCGTCACATGCACTCAGTCACAGGCACTCAATCGCAGGCACTTGGCTACAGGCACTCAGTCACAGACACTCATTCACATGGACTCGGTCACAGGTACTCGGTTACAGGCACTCAATCACAGTCACTCCATCACAAAGCACTCAATCACAGGCACCTAATCACAGGCATTCAGTCACAGTCAATCGATCACAGCCACGTGGTCACAGGCACTCGATCACAGGCACTCGATCACAGGCACTCGATCACAGGCATTTGATCACAGGCACTTGGTCACAGGAACTCGGTCACAGGCTCCTAATCACATATACTCGGACACAGGCACAAAATCACAGGCACTCAATCATAGGCACTCGATCACAGGCACTCGATCACAGGCACTCGATCACAGGCACTCAATCACAGGCACTTGAACACAGGAACTTGGTCACAGGTACTCTGTCACAGGCACCCAATCACAGGTACTCAGTCCCAGGCACTCAGTCACAGGAACCCAGTCACAAGCACTCAATCACAGGCACTCGGCCACAGTCACCCAGTCACAGACACTCAATCTCGGGCACTCGGTCAGAAGCACTCGATCACATGCACTCTGACACAGGCAATCAATCACAGGCAGTCGATCACAGGCCCTCGGTCACAAGGCACTTGGTCACAGGCACTCGTTCACAGGCACTCAATCACAGGCACTCGGTCACAGGAACCCAGTCTTGGCACTCAATCTCAGGCACACATTCACAGGCACTCAATCACAGGCACTGGGCCACAGGCACTCAATCACAGGCACTCGGTCACAGGCACTTGGTCACTGGCACTCAATCACAGGCAATCGGCCAGAGGCACTCGATCACATGCACTTGGACACAGGCACTCAATCACAGGCAGTCGGTCACAGGCACTCGGTCACAGGCACTCTATCACAGGCACTCAATCACAGGCACTCGGTCACAGTCACTCGGTCACAGGTACTCGGTCACAGGCACTCATTCACAGGCCGTCCATCACAGGCGCTCGGTCACAGACACTCAATCTCAGGCACTCGGTCAGAGGCACTCAATCACAGTCACTCGGACACAGGCACTCGGTCACAGGCACTCGATCACAGGCACATGGTCACATGCACTCGAACACAGGCACTCGGTCACAGGCACTCGGTCACAGGTACTCGGTCACAGGCGCTCAATCATAGGCACTCGATCACAGGCACTCAATCACAGGCACTCGGTCACAGCCACTCAATCAAAGGCACTCTGCCACAGGCACTCATTCACAGGCACTCCGTCACAGGCAGTCAATCACAGGCACTCAATCACAGGAACCCAATCACAGGCACTCGGACACAGTCACTCGATCACAGCCATGCGGTCACAGACACTCCATCACAGGCACTCATTCACAGGCACTCCGTCACAGGCAGTCAATCACAGGCATTCAGTAACAGGCACTCGATCACAGGCACTTGGTTACACGCAATCAGTCACAGACACTCGTTCACAGGCACTCAGTCACATGTACTCAGTCACAGGCACCTAATCACAGGCACTCGGTCACAGTCACTTGATCACAGCCATGCAGTCACAGGCACTCCGTCACAGGCAATTGATCACAGGCACTCAGCCACAAGCACTCATTCGCAAACACTCGATCACCGGCACTCAGTCACAGGCACTCGATCACAGGCACTCAGCCACAAGCACTCGGTCACAAACACTCGATCACAGGCATTCCATCACAGGCAATCGATCACAGGCACTCGGTCACAGGCAATCGTTCACAGGCACATGGTAACAGGCACTCAATCACAGGCGCTCGATCACAGGCAATCGATCACAGGCACTCGGTCACAGGCAATCATTCACAGGCACATGGTAACAGGCACTCAATCACAGGCGCTCGATCACAGGCACTCGATCACAGGCACTTGGTTACATGCACTCAGTCACAGACACTCGTTCACAGGCACTCAGTCACAGGTACTCGGTCACAGGCACTCAATCACAGGCACTCCATCACAGGCGCTCAGTCACAGGCACTCAATCAAAGGCACTCCATCACATGCACTCAATCACAGGCACTCAATCAAAGGCACTCCATCACATGCACTCAATCACAGGCACTCGACCACAGGCACTCAGTCACAGGCACTCCATCACATGCACTCAATCACAGGCACTCAGTAACAGGCACTCGATCACAGGCACTTTGCTACAGGCACTCAGTCACAGACGCTCATTCACATGGACTCGGTCACAGGTACTCGGTTACAGGCACTCAATCACAGTCACTCCATCACAAGCACTCAATCACAGGCACCTAATCATAGGCACTCGGTCACATTCACTCGATCACAGCCACGTGGTCACAGGCACTCGATCACAGGCACTCAATCACAGGCACTCGATCACAGGCACTTGGTCACAGGGACTCGGTCACAGGCTCCCAATCACAGCTACTCGGACACAGGCACTCAATCACAGGCACTCAATCATAGGCACTCGATCACAGGCACTCGATCACAGGCACTCGATCACAGGCACCCAATTACAGGCACTTGAACACAGGAACTTGGTCACAGGCACTCTGTCACAGGCACCCAATCACAGGTACTCAGTCCCAGGCACTCAGTCACAGGAACCCAGTCACTGGCACTCAATCACAGGCACTCGGCCACAGTCACCCAGTCACAGACACTCAATCTCGGGCACTCGGTCAGAAGCACTCGATCACATGCACTCGGACACAGGCAATCAATCACAGGCAGTCGATCACAGGCCCTCGGTCACAGGCACTTGGTCACAGGCACTCGTTCACAGGCACTCAATCACAGGCACTCGGTCACAGGAACCCAGTCTTGGCACTCAATCTCAGGCACTCATTCACAGGCACTCAATCACAGGCACTGGGTCACAGGCACTCAATCACAGGCACTCGGTAACAGGCACTTGGTCACAGGCACCCAATCACAGGTACTCGGTCACAGGCACTTGATCACTGGCACTCAATCACAGGCACTCGGCCAGAGGCACTAGATCACATGCACTTGGACACAGGCACTCAATCACAGGCAGTCGGTCACAGGCACTCGATCACAGGCACTCAATCACAGGCACTCGGTCACAGGCACTTGGTCACAGGCACCCAATCACAGGTACTCGGTCACAGGCACTTGATCACTGGCACTCAATCACAGGCACTCGGCCAGAGGCACTCGATCACATGCACTTGGACACAGGCACTCAATCACAGGCAGTCGGTCACAGGCACTCGGTCAGAGGCACTCGATCACAGCCACTCGATCACAGGCACTTGGTCACATGCACTCGGTCACAGGTACTCAATCACAGGCGCTCGATCACAGGCACTCGATCACAGGCACTCGGTTACAGGCACTCAGTCACAGACACTTGTTCACAGGCACTCAGTCACAGGCACTCAATCACAGGCAATCGTTCACAGGCACTCAATCACAGGCACTTGGTTACAGGCACTCAATCACAGGCACTCCATCACAGGCGCTCGGTTACAGGCACTCAATCAAAGGCACTCGATCACAGGCACTCGACCACAGGCACTCTGTCACACGCACTCAATCACAGGCACTCAATCGCAGGCACTCATTTACAGGCTCTTGGCTACAGGCACTCAGTCACAGACTCTCATTCACATGGACTCGGTCACAGGTACTCGGTTACAGGCACTCAATCACAGTCACTCCATCACAAGCACTCAATCACAGGCACATAATCACAGGCACTCGGTCACAGCCACGTGATCACAGGCACTCGATCACAGGCACTCGATCACAGGCACTCAATCACAGGCACTTGGTCACAGGCACTCAATCACAGGCACTTGGTTACATGCACTCAGTCACAGACACTCATTCCCTGGCACTCAGTCACAGGTACTTGGTCACAGGCACTCAATCAAAGGCACTCGATCACAGGCACTCGACCACAGGCACTCCGTCACATGCACTCAGTCACAGGCACTCAATCGCAGGCACTTGGCAACAGGCACTCAGCCACAAGCACTCATTCACATGGACTCGGTCACAGGTACTCGGTTACTGGCACTCAATCACAGTCACTCCATCACAAGCACTCAATCACAGGCACCTAATCACAGGCACTCGGTCACAGTCACTCGATCATAGCCACGTGGTCACAGGCACTCGATCACAGGCACTTGATCACAGGCACTCAATCACAGGCACTCGATCACAGGCACTTGGTCACAGGAACTCGGTCACAGGCTCCTAATCACAGCTACTCAGACACAGGCACTCAATCACAGGCACTCAATCATAGGCACTCGATCACAGGCACTCGATCACAGGCACTCGATCACAGGCACTCAATTACAGGCACTTGAACACAGGAACTTGGTCACAGGCACTCTGTCACAGGCACCCAATCACAGGTACTCAGTCCCAGGCACTCAGTCACAGGAACCCAGTCACTGGCACTCAATCACAGGCACTCGGCCACAGTCACCCAGTCACAGACACTCAATCTCGGGCACTCGGTCAGAAGCACTCGATCACATGCACTCGGACACAGGCACTCAATCACAGGCAGTCGATCACAGGCCCTCGGTCACAGGCACTTGGTCAAATGCACTCGATCACAGGCACTCAATCACAGGCACTCGGTCACAGGAACCCAGTCTTGGCACTCAATCTCAGGCACTCATTCACAGGCACTCAATCACAGGCACTGGGTCACAGGCACTCAATCACAGGCACTCGGTCACAGGCACTTGGTCACAGGCACCCAATCACAGGTACTCGGTCACAGGCACTTGATCACTGGCACTCAATCACAGGCACTCGGCCAGAGGCACTCGATCACATGCACTTGGACACAGGCACTCAATCACAGGCAGTCGGTCACAGGCACTCGGTCACAGGCACTCGATCACAGGCACTTGGTCACATGCACTCGAACACAGGCACTCGGTCACAGGCACTCGGTCACAGGTACTCGGTCAAAGGCACTCAATCACAGGCACTCCATCACAGGCGCTCGGTCACAGACACTCAATCTCAGGCACTCGGTCAGAGGCACTCGATCACATGCACTCGGACACAGGCACTCGGTCACAGGCACTCGATCACAGGCACTTTGTCACATGCACTCGAACACAGGCACTCGGTCACAGGTACTCGGTCGCAGGCGCTCGATCATAGGCACTCGATCACAGGCACTCAATCACAGGCACTCGGTCACAGTCACTCAATCAAAGGCACTCCGTCGCAGGCACTCATTCACAGGCACTCCGTCACAGGCAGTCAATCACAGGCACTCAATCACAGGCCATCGATCACAGGCACTCGGTCACAGGTACTCAATCATAGGCACTCAGTAACAGGTACTCGATCACAGGCACTTGGTTACACGCAATCAGTCAGACACACTCGTTCACAGGCACTCAGTCACATGTACTCAGTCACAGGCACCTAATCACAGGCACTTGGTCACAGTCACTTGATCGCAGCCATGCAGTCACAGGCACTCCGTCACAGGCATTTGATCACAGGCACTCAGCCACAAGCACTCGGTCACAAACACTCGATCACAGGTACTCGCTCACAGGCATTCCATCACAGGCAATCGATCACAGGCACTCGGTCACAGGCAATCGTTCACAGGCACATGGTCACAGGCACTCAATCACAGGCGCTCGATCACAGGCACTCGATCACAGGCACTCGATCACAGGCACTCAGTCACAGGTACTCAGTCACAGGCACTCAATCACAGGCACATCATCACAGGCGCTCGGTCACAGGCACTCAATCAAAGGCACTCGATCACAGGCACTCGACCTCAGGCACTCAGTCACAGGCACTCCATCACATGCACTCAATCACAGGCACTCAATCGCAGGCACTCAGTAACAGGCACTCGATCACAGGCACTTGGCTGCAGGCACTCAGTCACAGACACTCATTCACATGGACTCAGTCACAGGTACTCAGTTACAGGCGCTCAATCACAGGCACCTAATCACAGGCACTCGGTCACAGTCACTCGATCACAGCCACGCGATCACAGGCACTCGATCACAGGCACTTGGTCACTGGAACTCGGTCACAGGCTCCCAATCACAGGTACTCGGACACAGGCACTCAATCACAGGCACTCAATCACAGGCACTCGATCACAGGCACTCAATTACAGGCACTCAATTACAGGCACTTGAACACAGGAACTCGGTCACAGGCACTCAGTCACAGGCACCCAATCACAGGTACTCAGTCCCAGGCACTCAGTCACAGGAACCCAGTCACTGGCACTCAATCACAGGCACTCGGCCACAGTCATTCTGTCACAGACACTCAATCTCAGGCACTCGGTAAGAAGCACTCGATCACATGCACTCGGACACAGGCACTCAATCACAGGCACTCGGTCACAGGCACTTAATCACAGGCACTCGGTCACAGGCACTCGGTCACAGGCATTCGATCACAGGCACTCAATCACAGGCACTCAGTCACAGGCACTAAGTCCCAGGCACTCAGTCACAGGAACCCAGTCTTGGCACTCAATCTCAGGCACTCATTCACAGGCAATCAATCACAGGCACTGGGTCACAGGCACTTGATCACTGGCACTCGCCCACAGTCAGCCAGTCACAGACACTCAATCTCATGCACTCGGTCAGAGGCACTCGATCACATGCACTCGGACACAGGCACTCAATCACAGGCAGTCGGTCACAGGCACTCGGTCACAGGCACTCGATCACAGGCACTTGGTCACATGCACTCGAACACAGGCACTCGGTCACAGGCACTCGGTCACAGGCACTCGATCACAGGCAGTCGGTCACAGGCACTCGGTCACAGGCACTCGATCACAGGCACTTGGTCACATGCACTCGAACACAGGCACTCGGTCACAGGCACTCGGTCACAGGCACTCGATCACAGGCACTTGGTCACAGGCACTCGATCACAGGCACTTGGTCACAGGCACTCACACAATCACAGGCACTCCATCACAGGCACTCGATTACAGGCACTCAATCACAGGCACTCAGTCACAGGCACTCAATCACAGGCACTCAATCAAAGGCAGTCAGTCACATGCACTCGATCTCAGGCACTTGATCACAGGCACTCAGTCCCAGGCACTCAGTCACAGGAACTCAGTCACTGGCACTCAATCACAGGCACTTGATCACAGGCAGTCTGTCACATGCACTCAATCACCGGCACTTAGTCACAGGCACTCGATCACAGGAGCTCTGCCACAGGCACTCGGACGCAGGCACTCAATCACAGGCACTCGATCACAGGCACACAATCACAGGCACTCAGTCACAGGCACTCGGTCACATACACTCGATCACAGGCACTTGGTCACAGGCACGCGGTCACAACCACTCGATCAAAGGCACTCAGTCACAAGCACTCAGTCACAAGCACTCAGGACACAGGCACTCGATCACAGGCACTGGGTCACAGGCACTGGATCACAGGCACTCAGTAACAGGCACTCAATCACAGGCACTCCATCACAGGCACTCGATCACAGGCTCCCAGTCACAGGCACTCAATCACAGGCACTCGATCACAGGCACTCGATCACAGGCACACAATCACAGGCACTCAGTCACAGACACTCAGTCACAGACACTCGATCACAGGCACTTGGTCACAGGCACGCGGTCACAGGCATTCAATCACAGGCACTCAGTCAAATGCACTTGGTCACAAGCACACGAACACAGGCACTCGATCACAGGCACTCAATCACAGGCACTCTGTCACAGGCACTCAGTCACAGGCTCTGGATCACAGGCACTCGGTCACAGACATTCAATCACAGGCACTCGGTCACAGGCACTTGGTTACAGGCACTCAGTCACAGACACTCATTCACATGGACTCAGTCACAGGTACTCGGTTACAGGCGCTCAATCACAGGCACCTAATCACAGGCACTCAGTCACAGTCACTCGATCACAGCCACTCGATCACAGGCACTTGGTCACTGGAACTCAGTCACAGGCTCCCAATCACAGGTACTCGGACACAGGCACTCAATCACAGGCACTCAATCACAGGCACTCGATCACAGGCACTCGATTACAGGCACTTGAACACAGGAACTCGGTCACAGGCACTCAGTCACAGGCACCCAATCACAGGTACTCAGTCCCAGGCACTCAGTCACAGGAACCCAGTCACTGGCACTCAATCACAGGCACTCGGCCACAGTCACTCTGTCACAGACACTCAATCTCAGGCACTCGGTAAGAAGCACTCGATCACATGCATTCGGACACAGGCACTCAATCACAGGCAGTCGATCACAGGCCCTCGGTCACAGGCACTCGGTCACAGGCACTCGATCACAGGCACTCAATCACAGGCACTCGATCACAGGCACTCGATTACAGGCACTCAATTACAGGCACTTGAACACAGGAACTCGGTCACAGGCACTCAGTCACAGGCACCCAATCACAGGTACTCAGTCCCAGGCACTCAGTCACAGGAACCCAGTCACTGGCACTCAATCACAGGCACTCGGCCACAGTCACTCTGTCACAGACACTCAATCTCAGGCACTCGGTAAGAAGCACTCGATCACATGCATTCGGACACAGGCACTTAATCACAGGCACTCGGTCACAGGCACTTAATCACAGGCACTCGGTCGCAGGCACTCGGTCACAGGCACTCGATCACAGGCACTCAATCACAGGCACTCAGTCACAGGCACTAAGTCCCAGGCACTCAGTCACAGGAACCCAGTCTTGGCACTCAATCTCAGGCACTCATTCACAGGCAATCAATCACAGGCACTGGGTCACAGGCACATGATCACTGGCACTCGCCCACAGTCACCCAGTCACAGACACTCAATCTCATGCACTCGGTCAGAGGCACTCGATCACATGCACTCGGACACAGGCACTCAATCACAGGCAGTCGGTCACAGGCACTCGGTCACAGGCACTCGATCACAGGCACTTGGTCACATGCACTCGAACATAGGCACTCGGTCACAGGCACTCGGTCACAGGCACTCGATCACAGGCACTTGGTCACAGGCACTCGATCACAGGCACTTGGTCACAGGCACTCACACAATCACAGGCACTCCATCACAGGCACTCGATTACAGGCACTCAATCACAGGCACTCAGTCACAGGCACTCAATCACAGGCACTCAATCAAAGGCAGTCAGTCACATGCACTCGATCTCAGGCACTTGATCACAGGCACTCAGTCCCAGGCACTCAGTCACAGGAACTCAGTCACTGGCACTCAATCACAGGCACTTGATCACAGGCAGTCTGTCACATGCACTCAATCACCGGCACTTAGTCACAGGCACTCGATCACAGGAGCTCTGCCACAGGCACTCGGACGCAGGCACTCAATCACAGGCACTCGATCACAGGCACACAATCACAGGCACTCAGTCACAGGCACTCGGTCACATACACTCGATCACAGGCACTTGGTCACAGGCACGCGGTCACAACCACTCGATCAAAGGCACTCAGTCACAAGCACTCAGTCACAAGCACTCAGGACACAGGCACTCGATCACAGGCACTGGGTCACAGGCACTCGGTCACAGGCACTCAGTAACAGGCACTCAATCACAGGCACTCCATCACAGGCACTCGATCACAGGCTCCCAGTCACAGGCACTCAATCACAGGCACTCGATCACAGGCACTCGATCACAGGCACTCGATCACAGGCACACAATCACAGGCACTCAGTCACAGACACTCAGTCACAGACACTCGATCACAGGCACTTGGTCACAGGCACGCGGTCACAGGCATTCAATCACAGGCACTCAGTCAAATGCACTTGGTCACAAGCACACGAACACAGGCACTCGATCACAGGCACTCAATCACAGGCACTCTGTCAGAGGCACTCAGTCACAGGCTCTAGATCACAGGCACTCGGTCACAGACATTCAATCACAGGAACTCGGTCACAGGCACTTGGTTACAGGCACTCAGTAACAGACACTCGTTCACAGGCACTCAGTCACAGGTACTTGGTCACAGGCACTCAATCACAGGCACTCCATCACAGGCGCTCGGTCACAGGCACTCAATCAAAGGCACTCGATCACAGGCACCCGACCACAGGCACTCAGTCACAGGCACTCCATCACATGCACTCAATCACAGGCACTCAGTAACAGGCACTCAATCACAGGCACTTGGCTACAGGCACTCAGTCACAGACACTCATTCACATGGACTCGGTCACAGGTACTCGGTTACAGGCACTCAATCACAGTCACTCCATCACAAGCACTCAATCACAGGCACATAATCACAGGCACTCGGTCACAGTCACTCGATCACAGCCACGCGATCACAGGCACTCGATCACAGGCACTCGACCATAGGCACTCGGTCACAGGCAGTCCATCACATGCACTCAATCACAGGCACTCAATCGCAGGCACTCAGTAACAGGCACTCGATCACAGGCACGTGGCTACAGGCACTCAGTCACAGACACTCATTCACATGGAGTCGGTCTCAGGTACTCGGTTACAGGCACTCAATCACAGTCACTCCATCATAGGCACTCAATCACAGGCACCTAATCACAGCCACGCGGTCACAGTCACTCGATCACAGCCACGCGATCACAGGCACTCGATCACAGGCACTTGGTCACTGGAACTCGGTCACAGGCTCCCAATCACAGGTACTCGGACACAGGCACTCAATTACAGGCACTCGATCACAGGCACTCGATCACAGGCACTCGATCACAGGCACTTGAACATAGGAACTCGGTCCCAGGCACTCAGTCACAGGAACCCAGTCACTGGCACTCAATCACAGGCACTCGGCCACAGTCACCCCGTCACAGACACTCAATCTCAGGCACTCGGTCAGAAGCACTCGATCACATGCACTCGGACACAGGCACTCAATCACAGGCAGTCGATCACAGGCCCTCGGTCACAGGCACTCGGTCACAGGCACTCGATCACAGGCACTCAATCACAGGCACTCGGTCACAGGCACTCAATCACAGGCACTCGGTCACAGGCACTTAATCACAGGCACTCGGTCACAGGCACTCGGTCACAGGCACTCGATCACAGGCACTCGGTCACAGGCACTCGATCACAGGCACTCAATCACAGGCACTCAGTCACAGGCACTAAGTCCCAGGCACTCAGTCACAGGAACCCAGTCTTGGCACTCAATCTCAGGCACTCATTCACAGGAAATCAATCACAGGCACTGGGTCACAGGCACTTGATCACTGGCACTCGCCCACAGTCACCCAGTCACAGACACTCAATCTCATGCACTCGGTCAGAGGCACTCGATCACATGCACTCGGACACAGGCACTCAATCACAGGCAGTCGGTCACAGGCACTCGGTCACAGGCACTCGATCACAGGCACTTGGTCACATGCACTCGAACACAGGCACTCGGTCACAGGCACTCGGTCACAGGCACTCGATCACAGGCAGTCGGTCACAGGCACTCGGTCACAGGCACTCGATCACAGGCACTTGGTCACATGCACTCGAACACAGGCACTCGGTCACAGGCACTCGGTCACAGGCACTCGATCACAGGCACTTGGTCACAGGCACTCGATCACAGGCACTTGGTCACAGGCACTCACACAATCACAGGCACTCCATCACAGGCACTCGATTACAGGCACTCAATCACAGGCACTCAGTCACAGGCACTCAATCACAGGCACTCAATCAAAGGCAGTCAGTCACATGCACTCGATCTCAGGCACTTGATCACAGGCACTCAGTCCCAGGCACTCAGTCACAGGAACTCAGTCACTGGCACTCAATCACAGGCACTTGATCACAGGCAGTCTGTCACATGCACTCAATCACCGGCACTTAGTCACAGGCACTCGATCACAGGAGCTCTGCCACAGGCACTCAGACGCAGGCACTCAATCACAGGCACTCGATCACAGGCACACAATCACAGGCACTCAGTCACAGGCACTCGGTCACATACACTCGATCACAGGCACTTGGTCACAGGCACGCGGTCACAACCACTCGATCAAAGGCACTCAGTCACAAGCACTCAGTCACAAGCACTCAGGACACAGGCACTCGATCACAGGCACTGGGTCACAGGCACTGGATCACAGGCACTCAGTAACAGGCACTCAATCACAGGCACTCCATCACAGGCACTCGATCACAGGCTCCCAGTCACAGGCACTCAATCACAGGCACTCGATCACAGGCACTCGATCACAGGCACACAATCACAGGCACTCAGTCACAGACACTCAGTCACAGACACTCGATCACAGGCACTTGGTCACAGGCACGCGGTCACAGGCATTCAATCACAGGCACTCAGTCAAATGCACTTGGTCACAAGCACACGAACACAGGCACTCGATCACAGGCACTCAATCACAGGCACTCTGTCACAGGCACTCAGTCACAGGCTCTGGATCACAGGCACTCGGTCACAGACATTCAATCACAGGCACTCGGTCACAGGCACTTGGTTACAGGCACTCAGTCACAGACACTCATTCACATGGACTCAGTCACAGGTACTCGGTTACAGGCGCTCAATCACAGGCACCTAATCACAGGCACTCGGTCACAGTCACTCAATCACAGCCACGCGATCACAGGCACTCGATCACAGGCACTTGGTCACTGGAACTCAGTCACAGGCTCCCAATCACAGGTACTCGGACACAGGCACTCAATCACAGGCACTCAATCACAGGCACTCGATCACAGGCACTCGATTACAGGCACTCAATTACAGGCACTTGAACACAGGAACTCGGTCACAGGTACTCAGTCACAGGCACCCAATCACAGGTACTCAGTCCCAGGCACTCAGTCACAGGAACCCAGTCACTGGCACTCAATCACAGGCACTCGGCCACAGTCACTCTGTCACAGACACTCAATCTCAGGCACTCGGTAAGAAGCACTCGATCACATGCATTCGGACACAGGCACTCAATCACAGGCAGTCGATCACAGGCCCTCGGTCACAGGCACTCGGTCACAGGCACTCGATCACAGGCACTCAATCACAGGCACTCGATCACAGGCACTCGATTACAGGCACTCAATTACAGGCACTTGAACACAGGAACTCGGTCATAGGCACTCAGTCACAGGCACCCAATCACAGGTACTCAGTCCCAGGCACTCAGTCACAGGAACCCAGTCACTGGCACTCAATCACAGGCACTCGGCCACAGTCACTCTGTCACAGACACTCAATCTCAGGCACTCGGTAAGAAGCACTCGATCACATGCATTCGGACACAGGCACTCAATCACAGGCAGTCGATCACAGGCCCTCGGTCACAGGCACTCGGTCACAGGCACTCGATCACAGGCACTCAATCACAGGCACTCGATCACAGGCACTCGATTACAGGCACTCAATTACAGGCACTTGAACACAGGAACTCGGTCACAGGCACTCAGTCACAGGCACCCAATCACAGGTACTCAGTCCCAGGCACTCAGTCACAGGAACCCAGTCACTGGCACTCAATCACAGGCACTCGGCCACAGTCACTCTGTCACAGACACTCAATCTCAGGCACTCGGTAAGAAGCACTCGATCACATGCATTCGGACACAGGCACTTAATCACAGGCACTCGGTCACAGGCACTTAATCACAGGCACTCGGTCGCAGGCACTCGGTCACAGGCACTCGATCACAGGCACTCAATCACAGGCACTCAGTCACAGGCACTAAGTCCCAGGCACTCAGTCACAGGAACCCAGTCTTGGCACTCAATCTCAGGCACTCATTCACAGGCAATCAATCACAGGCACTGGGTCACAGGCACATGATCACTGGCACTCGCCCACAGTCACCCAGTCACAGACACTCAATCTCATGCACTCGGTCAGAGGCACTCGATCACATGCACTCGGACACAGGCACTCAATCACAGGCAGTCGGTCACAGGCACTCGATCACAGGCACTTGGTCACATGCACTCGAACACAGGCACTCGGTCACAGGCACTCGGTCACAAGCACTCGATCACAGGCACTTGGTCACAGGCACTCGATCACAGGCACTTGGTCACAGGCACTCACACAATCACAGGCACTCCATCACAGGCACTCGATTACAGGCACTCAATCACAGGCACTCAGTCACAGGCACTCAATCACAGGCACTCAATCAAAGGCAGTCAGTCACATGCACTCGATCTCAGGCACTTGATCACAGGCACTCAGTCCCAGGCACTCAGTCACAGGAACTCAGTCACTGGCACTCAATCACAGGCACTTGATCACAGGCAGTCTGTCACATGCACTCAATCACCGGCACTTAGTCACAGGCACTCGATCACAGGAGCTCTGCCACAGGCACTCGGACGCAGGCACTCAATCACAGGCACTCGATCACAGGCACACAATCACAGGCACTCAGTCACAGGCACTCGGTCACATACACTCGATCACAGGCACTTGGTCACAGGCACGCGGTCACAACCACTCGATCAAAGGCACTCAGTCACAAGCACTCAGTCACAAGCACTCAGGACACAGGCACTCGATCACAGGCACTGGGTCACAGGCACTCGGTCACAGGCACTCAGTAACAGGCACTCAATCACAGGCACTCCATCACAGGCACTCGATCACAGGCTCCCAGTCACAGGCACTCAATCACAGGCACTCGATCACAGGCACTCGATCACAGGCACTCGATCACAGGCACACAATCACAGGCACTCAGTCACAGACACTCAGTCACAGACACTCGATCACAGGCACTTGGTCACAGGCACGCGGTCACAGGCATTCAATCACAGGCACTCAGTCAAATGCACTTGGTCACAAGCACACGAACACAGGCACTCGATCACAGGCACTCAATCACAGGCACTCTGTCAGAGGCACTCAGTCACAGGCTCTAGATCACAGGCACTCGGTCACAGACATTCAATCACAGGAACTCGGTCACAGGCACTTGGTTACAGGCACTCAGTAACAGACACTCGTTCACAGGCACTCAGTCACAGGTACTTGGTCACAGGCACTCAATCACAGGCACTCCATCACAGGCGCTCGGTCACAGGCACTCAATCAAAGGCACTCGATCACAGGCACCCGACCACAGGCACTCAGTCACAGGCACTCCATCACATGCACTCAATCACAGGCACTCAGTAACAGGCACTCAATCACAGGCACTTGGCTACAGGCACTCAGTCACAGACACTCATTCACATGGACTCGGTCACAGGTACTCGGTTACAGGCACTCAATCACAGTCACTCCATCACAAGCACTCAATCACAGGCACATAATCACAGGCACTCGGTCACAGTCACTCGATCACAGCCACGCGATCACAGGCACTCGATCACAGGCACTCGACCATAGGCACTCGGTCACAGGCAGTCCATCACATGCACTCAATCACAGGCACTCAATCGCAGGCACTCAGTAACAGGCACTCGATCACAGGCACGTGGCTACAGGCACTCAGTCACAGACACTCATTCACATGGAGTCGGTCTCAGGTACTCGGTTACAGGCACTCAATCACAGTCACTCCATCATAGGCACTCAATCACAGGCACCTAATCACAGCCACGCGGTCACAGTCACTCGATCACAGCCACGCGATCACAGGCACTCGATCACAGGCACTTGGTCACTGGAACTCGGTCACAGGCTCCCAATCACAGGTACTCGGACACAGGCACTCAATTACAGGCACTCGATCACAGGCACTTGATCACAGGCACTCGATCACAGGCACTTGAACATAGGAACTCGGTCCCAGGCACTCAGTCACAGGAACCCAGTCACTGGCACTCAATCACAGGCACTTGGCCACAGTCACCCCGTCACAGACACTCAATCTCAGGCACTCGGTCAGAAGCACTCGATCACATGCACTCGGACACAGGCACTCAATCACAGGCAGTCGATCACAGGCCCTCGGTCACAGGCACTCGGTCACAGGCACTCAATCACAGGCACTCAATCACAGGTATTCGGTCACAGGCACTCAATCACAGGCACTCAATCACAGGCATTCGGTCACAGGCACTCGAACACAGGCACTCGGTCACAGGCACTCGGTCACAGGCACTCGATCACAGGCACTTGGTCACAGGCACTCGATCACAGGCACTTGGTCACAGGCACTCACACAATCACAGGCACTCCATCACAGGCACTCGATTACAGGCACTCAATCACAGGCACTCAGTCACAGGCACTCAATCACAGGCACTCAATCAAAGGCAGTCAGTCACATGCACTCGATCTCAGGCACTTGATCACAGGCACTCAGTCCCAGGCACTCAGTCACAGGAACTCAGTCACTGGCACTCAATCACAGGCACTTGATCACAGGCAGTCTGTCACATGCACTCAATCACCGGCACTTAGTCACAGGCACTCGATCACAGGAGCTCTGCCACAGGCACTCGGACGCAGGCACTCAATCACAGGCACTCGATCACAGGCACACAATCACAGGCACTCAGTCACAGGCACTCGGTCACATACACTCGATCACAGGCACTTGGTCACAGGCACGCGGTCACAACCACTCGATCAAAGGCACTCAGTCACAAGCACTCAGTCACAAGCACTCAGGACACAGGCACTCGATCACAGGCACTGGGTCACAGGCACTGGGTCACAGGCACTCAGTAACAGGCACTCAATCACAGGCACTCGATCACAGGCTCCCAGTCACAGGCACTCAATCACAGGCACTCGATCACAGGCACTCGATCACAGGCACACAATCACAGGCACTCAGTCACAGACACTCAGTCACAGACACTCGATCACAGGCACTTGGTCACAGGCACGCGGTCACAGGCATTCAATCACAGGCACTCAGTCAAATGCACTTGGTCACAAGCACACGAACACAGGCACTCGATCACAGGCACTCAATCACAGGCACTCTGTCACAGGCACTCAGTCACAGGCTCTGGATCACAGGCACTCGGTCACAGACATTCAATCACAGGCACTCGGTCACAGTCACTTGGTTACAGGCACTCAGTCACAGACACTCATTCACATGGACTCAGTCACAGGTACTCGGTTACAGGCGCTCAATCACAGGCACCTAATCACAGGCACTCGGTCACAGTCACTCAATCACAGCCACGCGATCACAGGCACTCGATCACAGGCACTTGGTCACTGGAACTCGGTCACAGGCTCCCAATCACAGGTACTCGGACACAGGCACTCAATCACAGGCACTCAATCACAGGCACTCGATCACAGGCACTCGATTACAGGCACTCAATTACAGGCACTTGAACACAGGAACTCGGTCACAGGCACTCAGTCACAGGCACCCAATCACAGGTACTCAGTCCCAGGCACTCAGTCACAGGAACCCAGTCACTGGCACTCAATCACAGGCACTCGGCCACAGTCACTCTGTCACAGACACTCAATCTCAGGCACTCGGTAAGAAGCACTCGATCACATGCACTCGGACACAGGCACTCAATCACAGGCAGTCGATCACAGGCCCTCGGTCACAGGCACTCGGTCACAGGCACTCGATCACAGGCACTCAATCACAGGCACTCGGTCACAGGCACTCAATCACAGGCACTCGGTCACAGGCACTTAATCACAGGCACTCGGTCACAGGCACTCGGTCACAGGCACTCGATCACAGGCACTCGGTCACAGGCACTCGATCACAGGCACTCAATCACAGGCACTCAGTCACAGGCACTAAGTCCCAGGCACTCAGTCACAGGAACCCAGTCTTGGCACTCAATCTCAGGCACTCATTCACAGGAAATCAATCACAGGCACTGGGTCACAGGCACTTGATCACTGGCACTCGCCCACAGTCACCCAGTCACAGACACTCAATCTCATGCACTCGGTCAGAGGCACTCGATCACATGCACTCGGACACAGGCACTCAATCACAGGCAGTCGGTCACAGGCACTCGGTCACAGGCACTCGATCACAGGCACTTGGTCACATGCACTCGAACACAGGCACTCGGTCACAGGCACTCGGTCACAGGCACTCGATCACAGGCACTTGGTCACAGGCACTCGATCACAGGCACTTGGTCACAGGCACTCACACAATCACAGGCACTCCATCACAGGCACTCGATTACAGGCACTCAATCACAGGCACTCAGTCACAGGCACTCAATCACAGGCACTCAATCAAAGGCAGTCAGTCACATGCACTCGATCTCAGGCACTTGATCACAGGCACTCAGTCCCAGGCACTCAGTCACAGGAACTCAGTCACTGGCACTCAATCACAGGCACTTGATCACAGGCAGTCTGTCACATGCACTCAATCACCGGCACTTAGTCACAGGCACTCGATCACAGGAGCTCTGCCACAGGCACTCGGACGCAGGCACTCAATCACAGGCACTCGATCACAGGCACACAATCACAGGCACTCAGTCACAGGCACTCGGTCACATACACTCGATCACAGGCACTTGGTCACAGGCACGCGGTCACAACCACTCGATCAAAGGCACTCAGTCACAAGCACTCAGTCACAAGCACTCAGGACACAGGCACTCGATCACAGGCACTGGGTCACAGGCACTCGGTCACAGGCACTCAGTAACAGGCACTCAATCACAGGCACTCCATCACAGGCACTCGATCACAGGCTCCCAGTCACAGGCACTCAATCACAGGCACTCGATCACAGGCACTCGATCACAGGCACTCGATCACAGGCACACAATCACAGGCACTCAGTCACAGACACTCAGTCACAGACACTCGATCACAGGCACTTGGTCACAGGCACGCGGTCACAGGCATTCAATCACAGGCACTCAGTCAAATGCACTTGGTCACAAGCACACGAACACAGGCACTCGATCACAGGCACTCAATCACAGGCACTCTGTCAGAGGCACTCAGTCACAGGCTCTAGATCACAGGCACTCGGTCACAGACATTCAATCACAGGAACTCGGTCACAGGCACTTGGTTACAGGCACTCAGTAACAGACACTCGTTCACAGGCACTCAGTCACAGGTACTTGGTCACAGGCACTCAATCACAGGCACTCCATCACAGGCGCTCGGTCACAGGCACTCAATCAAAGGCACTCGATCACAGGCACCCGACCACAGGCACTCAGTCACAGGCACTCCATCACATGCACTCAATCACAGGCACTCAGTAACAGGCACTCAATCACAGGCACTTGGCTACAGGCACTCAGTCACAGACACTCATTCACATGGACTCGGTCACAGGTACTCGGTTACAGGCACTCAATCACAGTCACTCCATCACAAGCACTCAATCACAGGCACATAATCACAGGCACTCGGTCACAGTCACTCGATCACAGCCACGCGATCACAGGCACTCGATCACAGGCACTCGACCATAGGCACTCGGTCACAGGCAGTCCATCACATGCACTCAATCACAGGCACTCAATCGCAGGCACTCAGTAACAGGCACTCGATCACAGGCACGTGGCTACAGGCACTCAGTCACAGACACTCATTCACATGGAGTCGGTCTCAGGTACTCGGTTACAGGCACTCAATCACAGTCACTCCATCATAGGCACTCAATCACAGGCACCTAATCACAGCCACGCGGTCACAGTCACTCGATCACAGCCACGCGATCACAGGCACTCGATCACAGGCACTTGGTCACTGGAACTCGGTCACAGGCTCCCAATCACAGGTACTCGGACACAGGCACTCAATTACAGGCACTCGATCACAGGCACTCGATCACAGGCACTCGATCACAGGCACTTGAACATAGGAACTCGGTCCCAGGCACTCAGTCACAGGAACCCAGTCACTGGCACTCAATCACAGGCACTCGGCCACAGTCACCCCGTCACAGACACTCAATCTCAGGCACTCGGTCAGAAGCACTCGATCACATGCACTCGGACACAGGCACTCAATCACAGGCAGTCGATCACAGGCCCTCGGTCACAGGCACTCGGTCACAGGCACTCGATCACAGGCACTCAATCACAGGCACTCGGTCACAGGCACTCAATCACAGGCACTCGGTCACAGGCACTTAATCACAGGCACTCGGTCACAGGCACTCGGTCACAGGCACTCGATCACAGGCACTCGGTCACAGGCACTCGATCACAGGCACTCAATCACAGGCACTCAGTCACAGGCACTAAGTCCCAGGCACTCAGTCACAGGAACCCAGTCTTGGCACTCAATCTCAGGCACTCATTCACAGGAAATCAATCACAGGCACTGGGTCACAGGCACTTGATCACTGGCACTCGCCCACAGTCACCCAGTCACAGACACTCAATCTCATGCACTCGGTCAGAGGCACTCGATCACATGCACTCGGACACAGGCACTCAATCACAGGCAGTCGGTCACAGGCACTCGGTCACAGGCACTCGATCACAGGCACTTGGTCACATGCACTCGAACACAGGCACTCGGTCACAGGCACTCGGTCACAGGCACTCGATCACAGGCAGTCGGTCACAGGCACTCGGTCACAGGCACTCGATCACAGGCACTTGGTCACATGCACTCGAACACAGGCACTCGGTCACAGGCACTCGGTCACAGGCACTCGATCACAGGCACTTGGTCACAGGCACTCGATCACAGGCACTTGGTCACAGGCACTCACACAATCACAGGCACTCCATCACAGGCACTCGATTACAGGCACTCAATCACAGGCACTCAGTCACAGGCACTCAATCACAGGCACTCAATCAAAGGCAGTCAGTCACATGCACTCGATCTCAGGCACTTGATCACAGGCACTCAGTCCCAGGCACTCAGTCACAGGAACTCAGTCACTGGCACTCAATCACAGGCACTTGATCACAGGCAGTCTGTCACATGCACTCAATCACCGGCACTTAGTCACAGGCACTCGATCACAGGAGCTCTGCCACAGGCACTCAGACGCAGGCACTCAATCACAGGCACTCGATCACAGGCACACAATCACAGGCACTCAGTCACAGGCACTCGGTCACATACACTCGATCACAGGCACTTGGTCACAGGCACGCGGTCACAACCACTCGATCAAAGGCACTCAGTCACAAGCACTCAGTCACAAGCACTCAGGACACAGGCACTCGATCACAGGCACTGGGTCACAGGCACTGGATCACAGGCACTCAGTAACAGGCACTCAATCACAGGCACTCCATCACAGGCACTCGATCACAGGCTCCCAGTCACAGGCACTCAATCACAGGCACTCGATCACAGGCACTCGATCACAGGCACACAATCACAGGCACTCAGTCACAGACACTCGATCACAGGCACTTGGTCACAGGCACGCGGTCACAGGCATTCAATCACAGGCACTCAGTCAAATGCACTTGGTCACAAGCACACGAACACAGGCACTCGATCACAGGCACTCAATCACAGGCACTCTGTCACAGGCACTCAGTCACAGGCTCTGGATCACAGGCACTCGGTCACAGACATTCAATCACAGGCACTCGGTCACAGGCACTTGGTTACAGGCACTCAGTCACAGACACTCATTCACATGGACTCAGTCACAGGTACTCGGTTACAGGCGCTCAATCACAGGCACCTAATCACAGGCACTCGGTCACAGTCACTCAATCACAGCCACGCGATCACAGGCACTCGATCACAGGCACTTGGTCACTGGAACTCAGTCACAGGCTCCCAATCACAGGTACTCGGACACAGGCACTCAATCACAGGCACTCAATCACAGGCACTCGATCACAGGCACTCGATTACAGGCACTCAATTACAGGCACTTGAACACAGGAACTCGGTCACAGGTACTCAGTCACAGGCACCCAATCACAGGTACTCAGTCCCAGGCACTCAGTCACAGGAACCCAGTCACTGGCACTCAATCACAGGCACTCGGCCACAGTCACTCTGTCACAGACACTCAATCTCAGGCACTCGGTAAGAAGCACTCGATCACATGCATTCGGACACAGGCACTCAATCACAGGCAGTCGATCACAGGCCCTCGGTCACAGGCACTCGGTCACAGGCACTCGATCACAGGCACTCAATCACAGGCACTCGATCACAGGCACTCGATTACAGGCACTCAATTACAGGCACTTGAACACAGGAACTCGGTCATAGGCACTCAGTCACAGGCACCCAATCACAGGTACTCAGTCCCAGGCACTCAGTCACAGGAACCCAGTCACTGGCACTCAATCACAGGCACTCGGCCACAGTCACTCTGTCACAGACACTCAATCTCAGGCACTCGGTAAGAAGCACTCGATCACATGCATTCGGACACAGGCACTCAATCACAGGCAGTCGATCACAGGCCCTCGGTCACAGGCACTCGGTCACAGGCACTCGATCACAGGCACTCAATCACAGGCACTCGATCACAGGCACTCGATTACAGGCACTCAATTACAGGCACTTGAACACAGGAACTCGGTCACAGGCACTCAGTCACAGGCACCCAATCACAGGTACTCAGTCCCAGGCACTCAGTCACAGGAACCCAGTCACTGGCACTCAATCACAGGCACTCGGCCACAGTCACTCTGTCACAGACACTCAATCTCAGGCACTCGGTAAGAAGCACTCGATCACATGCATTCGGACACAGGCACTTAATCACAGGCACTCGGTCACAGGCACTTAATCACAGGCACTCGGTCGCAGGCACTCGGTCACAGGCACTCGATCACAGGCACTCAATCACAGGCACTCAGTCACAGGCACTAAGTCCCAGGCACTCAGTCACAGGAACCCAGTCTTGGCACTCAATCTCAGGCACTCATTCACAGGCAATCAATCACAGGCACTGGGTCACAGGCACATGATCACTGGCACTCGCCCACAGTCACCCAGTCACAGACACTCAATCTCATGCACTCGGTCAGAGGCACTCGATCACATGCACTCGGACACAGGCACTCAATCACAGGCAGTCGGTCACAGGCACTCGATCACAGGCACTTGGTCACATGCACTCGAACACAGGCACTCGGTCACAGGCACTCGGTCACAAGCACTCGATCACAGGCACTTGGTCACAGGCACTCGATCACAGGCACTTGGTCACAGGCACTCACACAATCACAGGCACTCCATCACAGGCACTCGATTACAGGCACTCAATCACAGGCACTCAGTCACAGGCACTCAATCACAGGCACTCAATCAAAGGCAGTCAGTCACATGCACTCGATCTCAGGCACTTGATCACAGGCACTCAGTCCCAGGCACTCAGTCACAGGAACTCAGTCACTGGCACTCAATCACAGGCACTTGATCACAGGCAGTCTGTCACATGCACTCAATCACCGGCACTTAGTCACAGGCACTCGATCACAGGAGCTCTGCCACAGGCACTCGGACGCAGGCACTCAATCACAGGCACTCGATCACAGGCACACAATCACAGGCACTCAGTCACAGGCACTCGGTCACATACA
The DNA here is from genome assembly GCF_047496795.1 of Chiloscyllium punctatum. Lineage (NCBI taxonomy): Eukaryota > Metazoa > Chordata > Chondrichthyes > Orectolobiformes > Hemiscylliidae > Chiloscyllium > Chiloscyllium punctatum. The sequence continues at coordinate 4,697,758 of NC_092775.1, forward strand.
CTCGATCACAGGCACTTGGTCACAGGCACGCGGTCACAACCACTCGATCAAAGGCACTCAGTCACAAGCACTCAGTCACAAGCACTCAGGACACAGGCACTCGATCACAGGCACTGGGTCACAGGCACTCGGTCACAGGCACTCAGTAACAGGCACTCAATCACAGGCACTCCATCACAGGCACTCGATCACAGGCTCCCAGTCACAGGCACTCAATCACAGGCACTCGATCACAGGCACTCGATCACAGGCACTCGATCACAGGCACACAATCACAGGCACTCAGTCACAGACACTCAGTCACAGACACTCGATCACAGGCACTTGGTCACAGGCACGCGGTCACAGGCATTCAATCACAGGCACTCAGTCAAATGCACTTGGTCACAAGCACACGAACACAGGCACTCGATCACAGGCACTCAATCACAGGCACTCTGTCAGAGGCACTCAGTCACAGGCTCTAGATCACAGGCACTCGGTCACAGACATTCAATCACAGGAACTCGGTCACAGGCACTTGGTTACAGGCACTCAGTAACAGACACTCGTTCACAGGCACTCAGTCACAGGTACTTGGTCACAGGCACTCAATCACAGGCACTCCATCACAGGCGCTCGGTCACAGGCACTCAATCAAAGGCACTCGATCACAGGCACCCGACCACAGGCACTCAGTCACAGGCACTCCATCACATGCACTCAATCACAGGCACTCAGTAACAGGCACTCAATCACAGGCACTTGGCTACAGGCACTCAGTCACAGACACTCATTCACATGGACTCGGTCACAGGTACTCGGTTACAGGCACTCAATCACAGTCACTCCATCACAAGCACTCAATCACAGGCACATAATCACAGGCACTCGGTCACAGTCACTCGATCACAGCCACGCGATCACAGGCACTCGATCACAGGCACTCGACCATAGGCACTCGGTCACAGGCAGTCCATCACATGCACTCAATCACAGGCACTCAATCGCAGGCACTCAGTAACAGGCACTCGATCACAGGCACGTGGCTACAGGCACTCAGTCACAGACACTCATTCACATGGAGTCGGTCTCAGGTACTCGGTTACAGGCACTCAATCACAGTCACTCCATCATAGGCACTCAATCACAGGCACCTAATCACAGCCACGCGGTCACAGTCACTCGATCACAGCCACGCGATCACAGGCACTCGATCACAGGCACTTGGTCACTGGAACTCGGTCACAGGCTCCCAATCACAGGTACTCGGACACAGGCACTCAATTACAGGCACTCGATCACAGGCACTTGATCACAGGCACTCGATCACAGGCACTTGAACATAGGAACTCGGTCCCAGGCACTCAGTCACAGGAACCCAGTCACTGGCACTCAATCACAGGCACTTGGCCACAGTCACCCCGTCACAGACACTCAATCTCAGGCACTCGGTCAGAAGCACTCGATCACATGCACTCGGACACAGGCACTCAATCACAGGCAGTCGATCACAGGCCCTCGGTCACAGGCACTCGGTCACAGGCACTCAATCACAGGCACTCAATCACAGGTATTCGGTCACAGGCACTCAATCACAGGCACTCAATCACAGGCATTCGGTCACAGGCACTCGAACACAGGCACTCGGTCACAGGCACTCGGTCACAGGCACTCGATCACAGGCACTTGGTCACAGGCACTCGATCACAGGCACTTGGTCACAGGCACTCACACAATCACAGGCACTCCATCACAGGCACTCGATTACAGGCACTCAATCACAGGCACTCAGTCACAGGCACTCAATCACAGGCACTCAATCAAAGGCAGTCAGTCACATGCACTCGATCTCAGGCACTTGATCACAGGCACTCAGTCCCAGGCACTCAGTCACAGGAACTCAGTCACTGGCACTCAATCACAGGCACTTGATCACAGGCAGTCTGTCACATGCACTCAATCACCGGCACTTAGTCACAGGCACTCGATCACAGGAGCTCTGCCACAGGCACTCGGACGCAGGCACTCAATCACAGGCACTCGATCACAGGCACACAATCACAGGCACTCAGTCACAGGCACTCGGTCACATACACTCGATCACAGGCACTTGGTCACAGGCACGCGGTCACAACCACTCGATCAAAGGCACTCAGTCACAAGCACTCAGTCACAAGCACTCAGGACACAGGCACTCGATCACAGGCACTGGGTCACAGGCACTGGGTCACAGGCACTCAGTAACAGGCACTCAATCACAGGCACTCGATCACAGGCTCCCAGTCACAGGCACTCAATCACAGGCACTCGATCACAGGCACTCGATCACAGGCACACAATCACAGGCACTCAGTCACAGACACTCAGTCACAGACACTCGATCACAGGCACTTGGTCACAGGCACGCGGTCACAGGCATTCAATCACAGGCACTCAGTCAAATGCACTTGGTCACAAGCACACGAACACAGGCACTCGATCACAGGCACTCAATCACAGGCACTCTGTCACAGGCACTCAGTCACAGGCTCTGGATCACAGGCACTCGGTCACAGACATTCAATCACAGGCACTCGGTCACAGTCACTTGGTTACAGGCACTCAGTCACAGACACTCATTCACATGGACTCAGTCACAGGTACTCGGTTACAGGCGCTCAATCACAGGCACCTAATCACAGGCACTCGGTCACAGTCACTCAATCACAGCCACGCGATCACAGGCACTCGATCACAGGCACTTGGTCACTGGAACTCGGTCACAGGCTCCCAATCACAGGTACTCGGACACAGGCACTCAATCACAGGCACTCAATCACAGGCACTCGATCACAGGCACTCGATTACAGGCACTCAATTACAGGCACTTGAACACAGGAACTCGGTCACAGGCACTCAGTCACAGGCACCCAATCACAGGTACTCAGTCCCAGGCACTCAGTCACAGGAACCCAGTCACTGGCACTCAATCACAGGCACTCGGCCACAGTCACTCTGTCACAGACACTCAATCTCAGGCACTCGGTAAGAAGCACTCGATCACATGCACTCGGACACAGGCACTCAATCACAGGCAGTCGATCACAGGCCCTCGGTCACAGGCACTCGGTCACAGGCACTCGATCACAGGCACTCAATCACAGGCACTCGGTCACAGGCACTCAATCACAGGCACTCGGTCACAGGCACTTAATCACAGGCACTCGGTCACAGGCACTCGGTCACAGGCACTCGATCACAGGCACTCGGTCACAGGCACTCGATCACAGGCACTCAATCACAGGCACTCAGTCACAGGCACTAAGTCCCAGGCACTCAGTCACAGGAACCCAGTCTTGGCACTCAATCTCAGGCACTCATTCACAGGAAATCAATCACAGGCACTGGGTCACAGGCACTTGATCACTGGCACTCGCCCACAGTCACCCAGTCACAGACACTCAATCTCATGCACTCGGTCAGAGGCACTCGATCACATGCACTCGGACACAGGCACTCAATCACAGGCAGTCGGTCACAGGCACTCGGTCACAGGCACTCGATCACAGGCACTTGGTCACATGAACTCGAACACAGGCACTCGGTCACAGGCACTCGGTCACAGGCACTCGATCACAGGCACTTGGTCACAGGCACTCGATCACAGGCACTTGGTCACAGGCACTCACACAATCACAGGCACTCCATCACAGGCACTCGATTACAGGCACTCAATCACAGGCACTCAGTCCCAGGCACTCAGTCACAGGAACTCAGTCACTGGCACTCAATCACAGGCACTTGATCACAGGCAGTCTGTCACATGCACTCAATCACCGGCACTTAGTCACAGGCACTCGATCACAGGAGCTCTGCCACAGGCACTCAGACGCAGGCACTCAATCACAGGCACTCGATCACAGGCACCCGACCACAGGCACTCAGTCACAGGCACTCCATCACATGCACTCAATCACAGGCACTCAGTAACAGGCACTCAATCACAGGCACTTGGCTACAGGCACTCAGTCACAGACACTCATTCACATGGACTCGGTCACAGGTACTCGGTTACAGGCACTCAATCACAGGCACTCCATCACAAGCACTCAATCACAGGCACATAATCACAGGCACTCGGTCACAGTCACTCGATCACAGCCACGCGATCACAGGCACTCGATCACAGGCACTCGACCATAGGCACTCGGTCACAGGCAGTCCATCACATGCACTCAATCACAGGCACTCAATCGCAGGCACTCAGTAACAGGCACTCGATCACAGGCACGCAGCTACAGGCACTCAGTCACAGACACTCATTCACATGGAGTCGGTCACAGGTACTCGGTTACAGGCACTCAATCACAGTCACTCCATCATAGGCACTCAATCACAGGCACCTAATCACAGCCACGCGGTCACAGTCACTCGATCACAGCCACGCGATCACAGGCACTCGATCACAGGCACTTGGTCACTGGAACTCGGTCACAGGCTCCCAATCACAGGTACTCGGACACAGGCACTCAATTACAGGCACTCGATCACAGGCACTCGATCACAGGCACTCGATCACAGGCACTTGAACATAGGAACTCGGTCCCAGGCACTCAGTCACAGGAACCCAGTCACTGGCACTCAATCACAGGCACTCGGCCACAGTCACCCCGTCACAGACACTCAATCTCAGGCACTCGGTCAGAAGCACTCGATCACATGCACTCGGACACAGGCACTCAATCACAGGCAGTCGATCACAGGCCCTCGGTCACAGGCACTCGGTCACAGGCACTCGATCACAGGCACTCAATCACAGGCACTCGGTCACAGGCACTCAATCACAGGCACTCGGTCACAGGCACTCGGTCACAGGCACTCGATCACAGGCACTCGGTCACAGGCACTCGATCACAGGCACTCAATCACAGGCACTCAGTCACAGGCACTAAGTCCCAGGCACTCAGTCACAGGAACCCAGTCTTGGCACTCAATCTCAAGCACTCATTCACAGGAAATCAATCACAGGCACTGGGTCACAGGCACTTGATCACTGGCACTCGCCCACAGTCACCCAGTCACAGACACTCAATCTCATGCACTCGGTCAGAGGCACTCGATCACATGCACTCGGACACAGGCACTCAATCACAGGCAGTCGGTCACAGGCACTCGGTCACAGGCACTCGATCACAGGCACTTGGTCACATGCACTCGAACACAGGCACTCGGTCACAGGCACTCGGTCAAAGGCACTCGATCACAGGCACTTGGTCACAGGCACTCGATCACAGGCACTTGGTCACAGGCACTCACACAATCACAGGCACTCCATCACAGGCACTCGATTACAGGCACTCAATCACAGGCACTCAGTCCCAGGCACTCAGTCACAGGAACTCAGTCACTGGCACTCAATCACAGGCACTTGATCACAGGCAGTCTGTCACATGCACTCAATCACCGGCACTTAGTCACAGGCACTCGATCACAGGAGCTCTGCCACAGGCACTCGGACGCAGGCACTCAATCACAGGCACTCGATCACAGGCACACAATCACAGGCACTCAGTCACAGGCACTCAGTCACATACACTCGATCACAGGCACTTGGTCACAGGCACGCGGTCACAACCACTCGATCAAAGGCACTCAGTCACAAGCACTCAGTCACAAGCCCTCAGGACACAGGCACTCGATCACAGGCACTGGGTCACAGGCACTCGGTCACAGGCACTCAGTAACAGGCACTCAATCACAGGCACTCCATCACAGGCACTCGATCACAGGCTCCCAGTCACAGGCACTCAATCACAGGCACTCGATCACAGGCACTCGATCACAGGCACACAATCACAGGCACTCAGTCACAGACACTCAGTCACAGACACTCGATCACAGGCACTCAGTCACAGACACTCAGTCACAGACATTCGATCACAGGCACTTGGTCACAGGCACGCGGTCACAGGCATTCAATCACAGGCACTCAGTCAAATGCACTTGGTCACAAGCACACGAACACAGGCACTCGATCACAGGCACTCAATCACAGGCACTCTGTCAGAGGCACTCAGTCACAGGCTCTAGATCACAGGCACTCGGTCACAGACATTCAATCACAGGCACTCGGTCACAGGCACTTGGTTACAGGCACTCAGTAACAGACACTCGTTCACAGGCACTCAGTCACAGGTACTTGGTCACAGGCACTCAATCACAGGCACTCCATCACAGGCGCTCGGTCACAGGCACTCAATCAAAGGCACTCGATCACAGGCACTCGACCACAGGCACTCAGTCACAGGCACTCCATCACATGCACTCAATCACAGGCACTCAGTAACAGGCACTCAATCACAGGCACTTGGCTACAGGCACTCAGTCACAGACACTCATTCACATGGACTCGGTCACAGGTACTCGGTTACAGGCACTCAATCACAGTCACTCCATCACAAGCACTCAATCACAGGCACATAATCACAGGCACTCGGTCACAGTCACTCGATCACAGCCACGCGATCACAGGCACTCGACCACAGGCACTCAGTCACAGGCACTCCATCACATGCACTCAATCACAGGCACTCAGTAACAGGCACTCAATCACAGGCACTTGGCTACAGGCACTCAGTCACAGACACTCATTCACATGGACTCGGTCACAGGTACTCGGTTACAGGCACTCAATCACAGGCACTCCATCACAAGCACTCAATCACAGGCACATAATCACAGGCACTCGGTCACAGTCACTCGATCACAGGCACTTGGTCACAGGCACGCGGTCACAACCACTCGATCAAAGGCACTCAGTCACAAGCACTCAGTCACAAGCACTCAGGACACAGGCACTCGATCACAGGCACTGGGTCACAGGCACTCGGTCACAGGCACTCAGTAACAGGCACTCAATCACAGGCACTCCATCACAGGCACTCGATCACAGGCTCCCAGTCACAGGCACTCAATCACAGGCACTCGATCACAGGCACTCGATCACAGGCACTCGATCACAGGCACACAATCACAGGCACTCAGTCACAGACACTCAGTCACAGACACTCGATCACAGGCACTTGGTCACAGGCACGCGGTCACAGGCATTCAATCACAGGCACTCAGTCAAATGCACTTGGTCACAAGCACACGAACACAGGCACTCGATCACAGGCACTCAATCACAGGCACTCTGTCAGAGGCACTCAGTCACAGGCTCTAGATCACAGGCACTCGGTCACAGACATTCAATCACAGGAACTCGGTCACAGGCACTTGGTTACAGGCACTCAGTAACAGACACTCGTTCACAGGCACTCAGTCACAGGTACTTGGTCACAGGCACTCAATCACAGGCACTCCATCACAGGCGCTCGGTCACAGGCACTCAATCAAAGGCACTCGATCACAGGCACCCGACCACAGGCACTCAGTCACAGGCACTCCATCACATGCACTCAATCACAGGCACTCAGTAACAGGCACTCAATCACAGGCACTTGGCTACAGGCACTCAGTCACAGACACTCATTCACATGGACTCGGTCACAGGTACTCGGTTACAGGCACTCAATCACAGTCACTCCATCACAAGCACTCAATCACAGGCACATAATCACAGGCACTCGGTCACAGTCACTCGATCACAGCCACGCGATCACAGGCACTCGATCACAGGCACTCGACCATAGGCACTCGGTCACAGGCAGTCCATCACATGCACTCAATCACAGGCACTCAATCGCAGGCACTCAGTAACAGGCACTCGATCACAGGCACGTGGCTACAGGCACTCAGTCACAGACACTCATTCACATGGAGTCGGTCTCAGGTACTCGGTTACAGGCACTCAATCACAGTCACTCCATCATAGGCACTCAATCACAGGCACCTAATCACAGCCACGCGGTCACAGTCACTCGATCACAGCCACGCGATCACAGGCACTCGATCACAGGCACTTGGTCACTGGAACTCGGTCACAGGCTCCCAATCACAGGTACTCGGACACAGGCACTCAATTACAGGCACTCGATCACAGGCACTCGATCACAGGCACTCGATCACAGGCACTTGAACATAGGAACTCGGTCCCAGGCACTCAGTCACAGGAACCCAGTCACTGGCACTCAATCACAGGCACTCGGCCACAGTCACCCCGTCACAGACACTCAATCTCAGGCACTCGGTCAGAAGCACTCGATCACATGCACTCGGACACAGGCACTCAATCACAGGCAGTCGATCACAGGCCCTCGGTCACAGGCACTCGGTCACAGGCACTCGATCACAGGCACTCAATCACAGGCACTCGGTCACAGGCACTCAATCACAGGCACTCGGTCACAGGCACTCGGTCACAGGCACTCGATCACAGGCACTCGGTCACAGGCACTCGATCACAGGCACTCAATCACAGGCACTCAGTCACAGGCACTAAGTCCCAGGCACTCAGTCACAGGAACCCAGTCTTGGCACTCAATCTCAAGCACTCATTCACAGGAAATCAATCACAGGCACTGGGTCACAGGCACTTGATCACTGGCACTCGCCCACAGTCACCCAGTCACAGACACTCAATCTCATGCACTCGGTCAGAGGCACTCGATCACATGCACTCGGACACAGGCACTCAATCACAGGCAGTCGGTCACAGGCACTCGGTCACAGGCACTCGATCACAGGCACTTGGTCACATGCACTCGAACACAGGCACTCGGTCACAGGCACTCGGTCAAAGGCACTCGATCACAGGCACTTGGTCACAGGCACTCGATCACAGGCACTTGGTCACAGGCACTCACACAATCACAGGCACTCCATCACAGGCACTCGATTACAGGCACTCAATCACAGGCACTCAGTCCCAGGCACTCAGTCACAGGAACTCAGTCACTGGCACTCAATCACAGGCACTTGATCACAGGCAGTCTGTCACATGCACTCAATCACCGGCACTTAGTCACAGGCACTCGATCACAGGAGCTCTGCCACAGGCACTCGGACGCAGGCACTCAATCACAGGCACTCGATCACAGGCACACAATCACAGGCACTCAGTCACAGGCACTCAGTCACATACACTCGATCACAGGCACTTGGTCACAGGCACGCGGTCACAACCACTCGATCAAAGGCACTCAGTCACAAGCACTCAGTCACAAGCCCTCAGGACACAGGCACTCGATCACAGGCACTGGGTCACAGGCACTCGGTCACAGGCACTCAGTAACAGGCACTCAATCACAGGCACTCCATCACAGGCACTCGATCACAGGCTCCCAGTCACAGGCACTCAATCACAGGCACTCGATCACAGGCACTCGATCACAGGCACACAATCACAGGCACTCAGTCACAGACACTCAGTCACAGACACTCGATCACAGGCACTCAGTCACAGACACTCAGTCACAGACATTCGATCACAGGCACTTGGTCACAGGCACGCGGTCACAGGCATTCAATCACAGGCACTCAGTCAAATGCACTTGGTCACAAGCACACGAACACAGGCACTCGATCACAGGCACTCAATCACAGGCACTCTGTCAGAGGCACTCAGTCACAGGCTCTAGATCACAGGCACTCGGTCACAGACATTCAATCACAGGCACTCGGTCACAGGCACTTGGTTACAGGCACTCAGTAACAGACACTCGTTCACAGGCACTCAGTCACAGGTACTTGGTCACAGGCACTCAATCACAGGCACTCCATCACAGGCGCTCGGTCACAGGCACTCAATCAAAGGCACTCGATCACAGGCACTCGACCACAGGCACTCAGTCACAGGCACTCCATCACATGCACTCAATCACAGGCACTCAGTAACAGGCACTCAATCACAGGCACTTGGCTACAGGCACTCAGTCACAGACACTCATTCACATGGACTCGGTCACAGGTACTCGGTTACAGGCACTCAATCACAGTCACTCCATCACAAGCACTCAATCACAGGCACATAATCACAGGCACTCGGTCACAGTCACTCGATCACAGCCACGCGATCACAGGCACTCGACCACAGGCACTCAGTCACAGGCACTCCATCACATGCACTCAATCACAGGCACTCAGTAACAGGCACTCAATCACAGGCACTTGGCTACAGGCACTCAGTCACAGACACTCATTCACATGGACTCGGTCACAGGTACTCGGTTACAGGCACTCAATCACAGGCACTCCATCACAAGCACTCAATCACAGGCACATAATCACAGGCACTCGGTCACAGTCACTCGATCACAGGCACTTGGTCACAGGCACGCGGTCACAACCACTCGATCAAAGGCACTCAGTCACAAGCACTCAGTCACAAGCACTCAGGACACAGGCACTCGATCACAGGCACTGGGTCACAGGCACTCGGTCACAGGCACTCAGTAACAGGCACTCAATCACAGGCACTCCATCACAGGCACTCGATCACAGGCTCCCAGTCACAGGCACTCAATCACAGGCACTCGATCACAGGCACTCGATCACAGGCACTCGATCACAGGCACACAATCACAGGCACTCAGTCACAGACACTCAGTCACAGACACTCGATCACAGGCACTTGGTCACAGGCACGCGGTCACAGGCATTCAATCACAGGCACTCAGTCAAATGCACTTGGTCACAAGCACACGAACACAGGCACTCGATCACAGGCACTCAATCACAGGCACTCTGTCAGAGGCACTCAGTCACAGGCTCTAGATCACAGGCACTCGGTCACAGACATTCAATCACAGGAACTCGGTCACAGGCACTTGGTTACAGGCACTCAGTAACAGACACTCGTTCACAGGCACTCAGTCACAGGTACTTGGTCACAGGCACTCAATCACAGGCACTCCATCACAGGCGCTCGGTCACAGGCACTCAATCAAAGGCACTCGATCACAGGCACCCGACCACAGGCACTCAGTCACAGGCACTCCATCACATGCACTCAATCACAGGCACTCAGTAACAGGCACTCAATCACAGGCACTTGGCTACAGGCACTCAGTCACAGACACTCATTCACATGGACTCGGTCACAGGTACTCGGTTACAGGCACTCAATCACAGTCACTCCATCACAAGCACTCAATCACAGGCACATAATCACAGGCACTCGGTCACAGTCACTCGATCACAGCCACGCGATCACAGGCACTCGATCACAGGCACTCGACCATAGGCACTCGGTCACAGGCAGTCCATCACATGCACTCAATCACAGGCACTCAATCGCAGGCACTCAGTAACAGGCACTCGATCACAGGCACGTGGCTACAGGCACTCAGTCACAGACACTCATTCACATGGAGTCGGTCTCAGGTACTCGGTTACAGGCACTCAATCACAGTCACTCCATCATAGGCACTCAATCACAGGCACCTAATCACAGCCACGCGGTCACAGTCACTCGATCACAGCCACGCGATCACAGGCACTCGATCACAGGCACTTGGTCACTGGAACTCGGTCACAGGCTCCCAATCACAGGTACTCGGACACAGGCACTCAATTACAGGCACTCGATCACAGGCACTTGATCACAGGCACTCGATCACAGGCACTTGAACATAGGAACTCGGTCCCAGGCACTCAGTCACAGGAACCCAGTCACTGGCACTCAATCACAGGCACTTGGCCACAGTCACCCCGTCACAGACACTCAATCTCAGGCACTCGGTCAGAAGCACTCGATCACATGCACTCGGACACAGGCACTCAATCACAGGCAGTCGATCACAGGCCCTCGGTCACAGGCACTCGGTCACAGGCACTCAATCACAGGCACTCAATCACAGGTATTCGGTCACAGGCACTCAATCACAGGCACTCAATCACAGGCATTCGGTCACAGGCACTCGAACACAGGCACTCGGTCACAGGCACTCGGTCACAGGCACTCGATCACAGGCACTTGGTCACAGGCACTCGATCACAGGCACTTGGTCACAGGCACTCACACAATCACAGGCACTCCATCACAGGCACTCGATTACAGGCACTCAATCACAGGCACTCAGTCACAGGCACTCAATCACAGGCACTCAATCAAAGGCAGTCAGTCACATGCACTCGATCTCAGGCACTTGATCACAGGCACTCAGTCCCAGGCACTCAGTCACAGGAACTCAGTCACTGGCACTCAATCACAGGCACTTGATCACAGGCAGTCTGTCACATGCACTCAATCACCGGCACTTAGTCACAGGCACTCGATCACAGGAGCTCTGCCACAGGCACTCGGACGCAGGCACTCAATCACAGGCACTCGATCACAGGCACACAATCACAGGCACTCAGTCACAGGCACTCGGTCACATACACTCGATCACAGGCACTTGGTCACAGGCACGCGGTCACAACCACTCGATCAAAGGCACTCAGTCACAAGCACTCAGTCACAAGCACTCAGGACACAGGCACTCGATCACAGGCACTGGGTCACAGGCACTGGGTCACAGGCACTCAGTAACAGGCACTCAATCACAGGCACTCGATCACAGGCTCCCAGTCACAGGCACTCAATCACAGGCACTCGATCACAGGCACTCGATCACAGGCACACAATCACAGGCACTCAGTCACAGACACTCAGTCACAGACACTCGATCACAGGCACTTGGTCACAGGCACGCGGTCACAGGCATTCAATCACAGGCACTCAGTCAAATGCACTTGGTCACAAGCACACGAACACAGGCACTCGATCACAGGCACTCAATCACAGGCACTCTGTCACAGGCACTCAGTCACAGGCTCTGGATCACAGGCACTCGGTCACAGACATTCAATCACAGGCACTCGGTCACAGTCACTTGGTTACAGGCACTCAGTCACAGACACTCATTCACATGGACTCAGTCACAGGTACTCGGTTACAGGCGCTCAATCACAGGCACCTAATCACAGGCACTCGGTCACAGTCACTCAATCACAGCCACGCGATCACAGGCACTCGATCACAGGCACTTGGTCACTGGAACTCGGTCACAGGCTCCCAATCACAGGTACTCGGACACAGGCACTCAATCACAGGCACTCAATCACAGGCACTCGATCACAGGCACTCGATTACAGGCACTCAATTACAGGCACTTGAACACAGGAACTCGGTCACAGGCACTCAGTCACAGGCACCCAATCACAGGTACTCAGTCCCAGGCACTCAGTCACAGGAACCCAGTCACTGGCACTCAATCACAGGCACTCGGCCACAGTCACTCTGTCACAGACACTCAATCTCAGGCACTCGGTAAGAAGCACTCGATCACATGCACTCGGACACAGGCACTCAATCACAGGCAGTCGATCACAGGCCCTCGGTCACAGGCACTCGGTCACAGGCACTCGATCACAGGCACTCAATCACAGGCACTCGGTCACAGGCACTCAATCACAGGCACTCGGTCACAGGCACTTAATCACAGGCACTCGGTCACAGGCACTCGGTCACAGGCACTCGATCACAGGCACTCGGTCACAGGCACTCGATCACAGGCACTCAATCACAGGCACTCAGTCACAGGCACTAAGTCCCAGGCACTCAGTCACAGGAACCCAGTCTTGGCACTCAATCTCAGGCACTCATTCACAGGAAATCAATCACAGGCACTGGGTCACAGGCACTTGATCACTGGCACTCGCCCACAGTCACCCAGTCACAGACACTCAATCTCATGCACTCGGTCAGAGGCACTCGATCACATGCACTCGGACACAGGCACTCAATCACAGGCAGTCGGTCACAGGCACTCGGTCACAGGCACTCGATCACAGGCACTTGGTCACATGCACTCGAACACAGGCACTCGGTCACAGGCACTCGGTCACAGGCACTCGATCACAGGCACTTGGTCACAGGCACTCGATCACAGGCACTTGGTCACAGGCACTCACACAATCACAGGCACTCCATCACAGGCACTCGATTACAGGCACTCAATCACAGGCACTCAGTCACAGGCACTCAATCACAGGCACTCAATCAAAGGCAGTCAGTCACATGCACTCGATCTCAGGCACTTGATCACAGGCACTCAGTCCCAGGCACTCAGTCACAGGAACTCAGTCACTGGCACTCAATCACAGGCACTTGATCACAGGCAGTCTGTCACATGCACTCAATCACCGGCACTTAGTCACAGGCACTCGATCACAGGAGCTCTGCCACAGGCACTCGGACGCAGGCACTCAATCACAGGCACTCGATCACAGGCACACAATCACAGGCACTCAGTCACAGGCACTCGGTCACATACACTCGATCACAGGCACTTGGTCACAGGCACGCGGTCACAACCACTCGATCAAAGGCACTCAGTCACAAGCACTCAGTCACAAGCACTCAGGACACAGGCACTCGATCACAGGCACTGGGTCACAGGCACTCGGTCACAGGCACTCAGTAACAGGCACTCAATCACAGGCACTCCATCACAGGCACTCGATCACAGGCTCCCAGTCACAGGCACTCAATCACAGGCACTCGATCACAGGCACTCGATCACAGGCACTCGATCACAGGCACACAATCACAGGCACTCAGTCACAGACACTCAGTCACAGACACTCGATCACAGGCACTTGGTCACAGGCACGCGGTCACAGGCATTCAATCACAGGCACTCAGTCAAATGCACTTGGTCACAAGCACACGAACACAGGCACTCGATCACAGGCACTCAATCACAGGCACTCTGTCAGAGGCACTCAGTCACAGGCTCTAGATCACAGGCACTCGGTCACAGACATTCAATCACAGGAACTCGGTCACAGGCACTTGGTTACAGGCACTCAGTAACAGACACTCGTTCACAGGCACTCAGTCACAGGTACTTGGTCACAGGCACTCAATCACAGGCACTCCATCACAGGCGCTCGGTCACAGGCACTCAATCAAAGGCACTCGATCACAGGCACCCGACCACAGGCACTCAGTCACAGGCACTCCATCACATGCACTCAATCACAGGCACTCAGTAACAGGCACTCAATCACAGGCACTTGGCTACAGGCACTCAGTCACAGACACTCATTCACATGGACTCGGTCACAGGTACTCGGTTACAGGCACTCAATCACAGTCACTCCATCACAAGCACTCAATCACAGGCACATAATCACAGGCACTCGGTCACAGTCACTCGATCACAGCCACGCGATCACAGGCACTCGATCACAGGCACTCGACCATAGGCACTCGGTCACAGGCAGTCCATCACATGCACTCAATCACAGGCACTCAATCGCAGGCACTCAGTAACAGGCACTCGATCACAGGCACGTGGCTACAGGCACTCAGTCACAGACACTCATTCACATGGAGTCGGTCTCAGGTACTCGGTTACAGGCACTCAATCACAGTCACTCCATCATAGGCACTCAATCACAGGCACCTAATCACAGCCACGCGGTCACAGTCACTCGATCACAGCCACGCGATCACAGGCACTCGATCACAGGCACTTGGTCACTGGAACTCGGTCACAGGCTCCCAATCACAGGTACTCGGACACAGGCACTCAATTACAGGCACTCGATCACAGGCACTCGATCACAGGCACTCGATCACAGGCACTTGAACATAGGAACTCGGTCCCAGGCACTCAGTCACAGGAACCCAGTCACTGGCACTCAATCACAGGCACTCGGCCACAGTCACCCCGTCACAGACACTCAATCTCAGGCACTCGGTCAGAAGCACTCGATCACATGCACTCGGACACAGGCACTCAATCACAGGCAGTCGATCACAGGCCCTCGGTCACAGGCACTCGGTCACAGGCACTCGATCACAGGCACTCAATCACAGGCACTCGGTCACAGGCACTCAATCACAGGCACTCGGTCACAGGCACTTAATCACAGGCACTCGGTCACAGGCACTCGGTCACAGGCACTCGATCACAGGCACTCGGTCACAGGCACTCGATCACAGGCACTCAATCACAGGCACTCAGTCACAGGCACTAAGTCCCAGGCACTCAGTCACAGGAACCCAGTCTTGGCACTCAATCTCAGGCACTCATTCACAGGAAATCAATCACAGGCACTGGGTCACAGGCACTTGATCACTGGCACTCGCCCACAGTCACCCAGTCACAGACACTCAATCTCATGCACTCGGTCAGAGGCACTCGATCACATGCACTCGGACACAGGCACTCAATCACAGGCAGTCGGTCACAGGCACTCGGTCACAGGCACTCGATCACAGGCACTTGGTCACATGCACTCGAACACAGGCACTCGGTCACAGGCACTCGGTCACAGGCACTCGATCACAGGCAGTCGGTCACAGGCACTCGGTCACAGGCACTCGATCACAGGCACTTGGTCACATGCACTCGAACACAGGCACTCGGTCACAGGCACTCGGTCACAGGCACTCGATCACAGGCACTTGGTCACAGGCACTCGATCACAGGCACTTGGTCACAGGCACTCACACAATCACAGGCACTCCATCACAGGCACTCGATTACAGGCACTCAATCACAGGCACTCAGTCACAGGCACTCAATCACAGGCACTCAATCAAAGGCAGTCAGTCACATGCACTCGATCTCAGGCACTTGATCACAGGCACTCAGTCCCAGGCACTCAGTCACAGGAACTCAGTCACTGGCACTCAATCACAGGCACTTGATCACAGGCAGTCTGTCACATGCACTCAATCACCGGCACTTAGTCACAGGCACTCGATCACAGGAGCTCTGCCACAGGCACTCAGACGCAGGCACTCAATCACAGGCACTCGATCACAGGCACACAATCACAGGCACTCAGTCACAGGCACTCGGTCACATACACTCGATCACAGGCACTTGGTCACAGGCACGCGGTCACAACCACTCGATCAAAGGCACTCAGTCACAAGCACTCAGTCACAAGCACTCAGGACACAGGCACTCGATCACAGGCACTGGGTCACAGGCACTGGATCACAGGCACTCAGTAACAGGCACTCAATCACAGGCACTCCATCACAGGCACTCGATCACAGGCTCCCAGTCACAGGCACTCAATCACAGGCACTCGATCACAGGCACTCGATCACAGGCACACAATCACAGGCACTCAGTCACAGACACTCGATCACAGGCACTTGGTCACAGGCACGCGGTCACAGGCATTCAATCACAGGCACTCAGTCAAATGCACTTGGTCACAAGCACACGAACACAGGCACTCGATCACAGGCACTCAATCACAGGCACTCTGTCACAGGCACTCAGTCACAGGCTCTGGATCACAGGCACTCGGTCACAGACATTCAATCACAGGCACTCGGTCACAGGCACTTGGTTACAGGCACTCAGTCACAGACACTCATTCACATGGACTCAGTCACAGGTACTCGGTTACAGGCGCTCAATCACAGGCACCTAATCACAGGCACTCGGTCACAGTCACTCAATCACAGCCACGCGATCACAGGCACTCGATCACAGGCACTTGGTCACTGGAACTCAGTCACAGGCTCCCAATCACAGGTACTCGGACACAGGCACTCAATCACAGGCACTCAATCACAGGCACTCGATCACAGGCACTCGATTACAGGCACTCAATTACAGGCACTTGAACACAGGAACTCGGTCACAGGTACTCAGTCACAGGCACCCAATCACAGGTACTCAGTCCCAGGCACTCAGTCACAGGAACCCAGTCACTGGCACTCAATCACAGGCACTCGGCCACAGTCACTCTGTCACAGACACTCAATCTCAGGCACTCGGTAAGAAGCACTCGATCACATGCATTCGGACACAGGCACTCAATCACAGGCAGTCGATCACAGGCCCTCGGTCACAGGCACTCGGTCACAGGCACTCGATCACAGGCACTCAATCACAGGCACTCGATCACAGGCACTCGATTACAGGCACTCAATTACAGGCACTTGAACACAGGAACTCGGTCATAGGCACTCAGTCACAGGCACCCAATCACAGGTACTCAGTCCCAGGCACTCAGTCACAGGAACCCAGTCACTGGCACTCAATCACAGGCACTCGGCCACAGTCACTCTGTCACAGACACTCAATCTCAGGCACTCGGTAAGAAGCACTCGATCACATGCATTCGGACACAGGCACTCAATCACAGGCAGTCGATCACAGGCCCTCGGTCACAGGCACTCGGTCACAGGCACTCGATCACAGGCACTCAATCACAGGCACTCGATCACAGGCACTCGATTACAGGCACTCAATTACAGGCACTTGAACACAGGAACTCGGTCACAGGCACTCAGTCACAGGCACCCAATCACAGGTACTCAGTCCCAGGCACTCAGTCACAGGAACCCAGTCACTGGCACTCAATCACAGGCACTCGGCCACAGTCACTCTGTCACAGACACTCAATCTCAGGCACTCGGTAAGAAGCACTCGATCACATGCATTCGGACACAGGCACTTAATCACAGGCACTCGGTCACAGGCACTTAATCACAGGCACTCGGTCGCAGGCACTCGGTCACAGGCACTCGATCACAGGCACTCAATCACAGGCACTCAGTCACAGGCACTAAGTCCCAGGCACTCAGTCACAGGAACCCAGTCTTGGCACTCAATCTCAGGCACTCATTCACAGGCAATCAATCACAGGCACTGGGTCACAGGCACATGATCACTGGCACTCGCCCACAGTCACCCAGTCACAGACACTCAATCTCATGCACTCGGTCAGAGGCACTCGATCACATGCACTCGGACACAGGCACTCAATCACAGGCAGTCGGTCACAGGCACTCGATCACAGGCACTTGGTCACATGCACTCGAACACAGGCACTCGGTCACAGGCACTCGGTCACAAGCACTCGATCACAGGCACTTGGTCACAGGCACTCGATCACAGGCACTTGGTCACAGGCACTCACACAATCACAGGCACTCCATCACAGGCACTCGATTACAGGCACTCAATCACAGGCACTCAGTCACAGGCACTCAATCACAGGCACTCAATCAAAGGCAGTCAGTCACATGCACTCGATCTCAGGCACTTGATCACAGGCACTCAGTCCCAGGCACTCAGTCACAGGAACTCAGTCACTGGCACTCAATCACAGGCACTTGATCACAGGCAGTCTGTCACATGCACTCAATCACCGGCACTTAGTCACAGGCACTCGATCACAGGAGCTCTGCCACAGGCACTCGGACGCAGGCACTCAATCACAGGCACTCGATCACAGGCACACAATCACAGGCACTCAGTCACAGGCACTCGGTCACATACACTCGATCACAGGCACTTGGTCACAGGCACGCGGTCACAACCACTCGATCAAAGGCACTCAGTCACAAGCACTCAGTCACAAGCACTCAGGACACAGGCACTCGATCACAGGCACTGGGTCACAGGCACTCGGTCACAGGCACTCAGTAACAGGCACTCAATCACAGGCACTCCATCACAGGCACTCGATCACAGGCTCCCAGTCACAGGCACTCAATCACAGGCACTCGATCACAGGCACTCGATCACAGGCACTCGATCACAGGCACACAATCACAGGCACTCAGTCACAGACACTCAGTCACAGACACTCGATCACAGGCACTTGGTCACAGGCACGCGGTCACAGGCATTCAATCACAGGCACTCAGTCAAATGCACTTGGTCACAAGCACACGAACACAGGCACTCGATCACAGGCACTCAATCACAGGCACTCTGTCAGAGGCACTCAGTCACAGGCTCTAGATCACAGGCACTCGGTCACAGACATTCAATCACAGGAACTCGGTCACAGGCACTTGGTTACAGGCACTCAGTAACAGACACTCGTTCACAGGCACTCAGTCACAGGTACTTGGTCACAGGCACTCAATCACAGGCACTCCATCACAGGCGCTCGGTCACAGGCACTCAATCAAAGGCACTCGATCACAGGCACCCGACCACAGGCACTCAGTCACAGGCACTCCATCACATGCACTCAATCACAGGCACTCAGTAACAGGCACTCAATCACAGGCACTTGGCTACAGGCACTCAGTCACAGACACTCATTCACATGGACTCGGTCACAGGTACTCGGTTACAGGCACTCAATCACAGTCACTCCATCACAAGCACTCAATCACAGGCACATAATCACAGGCACTCGGTCACAGTCACTCGATCACAGCCACGCGATCACAGGCACTCGATCACAGGCACTCGACCATAGGCACTCGGTCACAGGCAGTCCATCACATGCACTCAATCACAGGCACTCAATCGCAGGCACTCAGTAACAGGCACTCGATCACAGGCACGTGGCTACAGGCACTCAGTCACAGACACTCATTCACATGGAGTCGGTCTCAGGTACTCGGTTACAGGCACTCAATCACAGTCACTCCATCATAGGCACTCAATCACAGGCACCTAATCACAGCCACGCGGTCACAGTCACTCGATCACAGCCACGCGATCACAGGCACTCGATCACAGGCACTTGGTCACTGGAACTCGGTCACAGGCTCCCAATCACAGGTACTCGGACACAGGCACTCAATTACAGGCACTCGATCACAGGCACTCGATCACAGGCACTCGATCACAGGCACTTGAACATAGGAACTCGGTCCCAGGCACTCAGTCACAGGAACCCAGTCACTGGCACTCAATCACAGGCACTTGGCCACAGTCACCCCGTCACAGACACTCAATCTCAGGCACTCGGTCAGAAGCACTCGATCACATGCACTCGGACACAGGCACTCAATCACAGGCAGTCGATCACAGGCCCTCGGTCACAGGCACTCGGTCACAGGCACTCAATCACAGGCACTCAATCACAGGTATTCGGTCACAGGCACTCAATCACAGGCACTCAATCACAGGCATTCGGTCACAGGCACTCGAACACAGGCACTCGGTCACAGGCACTCGGTCACAGGCACTCGATCACAGGCACTTGGTCACAGGCACTCGATCACAGGCACTTGGTCACAGGCACTCACACAATCACAGGCACTCCATCACAGGCACTCGATTACAGGCACTCAATCACAGGCACTCAGTCACAGGCACTCAATCACAGGCACTCAATCAAAGGCAGTCAGTCACATGCACTCGATCTCAGGCACTTGATCACAGGCACTCAGTCCCAGGCACTCAGTCACAGGAACTCAGTCACTGGCACTCAATCACAGGCACTTGATCACAGGCAGTCTGTCACATGCACTCAATCACCGGCACTTAGTCACAGGCACTCGATCACAGGAGCTCTGCCACAGGCACTCGGACGCAGGCACTCAATCACAGGCACTCGATCACAGGCACACAATCACAGGCACTCAGTCACAGGCACTCGGTCACATACACTCGATCACAGGCACTTGGTCACAGGCACGCGGTCACAACCACTCGATCAAAGGCACTCAGTCACAAGCACTCAGTCACAAGCACTCAGGACACAGGCACTCGATCACAGGCACTGGGTCACAGGCACTGGGTCACAGGCACTCAGTAACAGGCACTCAATCACAGGCACTCGATCACAGGCTCCCAGTCACAGGCACTCAATCACAGGCACTCGATCACAGGCACTCGATCACAGGCACACAATCACAGGCACTCAGTCACAGACACTCAGTCACAGACACTCGATCACAGGCACTTGGTCACAGGCACGCGGTCACAGGCATTCAATCACAGGCACTCAGTCAAATGCACTTGGTCACAAGCACACGAACACAGGCACTCGATCACAGGCACTCAATCACAGGCACTCTGTCACAGGCACTCAGTCACAGGCTCTGGATCACAGGCACTCGGTCACAGACATTCAATCACAGGCACTCGGTCACAGTCACTTGGTTACAGGCACTCAGTCACAGACACTCATTCACATGGACTCAGTCACAGGTACTCGGTTACAGGCGCTCAATCACAGGCACCTAATCACAGGCACTCGGTCACAGTCACTCAATCACAGCCACGCGATCACAGGCACTCGATCACAGGCACTTGGTCACTGGAACTCGGTCACAGGCTCCCAATCACAGGTACTCGGACACAGGCACTCAATCACAGGCACTCAATCACAGGCACTCGATCACAGGCACTCGATTACAGGCACTCAATTACAGGCACTTGAACACAGGAACTCGGTCACAGGCACTCAGTCACAGGCACCCAATCACAGGTACTCAGTCCCAGGCACTCAGTCACAGGAACCCAGTCACTGGCACTCAATCACAGGCACTCGGCCACAGTCACTCTGTCACAGACACTCAATCTCAGGCACTCGGTAAGAAGCACTCGATCACATGCACTCGGACACAGGCACTCAATCACAGGCAGTCGATCACAGGCCCTCGGTCACAGGCACTCGGTCACAGGCACTCGATCACAGGCACTCAATCACAGGCACTCGGTCACAGGCACTCAATCACAGGCACTCGGTCACAGGCACTTAATCACAGGCACTCGGTCACAGGCACTCGGTCACAGGCACTCGATCACAGGCACTCGGTCACAGGCACTCGATCACAGGCACTCAATCACAGGCACTCAGTCACAGGCACTAAGTCCCAGGCACTCAGTCACAGGAACCCAGTCTTGGCACTCAATCTCAGGCACTCATTCACAGGAAATCAATCACAGGCACTGGGTCACAGGCACTTGATCACTGGCACTCGCCCACAGTCACCCAGTCACAGACACTCAATCTCATGCACTCGGTCAGAGGCACTCGATCACATGCACTCGGACACAGGCACTCAATCACAGGCAGTCGGTCACAGGCACTCGGTCACAGGCACTCGATCACAGGCACTTGGTCACATGAACTCGAACACAGGCACTCGGTCACAGGCACTCGGTCACAGGCACTCGATCACAGGCACTTGGTCACAGGCACTCGATCACAGGCACTTGGTCACAGGCACTCACACAATCACAGGCACTCCATCACAGGCACTCGATTACAGGCACTCAATCACAGGCACTCAGTCCCAGGCACTCAGTCACAGGAACTCAGTCACTGGCACTCAATCACAGGCACTTGATCACAGGCAGTCTGTCACATGCACTCAATCACCGGCACTTAGTCACAGGCACTCGATCACAGGAGCTCTGCCACAGGCACTCAGACGCAGGCACTCAATCACAGGCACTCGATCACAGGCACCCGACCACAGGCACTCAGTCACAGGCACTCCATCACATGCACTCAATCACAGGCACTCAGTAACAGGCACTCAATCACAGGCACTTGGCTACAGGCACTCAGTCACAGACACTCATTCACATGGACTCGGTCACAGGTACTCGGTTACAGGCACTCAATCACAGGCACTCCATCACAAGCACTCAATCACAGGCACATAATCACAGGCACTCGGTCACAGTCACTCGATCACAGCCACGCGATCACAGGCACTCGATCACAGGCACTCGACCATAGGCACTCGGTCACAGGCAGTCCATCACATGCACTCAATCACAGGCACTCAATCGCAGGCACTCAGTAACAGGCACTCGATCACAGGCACGCAGCTACAGGCACTCAGTCACAGACACTCATTCACATGGAGTCGGTCACAGGTACTCGGTTACAGGCACTCAATCACAGTCACTCCATCATAGGCACTCAATCACAGGCACCTAATCACAGCCACGCGGTCACAGTCACTCGATCACAGCCACGCGATCACAGGCACTCGATCACAGGCACTTGGTCACTGGAACTCGGTCACAGGCTCCCAATCACAGGTACTCGGACACAGGCACTCAATTACAGGCACTCGATCACAGGCACTCGATCACAGGCACTCGATCACAGGCACTTGAACATAGGAACTCGGTCCCAGGCACTCAGTCACAGGAACCCAGTCACTGGCACTCAATCACAGGCACTCGGCCACAGTCACCCCGTCACAGACACTCAATCTCAGGCACTCGGTCAGAAGCACTCGATCACATGCACTCGGACACAGGCACTCAATCACAGGCAGTCGATCACAGGCCCTCGGTCACAGGCACTCGGTCACAGGCACTCGATCACAGGCACTCAATCACAGGCACTCGGTCACAGGCACTCAATCACAGGCACTCGGTCACAGGCACTCGGTCACAGGCACTCGATCACAGGCACTCGGTCACAGGCACTCGATCACAGGCACTCAATCACAGGCACTCAGTCACAGGCACTAAGTCCCAGGCACTCAGTCACAGGAACCCAGTCTTGGCACTCAATCTCAAGCACTCATTCACAGGAAATCAATCACAGGCACTGGGTCACAGGCACTTGATCACTGGCACTCGCCCACAGTCACCCAGTCACAGACACTCAATCTCATGCACTCGGTCAGAGGCACTCGATCACATGCACTCGGACACAGGCACTCAATCACAGGCAGTCGGTCACAGGCACTCGGTCACAGGCACTCGATCACAGGCACTTGGTCACATGCACTCGAACACAGGCACTCGGTCACAGGCACTCGGTCAAAGGCACTCGATCACAGGCACTTGGTCACAGGCACTCGATCACAGGCACTTGGTCACAGGCACTCACACAATCACAGGCACTCCATCACAGGCACTCGATTACAGGCACTCAATCACAGGCACTCAGTCCCAGGCACTCAGTCACAGGAACTCAGTCACTGGCACTCAATCACAGGCACTTGATCACAGGCAGTCTGTCACATGCACTCAATCACCGGCACTTAGTCACAGGCACTCGATCACAGGAGCTCTGCCACAGGCACTCGGACGCAGGCACTCAATCACAGGCACTCGATCACAGGCACACAATCACAGGCACTCAGTCACAGGCACTCAGTCACATACACTCGATCACAGGCACTTGGTCACAGGCACGCGGTCACAACCACTCGATCAAAGGCACTCAGTCACAAGCACTCAGTCACAAGCCCTCAGGACACAGGCACTCGATCACAGGCACTGGGTCACAGGCACTCGGTCACAGGCACTCAGTAACAGGCACTCAATCACAGGCACTCCATCACAGGCACTCGATCACAGGCTCCCAGTCACAGGCACTCAATCACAGGCACTCGATCACAGGCACTCGATCACAGGCACACAATCACAGGCACTCAGTCACAGACACTCAGTCACAGACACTCGATCACAGGCACTCAGTCACAGACACTCAGTCACAGACATTCGATCACAGGCACTTGGTCACAGGCACGCGGTCACAGGCATTCAATCACAGGCACTCAGTCAAATGCACTTGGTCACAAGCACACGAACACAGGCACTCGATCACAGGCACTCAATCACAGGCACTCTGTCAGAGGCACTCAGTCACAGGCTCTAGATCACAGGCACTCGGTCACAGACATTCAATCACAGGCACTCGGTCACAGGCACTTGGTTACAGGCACTCAGTAACAGACACTCGTTCACAGGCACTCAGTCACAGGTACTTGGTCACAGGCACTCAATCACAGGCACTCCATCACAGGCGCTCGGTCACAGGCACTCAATCAAAGGCACTCGATCACAGGCACTCGACCACAGGCACTCAGTCACAGGCACTCCATCACATGCACTCAATCACAGGCACTCAGTAACAGGCACTCAATCACAGGCACTTGGCTACAGGCACTCAGTCACAGACACTCATTCACATGGACTCGGTCACAGGTACTCGGTTACAGGCACTCAATCACAGTCACTCCATCACAAGCACTCAATCACAGGCACATAATCACAGGCACTCGGTCACAGTCACTCGATCACAGCCACGCGATCACAGGCACTCGACCACAGGCACTCAGTCACAGGCACTCCATCACATGCACTCAATCACAGGCACTCAGTAACAGGCACTCAATCACAGGCACTTGGCTACAGGCACTCAGTCACAGACACTCATTCACATGGACTCGGTCACAGGTACTCGGTTACAGGCACTCAATCACAGGCACTCCATCACAAGCACTCAATCACAGGCACATAATCACAGGCACTCGGTCACAGTCACTCGATCACAGCCACGCGATCACAGGCACTCGATCACAGGTACTCGACCATAGGCACTCGGTCACAGGCAGTCCATCACATGCACTCAATCACAGGCACTCAATCGCAGGCACTCAGTAACAGGCACTCGATCACAGGCACGTGGCTACAGGCACTCAGTCACAGACACTCATTCACATGGAGTCGGTCACAGGTACTCGGTTACAGGCACTCAATCACAGTCACTCCATCATAGGCACTCAATCACAGGCACCTAATCACAGCCACGCGGTCACAGTCACTCGATCACAGCCACGCGATCACAGGCACTCGATCACAGGCACTTGGTCACTGGAACTCGGTCACAGGCTCCCAATCACAGGTACTCGGACACAGGCACTCAATTACAGGCACTCGATCACAGGCACTCGATCACAGGCACTCGATCACAGGCACTTCAACATAGGAACTCGGTCCCAGGCACTCAGTCACAGGAACCCAGTCACTGGCACTCAATCACAGGCACTCGGCCACAGTCACCCCGTCACAGACACTCAATCTCAGGCACTCGGTCAGAAGCACTCGATCACATGCACTCGGACACAGGCACTCAATCACAGGCAGTCGATCACAGGCCCTCGGTCACAGGCACTCGGTCACAGGCACTCAATCACAGGCACTCAATCACAGGCATTCGGTCACAGGCACTCAATCACAGGCACTCAATCACAGGCACTTGGCTACAGGCACTCAGTCACAGACACTCATTCACATGGACTCGGTCACAGGTACTCGGTTACAGGCACTCAATCACAGTCACTCCATCACAAGCACTCAATCACAGGCACATAATCACAGGCACTCGGTCACAGTCACTCGATCACAGCCACGCGATCACAGGCACTCGATCACAGGCACTCGACCATAGGCACTCGGTCACAGGCAGTCCATCACATGCACTCAATCACAGGCACTCAATCGCAGGCACTCAGTAACAGGCACTCGATCACAGGCACGCGGCTACAGGCACTCAGTCACAGACACTCATTCACATGGAGTCGGTCACAGGTACTCGGTTACAGGCACTCAATCACAGTCACTCCATCATAGGCACTCAATCACAGGCACCTAATCACAGCCACGCGGTCACAGTCACTCGATCACAGCCACGCGATCACAGGCACTCGATCACAGGCACTTGGTCACTGGAACTCGGTCACAGGCTCCCAATCACAGGTACTCGGACACAGGCACTCAATTACAGGCACTCGATCACAGGCACTCGATCACAGGCACTCGATCACAGGCACTTGAACATCGGAACTCGGTCCCAGGCACTCAGTCACAGGAACCCAGTCACTGGCACTCAATCACAGGCACTTGGCCACAGTCACCCCGTCACAGACACTCAATCTCAGGCACTCGGTCAGAAGCACTCGATCACATGCACTCGGACACAGGCACTCAATCACAGGCAGTCGATCACAGGCCCTCGGTCACAGGCACTCGGTCACAGGCACTCAATCACAGGCACTCAATCACAGGTATTCGGTCACAGGCACTCAATCACAGGCACTCAATCACAGGCATTCGGTCACAGGCACTCGAACACAGGCACTCGGTCACAGGCACTCGGTCACAGGCACTCGATCACAGGCACTTGGTCACAGGCACTCGATCACAGGCACTTGGTCACAGGCACTCACACAATCACAGGCACTCCATCACAGGCACTCGATTACAGGCACTCAATCACAGGCACTCAGTCACAGGCACTCAGTCACAGGCACTCAATCACAGGCACTCAATCAAAGGCAGTCAGTCACATGCACTCGATCTCAGGCACTTGATCACAGGCACTCAGTCCCAGGCACTCAGTCACAGGAACTCAGTCACTGGCACTCAATCACAGGCACTTGATCACAGGCAGTCTGTCACATGCACTCAATCACCGGCACTTAGTCACAGGCACTCGATCACAGGAGCTCTGCCACAGGCACTCGGACGCAGGCACTCAATCACAGGCACTCGATCACAGGCACACAATCACAGGCACTCAGTCACAGGCACTCGGTCACATACACTCGATCACAGGCACTTGGTCACAGGCACGCGGTCACAACCACTCGATCAAAGGCACTCAGTCACAAGCACTCAGTCACAAGCACTCAGGACACAGGCACTCGATCACAGGCACTGGGTCACAGGCACTGGGTCACAGGCACTCAGTAACAGGCACTCAATCACAGGCACTCCATCACAGGCACTCGATCACAGGCTCCCAGTCACAGGCACTCAATCACAGGCACTCGATCACAGGCACTCGATCACAGGCACTCGATCACAGGCACACAATCACAGGCACTCAGTCACAGACACTCAGTCACAGACATTCGATCACAGGCACTTGGTCACAGGCACGCGGTCACAGGCATTCAATCACAGGCACTCAGTCAAATGCACTTGGTCACAAGCACACGAACACAGGCACTCGATCACAGGCACTCAATCACAGGCACTCTGTCAGAGGCACTCAGTCACAGGCTCTAGATCACAGGCACTCGGTCACAGACATTCAATCACAGGCACTCGGTCACAGGCACTTGGTTACAGGCACTCAGTAACAGACACTCGTTCACAGGCACTCAGTCACAGGTACTTGGTCACAGGCACTCAATCACAGGCACTCCATCACAGGCGCTCGGTCACAGGCACTCAATCAAAGGCACTCGATCACAGGCACTCGACCACAGGCACGCGGTCACAGGCACTCCATCACAGGCACTCGATCACAGGCTCCCAGTCACAGGCACTCAATCACAGGCACTCGATCACAGGCACTCGATCACAGGCACTCGATCACAGGCACTCGATCACAGGCACACGATCACAGGCACTCAGTCACAGACACTCAGTCACAGACACTCGATCACAGGCACTTGGTCACAGGCACGCGGTCACAGGCATTCAATCACAGGCACTCAGTCAAATGCACTTGGTCACAAGCACACGAACACAGGCACTCGATCACAGGCACTCAATCACAGGCACTCTGTCAGAGGCACTCAGTCACAGGCTCTAGATCACAGGCACTCGGTCACAGACATTCAATCACAGGAACTCGGTCACAGGCACTTGGTTACAGGCACTCAGTAACAGACACTCGTTCACAGGCACTCAGTCACAGGTACTTGGTCACAGGCACTCAATCACAGGCACTCCATCACAGGCGCTCGGTCACAGGCACTCAATCAAAGGCACTCGATCACAGGCACTCGACCACAGGCACTCAGTCACAGGCACTCCATCACATGCACTCAATCACAGGCACTCAGTAACAGGCACTCAATCACAGGCACTTGGCTACAGGCACTCAGTCACAGACACTCATTCACATGGACTCGGTCACAGGTACTCGGTTACAGGCACTCAATCACAGTCACTCCATCACAAGCACTCAATCACAGGCACATAATCACAGGCACTCGGTCACAGTCACTCGATCACAGCCACGCGATCACAGGCACTCGATCACAGGCACTCGACCATAGGCACTCGGTCACAGGCAGTCCATCACATGCACTCAATCACAGGCACTCAATCGCAGGCACTCAGTAACAGGCACTCGATCACAGGCACGTGGCTACAGGCACTCAGTCACAGACACTCATTCACATGGAGTCGGTCACAGGTACTCGGTTACAGGCACTCAATCACAGTCACTCCATCATAGGCACTCAATCACAGGCACCTAATCACAGCCACGCGGTCACAGTCACTCGATCACAGCCACGCGATCACAGGCACTCGATCACAGGCACTTGGTCACTGGAACTCGGTCACAGGCTCCCAATCACAGGTACTCGGACACAGGCACTCAATTACAGGCACTCGATCACAGGCACTCGATCACAGGCACTCGATCACAGGCACTTGAACATAGGAACTCGGTCCCAGGCACTCAGTCACAGGAACCCAGTCACTGGCACTCGATCACATGCACTCAGACACAGGCACTCAATCACAGGCAGTCGGTCACAGGCACTCGGTCACAGGCACTCGATCACAGGCACTCGATCACAGGCACTTGGTCACATGCACTCGAACACAGGCACTCGGTCACAGGCACTCGGTCACAGGCACTCGATCACAGGCACTTGGTCACAGGCACTCACTCAACCACAGGCACTCCATCACAGGCACTCGATTACAGGCACTCAATCACAGGCACTCAGTCACAGGCACTCAATCACAGGCACTCAATCAAAGGCAGTCAGTCACATGCACTCGATCTCAGGCACTTGATCACAGGAACTCAGTCACTGGCACTCAATCACAGGCACTTGATCACAGGCAGTCTGTCACACGCACTCAATCACCGGCACTTAGTCACAGGCTCTTATTCACAGGCACTGGGTCACAGGCACTCGATCACAGGCACTCGATCACAGGCACTCGACCATAGGCACTCGGTCACAGGCAGTCCATCACATGCACTCAATCACAGGCACTCAATCGCAGGCACTCAGTAACAGGCACTCGATCACAGGCACGTGGCTACAGGCACTCAGTCACAGACACTCATTCACATGGAGTCGGTCACAGGTACCCGGTTACAGGCACTCAATCACAGTCACTCCATCATAGGCACTCAATCACAGGCACCTAATCACAGCCACGCGGTCACAGTCACTCGATCACAGCCACGCGATCACAGGCACTCGATCACAGGCACTTGGTCACTGGAACTCGGTCACAGGCTCCCAATCACAGGTACTCGGACACAGGCACTCAATTACAGGCACTCGATCACAGGCACTCGATCACAGGCACTCGATCACAGGCACTTGAACATAGGAACTCGGTCCCAGGCACTCAGTCACAGGAACCCAGTCACTGGCACTCGATCACATGCACTCAGACACAGGCACTCAATCACAGGCAGTCGGTCACAGGCACTCGGTCACAGGCACTCGATCACAGGCACTCGATCACAGGCACTTGGTCACATGCACTCGGACACAGGTACTCGGTCACAGGCACTCGGTCACAGGCACTCGATCACAGGCACTTGGTCACAGGCACTCACTCAATCACAGGCACTCCATCACAGGCACTCGATTACAGGCACTCAATCACAGGCACTCAGTCACAGGCACTCAATCACAGGCACTCAATCAAAGGCAGTCAGTCACATGCACTCGATCTCAGGCACTTGATCACAGGAACTCAGTCACTAGCACTCAATCACAGGCACTTGATCACAGGCAGTCTGTCACACGCACTCAATCACCGGCACTTAGTCACAGGCTCTTATTCACAGGCACTGGGTCACAGGCACTCGATCACAGGCACTCTGCCACAGGCACTCGGACGCAGGCACTCAATCACAGGCACTCGATCACAGGCACACAATCACAGGCACTCAGTCACAGGCACTCGGTCACATACACTCGATCACAGGCACTTGGTCACAGGCACGTGGTCACAACCACTCGATCAAAGGCACTCAGTCACAAGCACTCAGTCACAAGCACACAGGACACAGGCACTCGATCACAGGCACTGGGTCACAGGCACTCGGTCACAGGCACTCAATCACAGGCACTCCATCACAGGCACTCGATCACAGGCTCCCAGTCACAGGCACTCAATCACAGGCTATCGATCACAGGCCCTTGTTCACAGGCACTCGATCACAGGCACTCGATCACAGGCACACAATCACAGGCACTCAGTCACAGACACTCGATCACAGGCACTTGGTCACAGGCACGCGGTCACAGGCATTCAATCACAGGCACTCAGTCAAATGCACTTGGTCACAAGCACACGAACATAGGCACTCGATCACAGGCACTCAATCACAGGCACTCTGTCACAGGCACTCAGTCACAGGCTCTGGATCACAGGCACTCAGTCACAGGCACTCGGTCACAGACATTCAATCACAGGCACTCGGTCACAGGCACTCAGTCACAGGAACTCGGTCACAGGCACTCAATCAGAGGCACTCAATCACAGGCACTCAGTCACAGGCACTCAATCACAGGCACTTCATCACAGGCACTCAGTCACAGGCACTACGTCACAGGAACTCGGTCACAGGCACTCAATCACAAGCACTCGTTCTCAGGCACTCAATCACAGGCACTCAGTCACAGGCAGTCAGTTACACGCACTCGATCACAGGCACTCAGTCACAGGCACTCAATCACAGGCACTGGGTCACAGGCACACAGCCCCTGGCACCCAATCACAGTTACTCAGTCACAGGCACTGGGTCACAGGCACTCAGTCACAGGCGCCCAATCACAGTTACTCGGTCACAGGCACTCGGGTCACATGCACTCAGTCACAGACACCCAATCACAGGCACTCAGTCAAAGGCACTCAGTCACAGGCACTCGGTTTCAGTCACCAAGTGACAGGCACTTAATCTCAGGCACTCAGTCACAGACACTCAATCTCAGGCACTCGGTCACAGGCACTCGATCACAGGCACTCGATCACAGGCTCTCGATCACAGGCTCTCGATCACATGCACTCGGTCACAGGCACTCGATCACAGGCTCTCAATCACAGGCTCTCGATCACAGGCACTAAGTCACAGGCACTCAATCAGGCACTCCGTCACAGGCACTCAGCCACAGGCACTCAGCCACAGGCACTCAATCACAGGCACTCGATCACAGGCAGTCAGAAAGGGACAGAATTGCAAAGGGAGCCCTCAAATAATATAAAGATGGCAGGAAAGAACTTAAACGATTGAATTGAATCAAATGATTTATTGTCACTTGTATTTAACAACCAAACCCAGTGAAAAGTGTCATCCATCACCATGTTCCAGGGCCTGTTAACAAGGCATTAGGAGGGTTAGAAGGGACCAGAAAAATCCTTGGCAAACAGGATTAAGGAAAATCCCTTGGCATTTTATACATTAATTAGGAGCATGAGGGTAGCTAGGGAAAGGGTAGGTCCCCTTAAGGAAAAAGAAGGGAATTTATGTGCGGAGCCAGAGGAAGTGGGTGAGGTCATCAATGATACTCTGCATCGGTAACCAACGGGGAGGTAGTGCGGTCGATACAGAACTGGCTTAGTCATAGAGAGACAGAGAGTAGTTGCAGAAGGGTGTATTTTTGACTGCAAACCTGTGACCAGTGGTGCTCCACAGGGATCAGTTCTGGGACTCCTGTTGTTTGTAAATATATAGAAAATATTTGGAGGAAAATGCAGATAGTATGATTAGTAATATTGTAGATGACACAAAGTTTGGGGGAGCTATGAATAGTGACAGGATTGTTGGAAGAATACAGCAGGATATAGATAGGCTGTACACTTGGGCAGAGGAATGACATGAAAAATATAAACCCGAAAAACGAGAGGTCATGCTTTTTGGAACATCTGAAGGAGGAGGGAAGTAAAGACTAAATGGCAGAACCTTTAGTAACATCAACATACCCAGGAATCTAACCATACAGAACCATAATTCCCTGAAAGTGGAAACACAAATGGATAAGTTGGTCAAGAAGGCATATGGCATGCTTGCTGTCATCGGGCATAGAGTATAAAATATGTTGCAGCTGTGTAGAACTTCAGTTCAGCCACGTTTGGAATATTGCCACAAAACCAGAAGGTTATGGAAGCTTTAGAAAGGGTGCAAACAAAGATTTATCAGGATGTTGCCTGGTTTGGATGGTATTATATATGACAAGAAGGGGACAGACTGGCTTGTTTGTATTTGAACGGTGAAGGCTGAGGAGCGACCTGATAGACATTTTCAACATTATGCAAGTCTCAGATAGAACAGAAATTGGAAATCTTTTACCCAGAGTAGAAATGTCACTCACTAGGGAACAGAGGTTAATGATATAAGGGGGTAAGTTTAAAGGAGATGTAAGAGGTGGGTTTTTTTTACACAAAGGGTGGTAAGTGCCTGGGATCCACTGCTAGAGAAGGTAGTGAAGACAGATACAATAGCAATGTTAAGAAGCATCTTCAAAGATACAGGAGTAGGCAGGGAACAGAGAGGCAGAATGCGGAGAAGCAAAAAGTTTTTGCTTTTCGAAAGGCATCATATGTTGGCACAGGCTTGATGGGCTGAAGCGTCTGTTTCTGTGCTGCACTTTTTTTTTGTTCTTTGGAACAAACATATTAAACCATCGCCTGTCCTTGCTTTCAATCCCTGCTATCATGCCCCCTCTCTGAGTTGCGTATCCATCTTACACCTCTCTCCAGGGATGTAGAGTATCTAATAATTAGCCTTTATATCATGCAATTACATCCACTGGGGTAGTGCACTGGAAATCAAACCTGACTATTCCCACCTACTGTGAAAATCTGATTAAATCACTAAAATCCCAAATGGCACCTAAATGCCTAATTCTGATTCAACTAAAATGTAACCCAGGTCCCTCCATTAACAAGAAAAAAAGACTTTACTGTAATCAAACTGATTCTATACCAATGGCAAAAAGAAATATGAATTGTTACCTTATGATGCAATAACTTATGACCTACGCTTTTTTAAAACCTCCCAGACACACAAACAAGTTCACAAAGAGACAAGACACAAATATTGCAGTTGGGGAATGGAAAAGAAAAATGTCAGGCAAGCACAGTTCTGATCACAGGTTAGATTCCCTACAGTATGGAAACAGGCCATTTGGCCCAACAAGTCCACACCAACCCTCTGAAGAGTAACCCACCCATACCCATTCCCCTAGCCTACATTTACCCCTGACTAATGTACCTAACACTATGGGCAATTTATCATGGCTGACTTCCTGACCTACACATCTTTTGGATTGTGGGAGGAAACTCACACAGACACCGGGAGAATATGCAAACTCCACACAGACAGTTGCCCGAGGCTGGGATCAAACCCGGGTCCCTGGTGCTGTGAGGCAGCAATGCTAACTGCTGATCCACCGTGCCACTCCTGTTGATGTTGGTGAGCTGCTTCCTTTCACTCTCTTTTGATTCTTTCTGACTGTTTGATGAGGCCTAAGGTTGTGGCTATAAGGACTCTCAGTCCTTGCTTCACTGTTTGAGAAATTGCCATTTCAGAGTCTTTAAAGATGGTTTTTCCCTTTTTTCTTGCAAAAAGGGAATTTGTCAGGACAACATTTTACTAGAAGAACAGTTAGCAAGAGATTTACAGTTATGTCTCCACACAGGAGAAGCAGGGAAAAGGATTTACATGCCGTCTCTTTACAGACTTGAAGCTTCTCCTGCATCATCCAAACACAATGTTGGAGCCATCAGTTCAGGAATCAATCAAGATCATTTCTATGCTGTGCTTTCCTGAACCCACACAACTTGTTCAGACTTTAAAAAAAACAAACATATGATTGCTTCTGGGTATATGATTCGAATTGATTTGTAAAATGTATTTTGATCTTGTTCTTGCTTCCAGTCCAAATCCCTCACTTTGATTGTTAATGGATTGAAAAACCTTTCAATGCTTCATAATGGTCACCAGGTGGCAATCTGTCAAGTTCTTTAATTGAATAAACGTCTCTTGACAATTAAGAAAAGCTCACAGTTCTCGCACACTTCACAAACTTTAAAACATCATAAACATTATCGTCAATAAAATGCTTCTCATGAGGTTATTCAAATGCCATTTCAAGAAGGAAATCTGACATTCTTACTGGGTCTGGATTGACACTCAAGTCAAGGGTAATTAAGGCTGGACAATAAATGCCAGTCTTGCTGGTAATGCCTGGATCCCATGAAGGAATAGAAAAACACATGAGGAATGTGGAAGTTAAAATCCACACAACAGGCTCTCACAGTCAGCATTGGGATATCGGGTAAGATAATTGGCTGTTCTCTGTAAAGTCATGACAAGATGATACGAAAGTCGGAGGAGTTGTAGACAGTGAGGAAGGATGTGGCAGGTTACAGCGGGATATAGAGAAGCTGCAGAGCTGGGCAGAAAGGTGGCAAATGGAGTTCAATGTAGCTAAGTGTGAAGTGATTCACTTTGGTAAGAGTAATAAAAAGATGGATTACTGGGCTAATGGTAGACTACTTGGTAGTGTGGAAGAGCAGAGGGATCTTGGTGTCCATGTACACAGATCTCTGAATGTTGCCACCCAGGTAAATAGTGCAGTGAAGAAGGCATATGGCGTACTGGCTTTTATTGGTAGAGGAATTGAGTTCCGGAGTCCTGAGGTCATGCTGCAGTTGTATAAGACTCTGGTGCGGCCGCATCTGGAATATTGTGTGCAGTTTTGGTCGCCATACTATAGGAAGGATGTGGAGGCACTGGAACGGGTGCAGAGGAAGTTTACCAGGATGTTGCCTGGTATGGTAGGAAAATCCTATGAGGAAAGGCTGAGGCACTTGGGGTTGTTTTCATTGGAGAAAAGAAGGTTTAGGGGTGATTTGATAGAGGTGTACAAGATGATTAGGGGGTTAGATAGGGTTGACAGTGAGAACCTTTTTCCACGTATGGAGTCAGCTATTACAAGGGGGCATAGCTTTAAATTAAGGGGGGGTAGATATAGGACTGATGTTAGGGGTAGGTTCTTCACTCAGCGAGTCGTAAGTTCATGGAATGCCCTGCCAGTAGCAGTAGTGGACTCTCCCTCTTTATGGGTATTTAAGCGGGCATTGGATAGGTATATGGAGGATAGTGGGTTAGTGTAGGTTAGGTGGGCTTTGATCGGCGCAACATCGAGGGCTGAAGGGCCTGTACTGCGCTGTATTCTTCTTTGTTCTATGTTCTATGTTCTAAGATCATTTACACTCATTCCCCACATCCAAATAACATCCTCTTACCAATTTTCATGGATGCACCGTAGAAAGAATCCTCTCCAGATGGATCACAGCTTGGTTTGGCAACTAGTCTTCCCAAAACCACAAGGAACTACAGAGAATCATGAACATAGCCCAGTCCATCAGGCAAACCAGCCTTCCATCCGCTGACAAAAACAGAAATGGCAGGAAAAACTCAGCAGGTCTGGCAGCATCGGCAGAAAGGTCACTCGACCTGAAGCACTAACTCTGATTCCTCTCCACAGAAGCTGCCAGACCTGCCGAGCTTTTGCAGCAATTTCAGTTTTTATTTCTGATTGACAGCAGCCGCAGTTCTTTCAGCTTCCATCCCTTTGGCTCCATGTTTATTTCCTGCGACCTCAGGAAAGTAACCAACATCATCAAAGACTCCTCACAGCCCAGTTATACTGTCTTCCACCCTTTTCCATCAGGCAGAAGATATAAAAGTTTGAATCCACGTGTGCACAGATTCAAGAACAGCTTCTTCCCTGCTGTTCTCAGACTTTTGAATGGACCTCTAAAATATTAATTCTGATCTCTCCCTCTCTACACCTTTTCTATGGCTGTAACACTTATTCTGCGCTCTGTTCTGCTTCTCTGATGTAATTTGTATGGTATGATCTGCCTGTATAGCACGCAAAACAACACTTTTCACTATACCCCAGTACATGCGACAACAATTGATCAAGCAATCAATGAGCTCCTGCTACAAAGATTTCGTATTCCTGATGGTGCAATGACAGAATAGTGAGGAGGGGCTTCCCCGTGTACCTCCTTAAGCTGGACTTAAAATTCCCAAGGGCACCATTTCATGGAAAAGTTGGGCTTTTATCCCAGAGTCCTGAGCAT
Organism: Chiloscyllium punctatum; assembly: GCF_047496795.1. NCBI lineage: Eukaryota > Metazoa > Chordata > Chondrichthyes > Orectolobiformes > Hemiscylliidae > Chiloscyllium > Chiloscyllium punctatum. Next base: position 4,735,308 of record NC_092775.1, read on the forward strand.
TAGCTATCACTCAACTAACATGATGAAAACTGGTTAGATTTCCTACAATATGGGAACAGGCCCTTCGGCCCAACAAGTCCACACCGACCCTCCGAAGAGTAACCCACCCAGACCCATTTCACTCTGACTAATGCACCTAACACTATGGGCAATTTAGCATGGCCTGACCTGCACATCTTTGGAAGGAAATCAGAACAAACCTGCACAGACACAGGGAGAATGTGCAAACCCCACACAAGCAGGTGCCCGAGGCTAGAGTCAAACCTGGGTCCCTGGCGCCATGAGGCAGCAGTGCTAACCACTGAGCCACCATAACTTGTCACTTGTCTCACTGCTGACTGGGATCTAGCAGTACACAGATTTATACCTGCTTATCCCGGAATGACAGAGCAACAACGTTTTGAAACCACGCCTTTGGCTTTAAAGACTTTGTGATACACTGAGGTTGTGAAAGACATTATATAAATGCACCTACCTCCTTCCTTCTCCGCATATCTTTCCTGAGCATGCTTCCTCCGTGAAACTATTTCTGTCCTTACATTGGCTCAGAGTGATATTAACATCCGAATGCTGCAATAAATCACCTCAATGTATTTTAGAAACCAATGTCTTTTGTGAGATAATTATAGAAATGGAAAATATGAATTATGTTCAAATGGAAAATATTAATTATGTTCAAAATAGTATTTTTATAAAACCCAGCAAATGAATGCACTATAAATGGCAATTATTAACAAGTTCTATTGGTGATTTCTGAAAGTTTAAACCTATATTATGATAATTAGGACTATCTGTCAGGCAGAAATTTGCTCCCAGGAGCTGATCTTGGAATCAGTGAAGGAATGTGTTGCATTCAACAACAACTTGCATTCATATAGCTACTTCACTGAAATAAGTATGTCCCAAGGCATTTCACTGGTGTATTATGAGCTTGTGACTTTGGTGCAAAGAGAAGATTTAGGAGAGTGACCAAATATTTGGTGCAAGAGGTTTTAAGGAGTCTCAAAGGATTTAAAATGTGGAGGAGGTGGTAAAGATGTTTAAGGAAGAATTCCAGAGTTTGGGGTCCAGAGTAGCTTTTCCCACTTTTAGTCTACATTTCAATGAATGACAGTTGTTTCGCAATGTTCTTTGACCATTCGCTGTCACACTTTAAGATTTTGCGTGGGGGACATGCTGGTGTGGGGTGAAGTCTGTTTAACTGACAGTCAATTTAATGCACTTGGTAATAATTGGCACTGCCTCCAATGGCGGAGTGATTAGAGTCAGCGATGTCTAAGGTCAGAGTTGTAAAAATTGTCTACAGGAATAGTGCCAGAAGACTGGAGGATAGCAAATGTTCCTTTGTTCAAGAAGGGAAGTAGAGTCAACCCTGGCAATTATAGACCTGTGAGCTTTACTTTGGTTGTGGGTAAAGTGTTGGAAAATGTTATAAGAGATAGGATTTATAATCATCTAGAGACAAATAAGTTGATTAGAAGTAGTCAACATGGCTTTGTGAAGGGTAGGTCGTGCCTCACAAACCTTATTGAGTTCTTTGAGAAGGTGACCAAACAGGTGGATGAGGGTAAAGTGGTTGATGTGGTGTATATGGGTTTCAGTAAGGTATTTGATAAGGTTCCCCATGGTAGGCTGTTGCACAAAATACAGAGGCATGGGATTGAGGGTGATTTAGCAGTTTGGACCAGAAATTGGCTAGCTGAAAGAAGACAGAGGATGGTGATTGATGGGAAATATTCATTCTGGAGTTCAATTACTAGTGGTGTACTGTAAGAAGCTGTTTTTGGGCCACTGCTGTTTGTCATTTTTGTAAATGACCTGGATGAGGGCATAGAAGGATGAGTTAGTAAATTTGCAGATGACACTAAAGTTGGTGGAATTGTGAATAGTGTTTAAGGATGTTGCAGGTTACAGAGAGATATAGATAAGCTGCAGAGCTGGGCTGAGAGGTGGCAAATGGAGTTTAATGCAGAGAAGTGTGAGCTGATTCACTTTGGAAGGAGTAACAGATATAGAGAGTGCTGGGCTAATGGTAAGATTCTTGGTAGTGTAGATGAGCAGAGAGATCTCGGTGTCCATGTACATAGATGTTAAAAGTTGCCACCCAGAATGATAGGATTGTTAAGAAGGCGTACAGTGTGCTAGCTTTTAGTAGTGGAGAGATTGAGTTTCGGAGCCACGAGGTCATGCTGCAGCTGTACAAAACTCTGGTACAGCTGCACTTGGAGTATTGTGTACAATTCTGGTCACCGCATTATAAGAAGGATGTGGAAGCTTTGGAAAGGGTTCAGAGGAGATTTACTGGGATGTTGCCTGGTATGGAGGGAAGGTCTTACGAGGAAAGGCTGAGGGACTTGATGCTGTTTTCGTTGGAGAGAAGAAGGTTGAGAGGTGACTTAATAGAGACGTATAAGATAATCAGAGGGTTAGATAGGGTAGACAGGGAGAGCCTTTTTCCTCAGATGGTGAAGGCTAGCATGAGGGGACACAGCTTTAAATTGAGGGGTGATAGATATAGGACAGATGTCAGAGGTAGTCTCTTTACTCAGAGAGTAGGAGGGGCATGGAATGCACTGCCTGCAACAGTAGTAGACTCACCAACTTTAAAAACATTTAAATGGTCATTGGATAGACATAAGGATGAAAATGGAATAGTGAAGGTTAGATGGTTTCAGATTGGTTTCACAGGTCAGTGCAACATTGAGGGCTAAAGGGCATGGACTGCGCTGTAATGTTCTATGTTCAATGTTCTAAATGCAAAGATCTGGGGCATTCGATGGTCCGGAAGATGCTACCGATATAGAGAAGGCTGTGGCCATGGAGAACATGGAACATGGAGATAACATTGAATAAATATAAAGTCACCATAGTCTTACTCCCTCATTAGCGAGGGATACGGTGGCTCAGTGGTTAGCACTGCTGCCTCACGGCACCAGGGACCTGGATTCGATTCTAGCCTTGGGCTGTGTGGAGTTTGCACATTCTCCCTGTGTCTGCATGGGTTTCCTCCCACAGTCCAAAGATGTGTAGGTTAGGTGAATTGGCCATGGAAAATTGCCCACAGTGTCCAGGAATGTGTAGATTAGGTGCATTAGTCAGGTGAAATGTAAACGGTAATAGGGTAGGCGAATGGGTCTGGGTGGAATACTTTTCAGAGGGTCGGCATGGACTTGTTGATCCAAATGGCCTGTTTCCACACTGTAGGGATTCTATGCTAACTGGTGCTGGTCTAACCTGAGGGTCACCACATCTCAAGTGAGGTGAGAGATTGCCAAGGGGAATCTTTCATGGTAACCTCAGGTAGAGGGGGAATTGAACTCATGCTGTTGGTGTCCCTTTGTATTAATGATTTATTTATTGTCACATGTCATTTTTTACAAACTACAGAAAAAATTATTATATAATTATGCCACTCTCTGGTGCCATCTTAAAACACAGAGGCTCAGTGGCTAGCACTGCTGCCTCACAGTGCCAGGGACACAGGTTCAATTCCATCCTCAAGCCACTGTCTGTGTAGAGTTTGCACATTCTCCCAAACAAAGGTCCCAGGACTGATCCTTGTGGGACACCCCTAGTCTCAGGTCTCCAGTCAGAAACCACGCCCCCACAACTGCCCTCTGTCTTCTATGGCCAATCCAGTTTTGTATCCAAGTTGCCAAATCACCATGGATTCCATACAATTTGATCTTCTGGACCAACCTAGCATGAGGGACCTTGCCAAATGATTTAGTAAAGTCCATATGGACTACATCCACAGTCATATCCTCATCAATCGTCTTCATCTCTTCCTTTAAAAACTCAAACAAGTTTGTGAGACAAAACCTCCCCTGAATAAAGCCTGCCTGACTATCCCTAATAAGTCCATTCTTCGCCAAATACAAATAAATCCTGTTCATAAGAATCATTGAAGGCTAGGCTTTAGCTGCTTGTCTCATGATATTTCTAGCTCTGAAGTTATTGGTGCAAATTACTACAGTTGGACACCATCCAAGTGTAATTAATCTAGGTTTTCATGGGACATGAACATAATTACTCATCCCCAAATCTCAGAAGGTATTAGTGTCAATGACATTGCTATGTGTCTGGAGTCACGTGTAGGCCAGAATAGGTAAGGCTTGCAGATTTACTTCCCTCAAGTATATTAATAAATGGGATTTTGTGACAATTGAAGATGGTTTCATAGTCAACATTATTGAGATTAACTTTATACAGTGTTACATATTGTCTACATAACTTCATTGGTTTGTAATTCTCATGATAGTCACTTTGATATGTCCCGGGATGTGGAAGGTGTCAGATTAAAGTGAATAACTCCTGTTTTTCCATTTCGATATGGTTTTGTGCTCCCGATAATGCACCAGAACTCACTGGCAGTAGCAGTTCTTATTCCATTTGGGAAATGCTAGCGGAGCACGTGAAGGGTTAAATTCCAGTGATTACCCCAAGAATCTTTGGCATCAGAAGCAGAGAATCTCTGAGGTGACCATTGATCTCTGGACTGAGCTCCACAGTAAATTAAATCTGCATCGATAAGCAGAGCTGTCCAAGTTGGCACCGCTGTCTTCATTACCTGTTCTCACAGACCTCACATCATTACTGCAAGTCTTCTGCTAGAGTAAATAAGGATGAGCCTACAATTTGGCGTCAGTACTTGCAGTAGCTCAGCTGTAAAGTGGATCTGTCTAACTCAGTGGCAGGGCATTTTTTAACCTGCGAAAGCATCACTGGTTTTTGAATCTTAATGTTCTGCAGCACAACAGGCCTGAAAAACTACCTGCTTTCTGAGTTGTAATGTTTTATCCCAGAGACACAGCATAAAGGTTGTGGCTTGCATTAATGCTTTTGCTGATAAATTTAGAATCACTGCACAGAAAGAGGCCGTTCACTCTTCAGTGTCTGTGCCAGGTCTTTGAAGAAGCTATCCACTTAGTCCCAACCTCCTGCTCCTTTCCCAATACCTTGTGTTTGTTTTCCTTTTTGAGTCGCTATTGCATTTCTCTTCTGAAAGTTACTATTGGTATTGAATCTGTTTCCATGCTTTTGCAGGCAGTGCATTCCAGACAGTAAATTTTCCACATCTCCCTTCCCATTCTTCTATCTGGGTCTGCTGGTTATTAACTGTCCTGACAATGGATTAAAACCCCACGTACCTTGGCATTTCCTCTTGACTTTCACTGCTCTAAAAATCAATAAAATCATAGAATGCTCACAGAATAGAAGGGGTGATGTGGAGATGCTGACGTTGGACTGGGGTGGACTAGGTTATAGTCCAACACATTTATTTGAAATCACAAGCTTTCGGAGCGTAAGTCTTCATCAGGTCCACCGGAAGCTTGTGATTTCAAATAAACCTGTTGGACTATAACCCGGTGTTGTGTGAGAACAGAAAGAGGCCATTCGGCCCATGGTGTCCATGCCTATCAGCAATTCAGGAAGTTCCACTACCATCTTTTCCTGTGAAAATTTAATGAATAATGATCCAATTTTGTTTTGAAAGCTTCATCTCAGGTTTATAGTGATCTCACCTGAAGAGCCGAATGCTCACATTTATAATTAGTGTTTTTGCTCATGTCATCATCATTGCTTCAATTACCTTACTTTGATGTCCTTTGGATCCTGACCTTTTCACCCATAGGAACAGTTTTCCCCTATTTATTCTGTCCAAATCCCTTACAATCTTGAATGCCTCTGTCAAAGACCTGAGCTTCTGCCTATTCTTGGAAATGAATGCCCTAAAGACTGGAACTGTTGTCCTGAACCTTGCCTGCTCCTTCTCTCGTCTTTGCATCCTTCCCGATCGGCAAGTCCCACAACCCATTTTGTTATTTGACACTAATCCAAACTCAGAATGTTGCAGATTCCACCCTCAGCCTGTGTGGAGTGAGTTGATTTTACCTGGTGCATTACCAAGCCTGAACACACAGCATACAGAGAGCCTGTATCACATGAATGCAAGGAATTGGGGCAAGAGTAGGCCGTTCAGCCCCTCAAGCCTGTTCTGCCAATAAGGTTGTGTTCTGTCAGATTGTAACTCAAATCCACATTCCTGTCTATCCCTGATAAACTTTCACCACTCTTTGCTGAACAAGAATCTATCAATCCATTCTGAGGAAGGGTCACTTGACCCAAAACATTAACTCTGACTTCTCTTCACAGATGCTGCCAGACCTGCTAAGCTTTTCCAGCAATTTCTGTTCTTATTTCTGATTTACAGCATCTGCAGTTGTTTCGGTTTTGATTAAGAATCGGTCTACCTCTGCGTTACAAATATTCAGAGATTCTGCATCCACTGCCTTTTCAGGTGGCCCCTGAGTTTTAAACAGTGACCATTTCTCTTTGTCCAGTTTTGTTAACTGAGCTGGTTTGGACCAGCATAGCCAGTGGGACCACTGCAGTTTGATTCAGTGCCAACTGACATTGGCTAGGATCAAAGATTCACTTGCCAATTTTATTTTTATTAGTTTACTGATACTCTTCTGCAATTTTATATTTGCAGTGACGTTAGTGTCAGCATTTCCCCACAATGACTGCCCTGCAAAAGTAATGTATTGCTTGTAGAGCACTTTGAGATGTATTAGGGACACACTGTTTAATCTGATAAACAAGTGTATGCTCTCTTTCTCGGAGTTGATTATTGCTCTTCTGAATTTATGGGCCTTTTGAAGTAGCATATGAAATGACGTCAGACAGAGGCTGCACTTATCGGTCCTGCTTCAATATGTTGGTTTCTGAGCAATAAGGTTCTTTGTTAACTGGATAATCTAAAATTCATGTTGTTTGGAAGAAGCATATAGGGGAGAGTTTGCTTAGAGGTGAGTGCAACTGGCTTGCTCCAGTCCTGAGGGGTTGTGGCAATATTGGAGGTTTTCTTTCAGCAGAGACTTTATACCAAGGACCCAAGTCGGTGTAAAAGACCCTATGTCACTATCACAGCAGCGTAAGAGTTAACCCCAGTGCCCTGGGCAATGTTCGCTCCTCAACCAAAATTGCTAAAAATAAACAAACATGTTGCACTGATAATACCAATTCATAAGCATTTCAATGAGCATAAGACGGTAGGAAATTGGAACAGGAGTAGGCAATCTGGCCCCTCAACTCTTCTCCACCATTTGATAGGATCTTGACTGACCCAATCATCTTCACATGCACTTTCCTGCTGTTTCCCCATAACCCTTTATTCCCCCAGCTGATCAGAAATCTATCGATCTCAGCCTTAAATAACCACCAGGACTCCAGCCCCACAGCTCTCTGAGAGAAGAAATTCTTCCTCCTCCTCCTCTCGGTCTTAAATCAACAGGGAAGCATTTTGGGGCATCTGACTATGCAGCTCCCCCTCAGTACTGCAGCAAAGTACCAGCCTAGATTGTGTGTTTATGTTTCTGGAGTGGGACCTGAATATATGAGTCTGAGTGTGCAAAAACTAAGTGGAAACTTGACTTTAACGATGATCCCTCAGGCTAACCCTCACGTGAAGTGTTCAGACAAGGTCTAAGATCAGCTGGCGATCTGTCTGGTCTGATGCGGACTTCCTTCCATGAAGAAATTGTTCAATAAGCCAGAGAATGTTCCCAGTCATGATATTGCAGCCTCCAAGTTTGTACCTTGTGCTTCTGTTAATTCAATGTCCATCTCAGTTTGGCCTAAGCATTTGTAGAATTGAGGTTATACGGACAATCAGTGGAATGCAAAGAGGTGACTGGTTACGTTACATTTGTCTAACAGCCTTGTCAAAATACATTTGGGCAAAATGTTCGGTTCTGGGCAGCACACCTCAGGAAGGGAACAATGGCCTTAGACTGAAGAGGGAAGAGGGGTACAGATTCACCAGAATGTGAACAGGACTCAAGGTTTTGTGCAAATATTGCATCCAGTAGGGTTGTTGTCACGATAGTGGTAAAATGTGGATGATTAATTCTTTCATCTGGTTTTAGTATCTGGAACTTTCATGGACTGAAATGATTCTAAAAGTCACTGATTTATAAATGGCTGTAGTGATAATCTGAAAACTGTTTGAGTCATGGTCCACAAATCCAATGTGGAATAAATGGGGGTCCTCAAGGGTAATATAATCTGGATTACTCCCTGTGCCATGAGCTAGTGAGGGTAGGAATTCAAGGATAGAGCAGATGAATGCGTGGCTGAGGAGTTGGAGCAAGGCAGAAGGATTGATATTTTTGGATCATTGGAATCTCTTCTGGGGTAGAAGTGACTTGTATAAGGAGGATTGGTTGCACCTGAACTGGAAAGGGACTAATATACTGTCAGGGGGATTTGCTGGATCTGCTCAGGAGGATTTAAACTAGTAAAGGGGAGGGGGATGGTTGGTGGGACCCAGGGAGATAGTGAGGAAAGAGATCGGTCTGAGACTGGTACAGATGGGAAAAGGAGCAAGTCAAACAGGCAGGGCAGGTGGGAATGTTTATTATAAACCTACAGATTCCCATAACTACCTGGACTACATCTCCTCCCACCCAGTATCCTGCAAGAACTCCATCCCATTCTCCCTATTCCTGCGGCTCTGTTGCATCTGCTTGGATGAGGAGACATTCCACTCACGAGCATCCCAGATGTCCACCTATTTCGAACAAAGTGCACTTCCCCGCTCTGTCATCCAGACAGCCCTCCACTGCACCACCTCCATTCCCCATTCCACTGTTGTAAACTACCTTCACCAAACACAATAAAGACAGGGTGCCCCTTCTCCTCACCTACTACCCCATGAGTCTCTTTATCCAAGGCATCATCCTTAAACACTTCTGCCAACACTAATTAGACCCCACCATGAAGAACATCTTCCCCTTCCCACCCCTCGCTGATTTCCGCAAGTCCTTGGTTTGCGCCACTCTCCCCACCAGCCCCCCGAACCTCCAGGTAACTTTCCTGCAACTGTAAAAGTTGCAAAACCTGCCAGTACACCACTCCTCTCCTCCATCCAGTCCTTCCAGATGAGACAGATGTTCACCTGCCTGTCCTCCAACCTGGTTTACTGTATCCGGTGATCCTGATGTAGTCTACTCTACATCGGGAAGACCAAACGTAAACTTGGGGAACGTTTCTCCAAGCATCTCAGCCGGGCCTGCAGGGGCCGACCTGACCTCCCAGTCACTGCCATTTTAATTCCCCTTCCCACTCCCTTTCTGACATGACCATCCTTTGCCTCCTCCATCGCCACAGCGAATCAGACCGCAAAGTGGAGGAAAAACACCTCATCTTCCGCCTGGCCGGAACGTTGAGTTCTCCAATTTCCAATAACCTCCCTTCCCATCCCCCGACTCCCTCCCCAGCCCCTCCCCCTCCCTTCCGTTCCTCTCATTGACCCTTCCTTCCAGCTACCAACCGGATTCATTCCTCCCATTGACCAACCAGGCCGTACCTACCACCTGTGTTCACCTATCACTACCTCACCACTCCTCTCAAAACCCTCCCCCACCCCCAACTTTTACCTGCAGCTCCCCTTACACCCACTCTCAGTCCTGAAGAAGGGTTACATCCGAAATATTGACTTCTCCATCTCCTGATGCTGCCTGGCCTACTGTGTTCTTCCAGCCTCCTGCCTGTCTACCCAGGCAGGAACAAAGCAGAGAAAGAGGCAGATGAGGGATAAATTCAAGTGCATTTAATTCAATGCAAGAGGATGAAAAGGTAAGGCAGACGAACGCACGGCATGGTTAGGAACATGGGAATGGGATATCATAGCAATTACGGAGATGTGGCTCAGGAATGGACAGGACTGACAGCTTAATGTTCAGCGTATGGAAGCTTTGGGAAGAAGAGAAAGGGGAGCAAGAGAGGAAGAGATGTGACATTTTTGATTAGGGATAACATTACAGCTGCTTTTAGGGATATTCCTGGGAATACGTCTAGGGAGGTTATTTGGGTGGAACTGAGAAATAAGAAAGGGATGATCACCTTATTAGGATTGTGCTATAGATCCCCAAATAGTCAGTGGGGAATTGAGAAAACAATTTGTAAAATCTCAGCTATCTGTAAGAATAATAGGGTGGTTATGGTAGGGGATTTTAACTTTCCAAACATAGACTGGGACTGCATTGTGTTAAGGGTTTAGATGGAGAGGAATTTGGTAAGTGTGGAAAAGAAAATTTTCTGATTCAGTCTGTGGATGTACCTACTGGAGAAGGTGCAAAACATGACCTACTCTTGGGAAATAAGGCAGGGCAGGTGACTGAGGTATCAGTGGGGGAGCATTTTGGGGCCAGTGACCATAATTCTATTAATTTTAAAATAGTGATGCAAAAGGATAGACCAGATCTAAGAATTTAAGTTCTAAATTGGAGAAAAGTCAATTTTGATGATATCAAGCAAGAACTTTCGAAAGCTGATTGGGAGCAGATGTTCACAGGTAAAGGGGCGGCTGGAAAATGGGAAGCCTTCAGAAATGAGATAACAAGAATCCAGAGAAAGTATATTCCTGTCAGGGTGAAAGGGAAGGCTGGTAGGTATAGGGAATGCTGGATGACTAGAGAAATTGAAGTTTTGGTCAAGAAAAAGAAGGAAGCATATATTAGATATAGACAAGATACATTGAGTGAATTCTTAAAAGAGTATAAAGGCAGTAGGAGTATACTTAAGAGGGAAATCAGAAGGGCAAAAAGGGGACATGAGATAACTTTGGCAAATAGGGTTAAGGACAATCCAAAGTGTTTTTACAAATACTTTAAGGATAAAGGGTAACTAGGGACAGAATAGGGCCCCTCAAAGATCAGCAAGGTGGCCTTTGTGTTGAGCCACAGAAGATGGAGGAGATACTAAATGTGTATTTTTTATCAGTGTTTACTGTGGAGAAGGGTATGAAAGATAGAAAACATGGGGAAATAAATAGTGGCATCTTGAAATATGTCCATATTACAGAGGAGAAGATACTGAAAGTCTTAAAATGCATAAAGGTGGATTAATCCTCAGGAAGTGCTGGATGCCTTAAAACGCACAAAGGTGGACAAATCTCCAGGTCTTCATCAGGTGTACCCTAGGACTCTGTGGGAAGCTAGGGAAGTGATTGCTGGGCCTCTTGCTGAGATATTTGTAAATCGATAGTCACAAGTGAGGTGCCGGAAGACTGGAGGTTGGCTAATGTGGTGTCACTGTTTAAGAAGGGCGGTAAGGACAAGCCAGGGAACTACAGACCAGTGAGTCTGACCTCAGTGGTGGGCAAGTTGTTGGAGGAAATCTTGAGGGACAGGATGTACATGTATTTGGAAAGGCGAGGACTGATTAGGGATAGTCAACATGGCTTTGAGTGTGGGAAATCATGTCCCACAAACTTGATTGAGGTTTTTGAAGAAGTAACAGGGTGAAGAGGGTTGATGAGGGCGGAGTGGTGGATGTGATCTATATGGTATCTATTAAGGTATTCGACAAGGTTCTTCAGGGTAGACTGGTTAGCAAGGTGAGATCACACAGAATAGAGATAGAACTAGCCATTTGGATACACAAGTGGCCAAAAAGTAAAAGACAGAGGGTGGTGGTGGAGGATTGCTTTTCAGACTGGAGGCCTGTGACCAGTGGAGTGCCACAAGGATCGGTGCTAGGTCCACTACTTTTCATCATTTATATAAATGATTTAGATGTGAATGGAAGAGGTATTGTTATTAAGTTTTCAGATGACACCAAAATTGGAAGTGCAGTGGATAGCGAAGAGGGTTACCTCAGATTACAACGGGTTTTGATCAGATGGGCCAATGGGCCAAGGAGTGGCGGATGGTATGGTAGGAAGTGTGGCTGAACAAACAGAGCTTGGATTGCAGGTTCATAGTGCTTTAAAAGTAGAGTTGCAGGTTGATAGGATTTGAAGAAGGCACTTGGTATGCTTGCCTTTATTGGTCAGAGTATTGAGTATCGGAGTTGGGAGGTCATGTTGCAGCTTTACAGGACATTGGTTAGGCCATTGTTGGAATACCGTGTGCAATTCTGGTCTCCCTCCTATTGGAAGGATGTTGTGAAACTTGAAATGGTTTACAAGGATGTTGCCAAGGTTGGAGAGTTTGAGCTATAGGGGGAGGCTGAATAGGCTGGGGTTGTTTTCCCTGGAGCGTGGAGACTGAGGGGTGATCTTATAGAGGTTTATAAAATCATGAGGGGCATGGATAGGATAAATAACAAGGTCTTTTCCCCAGGGTGGGTGAGTCCAAATCTAGAGGGCACAGGTTTAGGGTGAGAGGGGAAAGATTTAAAAGAGAACTAAGGGGCAACTGAGGGTTTTCAAACAGAGGGTGATGCGTGTATGGAATGAGCTGCCAGGGGAAATGGGGGAGGCTGGTACAATTACAGCATTTAAAAAGAGAATTGGATGCATATATGACCAGGAAGGGTTTAGAGGGATATGGGCCAAGTGCTAGGAAATGGGACTGGATTACCTTAAGATGTCTGATCGGCATGGACGAGTTGGACCATAGGGTCAGTTTCCATGCTGTATATCTCTATGACTCTAAATAAAATTGTTGAACTGTAATAAACCCTTTTATAAAAAATGACTGGAACCAGTCAAGTGTGAAGGAACCTGCAACTTCTTTTTTTAATGGAGATCTGTGTGATAAATTTCATGTATTGGAGATGAAAGGCTCACTTGTAATTATCCATCTTGAAAAGAATTAATGCATATGTAGAAATAGGTGAATGAGTTGTTTTTTAATCAAGGTCATTGACAGAGCATTAGGGATGATTTGTATCAGCACAGCTGAAAAAAAAGTCTTTCCTTCTCCCTCACTCTCTGGTGTCGCTGAAGATGGACAAAGTTGCCACTGACAACACAAATTGGATAAACATCCAAACAATGAAAACTCATAAATGTCTGCAATATTCATGGCTGTTGATCGATGACATTGCTAATCAACCATGGTCTCAGGTTAAAACCAAACATATCAAGGACATCTTATGAACTTTTAACTATATATCTTTTTATCTGCATTTGTATTCTGGATGCTAACTTTATCCATGTTCCTGTGAGTGTGTATATATGTGTATATGTATGTGTGTATGTGCATGTGTGACTGTATGTGTGTGCATCTATATGTGTGTGTATGTGTGTAGGTGCATGAATATGTGTGTATGAATACATGTGTATATGTGTATATGTACATGTGTACATGTATATGTGTGTAGGTGCATGTATGTGGTGTGTGTGTATGTTTGCCTATGTAAATGTATACATGTATATGTATATGTTTTTAGGTGTGTGTATGTTTGTCAATGTATACATGTGTTGATGTGAGTGTGTATGTGTCTGTACGTGTGCGTATTTCATGCCATGTCTTTATTATTTTTCTTGGAGTTAGCAAGTCACAAAATTGTACTTCCTTTTGCCCAAGAAATCCTTGTAATTGGATCCTTAATTGTTTCTGTTGAAGTGAAGCATAACTGTCTGATAAAAATATAATGAAATGTTTGTTGTGGCTACCTGAGGAGGTTGAAAAGAGAAAGCTGATTCATTCCTCTACATAAAGGTTTCTCATTCAACATGTTTATACATGATATGACACATGCATGAAGCATGCAAGACTTAAAAGTAGTGCCTTCTAGCCGGAAGTAGAGAAATTATTCCTGCATCAAGACTCTTGAAATCAAGTCTGTAGCATTGCAAGCTCAACATTCTCACCATGAGAAATTTCAGTGTGATTCCTCGAGCGAGGATTCATTCAGATTTGAAACGTGAACTCCCTTTCTCTCTTCACAGATCCTGCTAGACCTGCTGAGTTTCTCCAGCAGTGTCTGATTTTATTTCAGATTTCCAGCATCAGCAGTATTTTGCTTTCACACCCAGTCCTCACCTTGTCATAACATTGTGTTTTCATGAGTGCAGAGGATTGATGGGGATCTCATTGAAGGGTTGAAGACAATTAAATGACGTGATTGTGTTTCCTTTGGTGGAGAGTTCAGAACAGGGAAGCATAACTTTACAATGAGAAAAAAACCCTTCAGGGCTGATACTGGGAAACATTTCTTGACACGAGTTAATAAGAATGGTTTGAGGGAGCAGGGACTTCAGTTGAACAAGGTTGAAAGGAGATTTGTTAAAGGGCTTCATAATCACAAAAATACAACAAAAAGATGCTGAAAATCTGAAACAAAAACCAAAATTGCTGGCGAAACTCAGCATCTGTGGAGAGAAAGCAGAGTTAACTTCTGATGTAGACTCGAAGTATTAACTCTGCTTTCTCTCCACAGATGCTAAGTTTCACCAGTAATTTCTGTTTTGGCTCGAAATCATAAATAGGTTCAACAGAGGAGAGAGAGAGACAAAGAGAGAGAGAGAGAGAAACTATTCCCATTGGCAGAAAGGTAGAAAACCAGAGGACATGGGTGCGAGATTGATTGGGAAACACACCACATGTGGGTCTGGTAAAAATGGCATTTCTGTGCAGGAAGTGATTCCGGTTTAGAAAAAACTGCTGGGGAAATGTGATGGAGAAAGATTCAGTTGGGACTTTGAAATATTATTCAGGAAAGCACCTGAAGAGAAAGGATTCTCAGGGCCATGGGGAAGTGCGAAGGAGGGGGACGGAAATGGAATTTGCTGAGTTGCGAGTGCAGTGAGATAGCATGGATGCAATGGACTGAATGGACTCTTTCTGTGCAGTAACCATTCTGTGATTCTAGAAAAAACCCCAAGGCCCCTTGACACTTTGAGAGTCGTTAATTGAGAAAGTGCTGCTTGGATGGAATGATATTGATTGCAAAACAGAGTAACAAATGGCTGAGCAAACAGTGAGAAAGGTTAATAATATCTCAAAGGCATTGGATATAATTGTGACAAAGATACTGCAATGGGAACAACATCTCGTGAATAAATTGCCTGCTTGTCAGAACCAAGTCAAAAGAATCTCGTCATCGTTAGACTTTGGGTTTGGATTAACTTTGCAGAGTGTTAATGCAATGGATTTCTAAGCCTTGTGGTGTAACTAGGTCTCATTTCTGTCTAAGATATATTGTGACAAACTTCCTATCTCTCAGCAAAGCCTTTGAAATAGATGAATTAGACCAGATAACAATCAACAGAACAAGTCAGGCACAGTAAAACATGCTTTTCACTTTAATTTCTCACTCGAATTTACAGTGTGCTCAGAGGGCACAGTCCATTGCTCACACTGAATCTAAAGATCACTTTCACTCTATCATTGGGCAAAAGATAAAATGTTATTTCCTGCCCATCCATTCTGCCAGGTTTACCCAATACAATGGGAATTCAGTTTCTCTTGGTCTCCATCAGTTCAGTTATTAAAAGGTGAAGCTGTTTCAGCTCTGCCTCAGTCAGTGACGATTACACTCCCTGAGTCAAGTCAGCGTGTGGTTTCAATGTCCCATCTCAGAATGTCTAACCCAGCCTGACAACCCAGTGTGCTACTGAGGAAAGGCTGCACTGTTGGAGTTATTATTTCTGGAATGGTACTTTAAACTGGGTGGCATGGTGGATCCGTGGTTAGTGCTGCCGCCTCACAGCACTAAGGACTCAGGTTTAATTCGGGCTTTGGGTGATTGTCTGTGTGGAGTTTGCACATTCTCCCTGTGTCTGTGTGAGTTTCCTCCCACAGTCCAAAAATGTACAGGTCAGGTGGATTGGCTGTTCTATAATGTCCAAGGGTGGGTCTGGATGGGATTCCCTTTAGAGGGTTAGTAGAGACTGAATGAACCAAATGCCCTGCTTCTACAATGTATGGAATTTTAATTCTATTCCTTGTCAGGGTTGACTATAAAAGAGAACATGACACAAGAGCAGGAAATTGTCCCTAGTCCCCAAAATGCTTTGCTGCAAATGCTCTGCCAATGAGGCACCCTTACTAATGTAATATAACAAATGCTGCAACCAATTTACCCACAGCCAGCTCCCACAAACATTAACATGATAAGATGCAGATAATTTGTTTTTTTGGTGTCATTTGAGGGATAAGTATTGACCAGGGTGGAATCCTCTGCTCATTGACAAATAGTGCCATGGTATATTTTACAATCGCCTAAGAAAGAAGATACACCATGGTTTAGCATTGTCCAAACATCAGGGATAATCAGGAGCAGGAAGCGTGCTGATTCCAACTGCTCCCTGAGCCAGGTCCATTTTGGATTCAATTGTGGTTTAGAGAGTGGGATCATGATTCAGATTGATCGTCCTACCTCCAGCAGTGAGTTCTTAATACCAGTCAGGGAATGTTGCACTAATGGTATAGACTGGGTTTGATTACCTCCTGATGTTGACATCATTAGCTGTAGGCTGGCTTTATGCAGGGTGCCAAGTTGATTGGTGCATTCGTATCAAAGGTGGGAGAATGCTTTTCGGGAGAAAACTGTGTGGGTGAAGGTGAAAATAAATCATGAGCATTGCTAAGTAATAACGTCCATTTATATAGCACCTTTCATATAGTGAAATGTCACCATGGGGAGCATATTCCAACAAAATCTAATACCAAGCCTTAAAAGGTGCACCTGATGAAAGAGGAAGGTTTTAAGGAGCATCTGAGGGAACAGAGAGGTGGACAAGGTGGATTCCAAAGCTCAGGGTCCAGGCAGCTGGAGGCACAGTTATCAAAGGTGCAGTGAGGAAAATCTGGACGATACCAAAGGTACCTTCAACACTTAAAAAAAAGGAGTCAGTAAGAAGTTAGTAAAATAACTGAGTAATTTCAGTAGATGAGGAGTACAATTGGTTTAGCTTTCTTCAGCAAAACTCGTTCAAAGAAAAGTGGGTGTTTCTTAATTTGAAGAGACCCAAACTCAGCCCTTGACTATACATTTAAACTCACGTCTTTAATATGAAGCTACAGAAGAGTTTCTGTTGTGGATGTATGGGCTCTGTGCTTGACAATGATCATTTTTGCTGTCACACTTCTAAGCTGCCTGCATTTCCTTTCTAACCCTCTGCTAGTTTTGTAATGTATGCTCCCAGTGGGACTCTCCTGCACAGGCTATCCATTTAATGAGTGTTTATTTTTATACACTGCATCTATCAATAATTTAACTTTTATGGCTGCTGTGCAGTCTATTCACGTCTCTAGAACTCTGAGATCTCCTCTTTTGCAATGGAAGTCATGATTGATTCGACCAGACGACCTAGACTGTATCAGCATTCCCTCTGACATTCCCAGGGGAGACAGGCAGTCTTCCAGTCAAGCATTGTAGCATCAAATCTCAATGTTCTTTATCCTTCCAATTTCCTTGACTTCAAGTTCTCAATGATGACCCCAGGTTGGACCCTGCACCTAATTGAGACCTACTGCACCTCGGGGTGGCTTCAGTTTCACATATCAGCATCTTGGGGATTACTATTAACCAGAATGTCAACTGGACTTGTCACTTAATCACAATGGCTACAAAAGCAGATCAGAAAAGCCCCCAATGAGAAATGACCTTGAGACCAAAACACAATTCTTACCCACATTTAAGTTGCTAATCGATTATGATAAGGTCAGCACATACATGGGAACACCACCATCCCCTCAAATATCCCCTCCAAACCACTCCTCTTTCTGACTTGGAAACATATTGCCATTCCTTCAGTGTGACTGGGTCAGAAGCCTGGTATTCTCTCTTTACTGCAGGAGTATGTAGAGCACACAGACTGCAAGGAAGCAACTCGCCATCACCTTCTGGATGGAAAATAGGAGTGGGGGACCACACTGCTTATTCTACATTGCCCTTGTAGTAAAGAATCAAATTTGGGGTGTAAGTGGTCTTGGACACAATTGAAAACTGAATGACAGTGGATCAGAGGCTGTTTATAGACAGCCCAACTTCCTTTTCATTGAAATTGCTTCATTAGATTTGATTCCTTACAGTGTGGAAACAGACCATTTGGCTTCATTAATGACCTTCCCTCCATCATAAGGTCAGAAGTGGGGATGTTTGCTGAAGATTGCACAATGTTCACCACCATTTCTGACTCCTCAGATACTGAAGCAGTCCATGTTCAAATGTATCAAAATCTGGACAACAATCCAGCCTTGGGCTGACAAATGGCAAGTAATATTTATGTGACACAAATGCCAGGCAATGACCCGCACCAATAAGAGACAATCTAACCATTGCCCCTTGATATTCAATGGTGTTACCAGCATTGAATCCCCCACTATAAAAGTTTACAACGTCCTACAACACCCAAATGGGTATGGATGTAGGTTTGCTCGCTGAGCTGGATGGCTCATTTCCAGATGTTTCGTCACCCTACTAGGTAACATTCGCCTGAGGCCCACTGAAGATGTTATCTCGTAGGATGACGAAACATCTGGAAATGAGCCTTCCAGCTCAGCGAGCAAACCTACATCCAGAAACTTAACCTGAGCTACAAATCTTCTCAAAACTCGCTAACCCAAGTGGGTAGTTTTATTACTTTAAAATTTGGGTTAACTTTTAAAATGCTGTGTTCTTCCCCATTGAAGGGTTAGCTTCTGTACAGAATACCCAGAAGGGAAATGTGGAGACTGGTGTTTGTAATAAACTTTAGATTTACAATAAAAATCCTGGCAATTCTGTGAAGGAGTTTTGCTGCTTAACTTAACATAGGTATTAGTTTGTTAAACAGTCTGGATCCACGTTGGGGTTGCAATTTCCCCAGGCAGTAATGACCGATGTGAAGCTCTGGCTATGTTACAACAACTGTCCTCCTGTTCTAACAGACACACCACCCCACCACTATCAATTTCACAGTTTCCCCTCAATTCTGCTCTCTCTGCTCCCACTTAGAGGGTTATGACAGCTTCAAAATGGAGTCACAGTTGGAAAAATTTGTGGAAGCAACAAGTTACAACATGAGGTAAACCTTTCTACTCATTTAAACCAGACACACAGAAAAGCTCACCTTGCGCTGTAATCTGTTAAAGTATGAGTGACAAAGAACAACCAAATCCCACTATTTAAAGAAAAAATTAACAATCTATTCTTTAACTCCAAGAAAAAAGAGAACATTAAACAACAACTTTGTCCTTTGTCTGATCAATTTATCTACCTCCCACTCTACAACACTATACTGATCCGATAAAAGCCCCTGATTAAGTTACCGAAAAATATCAAATTTTAAAACCAGCCAGCTGTCGGACTTCCCTTTGTATTTTCCTCTGTAGATGATCCTGGGTTGTCTTTTCTTCAGGGGATGTCTGTTTGTTAGTGCTCTTTGCCATGCTGGCTAATTATTCAAAATGCCCCAAAAACATTTGTCTCTTATTGGTGCTGGTCATTGTCCAGCAGTTGTGTGCAATAACTATTACTTGCCATTTTTATACTCCAAAAGCATCGGATTACCTCATTGATTTGATGTCATCAAACCAGTATAATTCAAATCTGATTGGATATTGGTATCTTGGGGCATAATTTAAACTGATTGGCCAAAATCAAATTTGTTGTGTATCATGGCAACTCAGCTCCAGCTATTTGCTTCATAGCCAAATGTTACATTTTTAAATTTGTCAGCACATTCTGTGCTTGTTACGTCCTTGCCAGTTTTATTCTCTTCTCAAGGTACAGTACACACCTATAATTTCATAACAAATGCATTTGAGTTTATTTATGGTGAGGATGAAATACGAAATTGGACTACTGAATCTCATTGTTTTATATCTTAACTCAGTCTGACACTGTGAAGTCCATCGTTGGTAATCACTGCAAAATTTTGCTGCATGCAACAAGTTTTCAAGATCACAGTGTGACTGCTCCACAACCTTGATGAAGGAAGACATCCTGGTTTACAGGAGCAGAGACAACACAGGAGATTATTGAGCAGGAAATGTCTTTTGAACCTGTTCAGATCTCATGATGACTGTACACCATGGGGTGGCATGGTGGCTTATGCCAGGGACCCGGTTCGATTCCAACGTTGGGTGACTGTCTGTGTGGAGTTTGCTCCAATTTCCTCTCACAGTCCCACCATGTGCAGGTTAGGGTGCATTGGCCATGCTATATTACTCATAGTACCCCGGGATGTGCAGGGTAGGCAGATTAACCATGAGAAATGCAGGGTTACAGGGATAGGGAAGGAATGTGAGTCTAGGTGGGATGCTCTTCAGAGGGTCAGTGTGCACTCGATGGGCCAAATGGTCTACTTCCACACAATGGATTTAATGTTCTAAGACCTGCACTCCTGTAGCCATCTAAACACCTGAGAAAGATAAAAGTTTCAGGGACAATAGGGGTGAGAAAATATGCTGGAAAATTCCCATCAGGTAATCACTAACTGACCAAGAGATTATATGGATGACCCATTATCTAGAAAAAAGTTAGCCTTCCATGCATTTACAAAGATTATACCAGAAATGAATGGTTATACCGGTTGGAAAAGGATGAAAAGGCAGGATTTCAGTTTTCAGCAAAAGAGAAGAGTAAGAGGTGACTTTTTTAGAATTGTTAAGGCACATAAGGAGGCCATTTGGCCCATACACCTGGAACAATCTTTATTACCTCAGGTCAATCCCTGGACTTCTCCCCTATCCCTGCACACTATTTCTAGACATCTAATGTCCTCTCCCGTTTCTCAATTGAACCTGCCTCCACCACATTTCCAAGCAGTAAATTCCACATCTTAGAGGGAGCAGCAGCCAGGAGCCATTTACAGGGGCTTCTCACCCTGTCGAGACTTTAGCAGTAATTGCTGCTGAGTCTCAAAGCTGAAAAACCAAACACTAGAAATCCTGGTTTGTGAGAGCTGACCACACCCAGCCAGGCTGTTTATATTGTTTACTGGCTGAAAATGTTTGTTGGCATATCACCCTTGCTTCTTTTGCACATGCCTTTAAATCTATGACCTGTTGTTTTTATTCCTTTTCTGATCAGGAACAGCCTCTCCCTATCTACTCTATCTTGCCAGTCATGACTTTGAAAACTTTAAACAAGTTTCACTTTAGCATTCATTTCTCCAAGAACAGTCCCAGTTTCTTCAATAAACAAAGAACAAAGAACATTCCAGAGCAGGAATAGGCATTTCAGCCCTCCAAGCCTGCTCCAATCCAGATCCTCTATCGAAATCTGCCGTCTATTTTTTAAGGATCTGTATCCCCAATCTATCCACAGCCATTGCTCCCCAAACCTTGAACTCCTCACCATCAAATGCTGCCCCTTCTACCTACCACAGGAATTTCCTGCTGCTTTACTAACTGCTGTGTACATACCACCCCAAGCAAAGGTTGAGGAAGCTCTGGATGTGCTGTACTTCACCACTAACACCCTGGCGACTGAACACCCTGAGGCCCTGTTTATTGTGACTGGCAACTTCAATCAAGCCAATCTAAGGAAGGTGTTGTCCAAGTACCACCAGAATACTACCTGCCTCACCAGGGGCCTGAACATTTCAGACAACTGCTCCACCCACTGTGAAAGATGCCTACCGCCCCATCCCCCGCCCTCATTCCGGGAACTCCGACCACAATGCCGTGTTTCTCTCCCGGCTTACAGGCAAAAGCTCAAGCAGGAACCCCGCCGCCCCCTCGCAGACACAGGTCCAGCGCTGGTCGGAGGAGGCAGAGGATCAACTCCGGGGCTGTCTGGGATCAGCTGATTGGGCCGTGTTCAAACAGGCCACAGGTACCTTGGACGAGTACACCACCACCGTCACAGACGTGATCAGCAAGTGTGTGGAGGACTGCATACCGAGGGAGTCAATCCGAGTGTTCCCCAACTGGAAACCCTGGATGAATCATAGAGTCATAGAGATGTACAGCATGGAAATAGACCTTTTGGTCCAACCTGTCCATGCCGACCAGATATCCCAACCCAATCTAGTCCCACCTGCCAGCACCTGGCCCATATCCCTCCAAACCCTTCCTATTCATATACCCATCCAAATGCCTGTTAAATGTTGCAATTGTACCAGCCTCCACCACATCCTCTGGCAGCTCATTCCATACACATACCACCCTCTGCATGAAAAAGTTGCCCCTTAGGTCTCTTATATCTTTCCCCTCTCACTCTAAACCTATGCCCTCTAGTTCTGGACTCCACCACCCCAGGGAAAAGACCTTGTCTATTTATCCTATCCAGGCCCCTCATAATTTTGTAAACCTCTATAAGCTCACCCCTCAGCCTCCGATGCTCCAGTGAAAACAGCCCCAGCCTGTTCAGCCTCTCCCTAAAGTTCAAATCCTCCAACCCTGGCAATATCCTTGTAAATCTTTTCTGAACCCTTTCCAGTTTCACAACATCTTTCCGATAGGAAGGAGACCAGAATTGCACGCAATATTCCAACAGTGGCCTAACCAATGTCCTGTACAGCCGCAACATGACCTCCCAACTCCTGTACTCAATACTCTAACCAATAAAGGAAAGCATACCAAATGCCTTCTTCACTATCCTATCTACCTGTGACTCCACTTTCAAGGAGCTATGAATCTGCACTCCAAGGTCTCTTTGTTCAGCAACACTCCCTAGGACCTTACCATTAAGTGTATAAGTTCTGCTAAGATTTGCTTTCCTAAAATGCAGCACCTCACATTTATCTGAATCAGGACATACAGAACCTGCTAAAAACCAGGTGTGAGGCCTTCAGACCAGGAGACCCACTCAAATATAAGGAATCCAAGTATGACCTTCGCAGAGCCATTAAGGGACAGCCAAGGACCAATACTGATCCAAACTAGAGACCCAGACAGACACCCAGCAACTACGGCAAGGACTGAATGATATCACAGGTTCAAAAAAGAGACAGTGCAAGATAATAGACGATGACACATCCCTCCCAGATTATCTCAACACTTTCTATGCTCGTTTTGAGCAGAATTTCGGCAGAGAGGTAACATCTATTCTAATAGGTCCTGATGAACCTATCCCAACAGTCTCTGCATCAGTTTTCCTTCACGTGAATCCAAGGAAAGTAATGGGACCAGACAGAGTATCAGGCCGTGCACTCAGAGCATGTGCAGATCAACTGGCAGAGATCTTCTCGGACATCTTCATCCTCTCCCTGCAGCAGGCCCCTGTCCCGGCCTGTTTCAATAGGGCCAACATCATCCCTGTGCCTAAGGAGGCTCATGCAGCATGTCTCAATGACTACTGCCCTGTGACCCTAACTTCGGTGGGCATGAAGTGCTTTGAAAGGCTGGTCATGGCAGTAATCAACTCCAGCCTCCCCACTAATCTTGACCCACTCCAATTTGCCTATCGGACCAACAGATCCACGTCACATGCCTTATCACTTGCCCTTCATTCCTCCCTGGAACATCTTGACACCAAGAACAGCTACGTAAGAATCCTACTCATTGACTACAGTTCAGCCTTCAACACTATTATCTCCTCGAGACTGATGACCAAACTTAGTGATCTCGGACTAAGCCCCACTCTCTGCAACTGGATCCTCAGTTTCCTGACCCATGAGCCACAATCAGTGAAGATTGGGGACAATATTTCATCCTCACTAACACTCAACACTGGAGCCCCCCCAGGGGTATGTACTCAGCCCCCTACTGTACTCACTGTATACCAATGACTGCGTCGCCAAATACCAGACGAATACCATTTACAGGTTCACTGATGACACCACCATTGTCGGTTGAATCTCAGATGGCGATGAAACAGATTACAGACGGGAGGTAGAAGACCTGGAAAAATGGTGCACTGAGAACAACCTAGCTCTCACTGCTGGCAAAGGAACTCATTCTTGACTTTCAGTGGGATGTTACTCATGCCCCCTACACATTAACAGCACCGAGGTGGAATCAGTGGAGAGTGTCAAGCTCGTGGGAGTGGTCATCCACAACAAGCTTTCTTGGACTCTTCATGTGGACGCACTGATTACAAAGGCCCAACGACGTCTCTTCTTCCTCAGGCAGCTGAGGAAATTTGGCATGACAGCAAATACCCTTACCAACTTTTATAGGTGTGCTATTGAGAGCATTCTGTCTGGATGTATCACTACCTGGTATGGCAACTGTACCATTCAAGATCGGAGACGGTTACAGAGAGTGGGGAACTCAGCCCGGACAATCACAAAGGCTAACCTCCCATCTATAGAATCCATCTACCAGGCCCGCTGTCAGGGAAAGGCCACCATCATTCTCAAAGATCCATCCCACCCTGGCAATGTTTTTGTACAATCTCTACCATCGGGGAGAAGGTACAGAAGCCAGAACACACGCACCAGCCGGTTTCAAAACAGTATCTACCCTACTGTTGTTAGAATACTGAATGGACTCACAAACTCTTAACATTAACCTGTACCTGTGTTTTGTTTTTGCCGGTGTTTACCTATTATTTACTATCGATGCTACTTGACTAAGAGATCTGTCTGTATTGCTCGCAAGACAAAGCTTTTCACTGTCCCTCAGTACATGTGACAATAAATTCAATTCAAATCAATTCAATTCAACTGACATTTCCAATTCCTTGAGCCATTGATGTAAATCACTTCTGTGCTCCCTCCAGTGCATTTATATCTTTTCTTATAATGTGGAGTTCACAACTGGATACAGCAGTTAGCCAAGGATTTATAATCATGATAGAGAAGACACATAAAACTCCTCAACTTAAAGAGGAGAAGAAAATGAAAGATCATAATAACAAATATTGGATAGACACCAATAAACTGTAGGCGACACGGTGGCTCAGTGGTTAGCACTGCAGCCTCACAGCGCCAAGTACCCGGGTTTGATTCCCATCTCGGGTGACTGTCTGTGTGGAGTTTGCACGTTCTCCCCGAGTCTGGGTGGGTTTCCCCCGTGTGCTCCAGTTTCCTCCCACAGTCCAAAGATGTGCAGGTCAGGTGAATTGGCCATGCTAAATTGCTCATAGTATTAGGTGCATTAGTAAATGTAGGGTAGGGGAATGGGTTTGGGTGGGCTGCTCTTCAGCGGGTCGGTGTGAACTTGTTGGGCCAAAGGGCCTGTTTCCATAGTGTAGGGAACCTAATCTAATCTAAAACCCGAAAGAGAATTCAGGACAAACTATAGAACTCAGGAGAGTGGAGAGTGGAAAGCTGAAGCAAATGGAATAGTTGCAATTCTGAGAGAACAAAGAAGAATACAAGGAGAGAGGAATGGTTCTGACAGAATGTATGAAGAAGGATGACAGGGTCAAATCAGATCAGATGCTTGAATGGACTTGATGGGCTGAATGGCCTGTTTCAGTGTCAACTTATTTTATTGAGTAATGTGGTTCTTGCCCCAATCTAGAAGCCATTTTCTTTGAATCACTGCACCAGCAATATTGTCCATGGCCCAACATGCTCTGGGAGAGGAGGACATGTGAAGCAGCTACTGTAGGAGGCCATTCAGCCCTTTTACTCAGCTCTACTGTTCACGGTTGACCTATAAACTGAATTGTATCTTCCAATGTTATCCCCTTTTAAACACTGTCTTGTCATTCAGATCCCAGTGAGGACCTGAGTTACATTTTTGACCTACAACAGAGTTATGGGGAGGAAGAAGCAGGGGAGTACTCACAAGGTCACAATCAAATCAGCCATGGACTTATCAAATGCTAGAATGGGTTCACTGGGCTGAATGACCTTTCTCTACTCCTGTGTCATGCGAAAGTCAGTGAAAGTCAACACAGCAAGCATTTTATTAGCCTGCTTCTAAGGGACAGGGAATGCATTGGTTGATCAAATATTCTGGATAATCAAGAAGTCTGGGAACCGCAGTGAACCCTGATCAGGCGAGCCTTCAAGACATAACATCCTTTAAAATATCTGTGTGAAACCATCAAACACCTCCTAAAACCAATGTAAAAACACACAGTGAGTAATAAGAACATAATGGAGGGGGTATACACAGCACTGTTATACTCTTTTACAGTATAAATACTTGGATGTCGCAGCATTTGATGCATATTATTTTTGCCGATTTGTCAAAAGTGTTGGTGATAAGAGAGCTGATTAAAACAAAGTTCACTGCCCTAGTACTTTTTCTTCTCTCATCAAAGCTGCTGGGGGCAAGGTACCTCGTTTTGCTCGCACATGTTTGAATTATAGTAAAACACATCGCAGGTTTCCCAACACTTGAAATGTGTTCCTTCCTCAAAAGACAGTGGATACAGAATATTTTTAAGGCAGAAGTTGATAAATTCTTGATGATCAAGGGGTTGAAAGATTATCAGGGGAAATGCAGGAAGGCAGAATTGGTGCTAAAATCAGACCAGCCGTTAATTGAATGCAGAGGCAGGATCAAAGGGGCCAAATAGTTTACTCTTCTTCTGTGTTTGTACATTCATATGTTGATGAATATTTTTATTGTTAGTCAACTGGACACTTACTGCATGAAAGTTCCATCACTGACATGCTTCAAGTGAATATCTGCTCACCTGATGTGCTTTACTTGCTATTCCCACGAGAAAACACAAAGTGGAGTTTGACACTGTTGGTGCGTGACTGAGGGAGCACTTTATTGTTGAATGTGACATTAACCCACGGTCTGATTGGTCTCAGGTGGATGTGCAAGAGCTCATGACTGTCCTTTGGGGAATGGCAGTGGCAATTTCTACAGTGTCTCCCTGAACCGAAAACTCCAAAAATGGTGTTCCTGGTTCCAATCAAATCCCTGTTCACTCTAGATTACTGAAAAATGGTTGCTGTGTTTTCTATATCATGATAGTTAACAACATTTCATCAGCATTTTCTTGGGTAAGACGTTGCATAACAGTAACATCACTAGGCTAGTAATCCACAACTCTAAGACAGGGGTTCCAGTCCCACCAGGGTAGGCAGTGAGACGTGAATTCAATAAAAATTTTGAATAAAAAGTTGTCTTGATGGTGACTGTAACCATTGTCAATTGTTTGGCTGGTGGGGGGAGGGAGACAAAAAACCCATCTGGTTCACTAATGCCCTTTAGGGAAGGAAATCTGCCATCCCTACCTGGTCTGGACTACATGTGACTCCTGACTCAGGGCACATAAGGATGGGCAGTAAATGCTGATCCCGGCAGTGTCAGCATGCCCGGCCAACATTCACTTTTTCTGAAAAAAAAAACTGTGTAATGGCATGAAAGCTGTTACATAATTGCACTTCTTGCCTTCCAATGCTTGCCAAAGTTTAGTTCAAAGTTCTCGGGAGCCTAGATGCAAGTTGATAGGAACCAAGACTGCCCAGTATCCACAGAAATATCATTGAAATTTAATCAGCTAAAAGCATACATCTTTACATAAGACTGGCAATCTTCCATCTGTGATCAAGCCCTTTAAGGTCTGAAAGATTAACTGGATCTAAATAAGATGAATCCAAGTCTCCCATAACCTGTGCATGGCCACATTTCTCCCCATATTCCAGAAATTCAGATTTCCTACACTATGGAAACAGGCTCTTCAGTCCAACAAATCCACACTTACCCTCCAAAGAGTAGCCCACCCAGACCCATTCCCCTACCTTATACTTACCCCTAACTAATTCACCTCACACTATGGGCAATTTAGCATGGCCAATTCACCCTAAGCTGCACAACCTTTGATTATGGGAGGAAACCCACACAGAATGTGCAAACTCCACACAGACAGTCGCCCAAGGCTGGAATCGAACCCGGGTCCCTGGTGCAATGAGGCAGCAGTGCTAACCACTGAGCCACCATGTCACCCAAATGAACTAGGAGCAGTTCACAGTCTTTAACACTGATCTGAAGTGGACTGTAGACAGACTTGGCTGTGTTCCACTTTAAGTTCTGACATCCTAAAGCCAGCTTGCCTCAGAGGAGATTCTATCTTATTCCTCCTCAAGGAGAACTGTGTTCATGGTCTATCTCAAAACCCCCAATCACTGAACACCCCTCTGCTACCTGAATATTTTTCACTTCCATTATCTGTTGAGCATGAAGGTTTCCAGAAGCAAGGGATCAGCAGTAATACTGAATACTGAATGGACAGCAGAGCAGACACTGCAAGCACCAGATCCCACCCTCTATTCCTGCCACCACCCATACGTTATTCCCATCCCTCGGCCTCTATCATAAACTGCGGCTTAGAGATAGAAGGGAAAACTTGATTTAATGGCTAGCACAGTGGCTCAGTGGCTAGCACTGCTGCCTCCCAGTACCAAGGGCATGGGTTCAAATCCACCCTTAGGTGACTGCCTGTGTGGAGTTTGCACATTCTCCCCGTGTCTGAGTGGATTTCCTCCAGTGCTCTGGTTTCCTCCCAGGTGCGCAAGTTAGGTGGACTGGCCATGCTAAATTACCCATAGTATCCTGGGATGGAAGGGCCAAGGGGATTAGCCATAGGAAATGCAGGGATAGGATGGGGGTCTGGGCTTGGGTGGGCTGCTCCTCAGAGGGTTGTGTGAACTTGATGGGCCGAATGGCCTGTTCCCACACAGCAGGGATTCTATGATTTAAAGAAGAAGCTAAGTCTTCGATTGCGTCTTCTACTCAGCATCAATTTACTATTAAACATATAAATAGTCCAATGTTTGATTCCTAATTTGAAACAGTGAAACAGCATGGCAGCTCTGAATAACACCATCAGCACAACTGGCACATTTTCAAAGTACACCTCTGAAAAGGTGCAAGTTCACATCATCCACTGTCACCTAAGTCTGGCACATCGGCTTGAAAGAACTTGAAGAACAAAGCAAATAAAATTAGACAATTACTAAATAAAAAGTCCACACTCAGGAGAAATGCGTCCAATCACACAAATGCCAGGCTCATCATTTCAACTTAAACAGTAGGTTTATTCAGCAATTGTTCCAGAGTGCCTAACTCAAAGTTCCACTGAGTTTTAAGGGGCTCTATCAGGATATAGTGATAGCATTCTGTTATCATAGGAAGGTGCTGAGTCTGATGTTGATACCTGCCAATTACAATGAGATCTCAAAAACACCTCAAACTCCTCATTTCTTGCTGTTTCCCCTGTTGTAATCCTCTATATAGAGCTTTCTTTAATTTGACTGGGACTCTACTCCCTCTAGTTTAGAGGAAGGAGAAGTGACCTCGTAGAAACACATTGAATTCTTAAAGGGCTTAGACAAAGCAAACACTGAGAGGGTGTTTCCCCTCAGGGGAGAGTCTAAGACCAGAAGGTATAGTCTCAGAATAAAAGGGTACCAAATTCTGACTGAGATGAGGAGGAGGAATTCCTTCTCTCAGAGGGTTGTGACTCTTTGAAACTTCTTGCCACAGAGAGCTGTGGGGGCAGAGTCCGTGTGTAGATTTAAGGCAGAGACAGATTCTTAATCAGTTGGGGAATTTAGGGGAAAGGGCAGGAAAGTGGACTTGAGGAATGTCGGATCAGCCATGATCCTGTTGAATGGCAGAGCTGGCTGGAGGGGTCGAATGGTCTACTCTTGTTCTTATTTCTTATGGTTTTATGTTCTTATGGATGTGGGTATCACCAACTGGGCTACTGTTTATTATCCATTCCACAATTAAGAATCAACCACATTGCAGTGGGTCTGGAGCCTGGAGATGACTGTGAATCCTCTGCTGATTATTGGAAACCCCTACCTGGTTCACTAATAGGGAAGGAAACTGCTATCCTTATCTGGTCTGGAATTACACGTGATTGACTCTTAACTGGCATCTGGGTAATTAGGGATGGACAATAAATGCTGGTCCAGCCAGTGATGCCCTCATCCCATGAATGAATAAAAAAGTCACACATAGGAAAGATCAGATAAGGATAGCAGATTTCCTTCCTTCAAAGATATTAGTGAACTAGCTTGGTTTTTCCAACAATGAACAGTCATCACACAATCACCATTAGATTCACTTCATACTTTCAGACTTATTTTAAAATTGAATTCAGTTTTCACCATCTGAACCAATGTCCTCAGGACATTAACCTGGGGTTTGGGATTACTTGTCCAGTGGCAATTTCACTGAGCCACCAGTTCCCCAGGCAAGTCAGCTTAAGCTTCTTGCAATGTGGGATGAGGAGTGTGCAGCTCGCCCTTGTGTCTGTTCCAGCATTCACTTACAGCTAGTCTGTTCCTTCACTGCATGCACTTTGATATCCTTAGCCAACAAAGATCACCTCAATTCCTAAGAAGGTTCATCAATTGAAGGCGGAGCTATATATACACAAAAGGGAGAAAGTGATATGTTTTGCTCAGGGGTTGGCTGTAAAGGCATGGAATAAGATTTACTTCATATATCATTATTTGGATCGTGTTGCTGGCTGGACCAAACTATCGGTGCTCTTGAGAAGGTGATGCTGAGCTGTCTTCTTGAACTGTATCAGAGGTCACACCACACCAGGTTATCAGCCAACAGGTTTGTTTGGAATCACACGCTTTCAGAGCGCTGTTTCACCTGACAAAGAGGAAATCCTCTGAAAGCTTGTGATTTTAAATAAACTTGTTGGACGATAACCTGGTGTGGTGTGACCTCTGACCTTGTCCATCCCAATCCAACACCAGCATCTCCATATCATGAATTGCTGCAGTCCATGTGAAGTAGGTACTTTGACAGTGCTGTTAGTGAGGGAGCACCAGGATTAAAATGAAAGCAAAGGACAAAAGATCCAGTTGCAAGCCTGGAGGTGTGTGATTGGAGGAGACTGTGCAGGCAATGGGGTTTCCATATGTCTGAATGAGAGTCTGCACATGATCTTTGTTCTCCCTGCTTAACAACACCCTCACCACATAAACTGAAATGGTAAGGGCCTCCATCATATTCACACACTACTACAAGGAGGGGGAGGGGGAGTGTTATAAATGAAGGTATCCCAGTGTTGTCCACAATCGAAGAATAGTCCAAGCTTCAGAGTCTTATTGCACAGTGAAGGAAAACATGCAGTTCCACGGTGAGCACCATTGTACAAGTAGGTGTGTAAATTAGCTGCCTCCTTCCCTACATAATAACATGAAGACCAGTGTAGTACAGCGGTAGTGGTGTCCCTAGCTCTAAGCCAGGAGGCCCTATCTACGTATTCCAATCCTACTTACTCCTGATGAGACTCTGAAGCTTGGCTCACACTGTCTTTAGATTGTAGGCAACACTGGGATGATATCTCTGAGCAAGTTGATGAGCAAGATCTCCAACAGTGCTTGAACTTCAAAACTATTGCAGTTGTTGTGAAGCACTGTGACTGGATAGCAATGTGGGCTAATTTTAAACCTAGCTCCTGTTAGTTCACACACAAACACACTGTCTCTCCCAGACACGCCAGAGTCAGTGAACTAATCTCTGGCCTGTGTTGGGCTCATTAATCTCTGCTCACCAATTAGCAGCCTCTCTGTACCCAGCGGCATGAGAAACAGCCAGCATTCCACCTAATTGATAATTAGCAACTCCTGCAGGGAGATGCCAAGGTGTTACACAACATATGACAGGACCCAGGTATGACGTTAGATCATATTGAATGGTTTGCCGGCATTTGACCTCAACAGCTGGAGATATGCAACAACAGGAGGGGGTGATGGCCTTGTAGCATTATCACTGGACTACTAATCCAGGAACTCAGCTAATGTTCAAATCCTGGAAAAATTAAATTCAATTTAAAAGATCTGGAATTAAGAATCGACCGATGACTATGAAAGCATTGCTGATTGTTGGAAAAACCCAGCTAGTTCACTGGTACTCTTTAGGGAAGGCAACTGGAATCCTCACTGGTTTGGCTTACATGTGACTCCAGACTCACAGCTAACTCTCAATTGCCCTCTGAAACGATCGAGCAAACCATTCAGTTGTATCAATTGCTACAAATTCTCAAAGAAATGAAACCAGACTGCTTACTTGGCATCGACCTAGGCATGGTAAAAGACAACGGCAGAAGCAGTTCTGTCAACCCTGTGAAGTCCTCCTCACTGACAACTGGGGTCGAGTGCCAACATTGGGAGAGCTGTCTCACAGACTAGTCAAGCAACAACCTGACACAGTCATACTCACAGAATCATACCTTTCAGACAATGTCCCAGACACCACCATCACCATCCCTGGATATGTCCTGTCCCACCGGCAGGACAGACCCAGCAGAGTGGCTGCACAGTGGGTAGAGTTGGGACGGAGTTGCCTTGGGAGTCCTCAATGATGATTCCAAGCCCCATAAAGTTTCATGGCTTCAGGGTAAACATGGGCAAGGAAACCTCCTGTTGATTACCACATACTGTCCTCCCTCAGCTGGTGAATTGGTACCCCTCCATGTTGAACAACACTTAGAGGAAGCATTGAAGATGACAAGGGCACTAAATGTACTCTGGCTGGGGGATTTCAGTGTCCACCACCAAGAGTGGCTCGGCAGCAGTACTACTGATCGAGCTGGTCAGGTCCTAAAGGACACAGCTGCTAGACTGGGTCTGCGGCAGGTGGGGAGGGAACCAACAAGAGGGAGAAACATACCTGACCCCATCCTTACCGATCTGCCGGCTGCAGATGTATCTGTCCATGACCGTATTGATAAGAGTAACCACCGCACGGTCCTTGTGGAGACAAAGTCCCACCTTCACACTGAGAATATCCTCCATCGTGTTGTGACACTATCACCGCGGCAAATGGGACAGACTTCAAACAGATCTAGTAGCTCAAAACGAGACATCCATGAGGCGCTGTGGACCATCAACAGCAGCAGGGCTGTACTCCAGCATAATCTGTAACCTCATGGCCTGGCATATCCCCCACTCACCCATTACCGTCAGGCCAGGGGATCAACCCTGGTTCAATGGAGAGTGCAAGGGGACATGCCAGGAGCAGCACCAGGCAGCCCTGAAGATGAGGTAGGTAAAAACAATGACTGCAGATGCTGGAAACCAGATTTTGGATTAGTGGTGCTGGAAGAGCACAGCAGTTCAGGCAGCATCTGAGGAGCAGCAAAATCGATATTTCAGGCAAAAGCCCTTCATCAGGAATAAAGGCAGAGAGCCTGAATTGTGGAGAGATAAGCTAGAGGAGGGTGGGGGTGGGGAGAAAGTAGCATAGAGTACCTGGTGAAGCCACCAAACAGGGCTACTTGCATATAAAACAGCATATGCAGCAAGTGATAGGCAGAGCTAAGTGATCCCAGAACGAATGGATCAGATCTAAGCTCTGCAATCCTGCCACATCCAGTCAGGAATGGTGGTGGACAATTCAACAACTCACTGGAGGAGGAGGCTCTACAAATACCCCCCTCCTCAATGATGGAAGAGCCCAGCACATCAGGGAAAAAGATAAGGCTGAAGCTTTCACAGCAATCTTCAACCAGATACACCGAGTGGATGATCCATCTCAGCCTCCTCCAGTGATCCCCATCATCAGAGGTACGTGCCTTCAGCCAATTTGATTCACTCCACATGATATCAGAAAATGGTTGGAGACACTGGATACTGCAAAGGCTATGGGCCCTGACAATAGTCCAGTAATAGTACTAAGGCTTGTGCTCCAGAACTTGCTGCTCCCCTAGTCAAGCTGTTCCAGTACAGTTACATCACTGGCATCTACTTAACAATATGGAAAATTGGCCAGAATGTCCTGTCCATAAGAAGCAGGACAATTCCAACCTGGCCAATTATCGCCCCAACAGTCTACTCTCAATCATTAGTAAAGTGATGGAAGGTGCCATCAACAGCGCTATCAAGCAGCACCTGCTCAGCAATAACCTGCTTAGTGAAGCCCAGTTTGGGTTCTGCCAGGGCCACTCAGCTCCTGATCTCATTACAGCCTTGGTTCAAACATGGACAAAAGAGCTGAATTCCAGAGGGGAAGGGAGAGGGACAGCTCTTGACTGAGTGTGACATCAAGGGGCCCTAGCAAAACTGGAATCAATGGGTATCGGGGGCAAACTCTTCAGTGGTTGGAGTCATACCTGACACATAGGAACATGGCCGTGGTTGTTGGAGGTCAGTCATCTCAGTTCCAGGACATCTCTGCAGGAGTTTTCCTCAGGGTAGTGTCCCAGACCCAACCATCTTCAACTGCTTCATCAATTACCTTCTCTCCGTCAGAAGTGGGGATGTTTGTTGATGATTGCACAATGTTCAGCACCATCCGTGACTCCTCAGATACTACAGCAGTTCATGTTCAAAGGTAGCAAGATCTGGACAATATCCAGGCTTGGGCTGACAAGTGACAAATAACATTTGCACCACAAAAATGACTGGCAATGACCATCACCAATAAGAGACAATCGAACAATCATCCCTTGACATTCAATGGTGTTACTGTCACTGAATCCCCACTGTCAATATCCTGGAGGTTACCATTGACCAGAAACTCAACAGGACTCACATATAAACACAGCGGCTACAAGATCAGGCCAGAGTTTAGGAATACTGCAGCAAGTAACTCACTTCTTGACTCCCCAAACCTGTCCATCATCTACAAGGCATAAGTCAGGAGTGTGATGGAATACTCCCCAACTGCCTGGATGGGGGCAGCTCCAACAACACTCAAGATTTTAGATTACAGTGTGGAAACAGGCCCTTCGGCCCAACAAGTCCACACCGACCCGCCGAAGCGCAACCCACCCAAACCCATTCCCCCACATTTACCCCTTCACCTAACACTACAGGCAATTTAGTATGGCCAATTCACCTGACCTGCACATTTTTGGATTGTGGCAGGAAACCGGAGCACCCGAAGGAAACCCACGCAGACACGGGGAGAACGTGCAAACTCCACACAGTCAGTCGCCTGAGGCGGGAATTGAACCCAGGTCTCTGGTGCTGTGAGGCTGCAGTGCTAACCACTGTGCCACTGTGCCACCCACTAAGAAGCTTGACACCATCCAGGACAAAGCAGCCTACTTGGTTGGAACCACATCCACAAACATCCGCTCTCTCTACCATCACCACTCAGTAGAAGCACAGTGCACTATTTACAAGGTGCATGGCAGAAATTCAACAAAGATCCTCAGACAGCACCTTCCAAACCCATGACCACTCCCATTTAGAAGGACAAGAGTAGCAGATACATGGCAATGCCGTACCCTACAAGTTGCCTTTCAAGCCACTCACCACCCTGACTTGGAATTATATCGCTATTCCTTCACTGCCCCTGAGTCAAAAACCTGAAACTCCCACCCTAAGGGAATTGTGGGTCAACCCACAACACATGGACTGCAGCAGTTCAAGAGGCAGCTCACCCCCACCTTCTCAAGGGGCAATAAGTGCTGGTCCAACCAGTAATGCTCACATCCTACAGATGAATAAGTAAGCCCACAAAATAATTTATTATGCTTCTAAAGTGATAAAGTATTCAAAGTGCCTCAGAGAGCTTGGGAAATGAAATTACATTTTAAGTTACAGAAAGCGATATCTGGCCATGTGACGAAAGATTTACCAGAGGGAGATTTACCAGAATGTCTTAAAGGAGGAAAATGATGTCGAGAGGTGGAGAATGCCAGAGTTAGGGCTCAGACAGCTCAAGGCACAAGCAACAACCCTGACGGGATTACACTTAGATTTAGATTTTATTGTCACATGTACTCAAGTACAGAGTACAAGAATGCAGTGAAAAATGTCACCAAACGTGGCACTACCTTCGATACAAAGTACCCAGGTACAAAACCTCAGTAGAAATAGTAAAATAAAGAAACAAGTTAAAACGTTCGGCACCACAATCTAAAAACCAAAAGAACTGTGTATGCTGCAAATCAGGAGCAAAAACAGAAATGCTGGAAAAGCTCAGCAGGTTTGGCAGTGTCTGTGAAGAAAAGTCAGAGTTAATGTTTCGGGTCCGGTGACCCTTCCACAGCACCACAATGTTCTTAGTATAAAAAGAAAAATAAGAAAGGAAGTTGAAATGTCAAACATTACTGCCCTTTCTTAAGCCGTGGGCCGCAGATGCTCCAAGTTAGGCTTTGGTTCACTCTAGATCAGTGTGGTGCTGGAAAAGCACAGCTGGTCAGGCAGCATCCGAGGAGCAGGAGAATCAACATTTCAGGCAAAAGCCCTTCATCAGGAATTGGTTCACTCTGCCCTGTGCTGGGCACATTTTCCCACACTGGACTAAGATTTACCCATGTTCACTAGCTGCCATCACTGCCCACTGCTGCTGGTGACCTCCATCGGGCATACCATCCTTCACCACCACTCACTACCTCACCACGGGCACCCTCCAGGGCTCACACTGGGTCCCAGTCACTGCCATATCCTATTCCTGTGTTAGCCACCTCACTGTATAGTCCCTGCAACTGCAGAGACATGGAGCAGCTTTCTCCAGGAGCTGCCATTGGAGGCAGGAAGGGGGAACAGTGGAGCCTGGACAAGTTGTACAGATATCTGAAAGTTGTGAGTTGCAGATTAGCAAATTAGAAGGGAATAGAGAGATGTGAAAGCAGGGATCAGAATTTTAAAATCGTGATGTTGCTTGACTGGGTCAATGAGTGCAGGGGTGAAAGCAAAATGGGGCCTTGGTGCGAGGGAGAACACAGGCAGGAGAGTGTGGGTGAGCTGCAGCGGGGAGGATGGACAGGAGTGCAATGGAATAGTCCAGTCTCGAGGTAATAAACCCACAGTTGAGCATTTAACAAATAAGCTGCAAGGGGCCACAGCCCTCAGAATCAGGGGATCTGAGAGGGGGCAACCATTAGCTGTCATCATTCCTATACAGCCTCTAGTGTTAGTGCCAATGTCTCAGCAGTATCATGACAGCACAGAGAGGAATCTTCAGCAAGAAGTAGCACAAGATGTTCCTGTGAAACCTAGAGGGGTAACCCTTCTGAAATCCTGGTTCACAAGCAAACCGAATATAATCACCCACGTCCCTTCTACTCAGCACAACTGCCAACTCGAGTTATTTTTATTCCTGGTGCTCTGACACATAACCATCTGTTCATAACTGTCCCAGTTCCAACATTGGTCACTTGAAAACCTGCCATTACAATGCCCCAATCTTTCCTCTATCGGTATTGGTCAACCTGCCAATTTATCTTCCAAATTTTCTGCCTTCCCAAAGCAATGAGTGAGGAAGCAAACTGTTAATTACCCAACAGGACATCACTTGCCTTTCACTCACATAACCTTTTATCCAACCTTCAATGTTACACAATTCAAAAGAATTGATTTGTAAGAGCAGCTATTTGTCTTCTTGGTTGGCTGTGACCGTGGCTTACTTTATCATATTCTCCGTAACTGACCTATTGTCTTCCAGACAAATCAATTCCTTTTAATAGCTGGACACTGCTTATGCCTGTGAGGTTTCCTTGCTCCTTACTCTACAGCACTGAGAATGGCTACTTGTAATGGTACTTTCTTTCTCTGAACTGGCTTCTCACATGCTTATTTAAGGTTTTTTATTAAAACCCTGATTAACTCTGAAGACCTCCAATAATACGATTGATCTTCTGCACTTAGGATTGTGGTGCATTGCTTTTGGACTTAAGTATGCTTTACTGGTCACATGCATGCCTTCTCTTTCACATCAACATTTCTTTTGACTGTAATAAATCTGTGAAACACGCATCAGCAGTTCCAACAGCTATTCCATTTCTTATGAATTCAAACTTTAAATTTCCAAAGTGTCATTTCTTCACTAATCTAAAGCAATCATTGAAAGAATATTACTTATTCTAAATTTGAGGCAACTGTCAAACCCTTATTTATCAAACATATTTGTTACTTCTTTCATGCCCCCATGAGCCATAATCTCATCAGCTATCATCCCAACTGATTACAAAAATTGATTTACTTTTTCAGCTTCTGATTTAGTATCTAGTTTGGAAGCAATTCTGTCCCTTAAGAATTGTTTTCTCCAAGATATCTAATTCCACATTCTATTTGGTGGATCTCTGAAATTAAATATATCTGGTAATACTATTTATGCTATCTCTTCCTAATATGATTGCTTCTCTTTCTTGCTTTAGAGGCTTAGAATTTTGCAGTATAGAAATTCTGCTACTTCCTACCACCGTACTAGAGACTTTTAACATGTTTGGCTCATCAGATAAAATTGTGAAGAAAGAAGTATAGTCATACTAGGCTCAAAACATTAACTCTTTCCCTCTCTACAGATGCTGCCATTCCTGCTGAGTTTCTCCAACACTTTCTGTTTTTGTTTCAGGGTTTTGAAGAAAGTGTCAGATTTCCCAAGCTGCCAGCATTTCAAAAGCTGAAGCTAAATAGTGTTGGTGCCACTTGCCACTGTGTTGTAGAAGTATCCTCCCCATAGATCAACAATGGTGTATGATCCACCTGATAGATTTGCTGCTAACACCCTCTTTCCGACAGTTATCTGCAAGGACTGCTTGGTCTGGTATTGTACACGAAAACAACCTGGTGATATATTGCTGAGATGTACTTATCTTAAACATAATGGATGACAGCAATGAAGCATAAGTGATGTTGGTGTGATAGGCATTATTCGCAAGGCTATAGAGAGACCTTGATGTTAGATCTTCCTCATTTGAGATCGAAATCTGCTCGAGTCCATCTCATATTTGGCAGCTTAATGCACTCCTCAGCATTAACCCGTTCAGGCCCTTGCATCTTTACACAATGGTTGGAAATTCCATTACTTTGGTCTTTGGTTGATCTGTCAGGAATTGCAGGCTACATTTGCAGTGGGTCATGATGTACAGACTGAAAGCAGGACTTGGCAGTTTTGCAGCTGGTGTATGTCCTGTCGGAGATGTTAAAATTCCACCCGAAGGAAGGCAGCAGAGATGGGGTAAAGTTTTGCCATGATTATAACTGCCCACCTGTTTGGTTTCCATTGGACATGCAGGGACTCTAACCATCCACAT
Organism: Chiloscyllium punctatum; assembly: GCF_047496795.1. Lineage (NCBI taxonomy): Eukaryota > Metazoa > Chordata > Chondrichthyes > Orectolobiformes > Hemiscylliidae > Chiloscyllium > Chiloscyllium punctatum. The sequence continues at coordinate 4,773,804 of NC_092775.1, forward strand.
GAGCTGCTGGCTAAGGTATTACAATGTAACTCTGCCTTTGGCTCTGAAATGTGCCAAAGCCATTGGGATAGGGGAGCAGGAATCAGCAAAATTACCCAGGATCAGGGCATTCGGCCCAACTCATCCAGGTCAGAGTCTGAACATCACTTCAGCCTCCAATCAGCTCTCACCTGACCAATCCATTTTCCCTCATCTAGTTGTCTAGCTTCCTCTTAAATGCATGAGGGCAGGTGATAGCTGAGTGGTATTATCAGGAGACTGTTAATCAAGAGATCCAGGGAATGTTCCAGGGATCTGAATTTTAATCCTGCTGGACAGATTTTTTTTTTTATTCTTCATTCACAGGTTGAGGGCATCACTGGCAAGCCCAGCATTTATTGGCTAATTGCCCAACCTTAATTTTCCAGAGGGAAGTCAATAGTCAACCTTACTGCTGTGCGTCTGGAGTCTCATGTAGGCCAAACCAGGTAAAGATGACCGATTTCCTTCCCTAAAGGACATTACTGAATCAGATGGGCTTTTACAGTAATCAACAATGGACTCATGGTCATTAGACTCTTAATTCCAGGTTTTTGTTTGATGAGTTCAAATTCCGCCATCTGCAATGACAGGATTTGATCCCAGGTCCCTCAGAACATGATTAACTGCCTAGTGATAATGCCACTAGACCATTGCCTCATGTATGGTGGAATTTGAATTCCATAAAAAAAAACTGGACTTATGAGTCTAATGACGACCATGAACCAATTGTTGGGAAAAAAATTGATCTGTTTCACAAATGTCCTTGAGGGAAGGAAACTGCAATCCTTACCAGGTCTGTCCTACATGTGACTCCAGACTTTGGTATGCTTTCCTGTATTGGTCAGAGTATTGAGTATAGGAGTTGAGAGGTCATGTTACAGCTGTATAGAACATTTCTGGCCACTTTTGGAATTTTGCATGCAGTTCTGGTCTTCTTCCTATCGGAAGGATATTGTGAAACTTGAAAGGGCTCAGAAAAGATTTACAAGGATGTTGCCAGGGTTGGAGGGGTTGAACTATAGGGAGCAGCTGAACAGGCTGGGGCTGTTTTCCCTGGAGCGTCAGAGGCTGAGGGGTGACCTTATAGAGGTTTATAAAATCATGAGGGGCATGGATAGGATAAATAGGCAAAGTCTTTTCCCTGGGGTCGGGGAGTCCAGAACAAGAGGGCATAGGTTTAGGGGAAAGATATAAAAGAGACCTAAGGAGCAACTTTTTCACTCAGAGGGTGGTACGTGTATGGAATGAGCTGCCAGAGGAAGTGGTGGAGGCTGGTATGATTGCAACATTTAAAAGGCATCTGTATGGGTATATGAATAGGAAGAGTTTGGAGGAATATGGGCCGGGTGCTGGCAGGTGGGACTAGATTGGGTTGGGATATCTGGTTGGCATGGACGAGTTGGACCGAAGGGTCTGTTTCCATGCTGTACATCTCTATGACTCTATAACTGCCATTCTAGCCAGCAATGCCCTCATCCCATGAGCAAAGAAAAAACGTCTATAACGTCTGCTCCAGCAACTCCCTGTGGGAGTAAAGTTCACACTCTCACCATTCTCTGGTTAAAGAAGGTTCTCCTGAATTTCCTATTGAATTATTGACTGTCTCGGTTTTGGTCCCCTCAGTATGTAGAAGGAACATTGAGGGGCTGAATGCCCCACTCCTGCACCTATTTGTAATGGTAGAAACATCTCTATCCTACTCAAACACTCGCAGTTTTAAAGAACTCTATTAGGATAAACATTTCTAGAGAGAAGAGTCCGGGCAATTTAAAGATAGTTATAACTTCTTATTTCAGATATTAGCTTTGTAAATCTCCCTTTCAGCTTCCCAGTGCTTCTGAAATCTTACCAGAATATATCTTCTATTAACAGTTTTAAAACTGTAAAATAAATCCAAAAACTCTCATTTCCTAATTAGTCTCCCACACGTCAAATCAATTCACTTTCTGCTAATCACCTGCGCATTTTACAATGACACTAATCCTGTTAATTGCTCCGAATGTCTCTCATTCTCTGAAAGGTTTGCAATGTCCATTTAATATGTGCAGAAGCAGCCTAATGGCGCAGTACACGCAAGACCTAATAGTGCAAGATTAGAGGGTTTGTTGAGCTGTGTGCAGGTTATTATGTTCTCTTCAGTGGATTTAGGGAGGAGGTGATGATACCTTGGGTCAGCTTCATTCTGGTGGTTGGAAATGTGAGAGAATGAGCTTCAGTTGAGGAATTCAAGAAGGTATTATGGTCATTTGGATTGAAATGGTGTGCAGGGATATGGGGAAAGGGCAGGAGATTGGCACTTGGAGATAGAACTGGTACATGATGGTCCAAATGGCCCCCTTCTGTGGCATAACAATTCTGTGATTGGTTCTGAACATGTTTGCCATCTTCTACAAAGGAAAATGTGTCAGTGAGGTGACAGGAGGGACTGTAAGGGGAACAGTGGGAATAATGTAAGGTGGGGAATATGGAAGTGGAAAGTATTGGAGTAGAAAAAATTAGGATGATTTGAAGGAGGAAGTGAGAGCATGGGTGTTGGAGGAGCATTGAAGGAGATTTCAGCATGACCATTGCCCAGAGTTGTTCATGGACAAAAATGATTGAACCTGGCCTCCTCTCTCCAGGTGAGATATAAGAACATAAGAACTAGAAGCTTCTCAAGTCCATTCCACCATTTAATCTGATCATGGCTGATCTCATCCTGGTCTCAGCTCCACTTTCCTGCCCACTTTCGATCACCTTTCAACTCGTTACTCATTAAAAATCTGTCTATTCCCTCCTTAAATTTACACAATGCCCCAGGGCGCACCACACTTTGGGGGAGTGAATTCCATGGATTCACCACCCTTAGACAGAAGTAATTCCCCCTCACCTCTGTTTTAAATCTGCGACCCCTTATTCTAAAATGGAGAGACATTAATCTGCAAACCACCTTCCCTCTCAGGCAAGATAAGAGATTGACAGCACTATTCAAGAAACATCGGGTGAAGTATCCATAGTGCTAACATCTGACCTCAATCAATGTCACTAAAAAGAGATAACCTAATCCTTAACGCATTGTTCTCTGTGACAGTTGGTTTTTGCAACTGGCTGCTGCGTTCCCTATTTTGAAATACTGACAAAACTCAAATGGGCTTCATTGGCTGGAGGCACATTGTGCTGCCCTGATATCTTTAACGGCACTATAGAAATGCAAGGTCTTTCTCAAAGAGAGTGGAGTCCCTTGAAATGCCAAGCGGCAGATGAACAGTGGGGAACATTCATCTGGAGCTCAGGAAGAGCAAAGGCAGAGCAACAGTAACCACAGCGATATTCTGAGTATGGAATGATCCAGCACAATACTAGGCCATTCTGCATGTTATAGCTCTCCTATCCACTGATTCCACTCCTTTTTTTTATTTCTCACAAACTTGTCAAATTCCCTCTTAAACTTCTCAATTAAATCACTTGATTCTGTTGCTGGGTTGTGCAAAATTTGTATTCCCTGATTAATAACCCATCTATCATTGGAAATGGATTCTCCTAATTTACTCACGCGTGTCGGAGTACGCCATTCAGCCTCTCTAGTCTGTTCCTCCATTCAGTAAGATCACGACTGATATGATGCTGGTATTTACACCACATTCCCGATATTACCCTTCATGACTTTGAGCAACTCTACCAAATCTCTTCTGAACCTTCTCTGGAGTAAGGAGGTGAACCTCATGCAACAACCTTACATTCTTCACAAAACTATAAAAAAACTAGAATTTCATCTGTCACCTAACCAAAGTTATGCATAACTTTTTTGTTTTTAGATTCTATGACTCCCTCGATTTAGAAAGCTTAGGTTCTGTAAGCCTGTTTAACAGCATTTTATCTTGTTCTGTCACTTTCAAGATTAGTGTAGGCACACCTCCGAGTTGCTCTGATTCTGCACCCCTTTATAATTGTACCATTTAGTTTACATAGTCTCTCCTCGTTCTTCCTACTGAAATGAATCACTTCACACTTAGCCGTGTTAAATTTATATGACATATGTCCGCCCATTTCACCGGTCTGTCTCTGCCCTACTGAAATCTGCTGCTATCCTCATTATCTTCATTTTCAACATTTCAAATGATTCTCCACAATATCTAAGTGCAGGTCAGTAATATATATCAAAAAGAGCGAGTGCTTTCCTGTAGAGTACCCCTGTCCACCTCCTCCTCAGTCAAATAAACAACCAGTCACCACAAATCTTTACTTTCTGTCCCTTAGTCAATATTTTTATCCACACAACATCACCTTTGTTAATTTTGCCAATTCACTGTACGATGTTAGAAAGGTTTCAAAAGTCCATGTACACAGTGTCAACCACATTATCCCCATCAACCATCTTGGTTACTTCATCAAATAATTCAATCAAACACGATTTCCCTTCACCAAATTCACACTGGTTTTCGTTTATTAACTAATATTTTCTCAAGTCCCAATTAATTTTGTACGACTGTCTCTAAACAATCAGTTATTGCTGATGTCAGACTGATGGGTCAGTCCTTCCTGGGTTTCTCCATTTCACCTTTTTAAGCAGAGGAATAACATTTACCATCCCCCAGTCCTCTGAATCCAGCCCCATATCCAAGAAGGATTGGAAAGTTTCCATCCTTATTTCCCTCAGCAATTCAAATCTAAAATCCATTTATCTAAATTACACCCCACCTACCACTCCTCAGCCAAATGACCCAATTGATCAAGTTCCCATTGTGCTCTGAGATATCCTTCTTCACTGTCGACAATGCCACCAATTTTGGTGTCACCCACTAACTTACTAAACATTCCTCCTATATTCTCATCCCAATCATTTATAAAAATGACAAAAAAAGCGGACCCAGCACCGATCCTTTTGGAACACCACTGGTCGCAGGCCTCCACTCCGAAAAACAGCCCTCCACCACCACCCTCTGTTTCCTACAGCCAAGCCAAATTTGTATCCAATTGTCAAGCTCACCCTGATCTAACTTTACTGGTTAGTCTACCATGCGGAATCTTGTCTAAGACTTTACTAAAGCCCACGTAAGCACCATATATCGCTCTGCCCTCATCAATTGTTTTGGTTAATTCCGCATAAAACTCTAAAATTGTGAGACATGATTTCCCTCTCACAAGGTCATGTTGAATATCCTTAATTAAGCCTTGCCTCTCCAAATGCATATAAACCCTATCTCTCAGAATCCCTCCCACAACTTACCCACCACTAATGTCAGACTCACTAGTCCATAGTTCCCAGGCTTCTCATTACAACCTTTCTTAAATAAAGGCACAATATTAGCCACCCTCCAGCCCTCAGGCACCTCACCCATGGTCATTGATGATATAAATATCTTTGCTAGGGGCCCTGCAATTTCCTCCTAACTTCCCATAATATCCTGGTACATTTGATCAAGTCCCAGAAATTTATGTTTTCTAGGACTTCTAGCACTGCCACTTCTACAGTATGAACTGTTTTTAAAACATTAATATTTATTTCCCTGAGTTCTCCAACTCCTAATTCTTCCTCCACAGTAAAAGCAGATGTGAATTATTCACTTACTATCTCTCCCCATCTCCTGAGGTTTAACACATGTATGATCTCATTGAAAAGGGCCCCATTCTCTCTCTAGTTACTCTTTTGCTCTTAATGTATTTGTAGAATCTCTTTGGATTGTCCTTAACCTTATCTGTCAAGGCTATCTTTGCCCTCAATTTCCCTCTTAACATTGCCCCTACACCCTTTATAGTCTTCAAAAGATTCATTTGATCCCAGTGGTCTATATCTAAAAAATGACTATTTGTTATGCTTGACCAGAGCCTCAATATCTTTATTCATCCACTGCTCCTTACTCATACCAGCCTACCATTCATTCTAACAGGAACATATTGCCTTTGAACTCTTTTGAAAGCCCCTCACTTGTCAGTCATCCTTTTATTTGTGAACAGTCTACTCCAATCAACTTTTGAAAGTTCCTTTCTCATACCATTAAAATTTGCCTTACTCCAATTAACAACTTTAACTTTTATACAAGGCCTATCCTTTTCCATAACTATCTTAAAACTAATAGAATTATGATCACTAGTTTCATAGTGTTCCCCTACTAACAATTCAGTCACTTGCTCTGCCTCGTGTCCCAAGAGAAGGTCAAGCTTTGCTCCCTGTCCAGTAGGTATATTTACATATAGATTTAAAAAATTACCTTGAACACATTTAACAAATCCCTCACCACTCAAGCTCCTAACGCTATTGCAGTCCCAGTCAATGGTTGGAAAGTAAAAATCCCCTTCTATTACAACCCTATTATTCTTACATATATCTGGGATCTCTTTATACATTAGCTCCTCTCATTAGAATATGGCACCAAGAGTAAACCAGAGATTGCTACTTTTAAGGTTCTACTTTTTAACATTCTAGCTAACCTCTTATATTCACTCTGCAAAACCCTAACCCTTTTTTCTAACCATGTCGCTCCTAGCAATGTATACAACAACTTACAGCTTCTCACTTTCCACTTAATAAAGGAAGAACCCAATATAGGCACAAAAGGTACTTCCCCAAAGTATTGTTGAACAGCCTTTGTTTACACTGTATCTAAGGGGTTCTGTATCGTACATCCATACAACAAGCTTCATCAGATATAACTTACAGCCCCTGTCCCATCGCTGCTGTGTGGAATTTCTCTCCACAGATGATCAGTGCTTTATAGCTGACACTTTGAGACTAACATTGAGGAGATGCCCGTGGATAGGGCTAATAAATATGGAGGTGAGTCTCTGGGGTTTGCCTTGATGTGACTGTAACCATCAGGAATCATGTGATAGGACAGAAGGGTCGTGGTGGGGGGGGGGGGGGGGGGGGGGGGGGCGGTGTGGTCGTAGGTTGGATCCTGTGAAACATGGGGCACAGATGTGTGAGACAGAGCCTCCTGTATATAATGCCAACATAGCCTGTTTGACAATACCTCAGGGACTGGCCTGAGTGTCTTTGAATATGTGAATCCACACTGGAACAAATGTAGCAGTGGTCAGCATTTAGAAGGTAAAACCATGAACAAAATGATGTCTTTATGACGATTAAAGGAACTGATCGGTTTCATGGAGAGAAACTAAGAAAAATACCAACAATTATGGATGGTCAGAAACCCATAACAAAAGCATGAAATGCTAGAAATGCTCAACAATTAAAAAAAAGGAAGAGCATTAATTCCACAGATCTTTTATCCATCAAACCGTCAAACCGTGATGTAAATTATGTTTCTTTCTTTACTGCTGAGTACTTCACCTGTCCCTGTTTATATTGTAGTAGGAAGCTGTCTGCCCTAGGGGTGAGGCTAGTGTCAGTTAGAGTCATAGAGGTTTCCAGTATGGAAACAGGCTCTTCGGCCCAACTAGTCCATGCCATCCAGTTCATAACATTGGAGCCAGGACTTTTAGTGCAGCTGTCAATCTTCACTTCAAGGATAGTGAAAAACTCAAACTCTGTCCCACAACACTGTGGCTGCTGGGGGTTAACTAAAATATTGGAATTGGTGGAAGTCTACAGGGTAAGGTAAAGGGTGTGGAACCAAGGGCGGCACGGTGGCACAGTGGTTAGCACTGCTGCCTCACAGCGCCAGAGACCTGGGTTCAATTCCCACCTCAGGCGACTGACTGTGTGGAGTTTGCACATTCTCCCTGTGTCTGCGTGGGTTTCCTCTGGGTGCTCCGGTTTCCTCCCACACGCCAAAGATGTGCAGGTCAGGTGAATTGGCCGTGCTGTAGTGTTAGGTAAGGGGTAGATGTAGATGTCGGGGTATGGGTGGGTTACGCTTCGGCGGGGCGGCGTGGACTTGTTGGGCCGAAGGGCCTGTTTCCACACTGTAAGTAATCTAATCTAAAAAAGGTGGATAAATGGGACCGGAGTAACATTTCAGTCATAATCTAATTGAACAGCCAATTTGCACTCAGGGGAAGAATTAAGTCATCTCCTCCTATCTAGCTAAATGGGAATATTATTAATATTAGAGCTATCACTATATTTTTGTGTGTATTGTATCACTAGCTGCATAGTAAGACAACTTGCACTAAAGTCCCTAGCTGTCCAGCTGGAAGCTTGCCCAGTGTGTTGTGTGAATTACAGGCACTTATTTGTTTGGCTTGCAATTGGGCAGAGAAATCTGCTCTTTGCTACAGGATGAAATGTTACTCAAATCTAACAGGCATTTGGTATAACGCCCACACCACACAGATGTGAGTACCAAGCAGTGGATATATTTAACACAAAGTTGGCTTAAGTTGATTAAAGGAAAAATTAATCATAGTGTTAGATGTGATTAAGGCCTCCTGTAATTGATTTGGTTGTAATTCAGTGATGGTACTGTCCGTGCTATTACAGAGCTGTGAAATGAAAGTTTATGTGTGCCTTTGGCCCAGTGAAAGGCTAGCTATGGAATTGTATCCCAATGTACCTGTATATGGGAGAATAAAAAAGAGCAAAGAAGTCTACTTTCGAGAGACAATCTCAAGGCCCTCCTAGCAGATTCCTAGGTTGGTTAGTACATTTACTAATAGAAGCATGTCGCCTGATTCAGGACAATCAACACAAATATTCACTTCTCCATGAGTGGAGCAGGTACTGGGATAAATGAGCTCACAACTTGAGTGACCATCCATAAATGGATTGCTGGGGGCTGCACTGTCCCTGATCCACTGAGCTCATGATTAACCCCATTCACTTTCCCCCACCCTCCTCTCTGACCTATCACCTCCATCCCCACCCCCCATTCACCTATTGTACTCTTTGCTACCTTCTCCCCAGCACCCCCCCCCCCCCCCCATTTATCTCTCCATCCTGGAGGCTTCCTGCCTCTATTCTTGATGAAGGGCTTTTGCCTGAAATATTGATTTTCCTGCTCGTCAGATGCTGCCTGACCTGCTGTGTTTTTCCAGCACCACTCTGATCTAAACTCTAGTTTCCAGCATCTGCAGTCCTCACTTTTGCCTCATGATTAACCTGGCTGTGCCTCAGCTCCACTTTTCTGTCTGACTCCATAAGCCTAGACTTCCTTGTCAAATGAAAAATCTGCTCAACTAATTCAATGATCTCCCTTCCGCTAGCTTCTGGTATTCCATCTGATGTTCCACAGATTATCAACACCCTTAGAGAGAGATAAGAGAACTTGTTTCCATTTTAAAAGAGAGGCCCCTTATTCTTAAACTAGCTGACTAATTTCTAGACTCCTTTACAAGAGGGAATATCCTCATAGCATCCACCCCATCAAGTCCCTTTAAGATATTATATGTCTCAATGACATCACCTAAGGAGATCATCCAATGAGTAAAAACGCAACCTTTGTCATGTGAGGAATAAACGAGGTCAGCGTGCACTCAACTGCTTCGAAGGCAATTAAATCCTTTTTCAAACAATAAAATCTATCCAGTCTATTCCACATGTGGTTTCACCATGGCCCTATACAGATACAGTCAATGTGTCTGTTTTAAATTCCATTTTAGTCACCTTACATTACACACAGGGGAGCTGCTGGTATAGTGATAATGTCACTGTGAAAAATGACAGAGACCCAGGTTAACACCTCCAGGACAGAGATTTGGACCCACAATGGCACATGATGGGACTGAATTCAATAAAAGATCGCCTAATATTGATCATGTAAACTGTTGATTCTCATTAAAACTCCCTTCCCCAGGTCATAATGCCCTTTAAGGCAGGAAAAATGCCATCCTTACCTGGTCCGGCCCACATGTGACTCCAGACAAACAGCAATATCATTGACTCTTACCTGCCCTCTGAGCTATTGGCATTGGGCAATACCCACCAGCATAGCCAGGGACACCCACATCACATGAACAAATCATCATAAAAATACCGATTTCTATTTGGAGTCGGGGATCATCGCTCAAACCCCACTCCCAATATCTGAATTGACACAACCAGTGACGCAATGAGGGAGTGCTGCACTGCCGGAGACGCTGTTCTTTGAACAAGGTGTAATCCAGGTTGGCTGGGTGGATGGTTTGTGATGTAGAGTGATGCCAAGAAAGTGGGTTCAATTCCTGTACTGGCTGGAGTTACTATGAAAGGACCCCCCCCAATTTCATCCCTCACCTGAGGCACAACGAACGTCAGGCTAAATGACCACCAGCTGTCTCTGACGAGGAGGCAGTCCATTGAGAGTACGGCGACTTTATCATTATCTTTCATCCAAGGCTCTTTTCTCTTATGATAATGTAAAAGTCATTATTTCAAAGCACGTTGGAGCTCTCTACATTTTCTTGAGTCTCATGTTTATCCATCATTCAGGTTTGCATTGGTATCATTGCGGTTTGTGGGAACTTGCCGTGCTCAAATTTCCCACATGCAAAGATGACTACACTTCACAAGAAGCAAGTCATTAGCTGTAAAATGCTCGGGGTTCCTGAACTGTTTTATATAAATGCAGATTTAATTTTGTCAATGTAGCTCCAGAAAGGAATTCCAACCTCCTGTTACAAACAACCCCAGAGAATTGATCAGGATAAATGAAGCAGAATTAATATCCTCTTAACCTCACTCTTTTGTTATTGTCTGAAATGGGTGTAGGAGGAATGCCCCCATTGGTTTGATGGTTTGAACCAATATTTAATTGACTTGTAAATGTTGACCAAAGCTTCCCACTAAAAGCAAGGAGCATATGACATTTATATCCAGCAAGATAAATCTTCTAACTATTTGGGGGATTTTCTCTGCTAAATGTTAGCTTAGACGTCCTGCCATTTGAAGTAGGACAAAGCACAGGCCACCTGAACCAGCTCACATCCATTAGGTATTGAGCTAAGATTTACACAGTGAAATGAGGCTTAGAATGGAGTTTCCATTCATTACATGTGACTGCCTCTGAACATCAGTAATGGAGCTTGTGATACATTACAGAGGGAGCAAGGATTTAGTGAGTCATATGAAAGGACACAGCACAGCACCACATCTCGATACGTATACCTACCTTCCACAACTACAGGTTGTAGTTATATAGCATCCCAATGGCAAAACGTCCCAAAGCACTTCACAGGAGAGATTATCAGAGAGAATTTGACAGTGAAACACACAAGATGATACTAGACTTTAAAAGAGCCTTAAAGATGTTGAAAGGGAGCGGGGGAGGTTCAGGAAGGGATTTCCAGAGCTTGGGACCAAGGCAGCTGAAGGCATGGCCAACAGTGGTGGAACGCTAAAAAGAAGGGATGGTCAAGAGACCGGAACTGGAGGGTACGGGGCTGCCAGAGGATTGTGTGGTCAGAGCACACACAGAAACAGGGAATTAAAAAGCAGGGAAGATTGCTAGCAATGAGAGGGGGAGTGACCTGGTGGGGTGAGAAGTCTGTCCCTCTCTCCACAGCTGCTGCCAGTATTGCTGAGTTCCTCCAGCACTTCCTATTTTTCCTGTTGAAGGTCCACCTCGACCTTAAATATTAAATTTCCCCTTTAATATACAATCTCCCGGATCCATAAGAACCAATAACTCCCATCAGTGATCTATAACAAACTGCAGCTTTCTGGGTGCAGACACCCCTATCCTTCTCAGCTGTTGTTATTACAAATCAGTTCCCAGACTGAAGCCTGTCTCAATGGATTTTATTTTGTTTTTTGTGGACACAAGTCCACAATGCTGCATGTTAGGTTTTTACATTTAAAAAAGTCTATTCTACAAAAAAAAGAATAAAACTGACTCTGCATATAACACAAATTCAAAGATTTTAAAACACATGCCAAATTATAATCCCATTGATCCTACACTTTTTTACATAACACACACCAGAGAGAATTCTTTTCTCTATAACATTTACAATGGCTCCAACTCTGAGTCATTTGAAATGGCAGAGCACAACATCTTTCTGTTTATACCTACCTACCACAACTACAGGTTGTATTTATCTAGCATCCTAAACTGATAAACCATCCTAAGGCACTTCACAGAAGAGAATACAAGAAGGATAATCTGATAGCCTCTCCCTTGATGTCTGCATTTGACTGGTTTTAGTTGTTCACTTCTTCAAATAATCTTTTCAGGATTTTAACCAAACACTTCTGACCTGGATCTTTTCAACTAAACTCTTTCCACAGCAGTAACTTATTTCTTACCAGTTCTAAAACATTTCCCCTCTTCAAGAGCAACTGTCTGAGATATCCAACTTCAACCAAGACTTTTGCAAATTGAAGCTAAAATGGTTTTCTTCAAGTTCTTGGCGTTTCACTTCAGACAAATAAAAAATCCATTCTAGAACCTTCTAACCAAAGTCTGTTGCACTAGATTGTGTACATTGTTCACTCATAAAACCACTCTTATTTTTTAAAAAATCCACGCTGTCCTCCAAGAAATTTATCACTCATACTTATTTTTAAAAATCAGATTGAAATAACTCCACAGAGGCCAGTATCCCGTTCCCCCTTTATTTACACGGGAAGAGTCCTTGACATTGATCCAGCTCCCTCAGAGCCAGCTCGCTGAGTGCACAGAACCTCTGACCCTCCTGTTTATATCTGTCAGCCAGGACTCCCTGATTGGACCAGATAAACAGCCCCATATTCTATGTGTTCCATCTGGCTGACCTCAATTTAATAAGTATATGCCTCCTCCTCTGAATCTGAGGACATAGGCTGGTTTGTCTTTTGTAGCCCTTTCTGGGATTGTTTTAGCACCAGGTCGGGTTCCTTCAACACTGCCTCTAATATGGACAGCGTGTAACGCACAGTAGCGTACCTCTTGCGCTTGGAGCATCTTGGGAGAAATTCATTCTCTACTTCAGGCAGCAAAGGTTATGAGGCAATGACATTCACCATGTCCATCTCATACTCTGACATATTTTCATCGTTTGTTGGATGGGGAGAACCCACAGGTTCAGGATCAGTCCGATAGGCTGTTGAGGAGTTGTGTATGTTATGCTCCCTCACTGTTTGGGAGTTTGCAGCTTCTCAATGGTTCACATACTTGTTCAGGATGATCACATGGACCCAAACTTCATACATTACTGGACATGACCTGGCATTGACCATGCCTCTTACCCATACAGGGCCATTCCCGTGGTTTTGACACCAAACTTCATTCCCCGAAATAAACTCTCTCTCTCACTTAGTTGAGTCCTGCATCAGGCATTGGTGTTCTGATGCCGTTTCACCCTCCCCCCCCCAGGGTCCGGCAAGATCAGGTTTAACCTGGTGCAGAATCTTCTCCCCATTAGCAACTCTGCTGGAGCTATCCCTGTAGTTACATGAGGGTTGGATAGAGCTCTTAAGGATAATAGAATCAAGGGTTATGGGGATAAGGCAGGAACAGGATACTGATTGAGGATGATCAGCCATGATCATAATGAATGGTGGTGCTGGCTCGAAGGGCAGAATGGCCTACTCCTGCACCTATTGTCTATTGTCTATAATCAAATACGAACCAGGACAGTTTGCTATCAAGTGAAGCTGTAGGATGTTTCTTTAAGCCTGCCTTCAAAGTTTGGACTGCTCTTCCTGCCAGACCATTGGATGATGGATGGTATGGAACTGCCTTTATATGTGAAATACCATTCGACTTTAGGAAATACTCAAATTCCCTGCTGGTAAACAATGGCCCATTGTCTGTGACCAACACGTCTGGGAGTCTGTGTATTACAAAAGATGTACATGGTTTTTCGGTCATTGCCCCTGTGTTTGGTGAATGAACTCTCTGCATGGCCAGCCACTTTGAGAGAGCGTCCAGAATGACTGGGAACATGGAGCCATGAAAGGACCTGCATTGTCGCTGTGTAACCGAGTGCAGGATTTACCATGCCATTCCCATGGATGTGGGGGAGCTGCTGGCAGTAACTTTTGTTCTTGTTGGCACTCTGGGCACTGCCCCACCAATGCAGCCACGTCTGCATCTAATCCTGGCCACCAGACATAACTTCTCACCAACATCTTCATTTTGGATACCCCTGGATGACCTGGTGGAGCTTGGCCAGTAGCTGGTGGCAATCTTTGCTCAGGACAATCACTCTCACTCCCCCATAACAATATCCCGTCCATCACTATGATCTGGTCTCTCTGGGTCCAAAAGGTTTCAGTTCTGGTTGTTACCGCCCTTTGGTGTTCCCCATTCCCACCAGCTGGTTCAGTTTTGCCAGGACCGGATATTGTCAGCTGTGACTGGAAGTGTGTCCAGAAGTTTTGAACCCATTTACAGTCTCTTCCAGTGACGGTACCCCAGGGGTGTACCTGCCAATGGGAGGTGGCTCAATGCATCTGCATTCACTACTTGGCCTCCCAGACGGTGTTCCAACTTGTAATTATACATATTTAGTATGAGAGCCCACCGCAGAATTTGACCTGAAGCTATGGCAGCACTGCCTTGGCCTTGAGAAGTTGACCTAGCAGGGGTTTGTGGTCTGTTATTATTATTAATTTACATCCGTAAAGGTATTAGTGAAGGTTTCTGACACCAAATATGATCGCTCAACCTTCCTTCTCTCTCTGGGCACGTTTACGCTCTGCATTAGCCAAAGTCCTGAATGTATTCGCTATTGGGTGCTTCTCTCCATTGGGCCACCTATGAGCTAGTACCACTCCAATGCCATATGGGGAGGCGTCACATGTCAATACCACATCTCGTTTGGGATCAGAGTGTGCCAACACCTTCGAGGATGGTCGCTGCTTCTTCACTTCCCTGAAAGCTATGGATTGGCAACGTGACCAATTCCAAGGCTTGACCCTGTTTTAAATGTTGATGCAAAGGTGACAGGATGGAGGCCAGATTATGTATGAACTTTCCGTAATAATTCACCAGCCCAAGGAAAGCTGGTACAGATTAACAGGCTCAAGTAAGGAACTCATATTCTATAAGGTGCAGCTGGTTGACCTCATTGCAATCACTACAGCAATAACCCAGGAAGAACAAAAGAGTTATCGCCAGTGTTCTGAGTCAGCATTTATCCATAAACCAGCATCACCTAAAGAAAACTTCTTTCATACAGAGAATAGTTAGGACATGGAAGGCGCTGCCTGGAAATGTGGTTGTGACAGGTTCAAAAGGATGACTGAAACAGAAAAAAATGGTTATGGTTACAGGGAATGGGGAGGAGATTGGCACCCAGTTAAATCACTCAGAGAGCCAGGATGGACATGAAAGGTTGAATGGCCTTCTTTTACACTGTAACAATTCCGTGATTCTGTGCCTTATCTGACCATTGGTACTTTGCTGCCTGTGGGATCTTGCTGTGTATGGGCTTGCTACCACATTCCCTACTTTACAACAGTAATAGCACTTCAGAACCACTTCACTGGCAGTGAGTTGCTTTAGGACGTGCTGGCATCATGCTATCAAAATGCAAATCTTTTGATAGCACCTTTTTATAACCTGAAGCCCGCTCTCCAACAGCTGACTCCGTTGGTCTCGAGCAAAGGTGGATCTGCAAGCTAGGCTCGACCAAGTTTTACCCCACTGTCTGCTGTCTCCAGAAATCTAAAGCAGTCTAAATGATCAGAACTAAATGCAAGCAAATTAAAATAAAATAGAGTGATTCATGTGTGTAAAATTGCTTAGAAGTGGCAAAGTCAGATCACTCATTACATGACTCACCATATTCTGCCTTTTGCCTTATTGTGTTTTTCCTATCCTGTTTACTCATTGTGTGCTCTGATTGACCTGCAATCAATTTGTTAGCAACTTTTTGATTGTTAGGAACTCTTGCTGTTGTTAAGGGGTCAAGTAGAATAAGTGAGAAACACCGATTCCTTTGTTCCTGATCCGTACCAAGGTATCCAGATACAAACGATGTCAAAGGGACAGGGTGGAGGGAGGCAGCATTAGGATCATGCAGGGAATGTGACTCATCCCTGCTACAAACCTACTCAGATCTCTCAGTGAGGAATGAAATGGCACAACAGGCCACCAGTACTACTCTGTTATCTCAGATTATTTCCAGCGAAATTATAGATTTTTATAACTACAATGGTTTTTACATGTTGGCTACACATTGAATCTTACAGCACAGAAAGAAGCTCCCCGCCCTGTCTTTCTTGTGCTAGCACAGTATTAGTGTCAATTGTGACTCAGTTTATAGCAAACTTGTCTCAGAAACAGGACATTACAGATTCATGGTCTCATTGCACTTGAGTAACAAAAGTCAGAATTCATGTAACTAAAGGAGTACTGTGCTGTTGGGTTCCTGTAGACCGAGGGAGTACAGAGCTGTAGATTTCCTCTAACCGAGGGAGTACAGAGCTGTAGATTTCCTCTAACCGAGGGAGTACTGCGCTGTTGGGTTCCTGGAACAGAGGGAGTACTGCGCTGTTGGGTTCCTGTAAGCAAGGGAATACTGCGCTGTTGAGTTCCAGTAACTGAGGGAGTACTGTGCTGTTGGGCTCCAATAACTGGGGGAGTACTGCGCTGTTGGGTCCCTGTAACTGAGGGAGTACTGCGCTGTTGGGTTGCTGTAACCGAGGGAGTACTGCGCTGTTGGGTTCTTGTAACCGAGGGAGTACTGCGCTGTTGTGTTCTTGTAACCGAGGGAGTACTGCGCTGTTGTGTTCTTGTAACCAAGGGAGTACAGTGCTGTTGGGTTCTTGTAATTGAGGGAGTACTGCGCTGTTGGGTTCATCTAACCGAAGGAGTACTGCGCTGTTGGGTTCTTGTAACTGACAGAGTACTGCGCTATTGAGTCTCTGTAACCAAAGGAGTACTACGCTGTTGGGTTCCTGTAACCGAGGGAGTACAGAGCTGTTGGGTTCCTGTTACCGAATGGAGTAACGCGCTGTAGAGTTCCTGTAACTGAGGGAGAACTGCGCTGATGGGTTCCTGTAACTGAGGGAGAACTGCACTGTAGAGTTCCTGTAACCGAGGGAGTACTGCGCTGTTGGGTTCCTGTAACTGAGAGAGTACTGCGCTGTTGGGTTCCTGTAACCAAGGGAGTACTGCGCTGTTGAGTTCCTGTAACTGAGGGAGTACAGACCTATTGGGTTCTTGTAACTGAGGGAGTACTGCGCTGTTGGGTTCCTGTAACCGAGGGAGTACAGCGCTGTTGGGTTCCAGTAACCGAGGGAGTACAGCGCTGTTGGGTTCCTGTAACCGAGGGAGTAGTGCGCTGTTGTGTTCCGGTAACTGAGGGAGTACTGTGTGTTGGGTTCTTGTAACCGAGGGAGTACTGCGCTGTTATGTTTTTGTAACCGAGGGAGTACTGTGCTGTTGTGTTCTTGTAACCAAGGGAGTACAGTGCTGTTGGGTTCTTGTAATTGAGGGAGTACTGCGCTGTTGGGTTCATCTAACCGAAGGAGTACTGCGCTGTTGGGTTCTTGTAACCGATAGAGTACTGCGCTGTTGGGTTCCTGTAACCGAGGGAGTACTGCACTGTTGGGTTCCTGTAAATGAGGGGGTACTGTGCTGTTGGGTTCCTGTAACCAAAGGAGTATTGCGCTGTTGAGTTCCTGTAACTGACAGAGTACTGCGCTATTGAGTCTCTGTAACCAAAGGAGTACTACGCTGTTGGGTTCCTGTAACCGAGGGAGTACAGAGCTGTTGGGTTCCTGTTACCGAAGGAGTAACGCGCTGTAGAGTTCCTGTAACTGAGGGAGAACTGAGCTGATGGGTTCCTGTAACTGAGGGAGAACTGCACTGTAGAGTTCCTGTAACCGAGGGAGTACTGCGCTGTTGGGTTCCTGTAACTGAGAGAGTACTGCGCTGTTGGGTTCCTGTAACCAAGGGAGTACTGCGCTGTTGAGTTCCTGTAACTGAGGGAGTACAGACCTATTGGGTTCTTGTAACTGAGGGAGTACTGCGCTGTTGGGTTCCTGTAACCGAGGGAGTACAGCGCTGTTGGGTTCCAGTAACCGAGGGAGTACAGCGCTGTTGGGTTCCTGTAACCGAGGGAGTAGTGCGCTGTTGTGTTCCGGTAACTGAGGGTGTACTGCGCTGTTGGGTTCCTGTAACTGAGAGAGTACTGCGCTGTTGGGTTCTGTAACCAAGGGAGAACTGCGCTGTCGGGTTCCGGTAAATGAGGGAGTACTGCGCTGTTGAGTTCCAGTAACTGAGGGAGTACTGTGCTGTTGGGTCCCTGTAACTGAGGGAGTACTGCGCTGTTGGGTTGCTGTAACCGAGGGAGTACTGCGCTGTTGGGTTCTTGTAACCGAGGGAGTACTGCGCTGTTGGGTTCCTGTAAGCAAGGGAGTACTGCGCTGTTGAGTTCCTGTAACTGAGGGAGTACTGCGCTGTTGGGTTCCTGTAACTGAGGGAGTACTGCGCTGTTGGGTTGCTGTAACCGAGGGAGTACTGCGCTGTTGGGTTCTTGTAACCGAGGGAGTACTGTGCTGTTGGGTTGCTGTAACCGAGGGAGTACTGCGCTGTTGGGTTCCTGTAACCGAGGGAGTGCAGAACTATTGGGTTCTTGTAATTGAGGGAGTACTGCGCTGTTGGGTTCATCTAACCGAAGGAGTACTGCGCTGTTGGGTTCTTGTAACCGATGGAATACTGCACTGTTGGGTACCTGTAATTGAGGGAGCACAGAGCAGTTGGGTTCTTGTAACCAAGGGAGTACTGCACTGTTGGGTTCCTGTAACCAAGGGAGTACTGAGCTGTTGGGTTCCTGTAACCAAGGGAGTACTGAGCTGTTGAGTTCCTGTAACTGAGGGAGAACTGCGCTGTTGGGTTCCTGTAACTGAGAGAGTACTGCGCTGTTGGGTTCCTGTAACCAAGGGAGTACTGAGCTGTTGAGTTCCTGTAACTGAGGGAGTACTGCGCTGTTGGGTTCCTGTAACCGAGGGAGTACAGCGCTGTTGGGTTCCAGTAACCGAGGGAGTACAGCGCTGTTGGGTTCCTGTAACCGAGGGAGTAGTGCGCTGTTGTGTTCCGGTAACTGAGGGTGTACTGCGCTGTTGGGTTCCTGTAACTGAGAGAGTACTGCGCTGTTGGGTTCTGTAACCAAGGGAGAACTGCGCTGTCGGGTTCCGGTAAATGAGGGAGTACTGCGCTGTTGAGTTCCAGTAACTGAGGGAGTACTGTGCTGTTGGGTCCCTGTAACTGAGGGAGTACTGCGCTGTTGGGTTGCTGTAACCGAGGGAGTACTGCGCTGTTGGGTTCTTGTAACCGAGGGAGTACTGCGCTGTTGGGTTCCTGTAAGCAAGGGAGTACTGCGCTGTTGAGTTCCTGTAACTGAGGGAGGACAGAGCTGTTGGTTTCCTGTAACCAAGGGAGTACTGCACTTTTGGTTTTCTGTAACCGAGGGAGTACTGCACTTTTGGTTTTCTGTAACGGAGGGAGTACTGCGCTGTTGAGTCCCTGTAACAGATGGAGTACTGCGCTGTTGGGTTTTTGTAACCGAGGGAGTACTGTGCTGTTGCTCTCCTGTAACTGAGTGAACAGTGTGCTGTTGCATTCCTGTAACTGAGGGAGTACAGAAGTGTTGGGTTCCTGTAACCGAAGGAGTACTACGCTGTTGGGTTCTTTTAACCAAGGGAGTACCGTGATGTTGGAATCCTGTAACCGAAAGAGTACTGAGCTGTTGAGCTCCTGTAACTGAGGGAGGACAGAGCTGTTGGTTTCCTGTAACCAAGGGAGTACTGCACTTTTGGTTTTCTGTAACCGAGGGAGTACTGCACTTTTGGTTTTCTGTAACGGAGGGAGTACTGCGCTGTTGAGTCCCTGTAACCGAGGGAGTACTGCGCTGTTGGGTACCTGTAACCGAGAGAATACAACGCTGTTGGGTTCCTGCAACTGAGGGAGTACTGCGCTGTTGAGTTCCTGTAACCAAGGGAGTACTGCGCTCTTGGGTTCCTGTAACTGAGTGAGTATAGAGCTGTTGGTTTCCTGTAACCAAGGGAGAACTGCACTGTTGGGTTCCTGTAACCGAGGGAGAACTGCATTGTTGGTTTCCTGTAACCGAGGGAGAACTGCACTGTTGGGTTCCTGTAACCGAGGTAGAACTGCACTGTTGGGTTCCTGTAACCGAGGGAGTACTGCGCTGTAGACTTCCTGTAACCGAGGGAGTACTGCGCTGTTGGGTTCCTGTCACCAAGGCAGTACAGAGCTGGTGGGGTCCTGAAACCGAGGGAGTACTGCACTGTTGGGCTCCTGTAACCGAGAGAATACTGCGCTGTTGGGTTCCTGTAACCAAGGGAGCAATTCACTGCTGGGTTTCTGTAATGGAGGGAGTACTGCGCTGTTGGGTTCCTGTAACCGAGGGAGCACCGAGCTGTTGGATTCCTGTAACTGAGGGAGTACAGAACTGTTCAGTTCCTCTAACCGAGGGAGTACTGCGCTATTGGGTTCCTGTAACCGAGGGAGTACTGCGCTATTGGGTTCCTGTAACTGAGGGAGTACTGCGCTGTTGGGTTCCTGTAACCGAGGGAGTACTGCGCTGTTGCGTTCCTGTAACTGAGGGAGTACTGCGATGTTGGGTTCCTGTAACCGAGGGAGTACTGTGCTGTTGCTCTCCTGTAACCGAGGGGGTACTGTGCTATTGGGTTCCTGTAACCAAGGGAATACCACCCTGTTGGGTTCCTGTAACCGAGGGAGGAATTCACTGTTGGGTTCCTGTAACCGAGGTAGTACTGCGCTGTTGGGTTCATGTAACCGAGGGATTACTCTGCTGTTGGGTTCCGGTAACTGATGGAATACTGCGTTGTTGTGTTCCTGTAACCGAGGGAGTACTGCGCTGTTGGGGTCCTGTCACCGAGGGAGTACAGAGCTGTTGGGCTCCTGTGACCGAGAGAATACTGCGCAGTTGGGTTCCTGTAACCGAGGGAGTACAGAGTTGTTGAGTTCCTGTAACCGAAAGAGTAATGCGCTGTAGAGTTCCTGTAACTGAGGGAGTACTGCGCTGTTGGGTTCCTGTAACCGAGAGAGTACTGCACTATTGGGTTCTTGTAACCGAGGGAGTACTGTGATGTTGGGGTCCTGCAAACGAGGGAGTACTGTGCTATTGGATTCTTGTAACCGAGGGAGTACCATGATGTTGGAATCCTGTAACCGAGAGAGTACTGTGCTGCTGGCCTCCTGTAACCGAGGGAGAACTGCACTGTTGGGTTCCTGTAACCGAGGGAGTACAGATCTGTTGGGTTCCTGTAACCGAAGGAGTAATGCGCTGTAGACTTCCTGTAACCGAGGGAGTACTGCACTGTTGGGTTCCTGTAAATGAGGGAGTACTGCGCTGTTGGGTTCCTGTAACTGAGGGAGTACTGCGCTATTGGGTTCTTTTAACCAAGGGAGTACCGTGATGTTGGAATCCTGTAACCGAGAGAGTACTGAGCTGTTGAGCTCCTGTAACTGAGGGAGGACAGAGCTGTTGGTTTCCTGTAACCAAGGGAGTACTGCACTTTTGGTTTTCTGTAACCGAGGGAGTACTGCACTTTTGGTTTTCTGTAACCGAGGGAGTACTGCGCTGTTGAGTCCCTGTAACCGAGGGAGTACTGTGCTGTTGAGTTCCTGTAACTGAGGGAGTACTGTGCTGTTGGGTTCCTGTAACCGAGGGAGTACTGGCTGTTGAGTTCCTGTAACCGAGGGAGTACTGTGCTGTTGGGTTCCTGTAACCGAGGGAGTACTGTGCTGTTGGGTTCCTGTAACCGAGGGAGTACTGCGCTGTAGACTTCCTGTAACCGAGGGAGTACTGCACTGTTGGGTTCCTGTAACCGAGGGAGTACTGTGCTGTTGGGTTCCTGTAACCGAGGGAGTACTGCGCTGTAGACTTCCTGTAACCGAGGGAGTACTGCACTGTTGGGTTCCTGTAAATGAGGGAGTACTGCGCTGTTGGGTTTCTGTCACCAAGGCAGTACAGAGCTGGTGGGGTCCTGAAAACGAGGGAGTACTGCACTGTTGGGCTCCTGTAACCAAGAGAATACTGCGCTGTTGGGTTCCTGTAACCAAGGGAGCAATTCACTGCTGGGTTTCTGTAATGGAGGGAGTACTGCGCTGTTGCGTTCCTGTAACTGAGGGAGTACTGCACTATTGGGTTCCTGTAACCGAGGGAGTAGAGATCTGTTGGTTTCCTGTAACCGAGGGAGTACAGAGTGTTGGGTCCCTGTAACCGAGGGAGTACGGCGCTGCTGGTCTCCTGTAACCAAGAGAATACTGTTCTGTTGCGTTCCAGAGACCGAGGGAGTACTGCGTTGTTGAGTTCCTGTAACCGAGAGAATACAGCGTTGTTGAGTTCCTTTAACCAAGAGAATACTGCGCTGTTGGGTTCCTGCAACTGAGGGAGTACTGTGTTGTTGGGTTAGATTAGATTACATTACAGTGTGGAAACAGGCCCTTCGGCCCAACAAGTCCACACCGACCCGCTGAAGCACAACCCACCCATACCCCTTCCCTAACACTATGAGCAATTTAGCATGGCCAATTCACCTGACCTGCACATCTTTGGACTGTGGGAGGAAATCAGCAGACCCAGAGGAAACCCACGCGCTCACGGGGAGAACATGCTAACTCCACACAGTCAGTCGCCTGAGGCAGGAATTGAACACGGGTCTCTGGCGCTGTGAGGCAGCAGTGCTAACCACTGTGCCACCATGCTGCCCTTGGGTTCCTGTAACCAAGGGAGTACTGCGCTGTTGGGTTCCTGTAACTGAGGGAGTACAGAGCTGTTGGGTACCTGTAACCGAGGGAGTACTGCGCTGTTGGGTTCCTGTAACTGAGGGAGTACTGCACTGTTGGGTTCCTATAACTGAGGGAGTACTGCACTGTTGGGTTCCGGTAACTGAGGGAGTACTGCGCTGTTGGGTTCCTGTAACCAAGGGAGTACTGCGCTGTTGGGTTCCTCTACCCGAGGGAGTACTGCGTTGTTGGGTTCCTGTAACCGAGGGAGTACTGCGCTGTTGGACTCCTGTAACCGAGGGAGTACATAGAACATAGAACATAGAACATTACAGCGCAGTACAGGCCCTTCGGCCCTCGATGTTGCGCCGATCAAAGCACCCCTAACCTACACTAAGCCACTATCCTGCATATACCTATCCAATGCCCGCTTAAATACCCATAAAGAGGGAGAGTCCACTACTGCTACTGGCAGGGCATTCCATGAACTTACAACTCGCTGAGTGAAGAACCTACCCCTAACATCAGTCCTATATCTACCCCCCCTTAATTTAAAGCTATGCCCCCTTGTAATAGCCGACTCCATACGTGGAAAAAGGTTCTCACTGTCAACCCGATCTAACCCCCTAATCATCTTGTACACCTCTATCAAATCACCCCTAAACCTTCTTTTCTCCAATGAAAACAACCCCAAGTGCCTCAGCCTTTCCTCATAGGATCTTCCTACCATACCAGGCAACATCCTGGTAAACTTCCTCTGCACCCGTTCCAGTGCCTCCACATCCTTCCTATAGTATGGCGACCAAAACTGCACACAATATTCCAGATGCGGCCGCACCAGAGTCTTATACAACTGCAGCATGACCTCAGGACTCCGGAACTCAATTCCTCTACCAATAAAAGCCAGTACGCCATATGCCTTCTTCACTGCACTATTTACCTGGGTGGCAACATTCAGAGATCTGTGTACATGGACACCAAGATCCCTCTGCTCTTCCACACTACCAAGTAGTCTACCATTAGCCCAGTAATCCATCTTTTTATTACTCTTACCAAAGTGAATCACTTCACACTTAGCTACATTGAACTCCATTTGCCACCTTTCTGCCCAGCTCTGCAGCTTCTCTATATCCCGCTGTAACCTGCCATATCCTTCCTCACTGTCTACAACTCCTCCGACTTTCGTATCATCCGCAAACTTGCTCACCCAACCTTCTAACCCTTCCTCCAGGTCATTTATAAAAATGACAAACAGCAATGGTCCCAAAACAGATCCTTGCGGAACACCGCTAGTGACGGCACTCCAAGATGAACCTTTGCCATCAACTACTACCCTCTGTCTTCTTCCAGAGAGCCAATTCCTAATCCAAACCTCCAACTCACCTTCAATGCCATATCTCTGTATTTTCTGCAGTAGCCTACCATGGGGGACCTTATCAAACGCCTTACTAAAATCCATATATACCACATCTACCGCTTTCCCCTCATCTACCTCCTTAGTCACCTTCTCAAAGAATTCAATAAGGTTTGTGAGGCACGACCTGCCCTTCACAAAACCATGCTGACTATCCTTGATCACATCACTCTTATCCAGATGTGCATAAATCCTATCCCTTACAATTCTCTCTAAGACTTTGCCCACAACAGAAGTGAGACTCACTGGCCTATAGTTACTAGGATTATCCCTACTCCCCTTCTTGAACAAGGGAACCATGTTTGCTAGCCTCCAGTCCTCTGGCACTACTCCTGTCGACAAAGAGGACACAAAAATCAAGGCCAATGGCTCTGCAATCTCCTCCCTTGCTTCCCAGAGAATCCTAGGATAAATACCATCAGGCCCAGGGGACTTATCTATTTTCACCCTTGCCAGAATTTCCAACACCTCTTCTCTACATATCTCAAAGCCATCCATTCTACTTATTCGTGCCTCAGTATTTATATTGACAACAATGTCCTGTTCCTGAGTGAATACTGACGAAAAGTATTCATTCAGCGCCTCCCCAATCTCTTCAGCCTCCACACGCAACTTCCCATTACTATCCTTGATTGGACCTATTCCTTCCCTAGTCATTCTTTTATTCCTAACATACCTATAGAAAGCCTTAGGGTTTTCCCTAATCCTACCAACTAAGGACCTTTCATGTCCCCTCCTTGCTGCTCTTAGCTCTCTCTTCAGGTCCTTCCGGGCTACCTTATAACTCTCAATTGCCCCTATTGAACCTTCACGCCTCATCTTTACAAAGGCCGCCCTCTTCCGTTTAACAAGGGATTCCAACTTCTTATTAAACCACGGCTCCCTCACACGACCCTTTCCTCCCTGCCTGATAGGTACGTACTTATCAAGGACACTCAATAGTTGCTCCTTGAACAAGTTCCACATATCAATTACGCTCTTGCCTTGGAATCTACTTTTCCAATCCACACATCCTAAGTCATGCCTCAACGCATCATAATTTCCCTGCCCCCAGCTATAACTCTTGCCCTGTAGTACACATTTATCCCTCTCCATCACGAGAGTAAAAATCACCGAATTGTGGTCACTGTCCCCAAAGTGCTCACCTACCTCTAGTTCTAATACCTGGCCTGGTTCATTACCCAGAACCAAATCCAGTATGGCCTCCCCTCTTGTAGGCTTATCTACATATTGTGTCAGGAAACTCTCCTGCACACATTGCACAAACACTGCGCTGTTGGACTCCTGTAACCGAGGGAGTACTGCGCTGTTGGGTTCCTCTGCCCGAGGGAGTACTGCGCTGTTGGACTCCTGTAACCGAGGGAGTACTGAGCTGTTGGGTTCCTGTAACCGAAGGAATACAGAGCTATTGGCTTCCTGTACCCGAGGGTGTACTGCATTGTTGGGTTCCTGTAACCGAGGGAGTACTGCGCTGTTGGGTTCCTGTAACCGAGGGAATACTGCGCTGTTGGATTCCTGTACTGAAGGGAGTACTGCGCTGTTGGATTCCTGTAACTGAGGGAGTACTTCACTGTTGGGTTCCTGTAACTGAGGGAGTACAGAGCTGTTGGGTTCCTGTAACTGAGGGAGCATTGCGCTGTTGGGTTTCTGTAAACGAGGGAGTACTGCGCTGTTGCTCTCCTGTAACTGAGGGAGTACTGTGCTATTGAGTTCCTGTAACCTAGGGAATACCACCCTGTTGGGTTCCTGTAACTGAGGGAATACTGCCCTGTTGGGTTCCTGTCACCGAGGGAGTACAGAGCTGTTTGGTTCCTGTAACCGAGGGAGTACTGCGATGTTGGGTTCCTGTAACCGAGGGAGTACTGTGCTGTTGCTCTCCTGTAACCGAGGGAGTACTGTGCTAATGGGTTCCTGTTACCGAGGGAATACCACCCTGTTGGGTTCCTGTAACCGAGGGAGTACAGAGCTGTTGGGTTCCTGTAACCGAGGGAGTACAGAACTGTTGGATTCCTCTATCTGAGGGTGTACTACATTGTTGGGTTCTTGTCACCGAGGAAGTACTGTGCTGTTGGTTTCCTGTAACCGAGGGAGTACTGCGTTGTTGGGCTCCTTTAACTGAGGGAGTACTGTGCTGTTGGGTTCCAGTAACTGAGGGAGTACAGTGCCGTTCGGTTCCTGTAACCGAGGGAATACAACCCTGTTGGGTTCCTGTAACTGAGGGAGTACTGCGCTCTTGGGTTCCTGTAACCGAGGGAGTACAGGTTGTTGGGTTCCTGTAACCAAGGGATTACTGCGCTGTTGTGTTCCTGTAACCGAGGGAGTACTGTGCTGTTGCTCTCCTGTAACCGAGGAGTACTGTGCTATTGGGTTCCTGTAACCGAGGGAATACAACCCTGTTGGGTTCCTGTAACTGACGGAATACTGCCCTGTTGGCTTCTTAAAACTGAGAGAATACTGCGCTGTTGGGTTCCTGTAACCGAGGGAGTATTTCGCTGTTGGGTTCCTGTAACCGAGGTAGTACTGCGTTGTTGGGTTCCTGTAACTGAGGGAGTACTGCGCTGTTGGGTTCCTGTAACCGAGGGTGTACTTCGCTGTTGGTCTCCTGTAACCGAGGGAGTACTGCGCTGTTGGGTTCCTGTAACCGAGGGAGTACTGCGCTGTTGGGTTCCTGTAACCGAGGGAGTACTGCGCTGTTGGGTTCCTGTAACCGAGGGAGTACTGCGCTGTTGGGTTCCTGTAACTGAGGGAGTACTGCGCTGTTGGGTTCCTGTAACCGAGGGAGTACTGCGCTGTTGGGTTCCTGTAACCGAGGGAGTACTGCGCTGTTGTGTTCCTGTAACCAAGGGAGTACAGAGCTGTTGTGTTCCTGTAACCGAGGGAGTACTGCGTTGTTGGGTTCCTGGGGCTGAGGGAGTATTTTGCTGTTGGGTTCCTGTAACCGAGAGAATACTGTGCTGTTGGGTTTCTGTAACCAAGGGAGTACTGCGCTGTTCGGTTCCTATAACGTGGGAGTACTCCGCTGTTGTGTTCCTGTAACCGAGAGAATACTCCGCTGTTGTGTTCCTGTAACCGAGGGTGTACTTCGCTGTTGGTCTCCTGTATCCGAGGGAGTACTGCGCTGTTCGGTTCCTGTAACAGAGGGAGTACTGAGCTGTTGGTCTCCTGTAACCGAGGGAGTACTGCGCTGTTCGGTTCCTGTAACCGAGGGAGTACTGAGCTGTTGCGTTCCTGGAGCTGAGGGAGTATTTTGCTGTTGGGTTCCTGTAATCGAGAGAATACTGCGCTGTTGGGTTCCTGTAATCAAGGGAGTACTGCGCTGTTGGGTTCCTGTAACTGAGGGATAACTGCGCTGTTGGGTTCCTGTAACCGAGGGAGTACTGCGTTGTTGGGTACCTGTAACCAAGGGAGTACTGCGCTGTTGGGTTCCTGTAACTGAGGGAGTACTGCGCTGTTGGGTTCCTGTAACCGAGGGAGTACTGCGCTGTTGGGTTCCTGTAACTGAGGGAGTACAGAGCTGTTGGGTGCCTGTAACCAAGGGAGTACTGCACTGTTGGGTTCTTGTAACTGAGGGAGTACTGCGCTGTTGGGTTCCTGTAACCGAGAGAGTACAGAGCTTTTGGGTTCCTGTAACCGAGAGAATACTGCGCTATTGGGTTTCTGTAACCAAGGGAGTACTGCGCTGTTGGGTTCCTATAACGTGGGAGTACTCCGCTGTTGTGTTCCTGTAACCGAGAGAATACTGCGCTGTTGGGTACCTGTAACCAAGGGAGTATTTTGCTGTTGGGTTCCTGTAACCGAGGGAGTACTGCGCTGTTGGGTTCCTGTAACCGAGGGAGTACTGCGCTGTTGGGTTCCTGTAACCGAGGGAGTACTGCGCTTTTGGGCTCCTGTTATTGAGAGAATACTGCGCTGTTGTGTTCCTGTAACCAAGGGAGTGCTGCGCTGTTGGGTTCCTGTAACCGAGGGAGTACTGCGCTGTTGGGTTCCTGTAACCAAGGGAGTACTGCGCTGTTGGGTACCTGTAACTGAGGGAGTACTGCGCTGCTGGGTTCCTGTAACCAAGGGAGTACTGCGCTGTTGGATTCCTGTAACTGAGGGATTACTCTGCTGTTGGGTTCCTGTATCCGAGGGAGTACTGTGTTGTTGGGTTCCTGTAACTGAGGGAGCACTGCGCTGTTGGGTTCCTGTCACTGAGGGAGTACAGCGCTATTGGCTTCCTGTAACCGAGGGAGTACTGCGCTGCTGGTCTCCTGTAACCGAGAGAATACTGCTCTGTTGGGTTCCTGTAACCGAGAGAATAGTGCGCTGTTGGGTTCCTGTAATGAAGGGAGTACTCCGCTGTTGGGTTCCTGTAACCAAGAGGAGTAATGCGCTGTTGGGTTCCTGTAACCGAGGGAGTACAGAGCTGTTGGGTACCTGTAACTGAGGGAGTACTGCACTGTTGGGTTCCTGCAACCGAGGGACTACTGCGCTGTTGGGTTCCTTTAACCGAGGGAGTACTGCGCTGTTGGGTTTATGTAACCGAGGGAGTACTGCGCTTTTGGGCTCCTGTTCTTGAGAGAATACTGCGCTGTTGTGTTCCTGTAACCAAGGGAGTACAGAGCTGTTGGGTACCTGTAACCGAGGGAGTACTGCGCTGTTGGGTTCCTGTAACTGAGGGAGTACTGCGCTGTTGGGTTCCTGTAACCGAGGGATTACTCTGCTGTTGGGTTCCTGTATCCGAGGGAGTACTGCGTTGTTGGGTTCCTGTAATCGAGGGAGTACAGAGCTATTGCCTTCCTGTAACCGAGGGAGTACTGCGCTGCTGGTCTCCTGTAACCGAGAGAATACTGCTCTGTTGGGTTCCTGTAACCGAGAGAATACTGCATTGTTGAGTTCCTGTAACCAAGGTAGTACTGCGCTTTTGGGTTCCGGTAACTGAGGGAGTACTGCGCTGTTGGGTTCCTGTAACTGAGGGAGTACAGTGCTGTTGGGTTCCTCTAACCGAGGTAGTACTGTGCTGTTGAGTTCCTGTAACTGATGGAGTACAGTGCTGTTGGGTTCCTGTAACCTAGGGTGTACTGTGCTGTTGGTTTCCTGTAACTGAGGGAGTAATTCACTGTTGGGTTCCTGTAACCGAGGGAGTACTGCACTGTTGGGTTCCTGTAACTGAGGGAGTACTGCGCTGTTGGTCTCCTGTAACCGAGAGAATACAGCGCTATTGGGTTCCTGTAACTCAGGGCGTACTGTGCTGTTGGTTTCCTGTAACTGAGGGAGTAATTCACTGTTGGGTTCCTGTAACCGAGGGAGTACTGCGCTGTTGGATTCCTGTAACCAAGGGAGTACTGCGCTGTTGTGTTCCTGTAACCAAGGGAGTACTGCGCTGTTGGGTTCCTGTAACTGAGGGAGTACAGAGCTGTTGCATTCCTGTAACCAAGCGATTATTGTGCTGTTGGGTTCCGGTAACTGAGGGAGTATAGTGCTGTTGGATTCCTGTAACCGAGGGATTATTGTGCTGTTGGGTTCCTGTCACCGAGGGAGTACAGCGCTGTTGGGTTCCTGTAACCGAGGGAGTACTGCACTGTTGGGTTCCTGTATCCGAGGGAGTACTATTTTGTTGAATTGTGGTCTGTTGAACGAAAATTGGAAACCAAGCCTGACGACTCATATGTGTTTGGAACCACTTTGAAGAGCGGCTCCCCCTGGTGTCCTGGCTAATTTTTGTCCTGCAATAAACATTATGAAACCAGATAAACTGGTCATTACGACCTTTCGGTTTAGAGGAGCTTACTGCATGCAAATTGGCTGCGGTGTTTTCTGCATCAGGGCTGTTGCACAGTTTACAATGTGCAATGCTCATGGAAGTTATTACAAAAATTTGTTTCTCGTTTCTCTCTCTCTCTCTGAAGCAGCCATTCAATTAGTGGTCTTTCCCCTGCTATTTAATCGTAGCGTTTGCAAACTATTCTTATTCAAATATTTATGAAATTTCCTTTTTGACAATTATTATTGAATGCGTTTCCACTACCCTTTCAGGCAGTGCAGATAGTAACAACTCGCTGCATGTAAAACAAATCTCCTCACTCCCTCTGGTTCTTTTGCCAATTACCTGAATGTACTATTGAAGTGTTGTCACTGTTATAATATAGGAGACATGGCAGCCAATTTGCACACAGCAAGGTTCCACAAACAGTAATGTGATAATGACCAGATAATCTGTTTTTTTTTGTTAGTGATGTTTGTTGAGAGATAAATATTGTCCCAGAACACTCCTGCTCTTTCTTTAAGGCCTGACTCCTCTATGTCCCACTTTGAGCAGGTTTAACACCTCATCTGAAAGATGCAGAACACCTGTCATGATAGCAAACGTTCATCAGTTTGGTTGAAAGGTTAGCATAATTTATGCATCCAAGTATAATTTAGATAAATAGAAACAGGTGGACCAATAATTTCTGTAACCTAAACCACTGGAGCATTGCGTGAGTCAGATGCAGGTGAGTATTAATGACAATTAGACATTATTTCATGAGCCTCTGCTCAAGAGAACATCACAGCGGTTACTTTTATGCACCTTTTGTAGACTCATTAGTAACAGCGGGCTGTTTATTTGTGACTGATTATTGTAATTTGACAAGTAATTTGAGAACTATTATTAAAGCTATCAGGGAGGCTCCAGGTGTGAGCAGAAGCAATTGAATCAAACTGATAATCAGCATTTGTTTAACACTCAACAGACTGGAGCCCGGGAACTGTCTTTAGCATAGACAGCTCTGTTTCGAGGGTGCTGACCTTATTAAGCGGGTCGAATAGCTCAATTGGCTGGTTTGCAACGCACAGTGGCACTAACAATGTGGGTTCAATTCCTGTAGTAGCTGAGATTACCATAAAAGACGCTCATAGAATCTCAACAGTGCATGCAGAGGCCATTTGGCCCATTGAGACTGCACAGGCTTGCCAAAGAGTTTCCCACTCAGACCCACCCCATCCTGTAACCCTGTATTTACCATAACTAAACTATCTTGCCTGGACACTATGGGGCAATTTGATTTAGTATTGTCACATGTACTGAGATACAGTGAGAAATATTGCTTTATGTGCTATCCGGACAAATATCTTACATAAGTACATCAGGGTAACAGAACAGAATGCAGGATATAGTGTCACAGCTACAGACAAAGATCAATTCACCTAATCTGCACACCTTTGTACTGCGGGAGGAAAGCAAAGCACCAGGAGGAAACCCACGCAGACACGGGGAGGATGTGCAAACTCCACACAGACAATTGTTCAAGGCTGGAACTGAACTCAGGTCCCTGGTGCCGTGAGGCAGCAATGTTAACCACTGAACCATCGTGCCACTCAAATTTCCTTTGCACTTGCTCCTGTCACTTGAGGCATGGTGACCCTCAGGTCTAACCACCATGAACCATCTCTCTCTCTCTCTCTCTCTTTAACATGAGAGTGGTTCTCTGGGACGGTGGCTTTGATTAGATTTTCTATTTCGTAGGTACAGTTAGACATTGTTACCTCTGTTTTGATATGGACTGAATCGGCCATTAATTGACATGCAAACACCCATCTCCCCAGCTCTACAACAGGGGTCATCGTTTAAAAATAAGGGGTTGGCCTTTATAAGACAGGAATGAGGGAAGATGAAGACAAAGATGTTTCTTTCAGAAGGTTATGGTTCCTGTTGGATGTGAATGTTTCATCTTGTGGGAGAATCGAGAACAAGGGAGGGGTAGTTCATAAAGAAGGAGACCCCATTTAAGACAGAGTGGAGGAAACTTGTTTTTGTTTCAGGGTTGTGAATCTTTGAAATTCCCTTCTCAGTGGGTGGGGAATCTTTAAATATTTTTAAAGACAGACATAGATACCACGTGGATCAACTTACTTGGCTACATCTGAGGGCAGTTAAAGTCAACAGCATCGGTGTGGGACTGGAGTCACATGTAGGCCAGACCAGGTACAGATGGCAGATTTCCTTCCCTAAAGACCGTTAGTGAACCAGATTTTTTTCTACAATTGACAATGGATTCCTGGTCATCATTATTCTCCTAATTCCAGGTTTTCATTGAATTCAAATTCTACATTCTGATATGGCGGGACTCAAACTCAGCTTCCTTAAACATTGCCTGGATTAATGGCCTATCGACGATGCCACTGAATCATTGCTTCCCCCTATTACGCTACAAGACATCCACTTTGTCAGCTGACACGCAGGAGGTGGATTGCGATGTGTTCCATTCACAGCTGCAATGGGTTCCTGCGACTTCAGGTCCACACAATACTGACCTTCGTTCACTTCTTTGTTCTTTTCCCAGATGGAATTGTCAGATGCTGAAGACCTGCTGAAAGTTTCTATTATAATACCAGCGTTTCAGCAGCTGTGATTTCACTTCCCTCTCATTTGCATAGTCAGCTGCCTTTTGCCAGCAGGTTAGGGGGGCACAATCTCAGTCAAATTGTCATGGCAAAAGGCTCAGAGAATACCAGAAGGCAGCTTTGGGTGGTGCTGTCAGGGATATTATTTTTGAATGCCATTCATCAGCCATCTCACAACGATATTAAAACCTTGTGGTTGCTGTTTCAAAGGTGAACAGGGGAGTTTGCATCCTGCCCAATATTAATATCATTTAAAGATTAATGTGCTGAAACACTGCTGTTTTGGGGAGCTTACTGCGAACAAATTAGCTGCATAACAGTGACTGTCTTTTATAAATAAAGTGTAAACTACTTTGAGATGCCGTGGGGTCATGAATGAAGCTCCAGAAATTCAAGCCTTTGTTTTTACACTCTGTATCTAACCCTGTGCTGTCCCTGTCCTGGGTGTGTTTGATGGGGACAGTGTAGAGGAAGCTTCACTCTGTATCTAACCTGTGCTGTCCCTGTCCTGGGAGTATTTGATGGGGACAGTGTAGAGAAAGCTTTACTTAATATCTAATCCTGTGCTGTCCCTATACTGGGTATTTTTAGTAGGGACAATATCGAGGGAAATTTACTCTGTATCTCACCCCATACTGTCCCAACCTTGTGAGTGTTTGATGGAAACGGTATAGAGCGAAATTTACTTTCAGTTTAAAAGTATTGAGAGAGCTTCACTTTGTAGCCAACTGTGCTATCTGTGTCCAGGGAGCTGTGTAGAGGAAGCTACTCTGTATTTAACCCCATGCTGTCCCTTTCTGGCAGTGTTTGAGGGGGACACTGCAGAGGAAGCTTTACTCTGTATTTAACCCCATGCTGTCCCTGTTCTGGCAATGTTTGACGGTAACAATGCAGAGGGAGCTTTACTCTGTATCTAACCCTGTGCTGTCCCTGTCCTGGGAGTGTTTGACAGGGAACAGTGCAGAGGGAGCTTTACTCTGTATCTAACCCTGTGCTGTCCCTGTCCTGGGAGTGTTCCATGACAGTTTCACATTATAAACATTTCTTACCCCTCCTCACTAAATAGCAACTAAGATGTTTGAAGTGTAATGCAGTTATAAATAGTCACTGATTACAGATTGTTTCAAGATGAGTAATAGAATTTGCAGAAACAGCTACAATGGTTAACTATCAGGCGGGGAACATCTGCACAATACAATTAGATGCTGTACCAGCAATAAAAGGTGTCAATGAAAAAGAACAATCTTCATCTTATTTTCAAGGATGGGATCATTAAGAGTTGCTGAAAATAGGCTGTGTGGTTTAATTCTCCAGTTGCGCATGTGTTCAAGTATTTAGTCAGTGACTCGTTTATGACAAACTGTCACTGCTAATTTATTCTTTTTTTAAAATCTGTTTGCTGTTTTGAAGATATTATTACAGAGCTCCATTCTAGCAGCTCTCCGCCCATTCTGAACTCCAGCTCATCTCTCTCGGCCCCATTGGGTGTCCAGTCCCTTGTTTACCAGTCACTTGGATGGCAAAGGTCAGAGAAACACTCAACATTAGGTAACATCAGAGCTCAGGTCAAACCAATCTTTGTGTCTCCTCTTTCTGTCCTTGTCCTTTCTTCCCTTTGAGGATAGCAAATGTGGTTGCCCTGTTCAAGAAGGGGAGTAGAGACAACCCTGGTAATTACAGACCAGTGAGCCTTACTTCAGTTGTTGGTAAAGTGTTGGTAAAGGTTATCAGAGATAGGATTTATAATCATCTAAAAAAGAATAATTTGATTAGGGATAGTCAACACGGTTTTGTGAAGGGTAGGTCGGTGCCTCACAAACCTTATTGAGTTCTTTGACAAAGTGACCAAACAGGTAGATGAGAGTAAACCGGTTGATGTGGTGTATGTGGATTTCAGCAAGGCGTTCGGTAAGGTTCCCCACAGTAGGCTATTGTACAAAATGCGGAGGAATGGGATTGTGGGAGATATAGCAGTTTGGATCAGTAATTGGCTTGCTGAAAGAAGACAGAGTGTGGTGGTTGATGGGAAATGTTCATCCTGGAGTCCAGTTACTAGTGGTGTACCGCAAGGGTCAGTGTTGGGTCCACTGCTGTTCGTCATTTTTATAAATGACCTGGATGAGGGCGTAGAAGGGTGGGTTAGTAAATTCGCAGACGACACTAAGGTCGGTGGAGTTGTGGATAGTGACAAAGGATGTTGTAGGTTACAGAGAGACATAGATAAGCTGCAGAGCTGGGCTGAGAGGTGGCAAATGGAGTTTAATGCGGACAAGTGTGAGGTGATTCACTTTGGTTGGAGTAACCAGAATGCAAAGTACTGGGCTAATGGTAAGATTCTTGGTAGTGTAGATGAGCAGAGAGATCTCGTTGTCCAGGTACACAGATCCTTGAAAGTTGCCACCCAGGTTGACAGGGTAAAAACAATGACTGCAGATGCTGGAAACCAGATTCTGGATTAGTGGTGCTGGAAGAGCACAGCAGTTCAGGCAGCATCCAAGTAGCTTCGAAATCGACGATTCGGGCAAAAGCCCTTCATCAGGAATAAAGGCAGTAAGCCTGAAGCGTGGAGAGATAAGCTAGAGGAGGGTGGGGGTGGGGAGAAAGTAGCATAGAGTACAATGGGTGAGTGGGGGAGGGGATGAAGGTGATAGGTCAAGGAGGAGAGGGTGGAGTGGATAGGTGGAAAAGAAGATAGGCAGGTAGGACAAGTCTGGACAAGTCAAGGGGACAGTTACTGAGCTGGAAGTTTAGAACTAGGGTGAGGTGGGGGAAGGGGAAATGAGGAAACTGTTGAAGTCCACATTGATGCCCTGGGGTTGAAGTGTTCCGAGGCAGAAGATGAGGCGTTCTTCCTCCAGGTGGTGAGGGAGCGGTGGTGAAGGAGGCCCAGGACCTCCATGTCCTCAGCAGAGTGGGTGAGGGAGCAGCGGTGAAGGAGGCCCAGGACCCCACTCTGCCAAGGACATGGAGGTCCTGGGCCTCCTTCACCGCCGCTCCCTCACCACCAGACGCCTGGAGGAAGAACGCCTCATCTTCCGCCTCGGAACACTTCAACCCCAGGGCATCAATGTGGACTTCAACAGTTTCCTCATTTCCCCTTCCCCCACCTCACCCTAGGTCTAAACTTCCAGCTCAGTAACTGTCCCCATAACTTGTCCGGACTTGTCCTACCTGCC
Source organism: Chiloscyllium punctatum (assembly GCF_047496795.1). Taxonomy (NCBI): domain Eukaryota; kingdom Metazoa; phylum Chordata; class Chondrichthyes; order Orectolobiformes; family Hemiscylliidae; genus Chiloscyllium; species Chiloscyllium punctatum. Next base: position 4,809,284 of record NC_092775.1, read on the forward strand.
TATCTTCTTTTCCACCTACCCTCTCCCACTAGACCCAGGTTGACAGGACTGTTAAGAAGGCATACAGTGTTTTAGCTTTTATTGATTAAGGGATCGAGTTCTGGAACCATGAGGTTATGCTACAGCTGTACAAAACTCTGGTGCAGCCGCACTTGGAGTATTATGTACAGTTCTGGTCACCACATTATAAGAAGGATGTGGAAGCTTTGGAAAGGGTGCAGAGGAGATTTACTAGGATGTTGCCTGGTGTGGAGGGAAGGTCTTATGAGGAAAGGCTGAGGGACCTAAGGCTATTTTTGTTGGAGAGAAGAAGAAGGTTGAGAGGTGACTTAATAGAGACGTAGAAGATAATCAGAGGGTTAGATAGGGTGGACAGGGAGAGCCTTTTTCCAAGTATGGGGACGGTGAGCACGAGGGGGCATAGCTTTAAATTGAGGGATGATAGATATAGGACAGACATCAGAGGTAGTTTCTTTACTCAGAGAGTAGTAAGGGTATGGAATGCTTTGCCTGCAACGGTAGTAGATTCGCCAAGTTTAAGTGCATTTAAGTCGTCATTTGACAAACACATGGCTGTACATGGAATAGTGTAGGTTAGATGGGCTTCAGATTGGTACGACAGGTCGGCGCAACATCGAGGGCCGAAGGGCCTGTACTGCACTGTAATGTTCTATGTTCTATGTTGTTCCCTCCCTATCTCAGGACCACGGAGAGCGACTGAAGCTCTTCAGCTGTCACCTTAGGGATGGAGAACACTTTACTGCACACAAGCTGGAGATTGAATGTAGGCTCAACATGGGATTAGATTACTTGATTAGATTACTTACTTTTTTGATTAGATTACTTACTTACAGTGTGGAAACAGGCCCTTCGGCCCAACAAGTCCACACCGCCCCGCCGAAGCGCAACCCACCCATACCCCTACATTTACACCTTACCTAACACTACGGACAATTTAGCATGGCCAATTCACCTGACCTGCACATCTTTGGACTGTGGGAGGAAACCGGAGCACCCGGAGGAAACCCACGCAGACACGGGGAGAATGTGCAAACTCCACACAGACAGTCCCCCAAGGCTGGAATCGAACCTAGGACCCTGGCGCTGTGAGGCAACAGTGCTAACCACTGAGCCACCATGCCGCCATCTAACAGGAAAGTTTCTGTCTCGGAATGCTTCCAATATCTTCTTCTGATTTTCTCACCTGCTACATGCCTTTCTTCTCTCCTGTTGTTCTCCATAAATGGACTCCATTTATTCCCTGTTCTCTCCATTCCACATTGTTTACATTGAACTTACAGCACATAAACTGGCTGATCGAGCCATCGAGTCCATACTGGCCAGAAACAACTTGAAAACAGTGAGCTGTGGGTGACACAGACTAAGTGGAAGCTGGTGAATAAGGGGATGCAGTGGGATGTGGGTGGTGCTGTACACTTACAGATTAAGGAAACAATTGTGCTGAATGTTGTGTACTTTCCAATCACAGCATTCCTTTGTGAAATTGAACATAATCTCTCAGCATCAGATGCTGGAAACTATATAAAGAATGAGCATTTGATGTTCTTCCAAATATCTATTGTTCAAAAGTGAAACTTTTTGTTCTTTATAAACTTATAAAGTGGCAGCAATAAAGGGAGCAGACAGAGTTCTCAACCTGTCAGTGATCTCCAGGATTACTCAACAGTTACAAATTGTTTTTTTTTTAATATCCATTTGCTTCAGTATTATTGGATTAATCTATTCCCCAGTTACTGGCTGGTATTGCATAAAACATATCGTTGTTCCTCCTGAATATATATTCCATTTTTCACTGGGTTGGAGAAGCAATGCCAAATTAAAATAGGAAGCTTCCTGCAGTGAATCTTCAGCATATAATTCTGAAGATCTGAATTCCTTGCAAAGGAACAGGATGACACTGCTATTACATTGAGAAATTGACTCCAATGATGAACCCTGTTGGTTCGAGTCAGTTACAAACTAAAGATACACGTGCTATCCACATCAGAGGGCTCTCTAATCTTGATTGAAAATAAAATGAAAATAAATGTCCAAATCACTGAAGATTCAGAACTCTTAAACCCCAGATCTATACCCCTATTCCGAGTTGCCCCTTTTAATATTGTACTGCTCATTACACCGAGAGACACAAGTGTCAGGTAAAGTGTGTTTCAAATCCTCAAAGGAGTAAGGAAGGGTGACCAGACCGACGTAGGGGAGGCAACAGCTGAATGGTATTAATACTGGACAAGCAATCCAGAAACCCGTGGATTTGAGTCCTGCTGTAGCGGCTGATGGAATTAAGAGTCAACTGTTCACTATGCAACCATTGTTGGGAAAAGCCCATCTGACTCATTAATGAGAGAGGGAAACCATCATCCTTGCCTGACCCAGATTATACATGAATCCAGACTCACCAAATGTGATTGACTTATTACTGCCCTCTGAGGCAATAAATGCTGCTGTACACAGTGATGTGCATGTTCCTTCAGTGAATTGCTTAAAATAAAAACTGGGACCTGTTCATGTTAGACATTGAGGAAGGGGCTGCAGTGTCATTGTAAGGATTGGCTCAATGTGGTAATTTTAACAGAAATGAGAGATGAGTGAGCTTTGTTAGGAGTAAACCGAAGGCTAGTAAACTTGTGCTCAGTGAACAGACCAACACCTACTATTGTCATGACAGCCATAATTGAATCTGCCCTCACTCAATATTCACCCAGAGATAATCACAAATGACAATCCATTTCCCTGATACTAAGACAGGAAAGTGTCACTAATCATTGGCAATTCTCCCACCTTATCATTCAGCAGTGTCCAGTAAAGACTGAACAAACAGATCTCTCCAGATATTCCTGTTGTATCACTGAGAGAGCTGTATCCCATTTATTCTCATCAGCGCTCTCTGCCCGACAGGATATTGTAAATCAGTGTGTGGGTTATTAGGCTCATTAGCAGTCAGACAAACCATGATGTGAGCACTCATAGAGTCTTAGAGATGTACAGCATGGAAACAAACCCTTCAGTCCAACCCGTCCATGCCTACCAGATATCCCAACCCAATCTAGTCCCACCTACCAGTACCCTGGTCCATATCCCTCCAAATCCTTCCTAATTATATACCCCTCCAGATGCATTCTAAATGCTGCAATTGTACTGGAGTCCACCACATGCTCTGGCAGCTCATTCTATACACGTACGACCCTCTGAGTGAAAAAGTTGTCCCTTAGGTCTCTTTTATATCTTTCCCCTCTCACCCTAAACCTATGCCCTCTAGTTCTGGATTCCCCAATCCTCGGGAAAAGATTTTGTCTATTTATCCTATCCATGCCTCTCATGATTCTATCAACCTCTATAAGGTCACCCCTCAGCCTCTGATGCTCCAGGGAAAACAGCCCCAGCCTATTCAACCTCCCCCTATAGCTCAAATTCTCCAAGCCCGGCAACATTCTTGTAAATCTTTTCTGAACCCTTTCAAGTTTCACAACATCTTTCCGATAGGAAGGAGACCAGAACTGCACGCAGTATTCTAACAATGGCATAACCAATGTCCTGTACAGCCGCAATATGACCTCCCAACTCCTGTACTCAATACTCTGACCAATAAAGGAAAGCATACCAAATGCCTTCTTCACAATCCTGTCTACATGCGACTCCACTTTCAAGGAGCTATGAACCTGTACTCCAAGATCTCTTTGTTCAGCAACACTCTCTAGGGCCTTACATTAAGTGTATAAGTCCTGCTAAGATTTGCTTTCCCAAAATGCAGCACCTCACAGTTATCTAAATTAAACTCCATCTGCCACTTCTCAGCCCATTGGCCCATCTGATCTTTCTGTTGTATTCCTTCCAGGAATATAACCATCCCCATCCCCAATGGTAGCAAGGGAGGAGCGGTGTGTTTTTGTCTAATACAACTGGAGGATTTTACAGGTTTCTAAATCAGCCTGTTTAGGGATAAAAAGACACACCTCCATGGCACGTGGCTTCCTGGCTCAGACAGAGGGACACTACCACTATGCCACAGAGCCCCAAACTGGGATCCTCAAAGACTGGTGGTGGCAGTGAAGGAAAAGCAGGGGTGTGGGGGAAGAATGGGTATGTAGTGGGGACTACCACCGCATTCCAAAGAGTTTGAGGGTCTCCACACATCAGGATGCTACAAAACGATGTTCAAGCCCCACCCCCAACCTTCTAACCTGAGGGCAGGGTAGTAGGAGCCAATGGCTGGCTCATGGCATTCAAAGTGAAACTCCCTCTCGACGAACAGCTACGCTGTCACTAAACATTCTTTTTATCTCCTCACGGAGAACTCTAACCACCCACTCTTCTGAGGGAATTAATTCCGCTCACTATGGTTTGGCTGAAAGCTTCGCTGATTATTTTTGTCGTTGGCTTAAAAACCGTGTGAGGTATTATTTGCAGCACACTGCAAGCATCTTCTTTTGTAACATATGTTGAAGCAGCCTGGGCTCACTTTGTTCAAGTGAGCTGTGCCATTAGTTTAACAACACATTCATTCAAGGGGGCCCAGCCCAACTCACGGGTGTTTATTGGGTACGTTTACCAGTTCTCAGGGCATGGGTAAATGCTGTATTACCATATGGGCAAAAGAATTTGGGGTCAATGTTTGCTAGGCAGTTATGGGGTACCCAACATCTATCTCGATGCCAGTAATGGGGCACTACTTGAGAGTCAGACTTAATTATCATTTCATGGGTGGGTCGTGGAAGGCAAAGGATTGAAAGAAAGCTCAAGCTTCCATTGATATAGCCCCTTTCACAACCTCAGATTTCTCAATGTTTTATATGCCACACAACACCAGGTTATAGTCCAACAGGTTTAATTGGAAGTGCTAGCTTTTGGAGCACTGCTCCTTCATCAGGTGGTCAACCATCTGATGAAGGAGCACCGCTCTCAAAGCTAGTGCTTCCAATTAAACCTGTTGGACTATAAACTGGTGTTGTGTGTGATTTTTTAACTTTGCCCACCCCAGTCCAACACCAGCATCTCCAAATCATGTTTTATATGTCATTCAGTGTAGCCATTGCTGCAATGTGGGAACTGTGGAAGCCAATCTGTGCATAGCAAGATCCACACACAGCAATGAGATAAATGACCAGATATCTATAACTTTAGTGCTGTTGATTTGAAGGATGAATATTGATTCTAGTTGCTACAATTCATGTATCTCTCACTCCACCAGCCTCCTGGGTTACTGCCTTCTCTTGCTGTGAATGCTCATATTTGAGAGAATTCTAATGTGGTCATGTTCCAATCCATGTAGAGCACAGCTTTCAATCCCACAATAAAAATGTAAACTAATGTAATTTCCAAACTGGTCTCACCTTCTGCATCAATGCAGCAAATTAATATTTTTTTAATAAATTAGATAGAGATGCAGAGGGTTCTTTTTTAACAATGCAATTAAACCGCTTAAAAGGTATTTTGTATTTAATTTTTTCTTCTTTAAATTGCAGAATAGAGCAGGTCAGCTTAATCTCAGGGCTCTTTTGCTTATCCTTTTTGTATTTTTGGCAAAAACTCAAATCTAGAAAATTATTTGTACAGCTCAAAATAGAACCAGATAAATCATTTGCATCTTGCTTAAATATGTATTCAGAGTGTGTCTGTGCAAGCACAGGACTACTAAATATAGGAATTGTGTGAATTGGCAGTTAAATGGCATGAAATCAGCTACTGCTACTTTTAATAGCAGCACAGAATGTTGCAGCACAGAAAGAAGCCATTCGGCCCATTATGTTCAGGGCAAATGATGTGTTTTCTGCAAATATTTTACCGTACAGCGAACCGCATTTAGTTTTCACTCTACCTCACCCCTCATGTCCTCCACACCTCTTCAAACCCTAACCCAGCATCCACTCCCCCCCTCTCTGTCTCAGTCAAGCACACACACACACAGGCACACTGTCTCTCAAACATACAGACACACATACATATGCATACACAGACATATTGACACACACACACACAGGCACCCACAAACAGCACACAAATGTGCACACACACAGACACACACACTCCCATGTACTTAGATACACACAAACACCATATACATGCAGTCACACACAAACAGACACATATACACATGCACACACTTACACACTCACATAGAGTCAACATGGCTTTGTGCATGGGAAAACATGTCTCACAAACTTGATTGAGTTTTTTGAAGTAAAAAAGAGGATTGATGAGGGCAGAGCAATGGACGTGATCTATATGGACTTCAGTAAGGCGTTTGACAAGATTGGTCAGAGTATTGAGTACAGGCATTGGGAGGTCATGTTGCGGTTGTACAGGACATTGGTTAGGCCACTGTTGGAATACTGTGTGCAATTCTGGTCTCCTTCCTATCAGAAAGATGTTGTGAAACTTGAAAAGGTTCAGAAAAGATTTACAAGGACGTTGCCAAGGTTGGAGGATCTGAGCTATAGGGAGACGTTGAATAGGCTGGGGCTGTTTTCCCTGGAGCATTGGAGGCTGAGGGGTGACCTTATAGAGATTTATAAAATTATGAGGGGCATGGATAGGATAAATAGACAAAGTCTTTTCCCTGGGTCGGAGGAGTCCAGAAGTAGAGGGCATAGGTTTAGGGTGAGAGGGGAAAGATATAAAAGAGACCTCAGGGGCAACATTTTCATGCAGAGTGTGGTACATGTATGGAAGGAGCTGCCAGAGGATGTAGTGGAGGCTGGTACAATTGCAACATTTAGGAGGCATTTGGATGGGTATATGAATAGGAAGGGTTTGGAGGGATATGGGTCAGGTGCTGACAGGTGGGACTAGATTGGGTTGGGATATCTGATCGGCATAGACGGGTTGGACCGAAGGGTCTGTTTCCATGCTGTACATCTCTATGACTCTATGACTCTAAATGCTTTCTGGAAATCTAAGTATATTATATCTACAGATTCTCCTTTACCCATTGCACATGTTACTCCTTCAATGAAGTCTAATTCATTAATTAAACAGTAAAACTCAATGTAATCCAATCAACATTTTAGCCCCTGGCTCATTGAGATTGAATAGCATTTTTCCAATTTCCTTTCTTACTCTGATGCTTACACTTATGGGGAGGCCAAACACTCAGGGTAATCAATATAAAAGTGTCACTAATTAATTCAGATTAATTAGTTCAGGAGAAATGTATTTGTATTCATTCATTGGGTGTAAGTATCATAGGGTGGGTCAGCATTTATTGCTCATCTATAATTGCCCTTCTTCAAGAAAGGAACAGACTCTCATGTGAAGAGTTCAGGCGAATAACTTAGATTCATTCATGGAGAAGCTGGACAAACACACACAAAAGAGCAAGATATATAGACCAGTGAACTCAAGGGGAGTGCAATGTGGATTATGTAACGTCTCTTTTGCTCACTAATCAGATGTGGCTGCTGGTGGCTGGGTCAGTATTTACTGCGTGTCCCTAGTTGCCCCTTGAGAAGGTGGGGGTGAGCTGCCTTCTTGACCCGCGACAGTCCATGTGCTGTGGATTGACTCACAATGCCCTGAGGGGGGGAATTTCAATCACACTGAAGTCCAACTCAGGATGGTGAGTTGCTCAGAGGGGAACTTGCAGGTGATGATTTTCCCATTTATCAGTTGTCCTACCAGATGGAAGTGGTCTTGGGTTTGGAAGGTGTTATCTAAGGAGCCCTGGTAATTTCTGCAGTGCATCTTGTAGATAGTACACACTGTTGCTACTGAGTACCATTGGTGGAGGGAGTGGATGTTTTTGGATGTGGTGCCAATCAAATGGGCTGCTTTTCCCAGATGGTATCGAGCTTCTTGAAACATATAAACATAGATACATAGAAAATAGATGCAGGAATAGGCCATTCGGCCCTTCGAGCCTGCTCCACCATTCCATATGATGATGGATGATCATGCAATCTCAGTATCCCACTCCCACTTTTTCTCCTACCCCTTGATCCCTTTAGCCATAAGGGCCACGTCCAGCTCCCTCTTAAATATATCTAAAGCACTGACCCCAAAAGCTTCTTGTCAGAGAGAATTCCACAGGTTTACAACTCTGATTGAAGAAATTTTTCCTTGTCTCAGTCCTGAATAGTTTACCCCTTTATTCTTAGACTGTGACTCCTGTGAGTGTTGTTGGAGCTGCCCCCATCCAGGGCAAGTGGGGAGTATTCCATCACATTCCTGATTTGTGTCTTGTAGATGGTAGACAGGCTTTGGGAGTCAGGAGTTCTCCCTGCAGTATTGTTAGCCTCTGACCTGCTCTTGCCATCATACTATTTTTACGGATATTCTTGTTCAGTTTCTGGTCAATCATAATTAGCCAGCTCAAAAACTGTTCTAGACCAATTGAACATAATGACATCTTTCTGTGCCCTGCATCCTTTATGTGATTTTTTTTGCAAAGCCGTTAAGTCCTCTACTGTTCAGGGACAATATCAGTTTATGAATAGATAAGGCTATGAGAGGTGAACAAGAACTGAACAGTTAACTTTACTGATCAGAAATCTTTCAAGTGACATGATTCAGCTGTACATCTAAAGCAGAGTGTTGATCTCAGCCAGCTCCTCCGTTCCCATTTGAGAAGGCACTATGAAGTAAATAGCTCCCACTGAGCAGAAAATAATGGAAAGACATAATAAACAATTTTGTTCACACATGTCAACCAAATTTTAATTCTGATCACATTAGTTCTGTGTTTTGAAGAATTAGTAGTGGTAAATCTTTTCTGCTCCAACTTTTCCAGCATTCATTTTGCCGAAGATTAATGCTCTGAGAATAAATTCCAGCATCCTCATATTCTACAGTCCTAATGAATCATCACCAGCAGCAACACAGTATCTGCAGGAATTGTACAATTGATTGGTTCAATGTGGTGGATCCAAACACTGAGCTTTGCCTGTTCCCAGTCCCGAGCAATCACTTTATGGAACTGTCAAGACAATTTCTGCCAGAACTGATATAAGCACCATTTTATACCCTCAATCTATCCACTTGATAAACTAGTTTGCTCATTCAACACACAAGACACTGACAACCATTTTAGCCAATTGTCATGATACAGAGTTGCAGAGACTACTTAACAAGGCTACAAGTGGAGGGATTCAAAGTGGCTATTAGTCTTTTTTATTAACAATTTAACAATGTCTAAACTCCCAGGACAACAACCATTGGCAGAATTACATTGTTCCACTTCAATTCCCATCGATCATCCTTTGTCGTTTGTGCTTGCCCATTTTATGAATGACTTGCCCAGATGGAGAGCACAAAGGGGCTTGTATTTACTTTAACCAACTCTGCTCTTCATTTACTCACACATCTACTGCACTGCAAAGGGCAAACTATGGGAAAACTTTGCTGCAAGTTTCAGAGAAAGTACTTCAGGAGATTAAATGAGAGGGATAGCATGGAAAAATAGGCAGCCTCAGAAAGGAGGTATCTAGGAGATACTGGATCATTGTAATGGACCCAGTGAAGGGCGGGCAAAGGTATCATCAAACCAGATAATAATTCCGATCACCCCCAACTTCACAATAAATCCGCAAATCATCCAGTTGTAAACAGCATGAGAATCTGAATCAAGCCAGTGACAGGGCTGGGTTCAAATTGACGGTCAACACCAGGGGCATGCTTTACAGTGAAGAAACTGAACGCAGCACTGTGAAACTATATGATAACTTTCACAACCTCAGTAATACTGCAGTCACTTTCACAAAGCCACATCCCACAGATGGTAATACAATAACAATCAGGATAGCATAAAACAAAGGACTGCAGTTACTGGAAATTTGAAACAAAAACAGAAATTGCTGAAGAACCTCAGCAAGTCTAGCAGCAGTTGTGGAGAGAAACAGAGTTAACGTTTCAGATCTGATTACCTTTCTTTAGTGACCCTGAAAAAGAGTCACTGGACCCAAAATGCTAACTCCACTTTCTCTCCACAGATGCTGAAAGATCTGCTCACTTTCTCCGAGAAAGAAAATGAAGGTTTTGATTAAATGAGGGATGGACCAGGAAACCTGGGAGAACTCACCAGCTCTTTTTTACATAGTGACTGAATCTGATAGAGCAGATGGGGGTCATCCTCAGTTCAATAGCTCAGCCAAAAGGTGGCATTTATAGAACATAGAACCTAGAACATCGAAAAGTACAGCACAGAACAGGCTCTTTGGTCCATGATGTTGTGCGAAGGATTAATCCTAATCTAAATTAAAATAACCTAACCTACGCACCCCCTCAATTCACTGCGGTCCATGTGCATGTCCAGCAGTCACTTAAATGGCCCGAATGATTCTGCTTCCAGCATCACCACTGGCAAGACATTCCATGTGTTCACAACTCTCTGCGTAAAGAACCTGCCTCTGACATCTCCTCTATACCTTCCTCCTAACACCTTAAAACTATGAACCCTCATGGCAGTCAATCCTGCCCTGGGGAAAAATCTCTGGCTATCAATTCTATCCATGCCTCTCATTACCCTGCACACCTTGATCAGGTCACTTCTCTTCCTCCTTCTCTCCAGAGAGAAAAGTCCAAGCTTAGTCAACCTCTTTTCGTAAGAAAAGCCCTCCAGTCCAGGCAGCATCCTGGTAAACCTTCTTTGCACCCTCTCCAAACCAGAACTGGATGCAATATTCCAAATGTGGTCTCACCAGGGTTTTGTAGAGCTGCAGCAAAACCTCACGGCTCTTAAACTCGATCCCCCTGTAAATGAAAGCCAAAACATCATATGCTTTCTTAACAACCCTATCAACATGGGTGGTAACTTTGAGGGATCTATATACTTGAACAGCAAGATCCCTCTGTTCCTCCACACTGCCAAGAATCCTGTCTTTAATCCTATACTCAGCATTCAAGTTCGACCTTCCAAAATACATCACTTCACATTTATCCAGGTTGAACTCCATCTGCCATTTCTCAGCCCAGCTCTACATCCTGTCTATGTCACACTGCAGTCTGCAATAGCCCTCAATACTATCAACAGTATCTCCAACCTTTGTGTCTTCGGCAAATTTACTAACCCACCCCTCGACCTCCTCATCCAAGTCATTTCTAAAAACTACAAAGAGCAGAGGCTCAAGAACAGAGCCCTGTGGGACCCCACTCAACACTGACCTCTAGGCAGAATACTTTCCAACTACAACCATTCTCTGCCTTTTGTCAGCCAACCAATTCTGAATCCAGATAGCCAAATCTCCCTGTATTCCATACCTCCTGACTTTATAAATGAGTCCACCATGGGGAACTTTGCAATGACAATGCATCACTTGCTCAGTGCTGCACAATGCAGTGAACTTACATTTCCTTTCTTAATTTCATTTAACTTCAGATTGACATTTATTATTGCAATACAGATATATGAGAAAGGATAATAACATTGAAATGGGACAGTCAAATCTGTCCTCCAACATTGTTCTGCACAGAATAGATCAACACAAAACTGTAATTGGAATATTTTTTAATTACAAACTTATTAGAGAGCTATTCAGAAAGTATGCCTAACCTCTCTACAAAGTGCTATTGCAATGCCATCACTTACTGCAGTAGGTACCTGTATTTTAATCCCATTATAGCGCAAAAATGCCATTGCTATGACAACGGATTGTCCAGCTTGTTAACTGTCACATTATGATTATCCATTGTGTTCTGTCAGACATGTGGGGACTGTTACAGGATAAATCTGTCTAGGGCAAGTGCAAATTCAGAATTGAGAACAAAATGGCAAAAGGTGTGACAGAGACAGATAAGTATCAACTGGATTTGACAAAAAAAATATAAAAAGCAAAAGAACTGCTTGTCTTTCTCCAGTGCTCAGTTGGCTGGATGGCTGAGATTGTGATGCAGAGTGATGCCAACAGTTTAGATTCAATTCCCGCACCAGCTGAGGTTACCATGAAGGACATTACTTCTCAACCTCTCCCCTTGTCTGAGGCACGGTGATCCTCAGGTTAAACCAACACCAGCAGTCAGTCTCTCTCTGTCTCTCATGACAGAAGCTTTGTGGTGGCGACTTTACCTTTTATTCATGAACTCAGAATGTCCTCAAGCAGTAGAACCAACAAAGTACTTTGAAGCGTAGTCGCTATTGTACAGAATACAGAAGCTAAACTGTGCACAGCAAGCAGCTCCAATCAGCAATATAATAAAGACCTGATATTTCATTCCACTGAAGTTGATTGAAGGATAAATATTGGCCAAGAAAAAAAAAAATCTCCTCCGGTTTTCTAAAACGTAGGCTCATCAAGTAGGATTTTGCACATTTACTTAGGAAGTCAAGTGGGACCTCAGTATAACATCTCATCTAAAAATTGGTTCCTTCAGTATTCCATCAGTACTGCACTGAGATGAGTGGTGCACTGACTGTTGGCTATGTGCATTGAAGGACAAATGTTGGTCTAGAATATTTCCCAATGTGAATGTTAACTTTTTTTTAAAAGTATGAATATGAAAGGGAACATCAAAGCAAATGCTGCACTGTCACAGGTGCTGTCCTTTGGATGAGACATCAAAATAAGATTACATCCATCCTCTCAGCCTCATTTAACAGACCCACAGCACTATTTTGAGAATGAGCAGGATGTTATATTGATATATTGAGCACTATTTATCTCTCATCCAACAACACTCAATTAGATTATATGGTCATTATCACATTGCTACACATTGGAGCTTTCTACGAGGATGATGCTAGTCATAGTTGTTACATTATAACAATGTCAAAACTTCAAAAGCACTTAAATGAAACAAAGATCTGCAAATGCTGGAAATCTGAAACAAAAACAAAAATTGCTGGAGAAACTTAGCAAGTCTGGCAGAACTTGTGGAGAGAAAACGGAGAGAACAGAGAAAACCCCACAACCCCTGATCCTGTCATGAAATAAGTTACTATTAGCACCATCAATCAATTTCCACTGACTTATCGTTACCTATCTAGTTGTGTTTCTTCCCGAACTTACTATCTGCCTACATTTTCTCCTTCTTTCTGTGCTCCCTGTCCACCTATCCAGTCACTCCTTTCCCACCAACTCACATCAGCAGCATATATCCCACCTTTTCCCAGCTGCTTCTAGTTCTGAAGAAGAGTCACTGGACTTGAAATGTCAACTCTGTTTCTCTCTCCAGGCCTGCTGAGTTTCTCCAGCAATTTTTGTTTTTGTTTGGTTCACGAGTACATTGTTGGTTGTATATTGAAATATTCTGACCTTTAAAAGGCGCTAAGTAAATACAAAAGTTCATTTAACCTTCCAAATGATTGCTTCAATAACCAGGATTAAATCGCAGTCAAGATTAGTGTGGTGCTGGGAAAGCACAGCAGGTCAGGCAGCATCCGAGGAGCAGGAAAATCAATGTTTCAGGCAAAAGCCCTTTTATCAGGTTGCCTGATGAAGGGCTTTTGCCCAAAACTTCGATTTTCCTGCTCCTCTGACGTTGCCAGACCTGCTGTGCTTTTCCAGCACCACTCTAATCTTGACTCTGATCTCCAGCATATGCGGTCCTCACTTTCACCAGGATTGAATCACAGTCAGTCTTTTGTCTACAGATATTGGAACTTGCCTTTAATCAGGAATCAATTAGCATGGCACCCCTTGGGGAGGATTTATCATCTTTGTGTATATGGCCTACAATGTTACACCTCTTTAACTAAATAGACTAATTCATTCTGACTGATCCACAGAGTCTGAATCAAGAAATATCAGTTCAAACTATTAATTCAATTTCAAATTATATGTAGAAAACAAAGAGTGGGAAAACATGATGGAATTAATAGAAACAGATAAAACAGACAACCTTTTAAAAAAAAATTTTAAGTGTTCTGATTTTTTAAACAATCTCCAGTAATAATTAAAATCTGAAATAATGAAACTCTGGACTTATAACCTGTTCAGTTTCAGTGCCAGGAAGCTTTTATGGAAGTAATTAAAGCTGATGCTAGTTAAAAATCTAGTTAAGCCCCTAACTTCTCCTGGCAAGTTTTGAAGAAATCATGTAAATAAACAAATTCCGACTATTCCTAATATTTCAATGTCCAATCACTTAGTGATGTGCGGGGACAACAGAACATCTGAAAGACAAGGCATCCCAATTGGCAATGTTCTGATTTATGTATTTCAAAACAATATTTTACTGTTTAACCTACTCTTTAGTAGCAGGGACCATCAATGGATTCACCACAATTTCTAAAGTTAAATCTGCTCAATGGAAATCAAACAGGGTATGCATTTAATCAGATCTCACCCACTTTTGGGTCAAAATCATAGCAATAATTTAGGCCTCTGTCCAAAGTTTTGTGGCTGATTAAAGTTGGTCCCCAGACCATTCCTTGATGAATATTGGTCAGGAATTCCACTACTCTTTGTTTACTACTGTAGGATTTTCCCTAACCTCCTGAAACGACATTGGAGAGTGTCTCTAATGACGCAGGAAGCCCTCGTCCCACTGGTATATCTCGAATACAGAGGGCATCATAATCTAAGAACAGAGGGCCAACCACACAGAAATATGGATACATCTCTTCACTTGGATTGTCTGCTCCAGGGAGCTGTGGATTTCGTGTTCAACAACAAACTTACTGTTTATTTTGTGTCCTGTGGGAATGAAGGGATGTGGGGATAGCATGGGGAAATTAAGGTAGACGTGCAGCCAAGTTCGTAGTGAACAGAGGAAAAGGCTCAATCGTCATACAGCTGGTTCCTGCTATTTCTTATGTCCTCACACATTGGAGTGTCAAGGTTGGATTTTGTGCTCCAGTCTCTGAATCCATTACATCTGACTCAGAGATGAGAACGCTATTAACTGAGCTAAACGCATAGTACATCAATAAGCGAGTGAGCTTATTATTCAGTCAGCTGTGTTCTTGGTTCTTACCAACGTGCGAGGCGATTCATTGTAGACCAAACAAGATTGAAGATGTGCTCTAACAAACAGCCTGCGATTTCAGCAGGAGTATTAGAGAGAAAGCTCTGCAGTCTGTACTAGTTCTGATGCTCCCATTCCCACACATTCCGCTGAGTTAGCTGATGTCAAACGAGATGAATGTTGGGGCTTGCTAACTTCCCTGAAGAAAGGACGGAGATAATCACTTCCAGCTCCTGCGACCCCCATGTGAATCTGGGTGAAAAGATCACGCTCATCAGAAACATGAACAACAACAACTTGCATTGTATAGCACCTTTAGTGTTGTCAAACACTTCACAGGAATGATTCCGGAAGAGTTAGGGCAGTGATCAACACTTTGGACAATGAGTTTAGCGTTATGGAGCAGATCAAGGAGAGGGGGGGGGGGGGGGGAGAATCCCAGAGCTTCCAGTCCAAACAGCCAGAATGGTGGCGTGATTAAAGCGTGCAAGAGATCAGACCTGGACAAATGTAGAGATTTTGGGGGCTGCAGCCAATGTAGGAGATTTTTCAGGCCAGCGTCGTTGTCCTAGCTCTTTGAAACAACTCCCAATTATGCCAGCCTCCCTATTAATTTCCCGCAGTCCTGCAAATCATTGATTTTCAAACATATATCCATTCTCTTTTGGACGTTTCCACTGAATCTGCTTCCACTTCCCTTTCAGGAAGTGCGTCGTCATTGAGTGAAAAATCAATCACATCATCTGGCCTCTGGTTCTACTTCCCAATTCCATTGGCCATGTCGGTTTGTTTTGCATACTCCCCCCACTATATTTCATCTCAACATCTATCTCCTTCGTCTTTCTATCCATTTCTCTGACGTCTTTATCTAATTTCCATCTAAGTGCATCATTGTCTTTCACTGCAACCATTTCTAGGGGCATTGAGCTTGGCGATATCACCACGCTCATGGTGTGAGCAAGTCTGTGGCAAGATAATTGGGAGGGCAAATTACCGTTTAATTCCTCTCAATGTTGCGCTACACCAGTCGATTATAAATTCCATCCTTTAAAGAACGATTTCGCAGTGGTTGTGGGACATCGCTATCTGATTGATGTGCTCCTTTATCCACACAGCCTGCACGATAAAAGCTCATAATTTTTTTTTGCGTTGTTGTGCAATGATTAAAGCCAGTTCAGTAAATCATCCACTCTGAGTCAGGGTTGGAGTGTGCCCATGGCGGAAGCTTCATGCACTGTGATTAATCCTGTCAAATCGAACTGGAATCTAGAAGTGCAAGCACCGAGTGAGGTCCCCGTTGATTTATGAGTTGACTTTTCCTGGCATCAGCTCTCCTGTTACCAGCCAGCAATGTAAGGATCTCTTGGTGCTCACAAAGTAAGTTCGTCACTAAGTGCTTCATTTCACGGCTGTTCTGATGGTGTAATGAGGTTAACAGCCATTAGACCAGACCGCCTCTGACATCACTCTGGATCTACACTTGTCCACGACTCTGGGCTGGGTCATAGTGGCTGGGATGAAGCTGCTTAGCGATATCACTGGACCAGCAATCCAGAGATCCAAGCTCATCTCCTGGGCATGTAGGTTCCAATGCCATCATCTGGTGGAATTTAAACACAAGAATAAATCTGGAATGGGTGTGTAACCTCAGAAATGGTGACAATTAAAACTACCATCGATTATTGTTAAAAAAAACCAAACCCACCTGGGTCACTAATGTCCTTTAGGAAAGGAAACTGTCATTCTTACCTAGTCTGGCCTACGTATGAACTCCAAACCCACAGCAATGTGATTGACTCTTAACTGCCCTCTGGTCAATTAGGGATGGCCAATAAATGCTGGTCTAGCCGGAGATGTCCACCTTCCATGAACGACGAAATACCAAACCCCGCCCCCAGCACACCAGGGCTAAAAAGAGCCTCACTCATCTCAAAGTCCTATCTTCCTTTCAAAATTATAAAATCTCAGGACTGGGTTTTAACAGGATACCTGACATAAACTCTGCCTTGGCTTTCAACCATTTTACAAACACTGAATCATTTATTGATTTACTCTTGATCAACTGAGAAATGAAGCATTATAGGGAAAATACAGGAATGTTGGATCAGCAAACCGTGAAACGGGGCCGAATCGCCTACTCCTGTTCCTAGTTGTTCTGGTGCTATTGGCTGGAGTCAGACTTTGTGACACCAATCGATTTGCTAGCAGGTCTTGCCCCAACAATGCTACTGGGAGTTGTGGCCATTCGTGCAACTGCAGCCAATTATCTGATGGAAATCCTGGAGTCCAGAGCAGTTCCTCAAGTTAATTTCCTTTTGTTGATCAACACGTTAAAGTGATAAAGAAACTCCCTCGGAGGGTGGGCGTGTGGGGCAGTGGGAGTGTCTCTCCCCTGGGCCAAGAGACTGGAGTTGAGGTCTCACCGGCCCCAGGGGTATATAATAACATCTCTGAACAGGTTTATTAGAGAGAAAAACTCCCTTTGGGTGACCAGGAGCTGGTGGTGGGGAAGAAACCCTCAGTTGGTTGTATGTGATAAACATTTCCACTTATAAGAGAAAATGAAAGCTCCCTTTGATCCTGTCCTCTGCTGACTTCTGTCTGGTGGTGGACAATCAGGGCTAATAGAACCGTCACGTGCGACATGGCAGCAGAATTCCAATTAAATCTATACTGCATTTGCAAGTCTTGTACATTCACCTCCCCATCTTTCGACAAGTTCACGACTGGATCGTTTTCTTTTAACAGTTTGCCCAATTATTTTGGTATATTACACTCACACCTTCAAGGGAGCTTGCTGAATGAATTCCCACCCTGGCCTGGGATTGACATTCCCCAAGCCCGAATCGAATACCACTGACAGTAATTAGATAGCACGGTCCCAGAATAGGCATTGCAGCCGCATTTATCTCTTCACTATACGATTGAGAATGAAACACCGACTGCTCTATTGGGCCGAATTAATTAATCGATTCAAACAATGGCAAAGTTTAGCAACTTTTAATTACAACCACACGAACACTTGTAAGGCTTCAGAGAAACTACTGGGCTCGAGTGGGGGAGGTGAGTGCAGGCTGGTAATTGACACACGTTATAATACTGCCGCTGTTTTATTGCTGTTTCATTGACTCTGGAGACCACATGCAGCTGATGTCATTATCTCTCCACGTCATCGTCCATCAATTACCAAGTCACTCCAGGAGAGATTGATGGAGATAGCTCCACTTTAATGATATTCCACTCCGACCCATTGATCAACAACACTGAGTTGGAAACTCCATAATTGCAAATTGAAAAAAAATGTAGCATCTTGTCAGTATGAACGTGGTCAATGGAGTTCGATATCGGAATTGCACTTCTCTTTCTCTCCCTTCCTGCTAACCACAGCACATGCATAAATCGAGATTGCATTCACTCATTGTATAATTCCTCCTCGCTCCTGGGTGATGGAGTGTTGTAATCAAGCCACATTTGTTGATGATCTTTGGTGTATGAATGTGCTAATCAACAACAGGATTATAAGTGTCCCACTTTTTGGCGATGACCAATCGCACAGAGAGAGACCTTTGTACTGTTTGACTGCATCAGGACTCTGCTTACATCCCAGAAATATGTCAGTGCATCAAGCTGTTAGAGATGGTTGAGTGATGGGATAAGTTGCTATAGAAACTCCATTGTTTCCTCCTTAACACAGCAGACCAAAGCACATGAAAATAAAGGTTTAGCATCCAAATCTATCCTGAACTGTCCCCAGCCACATAGGCATAAGAATAGGAAGAGGCTATTCAGTTTATCAAGCCTGTTCTACCAATCACACAGATTTTGGTTAATTTGCATGTTTACTGCAAAAGTGCAGAAGGAGGCCATTTGGCCCATTATGACTCTGTTAGCTGAGAAAGGTTATTGCATTAATCTCAAACCACCTCCTATCCCTGCTCCTTCCTCTTTACCCTGCAAATGATCCGAGTATTAACCCAATTCCCTTCTGAAAGTAAAAACAGAAATTGATGGAAGAGCTCAGTAGGTCTGGCAGCACCTGTGGAGAGAAATCAGAGTTAATGTTTTGGTTGAGCCATCCTTCCTCAGAACTAGGTTTGCAGCTCTGAGGAAGGGTCACTGGACCTGAAACATTAACTCTGATTTCTCTCCAAAGGTGCTGCCAGACCTGCTGAGTTTTTCCAGTGATTTCTGTTCTTGTTTTTGGTTTCTAGCATCAGCAGTTCTTCCTTCTGAAAGTTATTGTTGAATTTCTTCCACCATATTTTCCAGACTGCAATAATTCACCACACTAGGAGACAATCTCTCTACCTCCAGCCAGTTTATATACCTTTTAGTACATTTGATTAATAAATACCTATCAGTCTCAGATCTAAAATTTACAGGAGGTCAACCTTCAATTGCTATTTACAAGTGGGTTCCAAGAAGTGAGTTCCAAGCAAATTCAATCCTCTGTGTGTTAGTATGTTTCCTAATTTCACACATGAAAGGCCTGGTTCAAATTTCTAAACTCTGTCCCTTGTCGGAGTCTGTTCAACCAGCAGCAACAGCTTCTATATCTAAGAGAAAAACAGAAACTTTTGGAGTAACTCAACATCTGTGGAGAGCGAGAGAGTTCACATTTTGGTCTGGTGTGACTCTTCTTCCAAAAGAGAGCATTAGGAACCTTGTATTGTTCTTGGATGAAGTGTAACAGAACTTATTCAGCATAATACAGTGGCTAAAAGATTATATTATGGAGGCTGGCTTCAGAGGCATTTTATTTATTTATTTCTTCATATTGGTGTCTCTACCCTCAATTGCCCCTTGATCCAAATGGCTTCCTAGTGCCATTTCTGAGGGAGTTTAAGAGTCAACCATGTTGCTGTAGGTCCGGATCCTCATGCAGGCCAGAACAGGTCTTCTTCCCTAAATGGCATCAGTGAACTAGGTAGGTGTTTACAACAAGGTAAAAACAATGACTGCAGATGCTGAAAACCAAATACTGGATTAGTGGTGCTGGAAGAGCACAGCAGTTTAGGCAGCATCCAACGAGCAGCGAAATCGACGTTTCGGGCAAAAGCCCTTCATCATTAATGATGAAGGGCTTTTGCCCGAAACGTCGATTTCGCTGCTCGTTGGATGCTGCCTAAACTGCTGTGCTCTTCCAGCACCACTAATCCAGTATTTGGTTTTCAGCATCTGCAGTCATTGTTTTTACCTAGGTGTTTACAACAATTGGCAGTGGTTACACTCTCACCATTTTGTTCTAGCTCTCTTCCAGATTGCAAGGTTTGTGAAGGTTTCTGCATATACAAAAAACTGACAAACACTGACCAAATACTTAACTACACCAGCAACCATCCCAACACACACAAACGAAGCTGTATCAGAACACTATTCCAATGAGCCACCACACACTGCAGCACAGACGAACTTTGAAAAACAGAGGAGAACCACCTATACAACGTATTCAAGAAGAACGGATACTCAAAAAATACAGTCCGCAGATTCCTCAAGAACAAACCACGACAAGCAGACCAGACACAGCTAGAAATCCTAACCGCCTTAACATACATCAAAGAAGTTTCAGAAATGACAGCCAGACTACTAAGACCCCTCGGAATCCTAGTAGCACACAAACCCACCGACACTCTCAAACAAAAACTAACGAACTTAAAAGACCCAGTTACAACCCATGGACAAAACCAACGTCATCTACAAAATTCCATGCAAGGACTGCCACAAACACTACGTGGGACAAACAGGAAGAAAGTTAGCTACCAGGATACACGAATACCAGTTAGTCACAAAAAGACACAACCCTCTCTCCCTCGTAGCCCTACACACGGATGAAAAAAACCACCATTTCGACTGGGACAATACATCTATCCTGGGACAGGCTAAGCAAAGACATGCCAGAGAATTCCTAGAGGCCTGGCACTCCAACCACAACGTCATAAACAGACACATAGATCTAGATACCATCTGTCAACCCCTCAGAAAACGAACAGGAAATGACATCACCACAAACCCCAGGAACCCCATCCAGGAGAAAGATATAAATAGAATGCAGGAGACAACAGCTTCGTTCACTTGGAGGTCGCCACTGATGATGTTACCCAGCCAGGTAATGAAACGTCTGGATATCAAACCTACAGCTCAGTGAGCAAACCTACACCCTAAACCTCTCTTCCAGATTTTTAACTGAATTCAAATTTCACCATCTGGCCACGGTGGGATTTGAACCTATAATATTTGCCTGAGTTTCATGACCACTAAAGCAGGGATATTACTACACCACTTCCTCCTATTCTACTGAGGTTACATAATTCAGAGATATTCAGAATGATGAATGGATTTATTAGGATGAACCAAGAGAAACTGTAACCTGTAGTAAAGCATATATATTCATTTGGAACTAGGTTTTCAGGGGTGATCTCAGGAAATACCTTGTCACACAATAAACAGGAATAATCTGGAAATGTCACAATCAAAATTACTAGACATTTCTTGAACAAGTTGGATCAAAGTGTAGATCAGTCATATCTAGGAAGTCATGTTGAGGTTGTACAGGACCTGGTGAGGCCTCTTCTGGAAAACTGTGCCCAGTTATAGGAAGGATATTATTAAGCTGGAGAGGCTTCAGAAGAGATTTACCAGGGTGTGGCCAGGAATGGAAGGTTTGGGTTATAAAGAAAGTCTGGATAGGCTTTTCCATTGGAGTGTAGGAAGTTGACAGGGTGACCTGAAAGAGCTTTATAAAATAATGATAGGAATGGATAAAGTTAATGATAGTTGTCTTTTCCAAAGGATGGGGGATTTCAAGACTGAGAGGCACATTTTTAAGGCGAGAGGAGAGATTTTAAAAAGGCATGGGACAAATTTTTTACTGGTTCGTATTTGAAATGAACTTTCTGGGGAAGTGGTAGATACCGGTACAATTACAATGTTTAAAAGACATTTTGATAAGTACATGACTAGGAAAGGTTGAGAGGGATATGGGCCAGGAGCCGACAGATGGAACTAGCTTAGTTCAGGATTAAGTTCAGCTGGTTGGTCTGAAGGGTCTGTTTCTGTACTGTATGACTCTATGTCTCTATAACATAACTAAATGATAGAATGATTGAGGAGTGGCATGGTGACTCAGTGGTTAGCACTGCTACCTCACAGCGTCAGGGACTCGGGTTTGATTCGGGTGACTGTCTGTGTCGAGTTTGCTCATTCTCCCTGTGTCTACGTGGGTTTCCTCCAGGTGCTCCTGTTCCCTGTCACAATCCAAAGATGTGCAGTTTAGGTGAATTGGCCATGCTAAATTGCCCATAGTGTTCAGGGATGTGTGGGTTAGGTGCATTAGTCAGGGGAAATATAGAGTAATAGGTTAGGGGTTACTCTTCAGAGGGTAAGTGTGGATTTGTTGGGGCAAATAACCTGTTTCCATGCTGTAGGGATACTATGATTTCTATGATAATCGAGTTGAGGGTATCAAAAGTCTCCTCTGTTTCAATGGGAACTCATTTGAAAGCAGGAGCATTGACTGAATAGAGCCAAGCCTTTTATGTTTCCAATACTCTGTGGACAGTGACTGAAACTTCCTTTGTAGCCTGACTTCAGTTAGAATGAATACTTTTACTGAGGTTTACCTCGCATGAAGATTCAATTTTATTTTTTTTAAATCATGGTGCCAGGCAGGAAAATATGGACTGCTTCATTAAAATGGAAGTGCAGGTCTGTCATTGGTCCCTCAGTTCATCAATTGTGGCAAAATCTACCAGTAAAACATCGCAATGAAAAGAATCAGAAAAAGAACTTGTGTGTGTTTTTCATCATCTTTCACAATCTCAAGATGTGTCAAAGTGCTTCAAAAGCAGTGAAGTAGTTTGGAAGTGCAGGTAGGAAATTCAGCAGCCAGGTTGTGCACAGCAAGCTCCCACAAACAGCAATATGATAATGACTACACTTGGAACACTTTATGTGGAGCTGTATTCTCCATGTAATCAAAAGATTAGAGAGAAACGGAGAAGGTACTGAAAGATTTATTCGGGAACATACTGGAATGGAGTGTTTATATCTGTCAGAAAAGACTGCACATCTGATGGCTTAGGAGTGGCATGATAAAAGTCATTCAAGTTTGAAAGGTTTACCAGAGTATATGCAGAGAAAGTGTTTTCACGTGTGGATGAGACTATGGGGCTATGAATATTGATCATCATTAATACACCCAAAAAGAGAATTCCAGAGAAACCTTTCTCACAGAATGTCTTAGACTGTGGAATACACTACTACAGAGAATGCATGAGGTGAACCATAAAACATACATTTTGTGAGAGTGAGATCATGTGACCATAAAATGTTTTTAAAAAAGCAGTAGGCCATTGTGTCTGAAATGCCCTTTCAGTGAGATCATGGTTGATTTCATAATCCTCAACTCCACTTTCCTGCTTTCTTCCCAAGCCTGATTCTCTTCCTCATTAAAAATCTGTCTAACTCAGCCTTGAATGTACTCAATGACCCAGCCTCGACAGCCCTCTGCTGTAGAGAATTCCACAGATTCACTCCCCTTTCAGAGAACAGATTGCTCTTCATCTCTGTCTGAAATGTACAATCCTTTATTCTGAGATTAAACTCTCTGGCCCTAGACTGTCCCACAAGGGAAACAACTTTTTCACATGTACTCAGTAAAGTCCCCGAAGAATTTTATATCTTTCAATAATGTCATCTCTCATTTGTTAAGACCACCAATGAGCACAGGCCCAACCTGCTCAGCCTGTTCTCCTACCCATCACCAGCCCAGCGAAACTCCTCAGAAATGTCTCGAATGTCACAGACACACAGAAACAAAAGACAAATGAGATCCACTTATTGGGTGAAATAATGTTGAGGGAAGCAGGTGGAAGATCATAAGGGAGCCACGGGCGGACACCAAATGGGTGAATCAAACTCCCAGACTGAAATTTCATGGTTTTCTCTCTCATAATCTTCCCCGTGAGTAATCTTTTCAAGAAACGTTCCTTTGTAATTTCAGGTAGGCACAAATTAGATTTCCCAGCAAATTTTACCTTCTCAACTTTCTTGTTTGTAAATATGAAGGGTGGAGGGACAGCGATAAACACCATTTTAAAAATATTTATAGCACACACACTGTCTCCTCTCTCTCTCTCACTCACACACACGCACACACGTGTGCTTGCAGGAGAGACAGACTGAGTCTGTGTATGTGAGTGTGTGCATGTGGATGTGAATGCATGTGAGAGAGTGTGTGTATGTAAGCTTGGTAAAATATGTGTATGAATGTAATGGGGTATAAACCTGTGAGATGGTGTGTGCGTGGGTGTGAGTGTGGGGGGGTGAATGTGTGTGCATGTAAGAGAGATCTTGTGTATGAGACAGGGTCTGTGTTAGTGTGTGTGTGAGTGTGAGTGTGTGTGTGTGAGTGTATCGTGCAAAGTGGCTGAGAAGAGGCTGATAGCCAAGTTTGGTGCCCATGAGAATGGCCGCAACCGGGATCTTAGGTTCATGTCACACTACAGGTGACCCCACACACTCACTGTCACACACACAGATACTCTTACACACAGTCACACTCACGCACACACATTCACACAACATACTCTTACACACACACTCTCTCTCACGCACACTCTCATACACAGCCACATGAAAATTCACACTTATAAACACACACACACTCACTGTCTCACACACACACATTCACTGTCACACATATACACGCATACACATACTTTTACATACAGCCACACTCACACACACACACATATTCACTCACACACACTCACTTATTTCTCACGCACACACACACACTCCCACACATACATTCATTCACATTCACGCACACACATGCACTCATACACATATACTCACACACAGACTCTCACATATGCAAACACACACAGACTCACATACACAGATTCACATATCCACATACACTCTCACACAGTGTCTCACACACACACAGTCATTCACACACTCTCACACTCTCACATATACAGTCTCACACACACAGACGCACACAGTCTCACATACATGCACACACACACACACATACACACAGACACACACACACACACAGTCTTTCTCACACACACACAGTCTTTCACACACTCTCACACTCTCATGCACTCACATATACAGTCTCACACTCACACACACAGACTCACACATACGCGCACACAGTCTCACACACATACACACACACACACACACACACAGAGTCTTTCTCACACACACACAGTCTTTCACACATATGCTCTTGCATACACAAGCACTGACAATGCTGACATGTTCCAACATAGAACTGAAAATGCAGAATTTCTTTACAAACTCATTAATGAGTTTCAAAGTTCAACAAATTGCATACTGGATATTGTTAAGAATAAACCTTATTTATTGATCTACCTGAGAGAGAGAGAGAGAGAAAGAGAATCAATGCTAAGAACCGTTTTGTAAACAGCTTAACTTGTTACAGTTTGCAAGCTGTTCACAGAGCCTGTCTTTGAGGCAAGAACACGGTTCTCTGAAAAAACTATTGCAACCTGAGGAAACCCTTTCCTTTACAATAAAATTGAAAACTCTTCCTGGTCCTGAAAATCTGCAACTACAAACAGATGGAGGTGGAGACACTCATCAGGCCAGTCAGTATTTACAGAGTGAATTATAAATATCTATGGAGTGAGGGATGCATCCATTGGTAAAACTGGATCTAAAGATTGTGTGTTTGAGACACACACAAAGTCCAGGTGCAGTACCGAAGGAGTGCTGCCCTGTCACACAGCCGCAGGATGTATATGCTGCGGAAGAAGGTCATCAAGCAGGAGGCTGGAAGAACACAGCAAGCCAGGCAGCATCAGGAGGTGCAGAAGTCAATGTGTCGGATGTAACCCTTCTTCAGGATGGGGGGGGTGGGTGTAAGGGGCACTGCAGATAAAGGAGGGTTGGGGAGTGTTTTGGGTGGGGAGGGGGTAGAGTGGTGAGGTGGTGATAGATGAACACAGGTAGAGGGCAAGACCCAGTTAGTCAATGGGAGGAATGAATCCAGTTGGTAGCTGGGAGGAAGAGGAGTGGAAGGGAGGGGGGGAAGTGCAGCTGGGAATGGAATCGAGGGATGGGGAGGGAGATTATTTGAAATTGGAGAACTCAATGTTGAGTCCTCTGGGCTGTAGGCTGCCCAGGTGGAAGGTGAAGTGTTGTTCCTCCAATTTGCGGTCTGATTCACTGTGGCAATGGATGAGGTCAAGGATGGTCATGTTGGAAAGGGATTGGGCAGGGGAATTAAAATGGGCGATAACTGGGTTAGGGCAGCCCGTATAAGCCTGGCTGAGATGCTCAGCGATACATGTCCTGAGTTTACGTTTGGCCTCATCGATGTAGAAGACCCGTAAGGGGCCAATGGCAGCAGCAAAGCTCCCCCAGCAATCGGAAGCAGTGACGGCAATGGACATTTCAAAATGGCAGTACTGGCAAGGTGACACCTTGGAGGAAGGTGTCTGGAGCAGGACTCTGGGTGAAGTGGTGGCAGAGGCCTGGTCTGGACTGGCCTGGCAATGTAACTGGGTCTCCTGGCTGTAGGAGTGAGTGTGGATTCAGCACAGGACCCAGCATCAGTTGTGGGGTTGGTGAGGTGGGACCAATAGTGAAGAGATTGCACCTCAAATGTGGCAACTCCTACATTGGTGC
Source organism: Chiloscyllium punctatum (assembly GCF_047496795.1). NCBI lineage: Eukaryota > Metazoa > Chordata > Chondrichthyes > Orectolobiformes > Hemiscylliidae > Chiloscyllium > Chiloscyllium punctatum. Next base: position 4,835,807 of record NC_092775.1, read on the forward strand.
ATCCAGCGCAGGCAGCAGTGAGGCAGTGGAGAACCATAGAATCATAGCGAATAGGAGCTGGAGTAGGCCATTCGGCCCTTCAAGCCTGCACCACAGGAGGCACAAGTGTCATTGATGAGTGAGCTCCAGGCTCAGCGCTCATGACCGAGATGATGCAATGAAGGTAGACTATTTCCATTATATCTTTTTATTCTTAAACTATTCAAAATGTGGTGACAGTTGAAGCTTTTCACTATATTTTACTGTAAAATGCAAGTGACAATGCTTCATTCAATGATTTTAAAAAAAAAATTTATTCATGGGATGCTGGTGTTGCTGGCAAGACCAATGTTTATTGCACATCCTTAAAGGTAGTTATGAGTCAGTTACATGTCGTCCAGACGAATTGAGGATGGCAGTTTCCCTCCTCAAAGGATAACAGTCAGCCAGATGGGATTTCCCAACAACTGACAATGGAATCATGGTTATCATTAGACTCTTAATTCCAGATTTTTATTGAATTTGAATTCCACGATTTGCCATTGCTGGATTTGAGCCAGAACATTACCTGGTTGTCCAACTTAACAGTCCATTGGTAATACTACGAAGCCATCATCTCCCCCTAAATGAATGGTGGTGGACAATTAAACAACAAACAGGAGGCCCAGTTTTATCCTCTTCATGTGCTATTAAAGAGGCATTTCAGTACAGATCCAACACTGGCATCTACCTGGCAACGTGGAAAATTGTCCAGGTACGACCTGTGCACAAAAAAAACGGATAAATCCAATCTGATCAAATACCATTCCATCAGTCTACTCGCGCTCAGCAAATGAGAGGAGTCCATGACAGTGCTATCATGTGGCCCATGCTCATCAATAATTTGCTCACTGATGATATGTTTGGTTTCTGGTAATACCACTTGGCTCCTGATCTTATTGCAAATTTTACCTAAACATTTGGGGCGGCACAGAGGCTCAGTGGTTAGCACTGCTGTCTCACAGCGCCAAAGATCTGGTTTCGATTCCACCTCAGGTGACAATCTCCCTGTGTGAGTTTCCTCTGGGTGCTCCAGTTTCCTCCCACAGTCCAAAGATGTGCAGGTTGGGGTGGATTGGCCATGGGAAATGCAGTGTTACAGGGATAGAGTCGGGACGGTTCTAGCTGGAATGGTCTTTGGATGGTTGGTGACGACTCAAAGGGCTGAATGGCCTGTTTTCATATCGCAAGGATTCTATGATAGGCAAAGAGTTGAACTTCAGACGTGATGTGTAAGTAATGTCACTTGACATTACCATAAAATTCAAGGAGTTCCAGCAAAACTGGAATCAATGTGTATCAGGGGAACACTATCTACTGGAGTCATATCTGGCACATAAGAAGATGGTTGTGGTTGTTGGAGGTCAGTCAAATCAGTTCCAGGACATCTCTGCAGGAGTTTCTCAGGATAGTGTCCCAGGCTCAACCATCTTCAACTGCTTCATCAATGGCTTTCTCTTCATCATAAGGTCAGAGTGGGGATGCTTGTCATTGAATTCTCAGTTTTCACCACCAGTTGTAACTCCTCAGAGACAAAAACAGTCTGTATTCATATGTGGTAAAAAAATACAGAAATTGTTGCAAAAACTCAGCAGATTGCATCTGAATTGGAAAGGAACTAATATACTGGCAGGGAGATTTACAAGAGCTGCTCAGGAGGATTTAAACGAGTAAGGTGGGGGGGTGGGACCCAGGGAGTTGGTGAGGAAAGAGATCGATCTGAGACTGGTGCAGTTGGGAAAAGAAGCAAGTTAAACAGTCAGGGCAGGCAGAGACAAAGCAGAGAAAAAGGGAGGACTGATAAATTAAACTGCATTTATTTCAATGCAAGAGGCCTAACAGGAAAGGCAGATGAACTCAGGGCATGGTTAGGAACATGGGACTGGGATATCATAGCAATTACAGAAACATGGCTCAGGGTTGGACAGGACTGGCAGCTTAATGTTCCAGGATACAAATGCTACAGGAAGAATAGAAAGGGAGGCAAGAGAGATGGGGGAGTAGCATTTTTGATAAGGGATAACATTACTGCTCTACTGAGGGAGGATATTCCTGGGAATACTTGCAGGTAAGTTATTTGGGTGGAACTGAGAAATAAGAAAGGGATGATCACCTTATTGGATTTGTATTATAGACCCCCTAATAGTCAGAGGGAAAGTGAGAAATAGATTTGTAAGGAAATTTCTGTTATCTGAGTTACAACTGGTGGTGAAAACTGAGAATTCTTATCTGTAAGAATAATAGGGTGGTTATGGTGCGGGATTTTAACTTTCCAAACATAGACTGGAACTGCCATAGTGTTAAGTGTTTGGATCGAGAGGAATTTGTTAAGTGTGTAAAGAAAATTTTCTGATTCAGTATGTGAATGTACCTACTATAAAAGGTGCAAACTTGACATACTCCTGGGAAATAAGGCAGGGCAGGTGACTGAGGTGTCAGTGGAAGAGCACTTTGGGCCAGGAACCATAATTCTATTAGTTTTAAAATACTGATGGAAAAGGATAGACCAGATCTAAAAGTTGAAGTTCTAAATTAGAGGAAGGTTAATTTTGACAGTTTTAGGCAAAAACTTTAAAAGCTGATTGGGGCAGATGTTCACAGGTAAAGGGACGGCTGGAAAATGGGAAGCCTTCAGAAATGAGATAACGAGAATCCAGAGAAAGTATATTCCTGTCAGGGTGAAAGGAAAGGCTGGTAGGTATAGGAAATGCTGGATGACTAAAGAAATTGAGGGTTTGGTTAAGAAAAAGGAGGAAGCATATGTCAGGTATAGACAGGATAGATCGAGTGAATCCTTAGAAGAGTATAAAGGCAGTAGGAGTATATTTAAGAGGTAAATCAGGAGGGCAAAAAGGGGACATGAGATAGCTTTGGCAAATAGAATTAAGGAGAATCCAAAGGAATTCTACAGATACATTAAGGACAAAAGTGTAACTAGGGAGAGAATAGGGCCCCTCAAAGATCAGCAAGGCGGCCGGTGTGTGGAGCCGCAGAAGATGGGGGAGAGACTAACCAAGCATTTTGCATCAGTGTTTACCATGGAGAAGGACATGGAAGATATAGAATGTAGGGAAATAGATGGTGATATCTTGAAACATGTTCATATTACAGTGGAGGAAGTACTGGATGTCTTGAAATGCATAAAAGTGCTTAAATCCCCAGGACCTGATCAGGTGTACCCTAGGACTCTGTGGGAAGCTAGGGAAGTGATTGCTGGGCCTCTTGCTGAGATATTTGTATCATCGATAGTCACAGGTGAGGTGCTGGAAGACTTGAGGTTGGCTAACGTGGTGCCATGGTTTAAGAAGGGTAGTGAGGACAAGCCAGGGAGCTATAGACCAGTGAGCCTGACCTTGGTGGTGGGCAAGTTGTTGGAGAGAATCCTGAGGGACAGGATTTACTTGTATTTGGAAAGGGAAGGAATGATTAGGGATAGTCAACATGGCTTTGTGTGTGGGAAATCATGTCTCACTAACTTGATTGAGTATTTTTAAAAAGCAACAAAGAGGATTGATGAGGGCAGAGTGGTAGATGTGGTCTATATGGACTTCAGTAAGGAATTCAACAAGGTTCCTCATTTCCTCATGGGAGACTGATTAGCAAGGTTATTTCTCATGGATTACAGGGAGAACTATCCATTTGGATACAGAACTGGCTCAAAGATAGGAGACAGAGGGTGGTGGTGGAAGGTTGCTTTTCAGACTGGAGGCTTGTGACCAGTCAAGTGCCACAAGGATTGGTGCTGGGTCCAGTACCTTTCATCACTTATATACATAAGTTGGATGAGAACATAAGAGGTATAGTTAGTAAGTTTGCAGATGACACCAAAGTTGGAGGTGTAGTAACAGCAAAGAAGGTTACCTCAAAGTACAATGGGATCTTGATCAGATGGGCCAATGGGCTGAAGAGTGGCAGATGGAATTTAATTTAGATAAATGTGAGTTGCTGAATTTTCGAAAAGCAAATCAGAGCAGGACTTATATACTTAATGGTAAAGTCCTAGGGTGTGTTGCTGGACAAAGAGACCTTGGAGTGCAGGTTCATAGTTTCTTGAAAGTGGAGTTGAAGGCAGATAGGATAGTGAAGAAGGCATTTGGTATGCTTTCCTTTATTGGTCAGTGCATTGAATATAGGAGTTGGGAGGTCATGTTGTGGCTGTACAAGACATTGGTTAGGCCACTTTTGGAATATGCATGTAATTCTGGTCTCCTTCCCATTGGAAGGATGTTGCAAAACTAGAAAGGGTTCAGAAAAGATTTACAAGATGTTGCCAGGGTTGGAGGATTTGAGCTATAGGGAGAAGTTGAAAAGGCTGGGGATGTTTTCCCTGGAGCATTGAAGGCTGAGGGGTGACCTAACAGAGGTTTATAGTATCATGAGGGGCTTGGATAGGATAAATAGACAAAGTCTTTTCCCCGGGGTGGGAGAGTCCAAAACTAGAGGGCATAGGTTTAGGGTGAGAGGGGAAAGATATAAAAGAGACCTAAGGGGCAGCTTTCTCACACAAGGATGGTGCATGTATGGAATGAGCTGCCAGAGGAAGTGGTGGAGGCTGGAACAATTACAAACTTGAAATGCATCTGGATGGGTATATGAATAGGAAGGTTTTAGAGGGATCTAGACCAAGTGCTGGCAAATGGAACTAGATTAGTTTAGGATATCTGGTTGGCATGGATGAGTTGGACCGAAGGGTCTGTTTCTGTGCTGTACATCTCTATGACTCAATGTCTGGCAGTACCTGTGGAGAGAAAGCAGTAAACATTTTGGGTCCAATGACCCTTCTTCCATTCTGAAGAGAAGTCACTGGACTTGAAATGTTAACACTGATTTCTCTCCACACAGACGCTGCTAGACATGCTGAGTTTTCCCAGCAATATCTGTTTTAGTTTCTGATTTCCAGCTTCCCACAGCTTTTTTGGCTTTTTTTTCCATATATGGTAAAGCCTGGGTCGACTTGAACAGGGAAGTAACAAGCAAACTTCATGCCACATGAATGCTAGACATTGATCATCTCCAGCAAGAGTGTATCTAACCATCGTCCATTGACATTTGATACCATTACCATTGCTGAATCTCCCACTGTCAATGTCCTTGAGTTTAAATTCACCAAAAACTCAACTGGACTAATGATAGAAATAGGATTCTGGATTAGTGGTGCTGGAAGAGCACAGCAGTTCAGGCAGCATCCAAGTAGCTTCGAAATCGACGTTTCGGGCAAAAGCCCTTCATCAGGAATACAATGGCTACAAGAACAGGTCAAAGGTTAAAAATCCTGCTGTGAGCAACTGACCTCCTGTCTCCCCAGTCTCCACCATCAACAAGGCACAAGTCAGGACTGTGATGGAATACTCCTCTTTTACCTGGATGGGTGCAGGTCCAACAACACTCAAGAAGCTTGACACCATCCAGAACAGAGCAGTGCATTTAATTGAAACCTCATTCACTAAGTTCCACATTCATTCCATTGCCAATACATAGTGACAGCAATGTATACCTGCACAGAATTAACATGAACACTGACTACTCCCATCTAGAAGGATACACATGGGAATGCCATACCCTGCAAGTTCCCCTCCAAGCCACTCACCATCCTGAATTGGAAATATATCGCTGCTCCTTCACTGTCATTGGGTCAAAATCCTTGAATTTTCTACCTGACCGCATTGTGGGTCAACCTACAGCACTTAGACTGCAGCGGTCCAAGAAGGCAGTTCACCATCACCATCTTATCCAGGACAATTAAGGATGAGTAATATCTGCTGGCCCAACCAGTGAGGTCCATCTGCTACAAATGAAATGACGTGCCCTTGCTAATATTTAGCTGTCCAAATCCGTAACGATCACACTGCGGCTTGGGAAACTTGCTGTGCTCTCCTTGGCTTTCACATTTCATATTGCAACAACAAATCTACTGCAAAAAAAAAGCTGCAGAGTTGTTTGGCTCATCTCAAAAGATATTACATGAATGTAACGCCATTCTATCTTTCTTCAGCTCTGTAAGGTTTGGCAGGTTGCAGCCTGCATTTCTCTGAGATGGGAAGTTGGTGACTGTGGAGGTCAATTAAAAATAGTTATGGCACCCAATCAAAGTGCAGCATTATAACAGTGCAGGAAAACTTTAAGCATTTTTCAAAACTCCGATTTTCAGCAGTGCCTGTGCTACTTAGTGAAATTGATTGCTGTCTGAGTTGTTGCCCAAAGGCAAAGTAATTCTGCAGTTTTTCCTTCTCTCCAAGACCCATAACACTCCTTGTTAATAAAAAAAAGCAGCGACTTACTTGTCTATCTTTCAATCCAGTTTATTGCATTACTTGCTGACAATGTGGCCTTGTCTACACTATGGTGACCACACACAGACTTGCTGACAGCTTTGTAGATCTCTGTTGTTCAGTGTGAAAGCAGGCCCTGGCTTTCTTGACATGAGGCATTTTAAAAATTCGTTCACAAACTGTGCGTGTCATTGGTTGGGCTAGTAATCCCTAACTACCCTTGAGCTGAGTGGCTTGCAAAGGCCTTTTCAGTGGGTAATTAAGAGATCACCACGTTGCTGTGGGTCTGGAGTCACATGTAGGCCAGGCCAGCTAAGGATGGGAGATTTCCTTTCGGAAAGAACATTAGTGAACCAGATGGGTTTAAATAACACTTGGCTGTATTTACACACTTGTCTTTTGTGTTTTAGTTCCAGCATTTATTAACTACAAATTTCACCACCTCCCAGTCCACTGGCCTGATGACATTCTCACTAGGCAATTGTCTCCCCATTCTCCATGTTCCTCTCACTCTGACTCAGCATATGGCCAGCTGTAGGTTTCCAATGAAGTTTACTGCAAATTCCAGGAACAGCTTTATTCTAACTCCACACTTGCTGACTTTCAGGATTCAACATCAAACTCAATAAATTTAAATTGCAACCTCAGCATCTATTTTCTTTCTTCTGGTGTTTGCAGATTCATTTTGTTTTATTCCTTTCCTGAAGCATATTGCATTCAGACAGTTGACAGTTTTGTTTTCTGCATCTGCTCAGGATGGATGGAGTAAGTTCAGGTCTGGCCAGCTCCTAATGTTACCAAAGCAGGCAAATTGGGTGTGATTTTAACCTAACTCTGACCCTGCCAGATAGGATGGGGAAGCAGATTTTACACAGTCCCTTTCATCGAATAAATATTGCAAAGTGCTTTACCATCAATGATAAAAACTGAGCTTATTTCCAACATCCACAATTCTTTTGGTTTTTATTTACTATCAATGATGTAGTTTTGAAACTCTAATAACTTTTGGAATGTAGAAATGATGTCAGTAAGCTCCTACAACCAACAACAGGATGAATTAGAATTCTTGCAGAGCGAAAACAGGCCCTTCAACCCAACATGTCCACATCGACCCTCTGAAAAGTAACACATCCAGCCCCATTCCCTGACCCTAGTGCCCCTAACCTACACATCTCTGAACACTATGAACAATTTCCCATGGCCAATTCACCAAACCTGCACATTTTTGGACTGTGGAAACCAGAGCATCCAGACGAAACCCACACAAACACGGGGAGAATGTGCAAACTCCACACAGAAAGTCACCCAAGGCTGGAATCGAACCCAGGTCCCTGGTGCTGTGAGGCAGCTGTGCTATTGAGCCACCATGCCGTAGTAATTACAAAAGCTTTTTTTGTGTGTGATGCAGTCTCCTTCCTTTCGGAAAGATGTTGTGAAACTTGAAAGGGTTCAGAAACGATTTACAAGGATGTTGCCAGGGTTGGATGATTTGAGCTATAGGGAGAGGTTGAACAGGCGTCGGAGGCTGAGGGGTGACCTTATAAAGGTTTATAAAATTATGAGAAGCATGGATAGGGTAAATAGGCAAAGTCTTTTCCCTGGGGTGGGGGAGTCCAGAACTAGAGGGCATAGGTTTAGGGTGAGAGGGGAAAGATATAAAAGAGACCTAAGGGGCAACTCTTTCACACAGAGTGTGGTACGTGTATGGAATGAGCTGCCAGAGGAAGTGGTGGAAGCTGGTACAATTGCAACATTTAAGAGGCATTTGGATGGGTATATGAATAGGAAGGGTGCGGAGGGATATGGGCCGGGTGCTGACAGGTGGGACTAGATTGGGTTGGGATATCTGGGTCAGCATGGACGAGTTGGACCGAAGGGTCTGTTTCCATGCTGTACATCTCTATGACTCTATGACTCTAAGCATCAGTGTTGCCCAGGACACGCAACTCCCCCAACTCTTGTCAAAATAACAGCATGGGGTCTTTTACATCTATCTGAGAATGAGGACAGAGCCCATTCTGAGGGTCACTTGACCAGAAACCCGTTAACTCTGGTTTCTCTCCACAGATGCTGCCAGATCTGCTGAGCTTTTTCAGTATTTTCTATTTTTGTTCTAGAACCCTTTTTCCAATATCGCACTTGAAAAAAGCATTTTTGACAGAGCAACTCTCTGTTGGTACAGCGTTGATGTCACCAGCCCAGGTTGTAAGACTGAAGTTGTTGACCCAAACTCTTAAAATATCCAAGGCAGGTACTGAACAGTGACACTGAACACAAATCCTTTTCATGACAGTTGGTTTATTCACAGGATGCAATAATGTTAACAAATACCCACCATCCCACTTCCCTTTTGTAATACCTTGTGGGTTGACCTTTAAACTAATTAAGTAGTTAATTCAGAGAAGTAATCCTTCAAGGGCCATTTAGATTTACCAGTGGAACAGTGTGTTCCCTTTCCAAGACCAGTCAAGTTTGAATAGAGCATGGAAGAGAGGCAGGGAGTCAGGTTGAGCTGATCTTCCTGTAGTCTGCTGTCTGGACCTGTTAATGTCACCTTGGCCTGGCTCAGAGGCGTGCGGGGGGGGGGGGGGGGGGGGGGAGGGGGAGGGAGGTCTGTAACCTCCACAGCCAACAGGGAGGTGGAACACAGACTCCACAAAGCTGCACAATACAGGGTGACAACGGACTCCTAGAACTGACTCAGCATAAGACTGCATGGAGTGCCTTTTATTTATTTAAAAATCAAATTAACAGGCTGTTAAGGGATGCTGTAACAGAAATCAGAACTAAGAAGGAAAATGATTAAATTAACATGTAAGTCTATGGGATGATAATGCACATTTACCCCTGTGCTGCCCACCAATAATGGTGCTGGTGGAAACCCAGGGTTACCTAGATGTGGACGTAACCATGGAGAACAGGCAATCAGGTCAAATGACCTAAAACAAAACCAAGAACTGTGGATGCTGGAAAGCTGAAACAATAATAGAAGTTATTGGTGAAACTCAGCAGATCTGGCGGTGTCTGTGGGGAGAAAGTGGGGTTAATGTTTTGGGTCAGAGATCTTTTATCAGTGCAGTGAAATGACCTCCCCCACAACCCCCTGCCTTGATATCTTTGTGACCACCCAGCAGCAGAACACAGGAGGATTCTCTGACTTGCTGAGCCCCCTCCACAATAGGTGGTCAAAGATATGGGAGTGTCTCTGAAGTTTCTTTAGAAGTGTTTACATTGCTCATGACCTGCACACCCAGATTATGAACATACCTTCCGTGGCCGCCAAGTCTTGGAGTTGGATTTGAACCTGGAGCTACTGACTCAGAGACAGGGAGAGCACCCACTGTATCACCACACCTCCCAGTAGTGGAACTAGGGATTGCTTTGTGACTGAGGAGCACTGCCATGCTCATGGTATCACCTGAATCAATGTCTCGCAGCTGTCAATAATAAAACAAACTGAATATTAACACCACATACCAACATGTGAATAAGGAACAAAGGTGGGCCAGTCAGCTGTTGAAGCTTGGTCTGCTGTTCAATAACATCATGACTGATCTGATTCTAACCTCAACTCCTGCGCTTCCTTGATAATATCTCATCCCCTCGTTAGGCAAGAATCAATCTCTCAGTGCTTTAAGATTCTGCATCCACTGCCTTTTGAGGAAAGGAACATCAAAGACTCAACCCTCTGAGAGAAGGTATATTTTCTCATCCCTGTTTTAAATGAATACCTCCCTATTTTTGAACTCTAACCCCCAGTTCAAGATTCTTCCACAACATCCTTTCCACGTCCAGCCACACCAACCAGCAGCCGCTTGTGAACTAATGGCTTTGGCATTTCTCGCTTTATCTGTTGAAAGCCTTCAAATGGTGAACTGAGGTGAAAGGTCACACCTTCTGAACATAGTAAAATCGAGAAAGCACGGCTGCTGCGGTTGTGTTGATATCTGTCTGCACAAAACCTTCATCACCTTCCTTACCAAAATCATGTCAATTATACCATCCACTGGGCTGTAAATGAATCCTCACATCCTTTTCCACAAAGTGTGAAGTAATCACACCCATAACTAATACCAGACAGGAGAGAATTGGAAACAAATGTGAGACACTTTTCTCTAGAAAGAAGGTGATTCAGGGTGACTTGGTCAATATCTTCAAAATTATGAAGGGGCTTGATGGGGCTTTTTTTTATTCACTCCTGGGATGTGGGTGTTACTGGCTGGGCCCAGCATTTATTGTCCATCCCCAGTTTCCCCTTGAAAAGGTGGGGGGTGAGCTGCCTTCTTGAACAGCTGCAGTCCACCTGCTGTGGGTTAACCCACAATGCCCTTAGGGAGGGAATTTCAGGATTTTGACCCAGTGACACTGAAGGAACGGTGATATATTTCCAAGTCAGAATAGTGAGTGGCTTGAAGATGAACGTTCAGGGAATGGTGTTTCCATGTATCTGTTGCCTTTGTCCTAGATGGAAGTGGTCGCAGGTTTGGAAGGTGCTGTCTGAGGATCTTTGGTGAATTTCTGCAGTGCATCTTGTAGATAGTACACACTGCTGCTACTGAGCGTCAGTGATGGAGGGAATGGATGTTTGTGGATGTGGGGCCAATCAAGCGTCTGCTTTGTCAAGCTGCTTGAGTATTGTTGGAGTTGCACCCATCCAGGCAAGGAGGGAGTATTCCACACATTCCTGATTTGTGCCTTGTAGATGGTGAACAGGCTTTGGGATTGACAGGTTCTGGAAAGTTCAGAATGTTAGACATGAAATAATTAATCCAATCAGGAAATCAAAGAGAAATCTCTTCACCCAGAGACTGGAGAGAATATGGAACTCATTCCCACGGGCAGTGGTCAAGGATAATAGTGTTGATACATTTAGGAAAAACTGGATAATATCAGGAGGAAGAAAAGAATATTTTGAGTAAGGTGAGAAGGTGTGAAAAACATGGAGGTTAAACAGCAGATGTCACCATACTGTATATCTTTGTAAAATCCCACAGATTATATTCTAACCAAGAATAAAGTTCCTGCATGAACATTTTTATTGGAGGGCTAGAATAATGGGGGTAGCAGATCAAGCATTTGATAAATTCCACTTTCGGTTTTCTGTTAATATCAGCCAAAGTGGTTTCCTCGCTGGCCATGGGCAACACATCAACCTCCACTTCATAAAAACAAAAATAATGTCATTGGCAAATAGAAAGTTGACCTCGTCAGCACGGTTTTATCTAGGGGGCATCATACCTGACAAATCTGCTAGAATTCTTTAAAGAGAGAACAAACAAGTTAGACAAAGGACAGCCAATGGACGTGATCTCTTTAGATTTCCAGAAAGTCTTTGACAAGGTGCTGCACAGGAGTCTGTTAAATAAGAGCCCATGGTGTTAGTGGCAAGGTACTGGCATGGAAAGTGGATTGGCTAACTGGTAGAAGGTGGAGAGGAGAGAGAAAGAGGTGTTTTTCATGATGGTAGCTGGCAACTAATGGAGTTCCACAGATGTCAGTGTTGGGGCCATAACTATTCACATTATACATTAACATGAACATTCTGGTTGAAGGAACCAAGGGCTATGTTGTTAAGTTTGCAGTTTACACAAAGATAAGTGGAGGGGGGTGGCAGGTGGTGTTGATGAAGTGAGAAAACCACAGAAGGACTTGGAAAGGCTTGGACAGTGGGCAAAGAAGTGGCAGATGGAATACAATGTGGTAAACTGTGAGGTTACGTGCTTTGGTAGGAAGAATAGAGGTGCGGACTATTTTCTAAATGAGGAAAGGCTTCAAACATCTGAAGCACAAAGAGACTTAAGAGTCTTAGTTCATGATTCTCTTATAGTTAATATGCAGTTTCATTTGACAAAGTTAGCATTAATTTCAAAGGGCTAAAATACAACAGCAGAGATGTACTGCTGAGGGTGTGTAATGGGCTTCTGGAACATTGTGAGCCATTTTGGACTCCAAATCTAAGGAGGACTGTGGTGACCTTGGAGGGTGTCCAGAGGAGATTTATAAGAATGATCCTGGGGGTGAAGGGCTTGTCATACAAGGAGCAGTTGAGAATTCTAGGTGTGTACTCGATGGAGTTTAGAAGAATAAGGGAGATCTGATTGAAACTTACAGAATACTGAGAGAACTGGATAGAGTAGATTGGAGAAGATGTTCCCACTAAGAGTCAGATCAGGACCCAGGGGCGCAGTCTCAGATTAAAGGCACAACCCTTCAGAACTGAGATGAGCAGGAATTTCTTCTGCCAGAGGGTGGTAAATTTGTGGAACTCATTGCCACAGAGGACTATGGATGCCAAGTTTCTTGAGTGTACTTAAAGATGAGATAGATGGCTTCTTGATTGTTAAGAGGATCAAGGATTACTGGGAGAAGGCAGTAGAATGGGTTTGAGAAACATATCAGCCATGATTAAGCAGAGTTGATGGGCTGAATGATCTAATTCTGCTCCTATATCTTATGGCCTTTACTTTGACGGTAGAAATCTCCAGATAGCCAATATTTTGAGTAATTACATTCATTTCTGGATACTGTATCTCATGAAGACGATAATGGCCTGAGAGGTGGTACAGTGCAAACTCAGCAGAGAAACAATGTTCTCGGGTGGAGATTAGCATGTGACGTGGGAATGTAGTGGGAGTTGTGTGGGGGGGCAGTGCTCGGGTTATGGTGTTGGCATTATACAGAGATGTGAGGAAGCTTTCTCTTTCTCACAAAACACAATCGAAATCCAGAACTCTCTGAGCCTCACTTTCACTTCCGGAAAATACATGGAAACTGGAGGCAATATGGGGAGTGAGCAAAATCTTCAGAACTGAGAGTTAGAGATCTCTTCTAGCTCAGATTCTTCAGAGTTAATGGAGCCAAAGATTTCATGGAGACATGATCCAGATCTACCATGATTCAATGGAATCTTTTGGTTGGTTCACAAGGCTCAAGTGTCTTATCTACTGTCGAGAGTGTGTTGCTGGAAAAGCACAGCAGGTCAGGCAGCATCCGAGGAGCAGGAGAATCGATGTTTCAGGCATAAGCCCTTCATCAGGAATGAGGCTTGTGGTTCGGGGCTGAGAGATAAATAGGAAGGGGGATGGGGAAGGTAGCTGGGAAAATGATAGGTGGATGGATGTGAGGGAGAGGGTGATAGGTAAGGGGACTGGAGTGATGGATGGGTCCGGAGGGCAGTGCCAAGTTGGAGGCTTGGGATTGGGATAATGTGGGAGGGAGGGGAAATGAGGAAGCTGTTAAAATCCACATTTATCCCGTGTGGTTGCAGGGTCTCTAGGCAGAATATGAGGCGTTCTTCCTCCAGGCGTCGGGTGGTAATGGTTTGGCGATGGAGGGGGCTCCGGATCTGCATGTCCTTGATGGAGTGGGAGGGGAAGTTGAAGTGTTCAGCCACGGGACGGTGGGTTTGGTGGGTGCGGGTGTCCCAGAGATGTTCTCTGAAACAGTCCGCAAGAAGGCATCCTGTCAACCCAATGTAGAGGAGATCACACCGGGTGCAAAGGATGCAGTAGATGACATTGGTAGTGGTACAGGTATATCAGTCAGTTCTGTAGGCAGGTACTGAGGAAGGAGATGTGGCTGTGGCAGTGAGTCTGCTTCAGGATCTATTGCTGTGTCACTTCCATTTGTTGTCTGTGTTTTGGACTCTTTGACTGGTTTATGTTATAAACACTTTACCCAAGTGATGTTGTTGGTCAGGCCAACAAAGCAACACAGAATTGGTTTGCAAATCAACTCAATTTTATGAACAAAACTTTTTTTTATTAAAAGCAGCATGTGAGCTTTTCCAAAATGCAGATGATGTTTACTCTCTGTCAAGTTTTATCTGTCTAAGAACAAACATCATGTAGAATGATCCACATGTTTGAGCTGGGCCAATGGAATCTCCAGCGTCTCTGATGTGGGGATGGTTCTTTTCTACGAAGATGGGTCTTGCAGCTCAGGGTGAATCTTCCGCTGGTCCTCTTGGCTTGCTGTATGGTCTGCCATGACGAGTCTTGCTGCAAGTCAATGCTGAAGGTCTTCACTGAGTATTTTATCCCCTTCATTAACATACCTTTCTGAATGTTCTGCGGTCTTTAGCCAATGGGGTCATGAACGGGGTTCAAATCATTCAATGGGATTGTGCTAACACCCTTCACTGTTGCTGTGCTGGGGAGGTGTGAAGTGCATGGCCTCAGGAACTGACTGGAATCAAGGTGCCAGAAAGTCTGATCGATAATTCTCCAATATATAACCCGCAGGCTGGTTGTGATTGATTTTCTCTGACTCTTTGTGACTCTTTGAGCTTAGTTTCCACCAATCTCTGTCGCTGATAGCCAGTTTTAAATTTAGTTTGGCCAATTTTCTGTCAAGCCCAATTTCTCTGGGTGTGGTTCAATTTAGAATGCCCAATACTGAGCCCACAGTCTCCCCTTTGAAGTGTTGAGTGATATTGGGATTATAGGCTCAGACCATGCTCCCATACACATGTATCAAGTCTCAGTCGGATCACCTAACTCCCTGTATAACTAGTTCCACATTGTACATAGAAACAATGCCCTATGCATTAACTATCTTCCTTATGCATATTAATAAGTTTAACAATGCTGTTTAACTTAACACATTAACTGAGAATTAGTCACTATTTACATACACTGGCTCACCCTCAAGCCTCTTTGGCAATTAGCAGCACTCCTTGGAGTACAATTCATATCGTACCAACAATTTACATCATCCTTTACAACTCAGTCCGAGTTTATTATTTTCTCGGTTCCTGTGGTAGAAGCATATAGTCCATTGTCAGTTTCTGGATGCGTTCCTACTTCCAGCAGTCACACTTACCCATGAGGATGGAGAGGTAGATCAAAGTTAACAGGATGAACAGCACAGCCAGGAGTGATGGGCGATGTGCCCATGGATGTATCCAGTTCCAGAAATCATGCCACAACTAATTATTTTGATTTCCCTGATCGCCTTTTTGAATTCACTGTCTGTTTAATAACAGCACCAAAATCTTTGTGGGCATTTGCCCGCTGTGTCCTGACCTGCTATGATTTTTCTGAGAGAAGTTCAATGTCAGTGTTGTACTTCTCCAAGTAATCCCCTGATGTTTGTCTGAGTCCATCACTGACATTGACAAAGATCTCACTCTTCCTGTGAATATCCGGGGACTTGATTAGGCTGAGCTTGGTTGGCATGTGTGGCCAAATATAAAAGCTGGGGTTTGGGATGTTACCCATGGAGGTCTCGTTCTGCCAGTGTTTTATGGAAGTTGTGATGCAGTGTTCTCCCATCCCCCCTACACTCCTCTGGTGATGTCTGTATTCAGGCTCTGGATCTCTACAGTACAATTTAGAAAAGCGATTGTCTGAAAACCACACAAGACATGTTCATTTGAATATGCAGAATAGAGGCACACGATTCCTTCTTTTGCCTGTAGATATTCATCCAGTATAGTGCTTATGAAGCTTCCCATTTTCTCAACAGAAAGGTGAAGGGTGAAGTTGTATTCTAACCATACTCCCTCTCAGATAATGCTGCCATTTTCCACCTGGATAACTTGTAACTCATTTTGATTTGCTGCTCTGAATAGCATTCCCAGTGCCATCCCCACGACTGACTAAGGTCTGCTTTAACAATGTTTCCTGGGGTCCCCTTGCAACATTGTTAGAGCAGACCTTAGTCAGTTCTATTCATGACAATTACACATGAGTTTTGAAAAGATTTGTAGCTCAGGTTGAGGTTTTGGATGTAGGTTTGTTCACTTGTTACCCAGTAGGTTACATCTTCAATGGGCCTCAGGCGAAGCACTGCTGATAATTCCTGCTTTCTATTTATATGTTTAGGTTTCTTTGGGTTAGTGATGTCATTTCCTGTGCTGATATTATTTCCTGTGGTGAAGTCACTTCTTGTTCCTTTTCTCGGGGGTGGTGTAGATGGGATCTAACTCAATGTGTTTGTTGATAGAGTTCCGGTTGGAATGCCATGCTTCTAAGAATTCTCATGTGTGTCTCTGTTTGGCTTGTCCTAGGATGGATGTGTTGGCCCACTCGAAGTGGTGTCCTTCTTCATCTGTATGTGAGGATACTAGTGAGAGAGGGTCATGTCTTTTTGTGCCTAGTTGGTGTTCATGTATCCTGGTAGCTAGTTTTCTGCCTGTTTGTCCAATGCAGTATTTGTTAGAATCCTTGCACGGTATTTTGTAAATGACATTAGTTTTGCTTGTTGTCTGTATAGGGTCTTTCAAGTTCATTACACGCATTGGGAAATGTCTTCCAATGGATAAAAGCAAATTACTGCGGACGCTGGAATCTGAAACCAAAAGAGAAAATGCTGGAAAATCTCAGCAGGTCTGGCAGCATCTGTAAGGAGAGAAAAGAGCTGACGTTTCGAGTCTAACTGACCCTTTGCCAAAGCTGACAAAGGGTCAGTTAGACTCGAAACATCAGCTCTTTTCTCTCCTTACAGATGCTGCCAGACCTGCTGAGATTTTCCAGCATTTTCTCTTTTGGTTTCTCTTCCAATGGAACAAGTTCTCCATTTGCTCATCACTGATCTGAGATGGGACCTGTCCTTGCTGAGCCTGCCCGAGGTTCTCCCTCAACTATTCCATCAACCACTGGTCATCGGTACCACACAGGGTCTGATACTGCTGTCTGCTGTCCTTCATCTATCGTTCATTTATTATCCCAGCATTCCCCTCCTGCGCTGTTAGCAAGTGTTGGTTAGCACAATTCTCCTTTAGCTCTCCTTCAAACTCTGGCTGATTCTCTTCATTGATTTTACTAAAGGATTCATTAACTTATTAGGACTTTTTTTTTCTCCAAATTAGCCAAATTAACAGTATTGATTGTGAACACTCCTGCTCCATAAACTGTTGCCAAATCATTCATTGATTGCCAAGATCTCTTTTACTATGCCCTGCTGGTCTGGGTCAGGCCTCCCCCATGTTGGTCCCTCTTTGTTGTGCTGATAGCGGATGAGTCAAATACAAAGACCATTTCTGAAGTTGGGAAGAGCACCACTCTGGCAGCTGGGTTCCAGAACTATCTATCCCCACAATTACCAACTCCTGGTAGTACAGAGTTTAGCCTATGTGTCTCACAACCACCCTATTTTGTGGTCCTGGGGTAGTCCTCAGACAAACGTGTAGGAATACACTTCTGGCTGGTTTTAGTCCATTTCTAATTTCTTATAGCTCCACCCCCCCCTCCCCCATGACCTTCCTGGCATCATTGCCCAATGTCTAGCCCTTTCTCAGGGCTGATAGCTAAACATCCATTTCTGTCTATCAGTTTTTGGAAATAACCCACTTGTCAAATGTGGTCTACACTCAGGCAGCAATAATTTGAGCTCCCACTTGTCTTCCAGCTAGTTGTTATACCCAAACATCTAGGATTTATTGGGATGGACCTATCCACACATTCACCTGCTTCTGGTGGAGCAGACAACATAGAGCCCGACCTGTGTATACTCTTGTCCAATTAGTGCTTCTGACGATTACATCCTGGCAATCCAACAGATGATGTCGACCAGAGGTGGGGAACCTTTTTATGTTGGAAGGCCGTATTATGTTAGCTATAATCTAATAAGGCCGCATCCAAGAAACGTCAATTATATACTCTTCAAAATTCACATTATTTTGTAAAAATCTAACTACTATTTACTAACTAACTAATAATAATGAAAAAAAATGTTAATTCTAAAGTTAACTAACCTTTTAATGACTTTGTTGTGACTGCTTTTTGTAGGAAAGCATTTGAATATTTGGTTGCAGCATGAAGGTCTGCAGTTTTAGCTGATCCTCTAGATGGGTATCTGTCGATTGTGACCTGAAGGGCATCTTGATTTTGGTTAAGTAGGAGAATGTAGATTTGTAGCAATAAGTGGTTGAAAAGCAAGAAAGCGTTTCTCGTGCATGTTGCCGAAGGCTTGGGAATTCTATTGCATTTTTCCATATTTCAATCGGATCTTTCTTAGCGTCAAATAAAGACTTTAAAATGTCATCTTCTGAGAGCTCAATCAATTCTATCTGCAGTTCTTTAGGAGCCTTGGAGACATCAACTAGGTGAGGCTGAAGTGCTAATGTGATGTCATGGATTCATTCAAAAAGCTACACACAATGGCCTAGAAGGCTGCATGTGGCCTTAAGGTTCCCCATCCCTGATGTAGACCAAGGGGCTGTATGTGATCATCCTGGAGAGGGGGTCAAGATGATATCTGACTAAGATTAGATACCTCCCAAGTTTAGATGTCCTGACCCCAAACTTTACACTGCAGGCCTTGTTATCACCTAGTCTGCTATTACAAAAAGTCCATTGTTAGCCACCAACAATCCTATCAGTGGCTATTCATCCTCCTACGCTGGACCCGAAACGTAAACTCTGACTTCTCTCCACAGATGCTGCCAGACCTGCTGAGCTTTTTTTTTTAGCAATTTCTGTTTTTGTTTTTGATTTCTAGCATCTGTAGTTCTTTTGTTTTTTTAAGATACCTCCCCACCTTTCTCCACCTGAGGACATTCTTTGAACTCTTGCTGGTCTTGGATGAAGGGCTTTTGCCCGAAACGTCGATTTTCCTGCTCCTCGGATCCTGCCTGAACTGCTGTGCTTTTCCAGCACCACTCTAATCCAGAATCTGGTCTTGGCCAGTGTTTGACCAAAGACCCTCCTAAAATCTGCCTTCATTGAATTCTCCCAGTTGGCCCTTTGTCAGTCCACTGTGTGTGTGGGTATCAGATCTTACTTCAGGCCCAATGATGGGTTAATCCAAACTGGTGGGAGGGGGCGGGGGGTGGGGTGGGGGGCATGGTCGGAACTGGTTCAGTGTATTGGCACCATCAGGATCTGGATATCAAAACTTAAAGACAAGATGAAAAGTAGTTAAAAAATTGAAAATAATGTTGATGGCTATCTATCAGACTGTATGGTACTGTAGCCCCACACGTCCAGGATGTGATGGCAGATTCAAGCTATGGAGATCACAGTGGTTTATAACGATGTTCCTCCATGAACAGATTGGATTAGCAGAGCACCAGGTTTCGTGTCTAATGGAGGGGCTGTAACGCGTGTGTGGGGATCGGGCCTCCTGACTGGCTGGGAGGCCTCTGGCTGCTGGGAACTTGCTCGTCCACCATATTGCTGTGGGAGAATGGGACTGACTGTCTTCATGAAGGGGTTATCTCTGTCTCTGGGTTAGAGTGCTACACAGGACCCTTTCTTTGGCAGACTCTCTCTAACCATTCCATTCACTTCAGGGTGCTACACATAGTGATCTGGCTGGAAGTGGTGGGGCCAGCTGTGAGTCAGTTCCAGGGGAAGTCCTCAGGAAGGACAGTGTTCAGGGCTGGTCTGGGATCCTGGCCTGGAGTGGGATCAGGAATTTGGATTATGTCTGGATCAATGATTGGTCCAGTGTCTGAACCAGGAGTCAGGTTAGGGTCTGCATCCCCCAGTTCCTCGTACAGCACATGGATTGGGTGGATGCTTCTTTGGCAAAAGTGAGGACTGCAGATGCTGGAAACCAGATTCTAGATTAGAGCGATGCTGGAAAAGCACAGCAGGTCAGGCAGAATCCGAGGAACAGGAAAATCGACGTTTTGAGCAAAGGCCCTTCATCAGGAATAGAGACAGGAAGCCTCCAGGGTGGAGAGATAAATGGAGGTGGGGGGAGGTGGGGGAAGGTAGCAAAGCGTACCATAGGTGAATGGGGATGGGGATGGAGGTGATAGGTCAGGGTGGAGCAGATAGGTGGGAAGAGAGATTGGCAGGTAGGACAGGTCATGGGGACGGTGCTGAGCTGGAAGGTTGGAACTGAGGTAAGGTGGGGGGAGGGGAAATGAGGAAACTGGTGAGGTCCACATTGATGCCCTGGGGTTGAAGTGTTCCAAGGCGGAAGATGAGGCGTTCTTCCTCCAGGCATCGGGTGGTGAGGGAGCAGCAATGGAGGAGGCCCAGGAACTTCATGTCCTTGGCAGAGTGGAAGGGGGAGTTGAAATGTTGGGCCACGGGGCGGTGTGGTTGATTGGTGCGGGTGTCCCGGAGATGTTCTCTGAAGTGCTCTGTGAGGAGGCATCCAGTCTCCCCAATGTAGAGGAGACCGCATCAGGAGCAACGGATACAATAAATGATATTGGTGGATGTGCAGGTAAAACTTTGGTGGATGTGGAAGGCTCCTTTAGGGCCTTGGATGGAGGTGAGGGAGAAGGTGTGGGCGCAGGTTTTACAGTTCCTGCGGTGGCAGGGGAGAGTGCCAGGACAGGAGGGTGGGTTGTTGGGAGGCGTGGACCTGACCAGGTAGTCACGGAGGGACCGGTCTTTGCAGAAGGCGGAAAGGGGTGGGGAGGGAAATATATTCCTGGTGGTGGGGTCTTTTTGGAGGTGGCAGAAATGTCGGCGGATGATTTGGTTTATGCGAAGGTTGGTAGGGTGGAAGGTGGGGACCAGGGGCGTTCTGTCCTTGTTACGGTTGGAGGGGTGGGGTCTGAGGGCGGAGGTGCGGGATGTGGACGAGATGCATTGGAGGGCATCTTTAACCACGTGGGAAGGGAAATTGCGATCTCTAAAGAAGGAGGCCATCTGGTGTGTTCTGTGGTGGAACTGGTCTTCCTGAGAGCAGATACAGCAGAGGCGGAGGAATTGGGAATACGGGATGGCATTTATGCAGGAGGTAGGGTGGGAGGAATGTAATCGAGGTAGCTGTGGGAGTCGTTGGGTTTGTAAAAAATGTCAGTGTCAAGTCGGTCGTCATTAATGGAGATGGAGCAGTCCAGCAAGGGAAGGGAGGTGTCAGAGATGGTCCGGGTGAATTTAAGGTCGGGGTGGAATGTGTTGGTGAAGTTGATGAACTGCTGAACCTCCTCGCGGGGGCACAAGGTGGTGCCAATGCAGTCATCAATGTAACGGAGGAAGAGGTGGGGCGTGGTGCCGGAGGATGGACTGTTCTATGTAGCTGACAAAGAGACAGGCATCGCTGGGGCCTGTACGTGTGCCCATGACTACCCTTTTCGTCTGGAGGAAGGGGGAAGATTAGAAGGAGAAATTGTTAAGGGTGAGGACCAGTTCAGCCAAACGAATGAGAGTGTCAGTTGAAGGGTACTGTTGGGGATATCGGGAGAGGAAGAAACGGAGGGCTTAGAGACCCTGGTCATGGCAGATGGCGGTATAGAGGGACTGGATATCCATGGTGAAGATGAGGCGTTGAGGGCCGGGGAAATGGAAGTCTTGGAGGAGGTGGAGAGCGTGGGTGGTGTCTCGAACGTATGTGGGGAGTTCCTGGACTAGGGGGGATAGGATTGTCTTGAGGTAGGTAGAGATGAGTTCAGTGGGGCAGGAGCATACTGAGACAATGGGTCGGACGGGGTGGTCAGGCTTGTGGATCTTGGGAAGGAGGTAGAATCGGGCAGTGCGGGGTTCCCAGACTATGAGGTTAGAAGCTGTTAATGTGGGACCACGCAGTCTTTCCTGTACACGGATGGGCTGGTCTTGTCCACTTCTTAGTGAGGACCTAAACATCTGGGGAACAGGAATATTCCTGACTGGAAGTTTTGAAAATTGCCCCCACTCTACCTCATTCTGTATGAGGTTCACCTTCCCATCAAAACATGTCTTGGTCCAATTTTTCTTTATGCCATTCTGACAGCTGCTATTCTGTGTGTGGCCTGTACGTTTTCTCAGAGAATTTTCACAACTCTCTTGTGGCAGAGGTCTTCAACCACAGGCTCAGTCTAGTCCAGGGTTTGATACCTCTCAGGGGACATCCTGTCATTAGGGCATGGAGACAGTTTCCTTTTAATCCATTTGAGTTGGACGGTGAGTTTCTTATGAGCATGAGAACAAAGAGTAAAACTACGTTCCAAGTCAAGTTGTTTTGTTGGACAACCTTTCGCAGCCTCTGTTTGAAAATCCCATTCATCCTCTCTACAATCCTGCTGGATTGATGATGGTAGGTGATGTGGAATCCTTAGCTGACACCAAATATATTCATCACTACCTACATTAACTAGGCTGTGAAATCTGGTCTGAATCTAAACTGCAGGGAAGACTCCATCTGGTGAAAATGTGCTGGATTAAGATGTCCACTGGAAATTTAGTGGTGTTGATTCAAGTGAGGAATGACTCGACCCATTTGTTACAAATGTCTAATGAGCAGGATGGACCTATATCCCCCTTTACAGGCTGGTAGAGGGGGTGACGTGATCTATTTGAAGATCAGTCTGTGGTCCTACTACTGGCCAAGCCTTAAGTCTCCTTTATCGACAAATTTCTCTGGATTGCTTTCGTCGTAGATAATACAATTGTCAACAAAAGATTTTATGCCATTTCCCATTTCTGGCCATCCACACAATCCCTTCATTCTGTCAGTCATGACTTCTGTCTCCTGATGACCCTGAACATCTTGCATTGATAAATCACTCGATTTAAATCCTGGACCAGTACCATGTAATGTCCATCTTTGAGGACATGTCCATCTTGAGTGCTTAACTAGACCTCCCAGACACAGCTGGGGATCATTCCCTGCTGCACATGCTCAATGTCACTGCTCAGAGCCTATCCCGGACCTTCCACCTTGTTTTGGTTCACAGCGACGGTGTCTATATATTCTGGAATGGGGGCTGACATGGTTCTCCTTCATGGGTACCCTGCTTGGACAATTCCTCTGCCTCTATGTTCCAAGCTGGGGACGTTCAGTGGTGGGCTCTGACCTCAGTGATGCTGTATTCACGACCGCGGGCAGTTTGGAGAATAAGTTTGAGCTGGGTGCTGACAGTAATGCCTTCACGCCTACTCAGACCAATGCAGTAGCTTCCCGGAGTGACAGTAAGTCAGTTAAACGTTACTGTCTGAGTGTTTGTCTGCTGGGTATGGTATATGTTTCAAAGTGACTGACCATGTAAGTTATAACTGCGAGAGGTTGGCAGTCTGAGTGGTCATTTTGTCATGGAGCTCCAGCACTAAATCGATTGGATTTGCCTCTGTGGATACCCAGATACATACCATATCCTATCTCTCAGTGTCCATCCTCCAGCGAGGGGAGCCAGCTATGAATATTCTTCTGAGGGTTCTCTCTTCTGTTCCCCAAGTTCCCTTGGGTCATCCCCCATTTGGTTTTTGCACAAATGGTCCCTTGGGGATACCTGACCCTCATGGGGCTCTGCTCTGTAGCTTACATTGTTGACGAGGAAGGTTTAGGGCACTTGGTATGTTTGTTCACCATATTGCGACTCTGTGACATTACTGTCCAGTACACTCTGTGTTTTTTTGGCTGACTGTGCCATCTTTAATCCTGCCGTCTAGCAAATGTCAAATGGGACTGTGCTCCATCAGAGTGTTTCAGGGCGTCAGACCAATAGTATGGACAAAAATGTGGTAACACTCAGAACACGATTTCTCACACGTAGAGAAGCCCTGCTCCACTAGTGAAAGAGTCTGGGAGGTAGGCTACCAGCCCGAGGTTATTGTTTCATTTCTGAGCAGAGAGGTTTAGGAATTTCCAGAGTGTAGCACAAAGGTAACTAAAGGCACAGACACCAATCCCAACATGAATAAAATAGTGGGTGGAAAATAAACCAGAATCAGGTGAGTGCAGAGATATCAGAGAGGTGTGGGACTACAGGAGCTTCCAGACACAGGAAGGGTCAAGGCCATGGAGAGATTTGAAGTCAAGGCTGAGGTTTTGAAAATCAGAAGGGAGAATCTTATATGGCTCGGAACAAGATAATGAGTGAAATAGATAGAGTCAATAGCCAGAGACTTTTCCCCAGGGCAGGATTGACTGGTACGAGGAGTCATAGTTTGAAGATATTAGGAGGAAGGTATAAAGGAGACGTCAGAGGTAGGTTCTTTATGCAGAGAGTTGTGAATGTATGGAATGTGTGGTGGTGGAAGCAGAGCCATTAGGGACATTTAAGCGACTGCTGGACATGCACATGGAGAGCAGTGAGTTGAGGGGTGTGTAGGTTAAGGTACTATATTTTACATTAGGATTAAACCTCGGCACAACATCGTGGGCCAAAGTTCTGTGCTGTACTTTTCTATGTTCTATGTTAACATGAATCACGTCAAGATTTCTGGAAGAACTGGAAGAGAAGTTTAATGGGTCTTATCTCTATGTCAGAAACACCTTGCTCCATCTTTGATGCCGTCGCTGAGCAGCACGGTGAGTTTTTTATTCCCCAGGCAGTGATGAGTTGCCAGTTAAGAGGATTATAGCTTGTTAACTGGCTTTTTGACAGCCCAGTTCGCCTCACTTATATTCAGCTTTTTATTTTACCCAAAGTGCCTAGTGTGCTTGACATTGAGAAAACTTGGCACAGAGATCAGACTGAGTATCTGACTAACTGAACTCACCACTTACTCCAAAGAATTTCCATGCTGGACACCGGGCACCAGCATCTCAGGGCACCCTCCCATGGGCACCGGCTACACACTGTCCCCAGCCACCAACACTGGAATCTAACGTGTGCCCGGCCAAAGGACCTGCATGGTACATCTCTGATCTACTTCTGCCTTTCAACGCTTCCCCTCGGGCTGCCCCGGTAACTCTCATTGTAACACTGCTGCAAGGACACTTGTGAGCTCAGGGACACACAGCCTGGTGCAGTCTCTGAGCTGCCTGTATCTCCAGCCCGTTCATTTGCTCTGATAGAGCTCCCTCGCCCTGAGCACTTACTCACTGCCATAGCACTCACTCAGTCTGAGCCGAGACGGAGGCTCACAGTATCCTTGCCTTGCCTTTTGCCACTTTGCTCCCTCTGCCAGAGATACGAGGCTCACAATTTTTCCATCTTGCCCTGCTGTTTAATGCAGACACAAAGAGGAAGCCTGTCATTGCTGCTAGCAGGCCTCAGTCAAGCCAAGGGGGAGCTCCGAACACAGAAAGGCAAGGGCAGGCTCTGGTACCAGTCCAGAAGCTTGGACATGATCAGTCAGCTACTCCAGGTGGTCAGAGTCAGGGTCCTCTCCTCGTGAGGGGTACACAGCTGAATGTCAGCAGTTCGGCACCCATCGTGAGTCTTTCAGCCCAGTTGTAGGCTCTTTATCTCATAGAGAGACAGAGGAAGGGATTAAGGGAGATGGAAGTGGGTGACACAGCTGTTATTGTTGGTGCAGGGAGGGGAGATGCCCTGGGTGAGTGAGTGAGCAGCATTGAGAGCAGGCAGGGTCAGTGGGGTTGGGGGTTCGGATGGTGACAGTGAGTGAGGAAAGATGTTCCTGGGAATAGTGAGAGTGGTGGGCTATGAGCCTTTGGTGGGAGGTGGGTAAAGGGGCAGACAGGTGTCAGACAGAAGATGGTGCACTTCTCCTGACAGAGTGGAGAAGAGCCTTGGTCTTCTTCCTCCAGCATATTGAGACTGCACTGACTCGGGTGGTAACCTTGGACCAGGCTGGGCAGGGGCTGGGGTCATGGCCTCCACTGCTGATCCTGGGAGAAGAGGAAGACTGGCCTCTGCACTGGACCTCCATGTCCCTGCCCACAAAGTGGGTATTGATTTTCCCCATCTGTCCAGGACAAATGTTAGGAACCGTGCGGGGTAGCTCCGGACTTGTCCTGGTATACAATGGACTGTTAATTCTGATGGAGATGCAAGGGATGCTGATGAATTCTGGGATATCCACGGAGCAGCAAGTTGTTCTGGGATTGGGGTGCAGAGAAGAGGGGCACTATGGGGGCAGGGTAAGTAGTTAATGAGGTGTGTTTGATGAGATAGGGTGAGAAACCTCACTGGGCCTCACTGTTGAAATTCGTCTCATTCACACCAACTCGGACTGAGAGAAAAGTACGTCATGTTCAGTCCACAGTGTTGTAGGATCAGGAGTTAATGTGAGAGAATGGACCACAGTGGGTGATATTGAACAGAACATAATGTGAGCCATTGGATTAGCCAGTCACATGGACAGCCTCATACTGCCTCATTTGCTGAATCTGTGCTTTTCTTACACCTATTTAATCTGGCAGGGTCTGTGACCATCTTTTATTCAATCTTAGATGGGTCTTTTTCTGAAATGATTGGGATTTGTTTCCCATTCCCAGACAATGTTTGGTGTATAAGATTACAAGAGAAATTTGGCACAGAAACAGATGATTCGGCCCAATCTAAGCACATTGTTTACTCACCAGCTCAAACAGTCTCCCATGATTTCTTATTTAAATCTACCAGAAACATCTATTCCCTTCTCCCTCCTGTGTTTATGCAATTTCCAAAGTTGTTTCAAAGCTATCCACTCCAGCTATTCCTCATTCTCACAATGAGGACGTTTCTTCTGAAGTCGCAATTGAATACTACTGAGTAGCGCTTTGGGAAAATGTGCTAATTGGTTCCATTCTTTCCTCATGACCCTAGAAGCATTCCATTTCAAAAAATAAGCAATTCCTTTTTTCTCTTTAGATTTAGGTCTGCAGTACACTCTAAGTTATAACAATGCACTGGGTGAGAAAGCATTCTCATTTCCTCTTTGAGTACTTTATCACCGATTAGGTTAAGTTTTTGTTCCCTACTTATCATCCTTCCCAAGAAAGGTTTACAGATAAAACTGACCATTTCTATCTTCCATTTTTGCACTATATTCTCTGGAGTTTAGAAGGATGAGGGGATGTCATAGAATCTATAGCATTCCATGAGGGACCAGACTGGGTAAACACAGGAAGGATGTTCCTGACAATTGGGAAGCCCAGAAACATGGGCTCATAGTCTAAGGAAGTGGGGTAGACCATGGGGTAGACTTCGGGTGTTCCGTGGTCTTCAATTTTTCTGCAGTAGTTGCAGTGGGAGGAGCGACAGTGAGGACCAGAGACCCGACGGGAAGGTAAATTTAAAGTTTAAAAACTTACCTCGTGCAAAGGTGGAGTGCAGGCTGAGCAGAAGCAGACACAGGACTGCTGAGTAAGTGAGGCTTATATTTGGGTGGTTGCTTTACTCAAAACACTACTCAGGTAGTGTCTCCTACCCATCCTCCTCCTCTAACCAAAAGAAAGGTTCTGTGCGTCAGATTGGTAAGATAACTAACTTATTTTTAGTTTTCATAGTCTTGCTGGGAATTTAGAACTGTGGGCATGGAGGTTAGATCAGTTGAATGTTCCTCCTGCAGAATGTGGGAGCTAAGGGTCAAGGGTCACCACTAGTGCCCCCTGCTGACTTCCTCTGCAGGAAGTGCACCCAACTCCTCGAAAACCATATTAGGGATGAACTTCGGATCATTTGGGAGGTGGAGGGGGTTATTGAGGGGAGTTACAGGGAGGTAATCACACCTCAGGTAGATGGGTGACCATCAGGAATAGAAAGCGAACTGGCAGGCAGTGCAGCGATCCCATGTGGCCATTCCCCTCGACAACAAGTATACTGTTTTGGATACTGTTGGGAGGGTAAACCATGGGGTACAGATCTCTGGCACAGAGTCTGTCCCTATTGCTCAGAAGGGAAGGGGGGAGAGAAGCAGAGCATTAGTCATTGGGGACTCCATAGTTAGGGAGACTCACGGTTGGTGTGTTGCCTCCCAGGTGCCAGGGCTCATGATGTCTCTGATCGTGTTTTTGGGATCCTTGAGGGGGAGGGGGAGCAACCCCAAGTCATGGTCCACATAGACGCCAACATCACAGGTAGGAAAAGGGATGGGGATTAAAGGCAGAAATTCAGGGAGCTAGGGTGGAAGCTTAGAGCTGGAACAAACAGAGTTGTTATCTCGGGTTTGTTATCCATGCCATGTGCTCGGTAGGTGAGGAATAGGGAGAGAGAGGAGTTGAACATGTGGCTACAGGGATGATGCAGGAGGGAGGGATCCAGATACCTGGATAATTAGGGCTCTTTCTGGGGAAGGTATGACTAACAGGATGGTCTTCACCTGAACCAGAGGCTACCAATATCCTGGGGGAGAAATTTGCTAATGCTCTTCAGGTGGGCTTAAACTAATTCAGCAGGAGGCTGGGAATCTGAATTGTAGTTCAAGTATACAGGATGCTGAGAGTAGTGAGGTCAGAAATAAGGTTTCAAGATTGCAAAAGAGCACCGGCAAGCAGGACGTTGGTTTGAAGTGTGTCTACTTCAATGCCAAGAGTATCCAGAATAAGGTGGGTGAACTTACAGCATGGGTTGGTACCTGGGATTTTGATGTTGTGGTCATTTCAGAAACATGGTAGACTAGGGACAGGAATGGTTATTGCAAATTCCAGGATTTAGATATTTCAGTAAGAACAGAGAAAATGGTAAAAGAGGTGGGAGTGTGTCATTGTTAGTCAAGGACAGTATTACGGCTGCAGAAAGGATGTTTGAGGATTTGTCTACTGAGGTGGTATGGGCTGAGGTTAGAAACAGGAAAGGATAGGTCACCCTGTTGTGAGTTTTCGATACACTTCCAGAGATGTCGAAGAAACGATAGCAAAGATGATTCTTGATAGAGCGAAAGTGACAGGGTAATTGTTATGGGGACCTTCAACTTTCCAAATATTGACCAGGAATGGTCGTTCAAGTACTTTAAATGGGTCAGTTTTTGTTCAATGTGTGCAGGAGGGTTTTCGTTGCGTATGTAGACAGGCCAACAAGGGGTGAAGCCACATTGGATTTGGTACTGGGTAATGAACCTGGCCAGGTGTTAGATTTGAAGATAGGTGAGCACTTTGGTGATAGTGACCACAATTCGGTTATGTTTACTTTAGTGGTGAAAAGGGATAGGTATACACCGCAGGGCAAGAACTACAGCTGGGGCAAAGGCAATTACGATACAATTAGGCAAGATCTAGGATGCATAGGATGGGGAAGGAAACTTCAGGCGATGTGCATAGTTGAAGTGTGGAGCTTATTCAAGAAACAGCTACTGCAGATCCTTGATAAGTACGTACCTGTCAGGAAGGGAGGTAGGTGTCGAGAGAGGGAGCCGTGGTTTACTAAGGAATTTGAATCTCTTGTCAAGAGGAAGAAGAAGGCTTATGTTAGGATGAGATGTGAAGGCTCAGTTAGAGTGCTTGAAAGTTACAAATTAGCCAGGAAAGACCTAAAGAGAGAGCTAAGAAGAGCCAGGAGGGGACATGAGAAGTTAGTGGTGGATAGAATCAAGGAAAACCCGAAAGCTTTCTATAGCTATATCTGGAATAAAAGAATGACTCAAGTAAGATTAGTAGTTAAAAGGGATAGGTATACACCGCAGGGCAAGAACTACAGCTGGGGCAAAGGATAGTAGTGGGAAGTTGTGTGTGGAGTCTGAGGGCATAGGGGTTCACAAGGGGGAGGTGTTAGCAATTCTGGAAAGTGTGAACATAGATAAATCCCCTGGGCCCGATGAGATTTATCCTAGGATTCTCTGGGAAGCCAGGGAGGAAATTACTGAGTCTTTGGCTATGATCTTTATGTTGTCATGGTCTACACAAATAGTGCCAGAAGACTGGAGGATAGCAAATGTGGTCCCCTTGTTTAACAAGGGGAGTAGAGACAACCCTGGAAATTATACACCAGTGAGCCTTACTTCAGTTGTGGGTAAACTGTTGGAAAAGGTTATAAGAGATAGGATTTATAATCATCTAGAAAGGAATACTTTGATTAGGGATAGTCAGCATGGTTTTGTGACGGGTAGGTCATGCCTCACAAACCTTATTGAGTTCTTTGAGAAGGTGACCAAACAGGTGGATGAGGGTAAAGTGGTGGATGTAGTGTATATGGATTTCAGGAAGGCATTTAATAAGGTTACCCACAGTAGGCTGTTGCACAAAATACAGAGGCATGGGATTGAGGGTGATTTACCGGTTTGGATCAGAAATTGGTTAGCTGAAAGAAGACAGAGGGTGGTGGTTGATGAGAAATGTTCATCCTGGAGTTTAGTTACTAATGGTGTACTGCATGGATCTGTGTTGGGTCCACTGCTGTTTGTCATTTTTATAAATGGCCTGGGCGAGGGCGTCGTAGGATGAGTTAGTCAATTTGCAGATGACACTAAGGTTGGTGGAGTTGTGGATAGTGCTGAAGGATGTTGTTGGTTACAGAGGGTCATAGATAAGCTGCAGAGCTGGGCCGAGAGGTGGAAAATGGAGTTTAATGTGGAAAGGTGCGAGGTGATTCACTTTGGAAGGAGTAACAGGAATGCAGAGTACTGGGCTCATGGTAAGATTCTTGGTAGTGTTGATGAGCAGAGAGATCTTGGTGTCCATGTGCATAGATCCCTGAAAGTTGCCACCCAGAATGATAGGGTTGTTAAAAAGGAATATGGTGTGTTAGCTCTTATTGGTAGAGGGATTGATTTTTGGAACCATGAGATCATGCTGCAGCTGTACAAAACTCTGGTGCGGCCACACTTGAAGTATTGCATACAGTTCTGGTCACCACATTATAGGAAGGATGTGGAAGTTTCGAAAAGGTTGATTTACTCAGATGTTGCCTGGTATGGAGGGAAAGTCTTACGAGGACAGGCTGATGGACTTGAGTCTGTTTTCATTAGAGAGAAGAAAGTTGAGAGGTGATTTAATTGAGGTATGTAAGCTAATCAGAGGGTTAGATAGGGTAGACAGTGAGAGCCTATTTCCTCGGATGGTGATGCCTAGCACGAGGGGATATAGCTTTAAATTGAGGGGTGATAGATGTTGGACAGATGTCAGAGGTAGTTTCTTTACTCAGAGTAGTAGGGGTGTGGAAAGCACTGTCTGCAACAGTAGTAGACTTGACAACTTTACGGGCATTTAAATGGTCATTGAATAGGCATATGGATGAAAATGGAATAGAATAGGTTAGATGGGCATCAGATTGGTTCCACAGGTCAGCACAACATTGAGGGCTGAAGGGCCTGCACTGCGCTATAATGTTCTATGGTCTGTGTAGGACTGAGATGAGAGGAAATGTCTTCACCCAGAGAGTGGGGAGCCTGCGTAAAATTTTTTATGGCCAAAATATTGAATGTTTTCAAGAATGAGTTAGATAGTTATATGTCATAGAGCTGTACAGCACGGAAACAGACCTTCAGTCCAACTCATCCATATCAACCCAACATCCTAAACTAATCCAGTCCCATATCCTTCTAAACCCTTTCTATTCATGTCCGAAACCAGATTCCTTTTAAGTGTTGTCATTGTACCAGGCTCCACCACTTTCTCTGGCAGCTCATTCTACACACGCACCACCCTCTGCATGAAAACGTTGTCCCTCAGGTCTCTTTTAAATCTTTCCCCTTTCGCCCTAAACCCATGCTTTCTATTTCTGGACTTACCCTATCCATGCCCCTCATTATTTTATAAACCTCTATAAAGTCACCCCTGAGCTCTGATGCTCCAGGGAAGATAGCCCCAGCCTGTTCAGCCTCTCCCCATAGTTCAAACCCTCCAACCCTGGCAACATCCTTGTAAATCTTTTCTGAATCCTTTCAAGTTTCACAACATCCTTCTGATAAGGAGGGAGACCAGAATTACATGCAATACTACAAAGGTTCTTAGGGCTAAAGGGATCAAAGGGTATGGGGGAGAAAGCAGGAACTGGAGACCGAGTTGAACGATCAGCCATGAGCATATTGATTAGTGTAGCAGGGTTGAAAGGCCAAATGGCCTACTCCTGCTTATAGTTGGTATGTTTCTATGTGAACTATATCCACATTTTTAAACTGCCACAGTAAGATTTGAACTCACGTTCTGTAAATGCCAGTCCTAAACTCTGGATCTGAAATATAAGATAGTCATAAACTAATCCAGTAGGGAATTTAAATGAAGATGATTAGATTAGGTTCCCTACAGTGTGGAATCCTTCAGCCCAACAAGTCCACATTCACCCTCCGAAGAGTAACCCACCCAGACTCATTTCCCTATACTTACCCCTAACATTATGGGCAATTTAGCATGGCCAATTCACCTGTCATGCACATCTTTTTGGATAGTGGGAGGAAACCCACACAGACACTGGGAGAATGTGCAAACTCCACACAGACAGTCCTCCGAGCTGGGAATCGAACCCAAGTCCCTGGCTGCAGTGCTAGCCACTGAACCATGAAGATGTGGAACACGTGACTGCAGGGAGTGATAGAGGTGAAGAATGGAGGTGTATCTAAGATGAAGAGATGAGGGAGAAGCCAGTGGAAGGAGTCAGATGGGGAATGCTGTGAGGAAGCTGATGAGGACTGTAGAGACTGCCCCTGTGCTGTCATTACAATGCAATATGGTGTTTGCATGACTGTGCCTATTTAAAGCAGCAGCTGGTACAATCCTCAAGAACAGAGTTGAGCAATTTTGGGGCTAAAGGATGGTCATCCTTGATGTAACCACCAACTGGGATTGTACTGAGTTCTCTCAAGTGCTGCAAGTTGCTATTCTCTGATACTTTGTGAGACGTGTCACATGATGCTGAGTGTTAAGTGATAATTAAGTGCAGCTGGTTAGCGTTTTGATTTGCGCTGCATTTAATTATCATGTTCCCAAGCTCGGAAATTATCACTGCCACTTGTGGAATGAAACAATATCAAACTATTGTTGGATTGTGCTTGCACTTTCAAGTAATTAAGTGGCTCTGACAAAGGTACTCGGTTTAAAAATAAAGCAATGTTAATAGACAAGGCTGAAAGACTCAGCATGTGAGTGGTGTGTTTTGTCATGGAAAGGAACAACTCTTCAGGGATCCTTTATGTAAGCTGCAACAGCTACACAAAGCAGAATGGGATCAGCTCAACCGTGGCCGAGAGTAGACATTCTGTTGGTCTCCACTGACTGATTGATCAGGGACTGCCATCCGTCCATACTAACACCTCCCTCCAATCATTGCTGGTGCTTTCTCTCAGCTTTGGGAAAAGATGACATGCACAAAAAATATGCCGGAGATCACATATTTGATGAAGACTCCTCTGGGTTTGAAATGTTACTTTGCTCTCTCTCTCTCTCTCCATTGATGCTGCCTGACCTGCTGTGATAGAGTCATAGAGGCAGAGAGATGTACAGCACAGAAACAGACCCTTTGGTCCAACTTGTCCATGCCGACCAGATATCCCAACCTAGTCTAGTTGCACTTGACAGCACCCGACCCAAACCCTTCTTATTCATATACCCATCCATATGCTTTTTAAATGTTGCAATTGTACCAGCGTCCACTACTTCCTCCAGCAGCTCATTCCATACACGTACCACCCTCTGCGTGAAAAAGTCTTAGGTCTCTTTTATATCTTTCCCCTCTCACCCTAAACCTATGCCCTCTAATTCTGGACTCCCCCACCCCAGGGAAAAAACTTTGTCTATTCACCCTATCCATGCCCCTCGTGATTCTATAATCTCCAGCAACTTTTTTGTTTTCAGTATGGATTCCAGTATCTGCAGTAATTTGTTCCTGATTGTGCTGTATGATTGGGCTTGTCTTAATTTACAGTGTCGAGAGT
Organism: Chiloscyllium punctatum; assembly: GCF_047496795.1. Classification (NCBI taxonomy): domain Eukaryota; kingdom Metazoa; phylum Chordata; class Chondrichthyes; order Orectolobiformes; family Hemiscylliidae; genus Chiloscyllium; species Chiloscyllium punctatum. Next base: position 4,869,393 of record NC_092775.1, read on the forward strand.
GTAGTGCTGGAAAAGTACAGCAGGTCAGGCATGACCAGAAGAGCAGGAGAATCGATGTTTTGGGCATAAGCCCTTCGTCAGGAATCAATTTACAGGAATTAATTTACAGAATGAATATTAAAAATGGTGTTGTTGAGGCTTTCTGGATGATTAAATGAGTTTATAGAGCGGACAGTGTGACATTTTCTCTGGTTCGGGCAATCAGATCCAGGCAAATGGGATTGAAATCAGTTTGCACTTAGATTAGATTTCCTACCGTGTGGAAACAGGCCCTTCAGCCCAACCAGTCCACACCGACCCTCTGAGGAGTAACACACCCAGACCCATTTCCCTCTGACTAATGCACCGAATATGATGGACAATTTAGCATGGCCAATTCACCTGACCTGCACATCTTTGAATTGTGGGAGGAAACAGAGGGAGAATGTGCAAGCTCCACACAGACAGTCACCTGAGGCTGGAATTGAACCTAGGACCCTGGCACTGTGAGGCAGCGGTGCTAACCACTGTGCCACCATGCCGCACTTTTATGTTTCAAATACCCTCAACCCCACAAAAAGCTGCTGCGGTTAAGAGTCAGTAGATAATATCAGAAATACTAGACCAGGCTTGCCAGCAGACCAACTGGGGACTGCCAATATAAATGCTGGCCTAACTAGTGATGCCCCTCGATGGATTAAAGAAAAAGACTGGGTCTTTTATAGTCTCAAGCCAGCTCTTCCACCCAACATCATCATGGCCCACAGCTCCACTTTCTCACCTACTCCTAGGTACACCTGTGACATCAAACATCTGTGTGTCTCAGCCTCAAATATATTCTACAATGCAGCATCCATGCCCCTCTGGGATAGAGTGCTCTGAATATTAACAACCAGATCACCGTCTTGGTCTGAACTGACCAGCATGGCGACTATGCCCCCAATATTCCTGACTCCCAGATCCGAGGAATGTTATGACGGTGCGCCTTTGTTCAGGACATCCCCGGAGAGGAAGCCACTTTTCTCCATATATTTTATGTACCACAATTAGATCACTCCTCCATCTTCTAAACTCCTGGGAATACAAACAAAATTTATGGAATGAATTCATTTCTTAAAGTGCGAGAGAAAAAGCAAAGCGCGTTCAAATATCCACGCTCAAAACAAAAATTGAGAAGCAATATCTCCAGTGGAAGGGAAAAATAAATTAAAGATGTGGAGAGCAAAATCAAATTTAAAAACAAGACTGAAGACAGATATTTAATAATTCAATAAGCTGAGCTTCAGGATATCCAAATATAAATCTAAAATTTAGAGATGCATTGGAGAGAGCAACAGGGACTATATTCATCATGCAGAACATGTTAAGAAAGCAGGAGGGAGATTTCCTCTGTGTGCTATCAATAGCTCCACGATAAACACCATTATCCAATTGTCTATAATTACCGTTGTGTCTCATATCTGACTTATTCTTTCACCCGTTGTCAAAAGAACTAAACCCCTGTAACCAAGCAATTGGTCACATCACAGGGTACAGCTGCACATTGAATCGAAGAATGGTCAAGGAACGAAATGGCGGATGGGGGATGGGTGGCATTTGGCCTGTTGAACACACTTTGGCTCTCTGCGCAGCCAATTTTCAGCCAGTCCCGTTCCCCCTCAAATCTTTCCTTTCTGGTGCCAATGCAATCTGCTACTGAACACCATGATACAATCTGCCTCTACCACACACTGAGGTATTCCCCATCTGGAAAATGGAAAAGGGAACGTAGGCTGTGGGGAGGTGGCAACGAAATTGCAAGGATTTTTGGAGTGGTCGAAGTGGGTAGAAGACAGGTAGCAGTTGGAGTACCTAGTGGGGGAAGTGTGAGGCCCGTGGGGTATAAGAATAGAAAAGCAGAACATTTCTTAAGAGGTATGAAACTTGAAAACATTGGTGCTCAGAGGGTGGGTGTGCTCGCATAGAAACATAGAAAGCTAGCATGCAGGTAGAGAAAGCAATATATTGGTCTTTATCGCAAAGGGAATTAAAGTACAAGAAATAGGAAGTCTTATTGCAGTTGGTCAGGGCATTTATTTTTGTTTGTTTGCATTGATTTGAGGTGAGCATGAGTGTGTGTGAAAGTGTAGGAATTTAAGATGGATTATTTTCATTACTGTACTTACATAGAGTTAAATCAGATGCTGCCTGACCTGCTGTGCTTTTCCAGCACCACACTCTCGACTCTGACCTCCAGCATCTGCACTCCTCACTTTCTTCTAGTTAAATACAATCAAAACTATCCTCTTTCGATTAAAACAGAAGTGGAAAATAAACCTGTGCGTTTTACAGCCAGCTCACTGAATACAGCTAAATACTCACTGACTTGCAAGCATCTCCATTTCAGAAAGGGATTTAGTGTTCCTTTCCTATTGTCACAAAGCTTTATTCTGGCATTGGAAATAATACAGCAAAGATTAACTGGATTGGCTCCTGGATGACAGAGTGAGGGAAAGCTGAATGAATTGTGTTCACAAAAAAAAACCTGAAAGAACTGCGGTTTCTGGAAATCAAGAACAAAACCAGAAATTGTTGGAAAATCTCTGCAGGTCTGGCAGCATCTGTGGAGAGAAATCACAGTTAATGTTTCAGGTCTGCTTCTGAAGAAGGGTCTGCTTTCTCTCTTCACAGATGCCGGACCTGCTGAGATTTTTCAGCAATTTCTGTGAATTGTGTCCACGTTCAATTGAGTTGAAATGAATGAGAAATGATGTCACTGAGAATACAAGAGGCTGAAGGGGTTGGACAGAATCGACACTGATAGGTTATTTCTCCCTAGCTCAGGGAGCCCCGCCCACCAGTCAGGAAAAGGGGCTGATCGTTTAGGATTGCAATGAGGAGAAATGTCTTCACTCAAAGGGTTATGAATCTTGATTGGGAATCCTTTGTCATGATTACGTTTAAGCCTTGAATAGAAAGAATTTTATCCGCTCAGGGAATCCAGGGAAATGCAGAATAGGCAGGAGATTGGAATCGAGAATGAAGACCTGTCAGGAGAATAATGAATGGCAGAGTTGGAGGTGAGGGGGCGAAAGATGGAGATCATTCATTGAATGATGCAAGAGGCTCAATGATCTCTATTCCAATATCCTATGCTTTTAGAAGATAGTCTCTCACTCCTTAGGAAAAGTCCTCAACTTTCACGTCAACTCCGATTTTTAATCAATCATTTTAATTGGTATCCTGTAATTCTTAAACTTTCCACTGATGGGAACTAATTGTTTTTTGCCTGATCTGTTTCATCCCTTCAGATAAAAAGGCAGGAAGAGGAAACAATGAGGCAAGTTGGCTCTGGAAAGGAACACTGCCCAGTCTCAGTGGCTCACCATTTACATTTGAGGTGAGAATGGCCATGGATACCTTCTCAAACCACCACTAATTCATGCCCTGAATGGTCTAAAGGAAGCATACAAGGGGCAGAGTAGTATTATCAGCCACATGGAGGTGTCTTTGGCAATGAAGGGGAGGTATGGTAGGTTTTGGGAAGATGAGTGTTTGATTATCTTCCTAATGTGTTCCCATCTCCAATCCATGTTGTTGGGTGTTGCATGTGACCTGTTCCAGCCACTTGCTTGACAACAACGGGTAGCCAATTGGATTATTTAAGTAACTGAACTGAACCAACCATATAAACACAATGGCCACAAGAGCAGGTCAGAAGCTAGGAATTCTGCAATGAATAATGCATTTCCTGACTCCCCAAAGTTTATCCACCATTAACCAGGCACAAGTCAGGAGACTGATGGAATACTCCACACTTGCCTGGATGGGTGCAGCTCCAACAACACTCAGGAAACTTGACACTATCCAGGACAAAGCAGCTTGTTTGATTGGCACCGCATCCATGAGCACCCTCTCCCTCCACATTGACGTTCAGTAGCAGCAGTGTGTAATATCTACAAGATGCACTGCAGAAATTTACCAAAGATCCTTAGACAGCATCTGCCAAACTCGTGACCATTTCTATCTATAAGGACAAGGGCAGCAGATACATGGGAACACCACTGCAAGTTCCCCTGCAAGCATTACCATCCTGACTTGTAAATATATTGCTGTTCCTTCAATGTCGTTGGTGAGTTTTCCCTGAACTATCTGCAACGCAATCAGATCCCTCCTTAAATTAGTCACAATAGCCTGTAACATTATGGCAGACTTCCTACTTTTATACATGCAATAAAGACTAGAATTCCATTTGCCTTCCTAATAACTTGTGTACCTGAATATTATCACGTGTATCTTGCGGAAAGATACCCAGACCCCTCTGCACAACAATTCAATCTCTTTCCATTTATTAATATTTTGATCTTCTATCCCCTTCAACAAAGGGGGGTCACATATTTTCCCACATTATACTGCATCTCCTAAAGTTTTACCACTCACTTAACCTCTCTGCATCCCTTTCAGGACTTTTTAATCTCCTCCTCACAACCTACTCTCCTACCTAATATAAAACAAAGAATAGTGGATGCTGTAAATCTGAAATAAAAGTTCTGGAGAAAGCTGACAGATCTGGCAGCATTTATGGAGAGGAAGCTGAGGCAATGCTTCAAATCCAGTGACCCTTCTTCAGGTTTGAAGTTTCTCCAGCATTTTCTGTTTTTGTGATTCCTACCTATCTTTACAGCATCAAAATCTTTGGTTCCAATATACTTGGTCCAAGACATTAATACAGATCATAAACAGTTGAGGGCTCAGCACAGAATCCTGTGATACATCACTAGTTGCAGTTTGATACTCTTTTGATAATTACCCATTTGAAAAATTAATTCATGTGATATGTATCTCACTGGCTAGGCCAGCATTTATTGCCCATCCCTAATTAACCAGAGGGCAGTTAAGAGTCACCACATTGGTGTGGGTCTGGAATCACCTGTAGGCCAGACCTGGTAAAGACAAGAGTTTTCTTCCCTAAAGGATATTACTGAACCTGGTGTATTTTTCCTCAACAATTGGCAGCAGTTCATGGTTATTATTAGTTCCAGATTTTATTGAATCCAAATTTCACCATATCCCATTGCAGGATTCAAATCTGAGTCCACAGAATATTACCTAGGTTACTGGTTTAATAGTCCAATGATTACAGCATTCGACCATCATCTCCCTGACTCTGTTGCCTGTTGGTTAGCCAATCCTCCATCCATGCTAATAATACCACCAGAGGGCAGTTAAGAGTCAACCACATTCCTGTCAGTTTGGACACACATATAGTCTAGGCCAGGGAAGGATGGCAGTTTCCTTCCTTAAAGAGCATTAGCAAACCAGATGGGTTTTACTGACAATCAACAATGGATTCATAATCATCGTTAGACTCTTAATTCCAGATTTTTTTATTGAATTCAAATTCCACCATTTGCCATAGCAGGATTCGAACATAGGTCTCCAGAACGTTGTCTAGGTCTCAGGATTAACCGTCCAGTGATAATGCCATTGGGCCATCACCTCCCTGCGCAACACAGAAACAGACCCTTTGTCCATCCAGTACATGCCAAACATAATCCCAACTAAATTAGTCCCACCTGCATCCTCCTGGCCCATATTCCTCCAAATCTTTCCCATTCACGTACTTATCCAAATATCTTTTAAACATTGTAATTGTGCCGATATCCACCATTTCCTCAGGAAATCCATTCCACACATGAATCACCCTCTGGGTCCTATATGACATAGAGTTTGTCATCTGGAGCTGCTAACTTGTCCCTTTAAAAGACAAGTTGGATGCACCAGTGACAGTTCTGACACTGAATTTATTTTTGTTATTATTAATTATTAAATTGTAGAGTTTATTTTGACCCTGCAGAGGTGAAAATGCATTGTTGTGGAAAATCTTTAATAGGCCAGAGAGTAACACTATTGGTTGTTACTCAATCCCTAGGCAATGCATTCTTTATCTCTTCAAATCCAAATATAGCACTAGTCAAAAACAAATATGTGCATTTACATAGTGCCATTAACATAGCGAAACACCAAAAGGTGCATGATGCAGGAATGTAAATGGCACTGAGCCACAAGAGATATTAGGAGAGGTGTTTAAAAGAATAGTCAAACAGCATTAAAGCAGGAATCTAGAGCTTGGTTAGCTCAGCTGGTTGAGTGATTGGTTTGCAATATAGAGTAATGCAAGTTCCTCTCCATGCCACTCACCATCCTGACTGGAAATACACCACTGTTCCTTCAGTGTCCTTATTTTAATATTTGCATCTTTTGCATTGTTAGCTGCTGCTTAAAATGGTGAGTTTATTTGAGAAACCCTATTACAAGAGAAATGAAGACTGACTACAACAGATATTACCTTTCCTCTAATGTCATCTTATGGAGTCATTTGAGAGCGCAGTCACATCACTGAATGCTTTGGTCATCCATTTGGGGTCAGCCCATACCCGACTGGGTGGGATTCTCACCTCTGTGTCAGAAGGTTATGGCCTGTTTGAAAGACAAATATTGAATTTTACTTTAGTGGTGACCAGGAATCTGATCTAGAAGTGTCTCCCACCACCACCTTTGAAAGATGTTGCTAAACATAAGTCCATTAGCCAAGGAACAGCTGCCCAGTAGCAAGCTGGACATTAGCATCAGCAGCAATGGGATGTTGGTGGGGTGGGGTGGGGGTGCAGAACGCAAAGGCCATAACTCAGAAGCCAGACAAAGCAATGGGGGAATGAGGATATATGTGATGATGCAATGCTACATCAGTGGTCACATGCAATTGAAAATTATGAGAAGAGAGGAAGAAATAACTGCAACAGAGAGGTCAGTATTCTGTATAGTAGTGCAGAATACAAAACAAGTTTAGTGGCACGCCAGAGGATCAAAGCAGAGACAGACATAGTGCGGACACAGAAATTCACCAAAGATCCTCAGACAGCACCATTCAAGTCCATGATCACTTCCACCTGGAAGGACAAGGAGCTGTAGACACATGGGAACACCAGCCCCTACAAGTTCCCCACCAAGCCAATCACCATCTGACTTGGAAATATATCGCTGTTCCTTCATTGTGATAGGGTCAAAATCCTTGAATTTTCTACCTAATAGCACTATGGATCTACCTACAGCATGCTGACTGCTGTGGTTCAAGAAGACAGCTCACCACCACCTTCTCAAGAACAACTGGGGATGGACAATAAATGCTGACCCAGCCAGCGGTGCCCACAATTCTGTGAATGAAAACAATTTTTTTAGAAATCACAAGGTTGCCCCTCACCTCCCAGTCCCCATCCAGCAGCAGCTCCTCAGTTTATAACCAGACGTCAATATGTCCTGCACCACTTTTCCAATGTAAAATTCACCTCATGGAGATAGTGCATAGGAAGTACAACAGAAACAGGCCACACTGTCCAACTGGTCCATGCTAGTGTCTATGCACCACCTCATCTCCACCCATCTTTCTCAGTTTAATCTATCATCACAACCTCCATTTCCTTCTCTTTCACCTGTCTATCCAACTTCTCTTTAAATGTTTCTATAGTATTTTACTGCAGCCACTCCCTGAGGTGCTGAGGTCTACATTCTCTCACTACTCTTGGGGTAAAGAGGCTCCTCACAACTTCACAATTGGATTTCTTGGTGACTGTCTTTGACTAATCATATCTGGTTTGCTTTACTCTACAAGAGGAGACATTGCCTCTACAGCCAATGCATCAAACCATTCATAATGTTAAAGACTCATAACAGGTTACCACTCAGCCTTCTCTCCCTTACATTCACATTTCTACCCTATTGTTGTTAGAATACTGAATGGACTCACAAACTCTTAACATTCACCTGTACCTGTGTTTTTGTTTTTGCCACTGTTTACTTATTATTTACAATCTATATTACTTAACTCTGTGATCTGCCTGCATTGCTCACAAGACAAAGCATTTCACTGTGTCTCAGTAAACGTGACAATAAATAAATTCAATTCTAATTCAATTCAAGTTCAATTCATCAATTGAGATCAGTATGTGTTTTAAAAAGGTTGATGAGGCTGACTTTACATTGCTGTGATAAAGGTGTGACCTTGAATGGCTTCCTATAGCTCAGGCTAAAATAAAAAGCCTCAAATTAATGACATGTTATGAATCACCAGGGAAGTTAACTTTATCAATACATTGCATTTTCTCTTCCTCCTGCACAAATATAAACTTTGCAATACCATTGTAGAAAACTGACATTGCACAGAAAGAGGCCATTTGGCCCTTCAATTCCATGTTGGTTCTCTGAGTGCAATCCACTCAGCCCCATTCCCCTGCTCTCTGACACTCATTGGCCTACTCAGGGGGTGCTGCACTGTTGGAGGTGGCATCTTTCAGTAAAAACAATGCCCTGCTTTCTAAAGTAGATACAAAAGATGTTGCAGCTGCGTCTGAAGAAATGGAAAAACACAGCAAGTCATAAAGCATACAAGACGTTTGCTTTTATCAGTCGTGGTATAGATTATAAGAGCAGGGAGGTCATGTGGGAGTGTATAGGACTTTGGTTAGGCCACAGCTGGAGTACTGTGTGTAGTTCTGGTCACTGCTCTATAAGATGGATGTGATCGCACTAGAGGGAATGCAGAGGAGATCCACGAGGTTGTTACCTGGGATGGAGCAGTTTAGCTATGAACAGAGGCTGGATAAGCTAGTGGCGTTTTCTTTAGAACAGAGAAGGTTGAGAGGGAACTTGATAGAGGCGTATAAGATTACAAGAGGCTTGGACATAGTCGATAGAAAAAAGCTGTTCCCTTTAGTTGAAGGCTCAATAACAAGGGGGCATAATTTTAAAGTGAAGGGTGTGAGCTTTAAAGAGGATTTGGGGACTTTTTTTTTCACCCAGAGGATGATAAAGTCTGGAAGGAACTGCCTGGGACAGTAGCTGAGGCAGGAAACCTCACAAATTTTAAAATGTACTGGATGAGCCATTCAAATGTCACAGCATTCAAGACGATATGTCTAGTGCAGAAAAATGGGAGAACTAGTGAAGGTAGTTGTGTATTTTTTGATGCGACAGACTCGATTTGCTGAAAAGCTTCTCTGTACTGTATGGTTCTAAGAGCATCTGCAGAAAAAAATAGAATGTTTCTTGAGGTCATTAACTCTCTTTCTGTCCACGGGTGCCACCTGACCTGCTGAGTATTTCTGCTTTTTTTGTTCTTATTTCAGATTTCCAGCATCCACAGTAGGTTGTTTTTGTATTAAAGTTCTCTCAGGCATCTGATGCGGAAACAGATTATCTCATCATTATCTCACTGCTGTTTATGGGGCTTGCTGTGTGCAAATTGAATATCACATTTCCAACTTGACAACAGGGACTACACTATATTTACTGATTTTTAACTGTTCTGGGATGCCCTGTAAGGTGCTATATAAATGCTGGTACTTCCTATTTCATTATGAGTATACATTAATCAGTTAAGCCAATCTGACTGAGTTCATTATTCAGACAATTTACTGAAATTGCTAATCGTCTGGCCAGTCCTCCCCGCAAGAGCAGAATGATTTGAAGTCTGTTTCATAGATTGTAGAAAGCAAAGAAAGGGTGTGATTCAATTGCAAAAACTCAACAGGAAACAATTGTTCCTCAAATAACTTTTTTTTTGTAAATATCTCAACGTGTAAATGCAAGCTCACTGCCACAGACTGGCTCACCCTGAAGAGAAACTGAAACTTGCCACAGCACTCAGACAGTGACAGGGAAAGTGAAGACAGCACTTAAAAATGGACCACAAAGAACAAGATGTCAAAAGATGCTGAATGACGAGCTGTTAACATCTAACAACTCCGCATTACCCTAGTAACCTCTTGAAGAGGGGACATATGCTGCAGTCTTCATGAGAGAAGGTGTGAGCAGACTAGCTGAGCAAAATTAGCTGGATTGGATCACACACTGGTGTTTAGCTCCAAGGCAAGTTGTGAAGTTTTGTGAAGTTTAAGTTATCTTTTCAGATACTTTAGCACAAAAGGAAAGTTTAACTGGTTTTGTCCTCAGTTGAATTTGATTCCTGATTGCATTTTACAAGATTTTCTAACTATTCTTTAGTCTATGTGAACACAGCCCAGTCCATCACACAAACTAGCCTTCCATCTACACTTCCCACTGCCTCGGGAAACAAACCAATATAATCAAAATCCCCTCCCACCCTGGTCATACTCTCTTCCACCCTCTTCCAATGGGCAGAAGATATAAAAGGTTGAATACATTTATGAACAGATTCAAGAACAGCTTATTCCCCGCTGTTATCTGACTTTTGAATGGACCTCAAATGTTAATTCTGACCTCTCTCTATCTCCCTGAACCTTCTCTACATTTTTAACACTATACTCTGCACTCTGTTCTGCTATCCTGATGCACTTTGTAAATACGATCTGCCTGTATAGCACACAAAAACACCACTTTTCACTGTATCTCGGTACATATGACAACAATAAATCAATCAATCAATGTTACACAAGTTGATATTCTTGTTGAAGTAATGGTTAGTCACGGAGCACTACCTGTTATGTAATATTTCAAACTGTAGGCATTCCCTTCAATTGGTCTTAGTTGAAGATGTTTAGATAAAGTGAATTCAGACAGACTAGAGCCCAAGATGGAGTTGAGTGTATGTATGTAACAATATGAAGATTTTCTTTTACTTTTTCACAAGAGCATCATTACAAAAGGCACTTATGCCCACCCCTAATTTCCCTGTCATGATCAAGTCACCATTGTCTGAGCAAACCACAGTGCTACTCTCTTATTAGACTGGGGTGGACAAAAATTAAAAATCACACAACACCAGATTATAGTCCAACAGGTTTATTTGGAAGCACTAGCTTTCAGAGACTTGTAGTGGTTTAACCTTAGGATCATCACACCTCAGATGAGGAAAGAGATTGAAATCAAAAGTCCTTTATGGTAACCTCAGCCAGTGCAGGATTGACATCACTCTGCATTGCGAACTAGCAGTTCAGCTAACTGAGCTAGCTGAATCACAATTGCCCTGTACAAGGTAAAGATGAGCCATGTTCTTGAATAGAACTTATTAGACCCTTGGTGCAACTAAGACTCATATTGCTGTCTGGAGTCACATGCAGACTAGTCCAATTGGCAGATTTCCTTCTGATTGTTAGTGAATCAGATGGGATTATAACAACAATCACTATTACAGAGACAGCCATTTCATTCCAGATTTATTTAACTGTGTAGTGGACAACGAAGAAGGATACCTCAGATTACAACAGGATCTTGATCAGATGGGCCAATGGTCTGAGAAGTGGCAGATGGAGTTTAATTCAGATAAATGCAAGATGCTGCATTTTGGGAAAGCAAATCTTAGCAGGACTTATACACTTAATGGTAAGGTCCTAGGGAGTGTTGCTGAACAAAGAGACCTTGGATTCATAGCACCTTGAAAGTGGAGTCGCAGGTAGATAGGATAGTGAAGAAGGCGTTTGGTATGCTTTCCTTTATTGGTCAGAGTATTGAGTACAGGAGTTGGGAGGTCAAGTTGCGGCTGTACAGGACATTGGTTAGGCCACTGTTGGAATATTGCGTGCAATTCTGGTCTCCTTCCTATTAGAAAGATGTTGTGAAATTTGAAAGCGTTCAGAAAAGATTTACAAGGATGTTGCCAGGATTGGAGGATCTGAGCTACAGGGAGAGGCTGAACAGGCTGGGGCTGTTTTCCCTGGAGCGTCGGAGACTGAGGGGTGACCTTATAGAGGTTTACAAAATTATGAGGGGCATGGATCGGATAAATAGGCAAAGTCTTTTCCCTGGGGTGGGGGAGTCCAGAACTAGAAGGAAAAGGATTAGGGTGAGATGGGAAAGATATAAAGGGGCAACTAAGGGGCAACTTTTTCATGCAGAGGGTGGTACGTGTATGGAATGGGTTGCCAGAGGATGTGGTGGAGGCTGGTCCAATTGCAACATTTAAGAGGCATTTGGATGGGTTTATGAATAGGAAGGATTTGGAGGGATATGGGCCAGGTGGTGGCAGGTGGGACTGGATTGGGTTGGGATATCTGGTTGGCATGGATGTGTTGGACCGAAGGGTCTGTTTCCATGTTGTACATCTCTATGACTCTATGACTCTATAACTGAGCGACATTAAGTACGTCAGCTGACACGATGGGATTTGAACTTCTATTTCGGGGCTACTAGTCTAGGAACATAAACACCAAGCTCCCAGAATCCTTAAGCTCATGTTATGTGCTTGAGATGAAGTTCATTAGCAAAAACACAAATTAAAATTTTTCATGAATCTGTGCATTTGGGGAATGTGATAGAGTGTAATTATTTCTTTTCTTTCTTTCTACTAAAAACACTTCTTGATAAATTGAATAGTGGTAACCTGGAACAGTTCAATTAATCCCATAGAAAATGGGTTTATCAGCAAGAACAAGCATTTTAATAAGGGTCCCTGAACCTATATCTGTGACTCAGTTTATGTTAAGTAATTGCAAATCACTTTAAAATAAAACTGAAGCATTTGCAGCTTTAATGGTGTACACTATCCACTTCCTTTAAAGAATAAATACATTTTGATGTGAAAAGCCATTTAAAATTTATTATGAAAATGACCATAATCTGATAATATTAAATTAAGCTTGTGGCTCATTTACCCTTCCTCAAAGTGACAATAATTCATCCAATCAAAAGGACTATGTTCCAGCCTTGTACCTTTTCTGGGACCTTTTACGACCTCTAGCTCATTGTTGCTTTCCTCACAGCAACACCTTAACCAATCAGATTTGACTTGCCCAACAATCAGCATCCTTTTCTCCTCAAGTATGAGTTGTTGTGATGGTATAGAATTGTGAATTCTTGTGGTTGCCCTGATGAGTGCAAGATGCAAAGATTCAGAAACACATCTCCATTGTCAGCAAGGTTCAGGTTTGAAGAGCCTTCCCAGACTATGCAATCGTGGAATTTTGAATATCTTTGCATTGCTTAGGAGTATGGCAGGGATCGATCCCAGAACATCAAGTCCTGAATCATGGCAAAAGATCACAGAAAATCTGGACATGTGTGGTTTTTCCCATGAAAATCCCCCAATCTTTGGTATCAGGTTGTGCTATTCCACCAGTTTTGTCCAAACGCAGTGATTGGAAACGCAATCAACAAGACTTCAATTTCCTCATCACTTTCCTCTTGATCTTCCCTTTGAAGCATTGAAAGGCAAGGGACTTTAGTTGCAGTAAAGAATTAAATGTAGAATGTGAAGGATTGACAGAGATTGACAGCTGCATCAGAACATTATAGTGTCAGGAATAGATAGATGCTGGAGCCAGATGAAGAAATGTTTGGTAAAACAGGGAAAGGCAGAGAACTGAAAATGAAGAGATCTTCCAAATGTAATGGATTGATGATTGAGTGTGAAAAAATGCATCAGAAGAGAGAACTCAAAAAAGGAAAAAGGAAGTGTATATATATATTTCATAATGTCCTCTTGTATAGAACAAACGGATACAAGGCAAGAGGTTCTCAACTTTTATACACAAACTGCATTGAATGAACTCATTTAAGAAGTGTTCAGCTGAAATAATTCAATAGACTCTGGTATCCCCTCATCAGGTCACTCTTCCTTCACCCATGCACAGTGTGTGGACTCTGGTCAGCGAGCTCAGAGCCAGTCCTGAGAGTGAGGAGAATCCCTGAGTGTGAGACACAGCGAAAGACACAAGGTGCACCAATCTTTCACCACCATCAAATTTCCACCACCAGGAAGAAAGGAAACACCCGTGTGGCCAGTAACAAGCACTGCCCTTCACATCAAAGGGCAATGCTGTGTGATCAAACAGTGAAGGGGAGTGCAGGGATTAAATCAAAATAGAGTTGGAGGGGGAAATAATGCACTCCACTCCCTGCGGCGCCCACCTCTCCCTGAACAACTCCAGGGTGTTGGTGGACACCGCGAGCTCCTTCTCCAAGGACACCCGGGCTCTAACGTAACCCCGGAAGAGGGGCAGGCAGTCGGCCCTAACGACCCCCTCCACGGCCCGCTGCCTGGACCTGTTGATGGCCAGTTTGGCCAGGCCCAGGAGCAGACCCACGAGGAGGTCTTCGGACCTGCCCTCCCTCCTCCATACCGGGTGCCCGAAGATCAGGAGCGTGGGACTGAAGTGCAACCAAAAGCAGAGGAGAAGGTTTTTGAGAAAATCAAAAAGGGAGTGCAAACGCCCACACCCAATATAGACATGGTCCACAGACTCCACAGCGCCACAGAACAAGCAGTTGGGCTGGGGGTCCGTGAACCACCACAATCTGCGGTTGCAGGGGACCGCTGGGTGCAGCACCCTCCACCCCAGATCCCCGAGAGAATGGGGGGAGACTCCTGTTTGTATCTAGATTAGTGAGGTGCTGGAAAAACACAGCAGTTCAGGCAACATCCCAGGAGCAGGAAAATCGACGTTTCGGGCAAAAGCCCTTCATCAGGAATACAGGCAAAGTGCCTGAAGTGTGGAGAGATAAATGAGAGGAGGGTGGGGGTGGGGAGAAAGTAGCATAGAGTACAATAGGTGAGTGGGGGAGGGGATGAAGGTGATAGGTCGGGGAGGAGGGTGGGGGAAGGTAGCAAAGTGTACAATGGATGGATGGGGGAGGGATGAAGGTGATAGGTCAGAGAGGAGGGTGAATTCGATAGGTGAAAACGAAGATAGGCAGGTAGGACAAGTCATGAGGATAGTGCAGAGCTGGACGTTTGGAACTGGGGCGAGGTGGGGGAAGGGGAAATGAGGAAACTGGTGAAGTCCACATTGATGCCCTGGGGTTGAAGTGTTCCGAGGTGGAAGATTAGGTGTTCTTCCTCCAGGTGTCTGGTAATGAGGGAGCGGCGGTGAAGGAGGCCCAGGACCTCCATGTCCTCGGCTGAGTGGGAGGGGGAGTTGAAATGTTGGGCCACAGGGCGGTGTGGCTGATTGGTGCGGGTGTCCCAGGGTGTCCTGTTTGTATCTGTCAGCCAGGACTCCCTGATTGGCCCAGGTTAACAGCCCCAATCAAAGATCTCATACTCAATGAGCTTTAACTTGCTGACCTTGTTCGAATTGCTACACTAGCATTTTCTGATTTTATTTTAGAGTTTTAGTATCTACAGTATTTTTCTTTCATTTGAGTGCTCACCATGATTGGAGAGAGAAAAAATGATGAGAGGAAAGATACTGAGGGATAAAATTTATTTACACTTGGAGGAAAATAGGCTTACTATTGATAGGCAGCACGGTTTTTGTGTAGGTCATGTCTTACCAACTTAATAGAATTCTTTGATGAAGTGACAAAGTTGATTGATGAGGGATGAGCTGTAGATATCATATACATAGACTTCATTGATAAGGTTCCCCATGGAAGGTTGATGGAGAAAGCCACATGGGGTCCAGGGTGTACTAGCTAGGTGGATAAAGAACTGGCTGGCCAACAGGTGACAGATAGTAGTAGTGGAAGGGAGTTTCTCAAAATGGAGAGCTGTGTCCAGTGGTGTTCCACAGGGATCTGTGCTGGGACCACTGTTGTTTGTGATATACATAAATGATCTGGAGGAAGGTATAGGTGGTCTGATTAGCAAGTTTGTAGATAACACTAAGATTGGTGGATTAGCAGTTAGTGAAGGGGACTGTCAGAGAACGCAGCAGAATATAGATCGATGGGAGAGTTGGGAGAGAAATGGCAGATGGAGTTCAATCAGGGCAAATGCAAGGTGATGCATTTTGGAAGATCCAATTCAAGAGTGGACTATATGCTAAATGGAAAAACCCTCAGGAAAGTTGATTTACAGAGAGATCTGGGTGTTCAGGTCCATTATACCCTGAAGGTGGCAATGCAGGTCAATTGAGTGGTTAAGAAGGCATATGGCATGCTTTCTCTCAACGGATGGGTATTGAGCACAAGAGCTGGCAGGTCATGTTACAGTTGTATAAGATTTGGTTCAGCCACATTTGGAATACTATGCACAGCTCTGCTCGCCACATTACCAAAAGGAGGTGGATGCTTTAGAGAGGGTGCAGAGGAGGTTCACCAGAATGTTGCCTGGTATGGAGGGTGCTAGCTATGAACAGAGGTTGAGTAGAATAGGATTATTTTCATTAGAAAGATGGAGGTTGAAGGGGGACCTGATTGAGGTCTACAAAATCATGAGAGGTATAGACAGGGTGGATAGCAAGAAGCTTTTTCCCAGAGTGGGGGACACAATTACTAGAGTTCATG
Organism: Chiloscyllium punctatum; assembly: GCF_047496795.1. Classification (NCBI taxonomy): domain Eukaryota; kingdom Metazoa; phylum Chordata; class Chondrichthyes; order Orectolobiformes; family Hemiscylliidae; genus Chiloscyllium; species Chiloscyllium punctatum. Next base: position 4,885,551 of record NC_092775.1, read on the forward strand.
AGTTCAAGGTGAGAGGGGAAAGGTTAAAGGGAGATATGTGTGGAAAGTTCTTTACGCAGAGGGTGGTGCCTGGAATGCACTGCCAGTGGAGATGGTTGGGGTGGGTACAATAGCGTCATTTAAGATGTATCTAGACAGATACATGAATGGACAGGGAGCAGAAGGATACAGATCCTTGGAAAATAGGCGACAGGTTTCGATAGAGGATTTGGATCGGCGCAGGCTTGGAGAGCCGAAGGGCCAGTTCCTGTGCTGGAATTTTCCTTGTTCTTTGTTTTTGAAAGAAAGGAAGAGTAAGAGGTAGTGAGAGAGACAAGGAGAAGAAAGAAAGAAAAAAAGCCAAGGAAAGAAAGAAGGAAGGCAGAGGGAAAGAAGAAAAAATGCAAGAAGAAGAAGAGGTAAGAATGAGAAGGAGAAAAAGAGAGATAGATTGAGAGAGAAATTGAGGGAAAGAGAGATGACGTGTTAGAGGAAGAAAAAATGACAAAGGGGGAGAAAGGGTAAGGTAAAGAAGGGTGAGAGAGTAAAGGAGAGACATAGGCAGAGTCAATAGCACAGAAACAGACCCTTCGGTCCAACTCATTCATGTCGACCAGACTTCATGAATTAATCTAGTCCCATTTGCCAAAGCATTTGGCCTATATCCCTCTAAACTCTTCCTTTTAATGTAGTCACCCAGATGCCTGTTAAATGTAATTGTACCCATCTCCACCACTTCCTGTGGCAGCTCATTCCATACACACACCACGGTCTGCGTGACAAGGTCACTCCTCATTTCCTTTACCAATCTTTCTGCTCTCACCTTAAACCTTTGTCCTTGAGTTTTGGACCCTCCTACGCTATAGACAGGAATTTTTAATCAGGGAGCATGCTCCTGTAGGTATTGAACTGGAATAGTTGTGTTTCATGATTAGGAATTAGAAGAAAGTGGGAATTATTCTTGGAAGCCTCCATTGTTGAATATCCCACCAGCACCCAGAATCTAAGCTGACAGGACAGGAACAGCTGCTTGTTGGAGGGATGCAAGTTATAGGGATAGGACTTGAATCCCCTTTCAACAGTAAGAGAAGCAGATCAAAGTGGGAGGAATCTAAGAGCTCAGGAGACTCAAGTGAGAATTTGGAGGAAACAGAGAGAGGATATTTTTAGAAAAGGATATCAATAGGAAAAGAGAGAACTGCTTTAAAGATTCCAGAAATTTAGTTTAAATGGAAATAAATTATTGATGCTGGAGAGGAATTATTGAATATAGAGCCAAAGGAACCAACTTGGTGAGGAGTGCAAGTCAGAAAAAGCATTGAAAGCATAAAAGTGTAAAGTATTAAAAAGAAACACCAAAATTAGAAATGAGTGGAATTTAAGGGAACAAATCAAGTTCAGTGATGAGGAGAGCAGAACAAAAAGCCATCAGGTGGATGTTGCGCTATCAGTGAAAGACAAGAAAATGCAGATTTAGAAAAAACTGAAGGCCACAATAAAATAAAAATTAAAGACAGCTGTAAAATATGAAAAGCAAGAATGAGGATCTTAGTCATTAATAGAATAGTTTTTGAATGAACACTGACAAATTCATTTTTGAGTTGTGAACATGGCTGATCAAATCAGCAAATGCTCAGCAACATCAAAGGACAGTAAATGGTCGACCAGGTTGGTGTGGGAGTGGTGTCACATATACAGCTTCACCCGGTAAAGACACCACGACCCGTGCCCTGATGGGTGTTAATGATCCACCCGGCTTTTTACAATAACCTGACGGGTTCCTGATGACATTGGGCTGGGACAGGGTTTCAGTGGTCAAATTCAAATCCTCAAGCTTTCCAGCAACAACAAGTAACACTGAAAGCCTGAGGTAAAGACAGAAACTGCTGGGAAGTCTCAGCGGGACTTGGAGGCATTTATGCAGAGAGAAATATATTTGTAGGGTGGCTGGATTTTTCTGGCGTGAGATAAGTTCTGATACAGGACTCAATGCACTAACCAACCTAGCAAGCAGGCTGTTTCACCAATCTACCCAACAGTGACCGAATGAGAGATCACTATCCCCGAACAATTTTTAAAATTCATTCGTGGGATGGGGGCATCACTGACCAGGCCAGCATTTATTGCCCTTCCCTAATTGCCCAGAGGGAATCAGCCACATTGCTTTGGGTCTGGAGTCACATGTAGGCCACACCAGGTAAAGATGGCAGATTTCCTTCCCTAAAGGACTTTAGATTGTTGTCTAATTAAGGGTGGCAGACCCAATCAGTGTGCCAGTAACCACTGCTGAGACAGCAAGGGGAAGGCAGAGGGAGTCTATATTGGGGCACCCATAATTCCTGTTGTAGACATGATGGTGATCAAAGGAGTGACACCTCCATCATCACTGTTGGGGGGGCCTGAAGACTGCCCATCACCATCGAGGGGTCTAGCCTTGGGTCATGGAGCCTTTGGAACAGAAGAATGCACATCCCTCTCATTCCCCTTCCTTCCTTCTATCCCCCTTCCTACCTTGCATTCTGCATGTAGTCGATCAGAGGTTGCCTGACTCCAAGTGGCAGGCAGTTGTTCAGTCACCAATAAAACGCCATTGACCCAATAATGTTAGGCACCAAGTGCCCAATCAGTCAGTGTAATTGGTCACTCACCTCCACCCAAGAGCCTGAGGCACTGCCATTTCCATTGCTCTGAATAGCCCTGGCAGAGTAAACACATTGGACTTCTTCTCTGCACTTCCATCACCCATTTCCCACCATTTTCTCCCCCCTCCCACACCCAACCCACCCCCAGTGAGCTGGCAAAATACTGACCAACATTTCATGCTGATGACCTGTTTTCAGGATTGGGATTATTTCACAGTCTCGCATCTTTTAACCACAGGCAATGAAAGGACAAAATGGGGCACTTTGGATAGTGCAGGAAGTTTTCTTTCAAATCAAATGAAGATGGAGGTTTTGATCTGAAAGTCCTGCTCTCAATATTGAATCCGGAAGGCTATAAAATGGCGAATGCAAAGACGAAGTGCTGATCCCTGAGCTTGAATTGAGCTTGACTAAGGTGGACCACTGAACAGAGCTGCTGTGCAAAGTGATCATTTTTTTATATTTCAAAAATATACTTTATTCATAAAATATTTTGATGATCTGTACAATTGGTCATGCCATACATACATAAACATTCCATTTCTTTGCATACAGAGATTGAGTAATCATTCATATATACAGGTCTGTATGTTTACAGTGCATACATTTAGCTGAGGCATCAGCGGAGCCCACTTACTGCGTGGGTCCCCTGTTCATCTTTGGCAGGCAGACATTATGCGGTGGTCTTTCCCCACCGCGTCTTGGCAGCAGCTGCTCCAAGCACCAGCGCGTCCCTCAACACATAGTCCGGGACCTTGGAATGTGCCAGTCCACAACACTCAGTCGAGGTCAGCTCCTTCAGCTGGAAGATCAACAGGTTTCGGACAGACCAAAGAGCGTCTTTCACCGAGTTGATGATCCTCGAGGCACAGTTAATGCTCGTCTCAGTGTGCGTTTATGGAACAGACCGTAGAGCACGGAGTCCCGCATCACAGAGCTGCTCGGGACGAACCTCAACAAACACCACTGCATTCCTCTCCAGACTTCCTTTGCGCAGGCACATTCCAGAAGGAGGTGTGTGACAGTCTCGTTCCCCCCCGCCCCAGGAGCAGCTTCAAGGGCAGCGTGCGATGCGGCACATAGTCCGGGGTCGCATAAAGGATCTCACAGGCAGAGCCCTTCTCTACCAGCCAAGCCATGTGCAAAGTGATCATCCTCTCTGTCTTTGGTGTCCCCACTATCAAGGCAATCACACTGTGAGCAACAGATACAGGCAACTAAATGACTACTGAACGATTTCACATTTCGATTTCTAATCTTTGGCTTTCAGAGTAGGAATATTCAATAGATGATCAGTCTGAAGTCTTGGATTGCCTGTCCAGGTAACAGAAGCACCACACTACAGTACTTGCTGGCAATCCAGTTCACTGTAGTTCTCATGGAAACGTGGCTTTCTGACACCTAGTAACAAGAAAGCATTTTATCCAATTATAGCTTATCTGCATAACACTCAGTTTAGAATCTCAACAATCAGGAAATGTGCATCTGACTCATGTAAAGTATCAGGTGGGGGACAATGCAGATGTGTTGAAAACATGGAAGGTGCACTTAACTAAGTGAAGTCTGCATTTGACCATATGCTTCACAAAGCAGTATCAATCTTCAGTCTTCATTCTCACAGATCCTCAATGCATGCAACAACTTGTATTTATTTAGCACCCTTAACCAAAGAATAACTTCCCAAGACACTTCAAAGGAGCAACTTGCAAATAGGTTTGTACAGAGAAGCTTTGGTCTAACATTTTATCCTGCAAGACAACAATTCCAACAGTGCCACACTCCCTCAGTACCGCACAAGCACACTTACCCAGCTTATGTATTTTAAACATGATTGCGTGGAATGGTGGAGCAGACTTAATGGGCCAAATGGCCTTCTTCTGCTCCATGTCTTGGCAGTGAGACTTGAACCCATGATCTTCTGACTCAATTGGTGAGAGTGATGCCCACAGTGACAGTACACTGGGTGGTGTAAGAATACTCAGTCAGACATGTTGGACATCACCTGGCCACAACTCAACACTGGGAGATTAAATCCCAGACACTTCCTTAGTGAGGACTTTGAGAAAAGAATTAAGGATTCATATGCTTCTGTTGCACAAAATTGTTAGGGTTCCCATTTGGGCATTTTCTACATGTGGATTGATTTCTTAAATAAACACAGAATGTGCTGGAGAAACTCAGTAGGGCTGGCAGCATCTATGGAGAGAGAAACAAACGTTTCAAATCCAGTATGACTCTGCTATTCAAAAAGGGAACTACAGGAGCAGAGAGACCTAGGTGTATATTAGCTTAGGTCAATAAAAGTGGCAGGATAAGTGGAGAGAATAGCTAACAATTTATGCGATATTCTAGGTTTTATTAAAAGGGATATCGAGTACAAGAGTAGGCAGGTTCTACTGAATTTATATAAGGCACTAATCAGACCTCAGCTGAAGCATGTCTAGAGGTTTGGGGATTGCACTTTAAGAAGAATGCGAACATGTTGGAGAGGGTGCAGAAAAGGTTTAGAAGATTAGTTTCAAGGATGAGAACCTTCAGTTAGGAACATAAACTGGAGAACGTGGGACACCTTGGAGAACAGCGGATAGTATAAATATGGAGTAACTACTCCCAATTGTAAACTGATTAAGAACCAGCGGGCACAGATTAGCGAAAGATGCACATACATGATGAGAAAATCACGTGTGCTTTGGATCTGGAACGCACTGTCTGGAAGAGGGGACAGATTTAATAGTATTCAAGAGGGCATTCGATGATTATTTTAGCAGAAATAATGTGTAAAGGTATGGAGAAAAGGCAGGAGAATGGCATTAATTCATCTTGGGCATTCAGAGAGCAGCTCAAAAAGTGTGATGAAAGGCTTATATCCAAAAACATTTGATTCTCCTGCTCCTCTGATGCTTCCTGACCTGCTGTACTTTTCCAGTGCCACACTTTTCAACTCTGACTCTCTAGCATCTGCAGTCCTCACTTGCCCCTATTCAGAGAGCAGTTGTCAGACACAATGGGCTGAATGGCCTCGTTCTGAGCTGTAACAGTTCTGTGATTCTGATTCTGCACAGGTTTGACTCATCTCAAGAGCAACAGCAAATCTTGTTATGCATCTTAATAAACGCATAAGAGAAAGAGAGAGGAATAAGAGGTTATACTGGAAGCGTGAGATGAAATAGGATGGGAGAACGTTAGCATGGAACATGAAGACTGTGTGAGACCAGTCGTGTTCAATAATCTGCAACTGGATTACAAATTCAATCTAATTCACTTTAATTGCCACATGAATTAATCAAACAAGAGATGAGCAGCAAATACAAGCAATACTTACGTCATCACAGTTGATAATAAATTATGCTGATTCTTCAAACTCTTCAAAATTATATATATATTCATCTCTATCCTAAACTATAATTTTATAATTAACTTTTATGTCTTTGTTATACATTTTTTATAATTTTTACAAACTATGAGTTAGAACTATTATAATAGTCTCTTCAAGAATTCCAAATTGGTTCTCTAAATAGAACATTGCAAAGAAATTAAATATTCCTGAAGCTGTTATCAAGGGCTTTTTCAATTTGATTAACAGCCAACCAAATTGAAAAGAAGCCATAACAAAACAAAATAATTCTGTTGTTTCTGTTTTAGTTCCATGGGTTGGATCCTCCCCCAAGTTCCCATCTCTTCTACAAAACATCATGTGAGAATTAAAAAGGGAAAAAGGGATGGAGGTGGGAGAGGGAGAGAGAGAGAGAGAGGAGGGAAGGCATGATCCCGATCATGTTTACCACCTGATATTTACCAGCCATAGGAGCGCTTCCAAGTCACTGGTATTATGTGGGAAACATGTCTGCTTGTTCAAGTTCAGCAAGCTCCCACAATCAGCAATACTAAATGATCAGATAAACTGTGATATTAATGGAAGGGTAAACAGTGGGACACCAAGGATAATAGTGCAGAGCAGTCATTCGCATCCACGCAAACGGGCAGATGGCCGATGGTTTAACATCTCATCAAAAGCCCAGAGACCTGGTGTGGGCCTGGAACATGAAATCTAATGACTCAAAGGCAAGAGGTGCTACTGACTGAGTCACAGCTGACACACTGACATGAATTTAAACATAGCTTTTTTCTTAATATGTTGAGCAACATGACTGAGTTGGTAAAATCCAGTGTTGTCAAGAAAAGGGGTTGAATGTCCTCCTTTAGCGGTTGGAACTTTCAATGAACTGCTGTCAAATTCATACTCAACAAAAATAGTGACTCATTTGGGCCCCACCTGGTTCACTGGGAAGATTTGGAAGATTGATTGCAACCTTGGTTGGGCAAACCACATTTATACCCAGAGCCATCATGCTCCTGACTTGTGCCTCATAAATAGTGGACAGCTGGGTGCAAAAGCATCAAGGTCACAGGATCCAGGAACTTTTATTTGAATTGAAGTTGAATGCAATGGCTTTCAGCGTCCACATCTTATGAAAGTTTGGCTGTCATTTTCATTCAGTGCCCTTCAGAGTGTGGTGCTGAGCTGCTTTCTTAAATCATGTGGAGCACAAACAGTGCTGGCAGGAATAGAGGTCGAGAAATTTGACCAAGTGGTCATGAAGAAACAGTGAAAATGCTCCAAATCAGGGTGATGTGAAAGGAAACACCATAAGACCATAAGACATAGGAGTGGAAGTAAGGCCATTCGGCCCATCGAGTCCACTCCACCATTCAATCATGGCTGATGGGCATTTCAACTCCACTTACCCACATTCTCCCCGTAGCCCTTAATTCCTTGTGACAGCAAGAAGATTGTTTGATGTCACAAGGTGACACCAAGGTGATTGCTTTCCCATACTCTCGACCTTCGACGCAGTGGATGTTGCAGGTTTCATCTGTTGCATCATGGAATTTGTAAAGGATTCATGTTTCAGTTATCAGGTCAATTGTAAAACATTTCCTTTTACCATTTAAGGGCCTTTAAGTGGTCATTGGATAAACGTATGGATGAGAATAGTGTAGTTTAGAAGGGCTGCAGGTTGGTTTCACAGGTCGGCGCAACATCGGGGGCTGAAGGGCCTGGACTGCACTACAATGTTCTGTGTTCTATCTGTCTAATATGCTTTACAAACTACCTCATCCCACTTTCTCTCAGCAACTAATGCTCTTAGTATAGCTTGGCTCTCAGAATTGGTCAGTAGAATCCAAACAAATTGGATTCCTGCCTTTTTAGACCCAGATAATGAAACAGTAGAAAAATGACATTGTATTATAAATCTCAGCATTCTCTCCACTGATGCGAAGATACATCTCTTTTCTTTCCACTCTATTAAGCAGCTTCTCCACATATAGAAAGCTTCAGTTATTCTGTCTCAAAATGTGTTTCTAATTTCATCCAGTTTAACCCAGATCACTCGTTTTTTTTTCACCAAGGTGAGAGATAATCATGTCTTTTCATCTCTGACAGAACAGCAGCTAATAATTACTGAGGAACCACCTCACACCACCCACCTCATAAATAATGTGGTGAACTCCTCAGCACGCAGTTCCTGCACAGCAGAAAACTAATCAACAACTTTCAAGTGTTTTTTGCCCAGCATTTGTGTTCCAAATGCACCCCACTTTTTTTTTCCTTTACCTGTCATGTAGTTTCACATTTACATTCACCTCCTGATTCCCCAAAGCCTGTCCACCATCTACAAGACATAGTCAGGGGTGTGCTGGAATATTCCCCCCTTGCCTGGATGGGGGCAGCTCCAAAAACACTCAAGAAGCTTGACACCATCCAGGACAAAGCAACCACTTGATTGGCATCACATTCGGTCTCCCCACCATCGACGCTCAGTAACAACAGTGTATACCATCTACAACATGCAGAGCAGCAATTTACTAAGATTCCTTTGACAGCACTGTCCAAACCTGCAAATGTCTATCATCTAGAGGCACAAGGGCTACAGATACAAAGGAACACCACCATCTGCAAGTGCCCTTCCAAGGCACATATTATCCTGACTTGAAAATATAGCACTATTCTTTCAGCGTTGTTGGTTCAAATTCCTGGAACAATCTCCTGAGCAGCATTTTGGTGTACCTACGGCATACGCACTGCAGAGTTCTGATCAAAGTGACTTGAAACATTGGCTGAAATTTTGTGCCAGGATAGCGGCCTGCCTGCTACTTGAAAGCCAATAGGAGCATGGTGTCACCTAATTCTTGGAGGGTCCACTCAGGCACTTGACAGACCAGCCTTGGGCCATCCTATCAAGGACTTCAGAAGGCAAAGCCTGACATAAGTGATGGCCAATCAGACACTAGCATTGATCAGCGGATCCACTAGAAAGATGGTGGCTGCTGGTGGTATGTTATACAAGGTCGGGTTTAGATTAGAGTAGGTCCAATAACGGCAAGGAAAAGCTGTTCATGAGCTTGTTGGTGTGTGTATTCAAATCTCTGCATCTTCTGACTGACGGAGTATACTAATTATATTATGATTTAGAATTGTTTCAAGATTAAACACAATGTCTGAAACTGAACAAATGAAATACATTATAATAACCATTGGTCCTAAAGTGGACAATGTTATAAAATGTTAAAGTATTAAAGAAAGCATAGATAGTTCTGATGAAGTTCAAAAAACATTTGAAAATTACTTTAATCAGTGAGCAAATAGAATCTGTGGAATACAAAGCACAGGTTCATTAATTCCAAATATTCAGATTTTACAGATTTCATTAATGCCCTCTCCAAATGAATGGAAAACTGTGACTAAGGAGCTTCAAAATCACAATTCATTCATGATAGAATTATTGTTGGAATTATTGATGAATCTTTAGTCATTTTTTTCTTACAGCCGAAGGGAGATTTGATTTTGGAGAAAGTTATGCAAGTTGTGCTAGAAATGGAAACCAGACAAATCCTGAAAGGAGACCAATATCCCAACATCAGGAAAGCAACAATAACTATTCACTTCACAAGGCACACACAATCTAAAGAGGCAGATTTTTAAAAGCCCATCATAGAGTGTAAACCAAAAGGCTGATGTTAAGATTCAGAGTCAGCAGTGAGGAACAACAAAGCCTCACAAGCACAATCATTGCCTATACATGACAAAATAAGGTTCCATCTGGAAGACTGTAGGCTACCTTCATAAACACAACAGTAACAGCACGGCTTTCAAGCAGCATATTCCACAACACAACAGCTCACTGCACAAAGGAGTGTGTAATCCCTCTGGGTCTATGACAAATTCTCTTCCTGTACCTCATCTACCAAGATCTTTCGTGACTTTGAACAGCTCCATTAAATCTCCCCAAATACCTCATTGAAGTGATCACTTCCTGAATAATTTAGGTGGGTGAGCCAAGAGGTGGTCTCTCTGGATTGCCCATCCTGACTTTACTCAATACCCCATAGAAGTCCAATTGAAATCACGTAACTGTGCTTTTCCTCCAGTGTCTCTCTATACATGATGCTCACAAGTTACAAAGGGTGACTGGAGAACTCATGGTTGAAATTTATCAACTAGACATCATGGGCAGATAAGAACAGCAGGAGGCTATTCAGTCTCTTCAGCCTGCTACAACACCTCTCCACAATATCTGTGCCTCAATTTCCAAGCTTTCTTCTACCTCTCTCACGGTGGATTAACATGAAACAGGACTGTTTACCACCATTACATCATTGAAATCAATTTAAGTCAAACATTTTATCTTTTGTTTGTCCTAGTACAACATCAAAGGAAAGAAATTACTGTAATTGGTTGCCAATAAAGCCTCTTCAGTGTTTTTCTATCTTATTACTCTGTTATCTGTGTTAGGTAATTGTTCCTACTTAAATCTTTTCACATTTATGTATGATTCAAAATGTTTCAAGAGAATAGTAAGCCACTTAGAGACATTTTGTTATTTTCAAACATACTGTAAATAACTCAGCAAAACCTGCAACACAGTGGATTAACAAAGGAAGACAGATTTGAATTTTTATATCTTCTTTTATGACCTCAGGACATCATAAGGCACTTTATAAGTAATGAGGCACTTTGAAGTATGACCCCTGTTATTACGTTAGCTGCACGGCAGCTAATCTGCACACGGCAAGCTCCCAAAAACAACGACGTGATGGATGACCAAAGTGGGGCCAGTTTATCTCTATCTACACTATCAAAATCATTAATCATTTTTATCATCTCAATCAGGAAGGTTAAGTTACCTTTAATCTTCTCTAATTGGTCTCTCTCATGAGGAATGAAAGCTCTTAGACAATACCCTCTTCGTAAAATCAGAATCGGTACTGTCAGGACTCATGGCAAAGATTGAGTCTGTCATGCTTTGCTGGAACTTAGAATCAGAACCAAACCATTCAGTTCGATTGTGGTTGAGCTGAACAGCCATTTACTGTTGGCCACCTCCATGAGTATCAACCAACCTGGCTGTGATTCATACAACACAATAAATGCTAGTGACGGTGAGTTAGGTCTAACAGGCTGAGAACAAATCAACAGAAAGGTAACACAATAGGTTGGGGGAAGAGGCATCACAGTACTGAGTAGTTTGTTTACCTCTAATGCTTTTTTAACCATGTGAAGTACAATGATGTCTCTGGATGCCCATTCAGTATACTTTCACATTGAGTGCAAAGCACAGAAACAGTCCATTTGTCCCATCTGGTCTTGCTAGCAGTTGTATTCACCAGAGTCCAGAATGTGGTGCTGGAAAAACACGGTCAGTCAGGCAGCATCTGAGGAGCAGGAGAATCGATGTTTCGGGCATAATTCCCTCATCAGGAATTGGGCCTGCCCCTTGGATGCTGCCTGACCTGCTGTGCTTTTCCAGCGCCACATGCTCGACTCTGATCTCCAGCATCTGCAGTCCTCACTTTCTCCTAGTTGTATCCACCAGAGCCTATTCCCACCCTGTTTCACCTCACACCATCAGCATTTCTTCTTAAGCCTTTAACATCTTCCAATGAAGACATTCCTTCTGGACTCCCCATCCAATTCTACCCCAAAGTCACTTGGGGGTTCAGGTGCAGAGATCTTCAAATGTCACCAACAGATGCAGAAAGTAATCAAGAAAGCTAATGGAATGCTGGTCTTTATATTGAGAAGGATGGAGAAGTTATGCTGCAGTTACCGGTATACAAAATGCTGATGCGAGCCCACTTGGAGGACAGAGAGCAGATCTGGGCTTCATACATTGGGAAGGATATATTGGTCTTGGACGGAGTACAACATAGGTTTGCAAGAATGATGCCTAGACTTCAGGGGATAGGTTATGATGAGAGATTTAACAAATTAGGCCTGCTTTCTGCAGAATTTAGAAAGTTAAGGATCATCTTATTAACAGGAAAAGACAGGGTAGATAAAGATAAACTATTTCCACTGGTTGGGGATTCTAGCACTAAGGACATCGTCTGAGACTTCGGGTCAGACCATTCAGGAGAGATGTTAGGAGGCAATGCTACACACTAAAGGTTGATAGAGATTTGGAACTCTCTTCCACAAATTATGGTGGATGCTGGGTCAGTTGTTAGTTTAAAATCTGAGATAGACACATTTTACTTAAGCAAAAGTATTAAGGGATATGGGCCAAAGGCAAGTATGTGGAGTTAAGCCACAGATCAGCCATGATCTCATTGAATGGCAGAACAGGCTTGAAGCACTGAAGACCACAAAATATAGGAGCAGAATGAGGCCATTCAGCCCACTGAGTCTGCTCCATGATCCAACCATGGGTGATATATTTTTCAGCCCCATTTTCCTGATTCTCCCCATAACCCTTGATCCTCTTACTAATCAGAGCCTGTCTTTCTCTGTCTTAAATCCACTCAATAAACTTGGCCTCCACAGTCCTCTGCAACAATAAACGCCGCAGATGAACCACCCTACCCCTGTTCCTGTCTTCCTTTTTATGACTATCTTATGTTAATAACCTCTAGTTTTGGATTCTGACATAAATTGATATATTTCTTTATCAACCTGCCAACACTGTGGGAATGGCACAGTGTCTCAGTGGTTAGCACTGCTGCCTCACAGTGCCAGGGACCCAGGTTCAATCCTTGCCTTGGGCAACAGTCTGTGTGGAGTTTGCACATCCTCCCTGTGTCTACATGGGTTTCCTCCGGGTGCTCTGGTTTCCTCCCACAGTCCAAAGATGTGCAGGTTAGGTGAATTGGCCATGCTCAATTTCCCCATATTGTAGGTGCATTAGTCAGGGGTAAATGTAGGGACCTGGGTAAGTTGCTCTTTGGAGGGTCAGTATGGACTTGTGGGGCCAAAGGGCCTGTTTCCACGCTGGAGGGAATCTTGTCTAATCTAATCTACAATTTTAAAGATTTCTATTACCTCATTCCGTAGCCTATCCTTTTCCAAACTTATAGAGTCATGACCATGGAGATGTACAGCATGGAAACAGACCCTTCGGTCCAACTCATTCAGAACAACCAGATATCTTAAATAAACCTAGTTCCATTGCCAGCATTTTGCCTATATCCCTGTAAACTCTTCCTAATTATATCCCCATCCAGATGCCTTTTAAATGTTGTAATTGTACCAGCCTCCACCACTTCCCCTGGCAGCTCATTCCATACACGCACCACCCTCTGTGTGAAAAACTTGTCACTTTTAAATCTTTCCCCTTTCACCTTAAATCAATATCCTCTAGTTTTGGAATCCCTCACCCGAGGGAAAAGACCTTGGCTATTTATCCTATCCATGCCCCTCTGATTTTATAAACCTCTATAAGGTCACCCCTCAGCCTCCGATGCTCCAGGGAAAACAACCCCAGCCTATTGTCTTTCTTGACAGATATGAACTCTCAGTTCTATTATCTCTCCAAGTGTTTTATTTTCACCTTCCTTCTTTCCATTCTCTTTTTGGAACATTCAGTCCAAAACCTGCACAGTGCTGTGGATAAGTTGTGCAGTTGAACAAAAGTCTTAGAAGAGTTTAATAGAACTTTTCAATCCTATCTCTTGAGAAATGAGTCTCAGTGCCTTGCTTTGCATTTTTGTATGGCCTTGTTAATTCACGTTTCTTGTTTCTGTGATTTCTCCATCTCCTTGGCTGGGGATTTATCACTTGAAATTCAAGTCACAACTTCAGGCCATAACTTATTCCAGCCGTCAAGGTAAGAATGACTTAATATAATCAGAAGCTGAACAGGGAGAGATCCAGAAGTTAGTGTCTTACTTGGCAGAAGACTGGCAGCCAGTCCCAACCCTCTAAGCCTCAACCCAAGAGCAGAATTGGCCAAGATAGAAGAGGTAATTGAGCCAGGAAGTTTTGTCCACCTCCGTGCTGAGATAGCCCTGGCCTTCCATAACTGACTTCACAATAATATAAAATGCAGCCAAATACAGACAAAATTGGGTTCATAATGGCACATCACATTATGCTGAGTCAATGTTGGCTTTCTCTCTCACTGTTGAAGAGTGATTTTCATAATTGATTGGACCGTGTCCCATACAATTCAGGACACGGGCTCTTTCTTTCTTAACATTCATAACATTTTGTTACCCAGGTAACAATGTCCAGCGATATTGTAAATGGGTTTATGACAATTTCCACTCATACGATTGCAAACACATTAGACAATGTGCTCCTGGGATGAGGGGGTAGTTCATTAAGGAGTGAGTGAGTACACCCCTGTCTTTACTCTCTGGGGCTTTGAAGAATGAGAGTTGATCTTATTGAAACATATAAAATTCTTTGGAGGCTTGACAAAGGTAGATGCTGAATATAATGTTTCCCCAGGGCTAAAAATAAAGGTCACAGTCTCAGATTTGGGTGTTTAGGTTGGGATTAGGAGAATTTACTTCAGTATAGAGATTAGGAATTATTGCCCTGGAAAAGTGTGTCTTCCCTGTCATTGGAAGGATGTACTGGTGGTGGAGGGTGTTCAGAGGATGTTCATGAGAATGGTCCCAGGAATGAAAAGCTTAACATATGAGGAACGTTTGAGGACTCTGGGTTTCTATGTGATGGAGTTTAGAAGGACGAGGGGAGATCTAATTGAAATTTACAGAATACTGAATGGCCTGGTTTTTGGGAAGTTGTTTCATTGGTAGGAGAGACTAGGATCCGAGGGCACAAGCTTGGAGTAAAGAGAAGACCCTTTTAGAATGAAGATCAGGAGAAACTTCATCAGCCAGAGAGTGGGGAATTGATGGAATTCATTGCCACAGAAGGCTATGGAAGCCAAGTCATTGAGTATCTTTAAGACTGAGATAGATAGGTTCTTGAGTATCAATGGATACGGGGAGAAAGTGGGAAAATAGAGTTGAGAAACTTATCAGTCATAATTGAATGGTGGAACAGACTTGATGGGCTGAATGGCCTAATTTCTGCTCCAATGTTTTAAGGTCTTGACAATATTTTTTAAAGAAACATGGGGATAGTACATAAAAATAAAATTAAGATAAAAGATCGATTCTGATCTTGTATATTGGCAGCAAAGTCTCAAAGGACCAAACTGGTCTCTCCAGTCCCTACTTATTTTTTTCATATTGTG
The DNA here is from genome assembly GCF_047496795.1 of Chiloscyllium punctatum. Lineage (NCBI taxonomy): Eukaryota > Metazoa > Chordata > Chondrichthyes > Orectolobiformes > Hemiscylliidae > Chiloscyllium > Chiloscyllium punctatum. Next base: position 4,900,660 of record NC_092775.1, read on the forward strand.
TTGCTACCTTGGTGACAAAAGGAATTCTCCCAGCCTTGGGGATCAATAGTCATCCTGTGTCTGTTTATCAGATTAAGCACAATGTTACCAAATTCTTGACGAGTTGGGAAAACGTTGACAAGAAGCCGACTGCTTCAAAAAGATCAAAACAACCAATTAACCATTTACAGTCAATGATACAGTCTGTAAAAGCCCAGTCAAATTGTACAGGGGCACCTTTTGTAGTTCTCCACCTGAAGGCAGGTCCAACCCCAGAAGGCAAATCCCAAATATATCTGTGTCGGAATGGGAATTGAACTCCATGCTGTTGGCAGCAACAGGTCCACAGAGCCAATTGCAACAAACAGCCTGACAAGGTTTGGGAGTTACTGAGGAAGTATATACTTGGAGCTTTGGCTAGTTGTGGTAGACACCCACCCCAATTCCTATCCATCACAGGCTGACCAAGAATCCCTCAGACTCTTGCCATCTGCTTTGCCATCTGTGTGTCTGAGGGATTTGCAAATTGATAATCAACCTGTTTAGTTGCATTATCAATACACCTTCCTGGGCCATCAGGTACTGGAGTTGGATTTGAACTTGGAGCTTCAAACACAATTGGATCTGGTCTACTCCCGAGTTCAACAACAACCGAACTTGGGTGACTCCAGGATTCTGAAGCTGAGAGGCAGGGAGACTACCCACTGCCCATGTGACCTCCTTGAGGACAGTAAGCCTGAATATAAATGTGATATTTTTTTTAACAGGTAAACAATACTTCATAAGAACTTGCTTTTTTTTATGATTGCCCACAGTGAGGAAACAGGCCCTTCGGCCCAACCAGTCCACACCAACCCCCCGAAGAGTAACCCACCCAGACCAATCTCCCTAACACTATGGGCAATTCCACGTGGCCAATTCACCTAACCTGCACATCTTTGGATTGTGGGAGGAAACCGGAGCACCCGGAGGAAACCCACGCAGACACGGGGAGAATGTGCAAACTCCACACAGACAGTCACCTGAGGCGGGAATCGAACCTGGGACCCTGGTGCTGTGAGGCAGCAGTGCTAACCACTGGGCCATTGTGCCACCCCTTGAAAAGCTTATTTTAAAGTTTTGAACCCTAAAGAGTTGACACAGAAAATTTTATTTAATTTATTTTCTGACAAATGTAGCAATGTCACATTCAGAAGTGCAGTTGATTCCGGAGGAACATTTGACCTATAAACATGAAGAATCGCTGAAGAGATAACATTTTTCCACATCAAGAGAGCTTGGACACATTAAACTATTTGATTCATATGAAAGATTCTAAGGGTGTTTTCATAATGGGTGCAGTACCTCGTTTGATCCAAAAGCAATAAACCAGAGAGTTATAGAACAGAATCCCTACAGCATGGAATCAGGCCCTTCGGCCCAACAAGTCCACATCAACCCTCCAAAGAGTATCCCACCCAAACCCATTCCCCATTACTCTACATTTGTCCCTAACCTACACATCCCTGAACACTATGGGCAATTTAGCTTGGGAAATCCACCGAACCTGCACATCTTTGGACTGTAGGAGGAAACCCGCACAGACACAGGGAGAATGTGCAAACTCCACACAGACAGTCACCCAAGGCTGGGATCAAATCTGGGTTCCTGGCGCTGTGAGGCTGCATTGCTAACCACTGAGTTACTGTGCTGCCCCATGATGGGTACACAATGTCAACATTGCTCTGGTATGGTAACAGCTTTAAGGAAAATGAATCCAACCACTGAACCTCAATACAAAGAAAGAAAGGAATAAAAAGAAAACAGCTTCAAGCTAGGAAAAGTGGGAAGGGGAGAGAGTTGGAATAGATGAGAAAAGAAGGGGTAAGAAGAGCAACAGGGAGAAGAGAAGTGAGAACGGGGAGAAATGGAGAGTGGAGATAATCAGAGAAAGCTGAGGAGGAAAAGACACAGGACCTTAGAGCAGGGAAGGCTTAGTCTGAATGAGGTTGACAAAGCTATGAGGGGTATAGATAGGAGAGATGGGAGTAACTTTTGCCCTGAGTAGAGGGGTTAATAACGAGGGAGCACAGAATTAAGAGAAGGAGCAGCACGTTTAGAGGAGACTTGAATATTTGTTTTTCACCCAGATGGTTGTGGCTAATCAAGAACTCACTGCTTAAAAGGATGGTTGAGCTGGAAACCATCAAGACACTGAAGAAGTATTTAGATGAGCACATAAGACACCATAGAATACAAGGCTACAAACCAAGTACTGGGAAATGGATTATAATAGATGTTTGATGAATGGCCTAAACGCGATGGGCCGAGGGGCTCTTTCCCTGCTGTACCATTCTATGAGGAGAAATAGGAAGAAGAGATAAACAGAGAAAGATAAGGAGGAAAATGTACAATTCCTAAACAGAGGACAGAAGAGAGGTGAGCAAGGGGTGAAGGAAGGACAGGAGAGGAGGGAAGAAGAGGAACAGAGGGAAGTGAAAAAGAGAATCAAAGAGGAGGAGAGGAGTGAGGAGAGACAGAGAGGAGGAGAGGAAAGATTAGCAAGAGAAGAAAAGGAAGAGAAGCAATTTTGATTGACAATTACTGACTATTTGCAGGTTTGAGCATATTTAATGCTTTGAAGAGAACCAGCATGGCCAGAAGTTGAAATTGAGACCCAGGTTTTTTTTCTCATCGATCTATTTGTCAATTTTATCAATTCAGGCTCTGACTGATGTGCACTCCAGTTGATGAAAAACCTGTGATATGAATAAAGAGATTATTTTTAGAAGGTAAAGTGATTGCAACAAAGTTCGATTCGGGGTGCTTCACTTTATAAGATATTAATTTTGCTAATGCTGAGAAACTGAAACATAGTGGCAAATAAAGCCCCAAGCTGCAAGTTTGTGCAATTTTATATCCATTTCAATTAATGTTTGAAGCTTTCACCAAGACTATTTCTTAGAAACTCATTGGCGCTATTTCACAGAAAAAACCCAGAAGGTTTCACCCCTGAGTATGGACCCTATCTAATTTCTGATGGAAGACCTTTCAGTGTGAGTTTGGTTTGTTCCAAAACAGCAGTTAGGTCACATTTGGGAAAAAAAAAACAGGTCTTCAAGAGGTTTAAATAGTAACCTTAAAGGAACTGCCAACAATAAGGTTATGTTTACTTTGTGAAATACTTACTTTAATGCAGAGCAAAAGATGTGGAGGAGTGTTCATCACAACCCCACATCAAAACCACAGGCAGATGGTGACCTTCCCTTACTGCTGGTCCTCACCCACTCTCCTCCAAACACTGCCATCTTACTGCTACCCTAGCTACCAAATCCCCAATTAATCCCTCCCCCCACCAAACTCTCCTTCTGAGATCTATCTGAGGACAATCTGACAGTAACTATTGAGTGGTCCAATATCAGGTGAACCTCAGCTCTTTCCACTTTAAGCATTACAGCTCCAGTTCGTGTTGGATTCTGGAATAGTCTAGGTCCAGTTCTCTAAGGACAGTGTTCAATTGTGCTTTGACAGAATCCAATTAGTTCCTGATTAATCAGAGACCTGAGAGATTGGGTACTTACTGATGGGCCAGGTGGGTTATAGAGACAGAGTGGGATCTGTTTGATGGCTTTTACGCTTCACTAAGTTTAAATGCTCTAATAAGATTTTCTGAACTCTTGGCTCCTTTATAAAACAAACAGCTAATGGAGGAGCACTTTGCTCTTCTTAATTTAAAGTAATTTTCTTCCACTAAAAATATTAAGTTATCCAATATTTTGAATTAATAAGTTGGAATAAAAGAAGACTGCAGGCATTTTTTAAAATTATATTTCAACCTCAAATTGCTCCGTAATTCAAATTAAGCTAACTCATATTAACAGGGGTGTGCTGTGAGAACACAAGGGTTAGAGCAGCGTTTTTAATTGCCTCCAAGAGGGAGAATATATTAACATCCTGAAAAGCCAGGATTGTTTGATTTGAAAGCCACGTATATCATAAATCCAGAGACTTCTTCATCTTTGGTGGAACTTTAAATCATCGGATTCATTAGTTTTGTCCTGGAAGCATAGACTCTTATACCACAGTAGAAGGCCATTCAGCCCATCATACCTGTCTCAGCTCTTTGAAAGGGCTGTGCAATCAGTAGTGCTCCCCTCTGGTTTTCCCCACAGCCTGGCAAATCCCTCCTTCAAGTGTTTATACGATTTCATTTTGAAAGTTAGCATTGAATATGTTTACATCATCCTCTCAGATGGCACATTCCAGATCACAACAGCTCTGTGGAATGGTAAAATGTTTCCTCCTCAAGTTCCATCTGGCTGTTTGGCTGGTTAGTTTAAATTTCCATTATCTGTTTAACAATACTCCTGGTGTGGGGCTGCCAGTGTTGGAATGGGCTGGACAAGGTCAGGAGTCACATGAAACCGGGTTACAGTACAACAGGTTTTTTGAGATCATATGCTTTCAGTGCATAGCCCCTTCATCAGGCCCTATGTAGCCACTTCACCTGACAAACGGGCAGTGCTCCAAAAGCTTGTGATTTCAATATAAACCTGTTGGACTATAACCTGGTGTCGTGTGGCATCTGACTCCTACCAATATTCCCCCCGCTGGGCACAGTTTCTTTTTAAACAAAAATTGAAAGAACTGCGAATGTTGTAAATCAGAAACAAACATAGAAATTTCTGGACAAGCTCAGCAGGTCTGGCAGCAGAGAAAGCAGAGTTAACATTTCTGGTGTTCTGAGGAAGGGTTACTGGGCGCAACATTGGCTCTGATTTCTCTCCACAGATGCTGCCAGACCTATTGTTTCTCTTTAGTTATTTTATCAAAATCCCTTTCTGCAGAAAGTGGGAAACTCTTTTGACAGGATAATGCAGAAAGGATGTTCCAGGTGGACAGGGTACACCAGATCCAGCGGCCACAGTCTATAGATACGGTATAGGCCATCTCGGACTGCGATGAGGAGACGTACCTTCACTCGAAAAGTGCTGAACATGTGCAATTGATTACCACTGAAAGCAGTTCAGACTAACTCATTGAATGGGGAGAGAGTGGGAACGGGGGACTGAGTTGGATGATTAGGCTTGAAGGGCTGAATGACCTACTCCCGCTCCTGTTTTTTATGTTTCTCCGTTTCTCATTCACAATCTGGCCAACAGTTGAACACCGCAACAGAGGAATTTTTGAAGGAAAGGTTTTGAAAATGTGAGCTCCTCGGCTTTGAAATAGTCAAGGGGAAGTAAATCTGGATCAGTCTTTCAGGCAGAACCATGACAGTCAGACAGGGCATTGTGAAAGGAAGAAAGAAAGGAACAAGCCAACAATATGTATTTATGTAGCACCTTTGATTGAAAAAGTGTCCCAAGGTTCTTCACAGGATTATTGCCACATTAATCATGATTCCTTAAGATGTAGGATTAGACATAGGCCATTCAGCCCATCGAGTCTGCTCTGCCATTCACTGAGGCCATGGCTGATCTGATGATCCTCAGCTGTACTTTCCTGCCTTTTTCCCTTTATTCTTTATTTTCCTACTGTCTATCTCAGTATCTATTTGAATCTATTTAATGACCCAGCATGTACTGCATAGAGGAGTGCTGAGGGAAGGTGTGCTGCACCATCAGAGGTGCTATCTTTCAGATGAGACATTAATCCAATTCCTGCCCTCTCAGGTGAACTAGAAAATCTCAGGGTACAATTTACACGACGCTTCTCATTGCCATGGAAAGGCTGCCAACATCATCAAAGACCCCAGTAATACTCGCTTCCGTCAGTCAGGAGATACAGAAGCTTGAACACACACACCAACAGCTTAAAGAACAGCTTCTTCTCTGTCATTATTAGACTGATGAATGGACTTCTCTAAATTCAAATCTAAGATTGATCTTATATCTGTATACCTCCTTGGCAGTGTAACCTTGTATACATCCTTCTCTCCAAGCATCCTATGACCTGTATGTCCTTATTTGCACTGATCTGCCTATACTGCTCACAAAACAAAACTTTTCACTGTACTTAGGTACATTTGATTACAATAAAATCAAATCAAATGAAAGAGCAGCAGGAGAGTTCTCTCTACTGGTCTGTAGAGTACTTATCTTCAGATGACATCACTAAGAAATATCTAATTGTCAAAGTACAGGATTTTGCTGTTTGTACATTTGCTGCAAAGTCTCACCTACATTGCATCAGGAACCAAATTTCAGAACAATTCGATTGGTTAGAAAACATTTTAAAATGGCCCAAAGTTATGGAAAATGCTGCAGCATCGAAGTCTTTTTGTGAATGTATCAGTTTTAGTGCTTCAAACTATTTCACCCAATTATCTAAGATCCAATTTCTACCATTTTCATTTAACATTATCCAACTCCTTTGCTAAGAAATCCAATGTCACCAACCAATCCATCTCCTCCAACGTGACCCGTGTGGAGAAACAATTCTTCATATCTCTCATTAATTTCATGCATAGCCTCATATCAGAAACCTCCTGGTCTTATGTCATACATCTCCAGTGCATCGTCATGTGTATCACCCTTAATGAGGGAGAAAATAGACCCTCATTCGAGGTGGTGTGGAGGGTTATGGAAGGGTCAAATAATTACTTTGACCATAGAGAGATACCTTCCTATTTCAAACATCACAGCAATTAGATTTGGAGCAGAGAAGTCCATGGAGGACTGTCACAACTTGCCACCAATTAAGACCCTTACATAGTAAATTATTGCTACATAAGGACCTCAAGGCCTGATACAGATGATTTGGTGTTGGGGAAGAAAAGGTAATCTGTTGTGTGTAAGAGCAATTCCGGATATATGGAAAAAGAAAAGGAAAAAGTCATTGGCTTTGATCCCTTACATTCTGAGGCAGATGAAAAAGGTGGTTGCATTCCTGATGATTGTGGGTTTGGTTGGTCTCCATTTGCCCCAAATCTAGGGAAAGGATGGGGGCCAAGGGGTATTGGCTGTTGAAAGCCATAGCTCATCCTTGAATGTGACCAGTTGGTTGGGACTTCATTACTTATGGCATGAGAACATCGCCAGAAAACACTCATTAGTATTGGATGCCATGAGCTTTCTCACTGGTGAAGACATGGAGTGAACTATTCCTTGAATTCGCCTGCCCCGATACTTTGTGTACAGAACACTAAATCCTAGCCTGAGCTTCCCATACACTTCAGATGAAATAGGAAGAGAAAAAGCCCAGCAACTTCTTCAATTGCTTAACAGGTCTGTCAAACACAAACAGAAAAGAAAGCCTGAGATTTTGACTGAAAACCAATCATTAATCTGTCCTCATTGACTTCTGCTCTTTCAACACCTCCTATTTAAAATTCACAACCTTGATTTTAAAACCCTTCAGGGATTGCATCCTTTTTTTCATTCTCCTCCAGCTCTACCACTTTGCCCCACACCAATCTCTCTGCTCCTCTGATCACTAAAGCACCCACCTTGTGTTTGTAACAAGCCAGCATATATATATATATATATATCAATGCAAATGTTAATTTTAGCTGATGAAATTTGCCAGATTTAAAAAGAAATCAATTGATAAGGGATGCAATCAACGTTTAATTGTGTTTTTTTTTACTGATACCTCTAAAAAGAGGTCTGCTATGTAACACCGAGTGAAGGTAGTCAGCATTTCCTACAAAGGCACTTTCCATTTCTTTCTCTGTGCCTGTAGCTGACAGCAGAGACACCTACATAGATGTGCTGTCATTACAAGAAGTAAAGTTTGTGTTAATACAAAGAGGAAATTGTGGACATTGGTCAAATCATCCTGGAATTGTGCATCTTATGATGTGCATCATTTATTAGACATTCGACGAGGTTTTATCCTGAATTAGCTGGAGTTGTGAGATGATAATGGTTCAGCAAAAGCAACAGGGTATCAGAGACCTTAGTGAAAAGTGGAACTGATAGCTTATCTCTTCAACGGATGAGGTTTAGAAACTAAGAAAGGGAAGAGAGGGAGTAATGGAAGAGGAAATTGGGTGAAGTAATCAAATCAGGAACAGGAAAAGAAAGAAACAGAGAGAGAAAATGGGACAAAGGGAAAAGAAAGGCAATAATAAAGTTTATATCCAAGAACAAGGTATCTGTAGGAATAACAACTTCACTTTAATTTTCCTGATTGGTTGGACAGTTTGGAGGAAACTGAGCTTCCTGGCTCACATATAGAGTGACACTACCACTGCACTACAAGACTCTACGTTCGTGTTGTATTGAAAGAATTCAAAACTCCTCATCAATAAAGTCTATATTTTGCTAAGCAACTGGCCCAACTTCAATAAGTAAATCATGTCTCAATGTAACAACGTTTGAAACACCTGGTGAGGTAAATATTGAGTTTGCAAAGTTAACTGTTAACCAAAGCTGATTGCCCTTATAGTTATGATAATTTGCAATTCACAGTGTACCCTTTCCTAGTGGGTTCTTGTGTTGCAGTGATAGTGACTGTACCCCTGGACTGAGACCTAGGATCACACATGCTCCAGAGATGTGAAATAACATCTCTGAACAGGTTGATTAGAAAAATAGGTTAAATAAAAAACACCTATCCCATCCTGATCACAGGTAACTGGATGGCTTACACATTAACAACTGTGACTGCCGTTGTACTTTCCATCATCCTGGCATCAAATTCTGTGCTTAATGTGCTTAGGAGCTCCTTTCTCAGGTCATTGTGTACAGTTTGCAATAAACTGCATCAAATGAGCCTTGAGAAAAGTTGATGGGTCCATTCATTTAAATATTATGTGAAAGATTTTGAGGCAAACTTTGATGAGCATAATTTTCTTTTCCAAGAGGAATGGCATGTCTCTTTGTAGAAGGGGTGGCATGTGAAATCTAATCTATTATCATCTTGACAACATAAAACACACTGCAGTAATTATCTACTGTAAATCCCCTTTAAAACACCATCTTTCAGAACTATTGCAATAACAGTGTCATCAAGGCAATTTGTTTTTAAAAACTGCCTGTTCCAGGTCCATGCTGAGTAAGTTGGTCGCACCATGTTTGCCAACTGGCTTTAGCTTCATGAGGGAATCAAACCAGTCAAACTTACTATTGCTAATCGCTCCACATTGAGCCCTGCTTCAAACTGATTGTTTGAATTAGGCTTCATGCTTGAATGGTTTATCAACACTGATGAGGTACCAATGAGCAACAGGTACCTTCGCAGCACTGACTGAGCTCAGAACCTGGAAAGGAGGAGGGAAAATCAGCAGAGAGTTTGGCATAAATTGGGTTTTTATTAGTTACATGTTCTGATAAAATTTATTTTAGAATATCATATTATTTTATGAAGGAGAAAGGTAACTTCCTTAATTTTGATCATAATTAATCAATGCTTCCCTGGTCAGCTTCTGACCCTACAACTGGATAAAAGTTTTGTTTTTCTTCTAATTCTGGACTATTGCACATCCCTGATTTTAACTTCCCTACAGCTGCCTGGGCCCTCAGCTTTACAATTCACTCTCTAACTGTGTCTGCTTCTCTCTTCCTTAAGAAGCTCTTTACAACCTCTCTCTTTGACCAGGTATATAATCACCTGCCTTAATATTGCTTCCTTTAGCTCAAGGTCCATTTTTTTATTACACCTCGATGAAGCACTTTGGGGACTCGATGAAATGAATGTAAGCTGTTGCTGAATATTTATGTGTAAATAAGTCGAACATAATATTACAGTGCGAATTTCTATTTTGATTCACACGCTCCCATGATTCATACGCACCTTATTCACTAGTAAGTAAGTCCCATGTTGCGTGACAGCTGCTCACAGGTGAACACAGTTTTCATGAATTCTCATCAACTTGGCTACATTTTGAGATTCCACTTGGCCTGAGTTTTGCATCATAATCACATTGCTTAATCATGGAAAGGGATTAATGTGAAATTCTATTGCTCTGTTGATGGCTCAGTTGGTCAATGTGCTGCACCAGCTGAATATTAAGAACAGGAAGAGGTCATTCAATCCCTCAAGCTTGTTCCACCATTTAATTAGATTTTTAGCTGATCAGTAGCTCTGCATCATTTAGCTGTCTTCCCTCAATACTCCTTAATGGCCTTGCCCAACAAAAATCTATCAACTTCAACCTTCAATGCTCCACTTACCTTCTGAGGTGAAGTTTCCAAATTACCAGCACATTATTTGAAAGTACCTCTTGGGGTAAGGTTTGGATTACTGTTTCGCTCCTAAATAGATTTGCTCCATCTTTGAGATTGTGTCATCTTGTCCCAAGCAAGTGAATAGGCAGCTCAGAGGGCATGGATGGTTAGAAGTATCAGGGGTTGGCACAGGTGAGGGAAGGTGTTGCAGGTAAGAGTGAGAGTGGTACAGCTTAAGCCTTGGTGGGAAGTAGGTACAGGAGCAGAGATAGAGTGAGTGTGAAGTACTAGAGAGAAGGTGGTGCCTTTTATGTTGGTGGAGTGGAGAAGGGCATTGACCTTCTTGCTACAGCACTGGGCATTCTTTGAGGTGCTGAGACTGCACTGACCCATGTGGTAACCTCAGACCAGGCTGAGCATGGTCTGGTGTCATGGCATCATTTGCTGGTCCTGGGGGAAGGGGACGTCTCACCTCTGCAGCACCCCATGCAGCAGGATGTCCAGGTTGCTGTCCAATCGCCCCCTGTCTGCTATGTCTGGGACAAACGTCAGTGACCAAGCAGGGTGACTCCAGACTGATGGTGCTGTCCAGGTGCACTATGGTCTTCTAAAAATGGCAGAGGTGTCAGTCAACTTTGGGACACCCAGTGGTGCTGAGTTGTTCAGTGCATGATCAATGGTAGAATGGGGCTAGAATTTAAAGTGAGGGAAGCCAGAGGGTTTGTGTAGGTAGTTAACGAGGCACATTTGTTAAGATGCAGCAAGAGAATATGTTAGACCTCAGAGAGGGAGAATCCTCCATGAAACTCAGTATAACTGACATTTGTGACAAAAATAGAAAATTCAAACAACAGTTTATCATAAAATACTTATGTATAGTAAAAGTATTAAGCATATCATAGATTACCCATTTGCAGTAGAATATTACTTCTATAGTAGAATGTTTACTTGTAATAGATTATTGAGTGTGTCGTAAAATATTTAAATAAAACAGAATACTGTAGAATATTTATATAGAGTCAGAGTGTTATACCGTGCAGAAACAGACCTTTTGGTCCAACTCATCCATGCTGACCAGATATCCTAAACTGGTCTAGTCCCATTTTCCAGCATTTGTCCCATATCCCTCTAAATCCTTCCTATTCATCTACCCATCCAAGTGCCTTTAAACTTTGTAATTGTACCCACCTCCACCACTTCCTCTGACAACTTATTCCATACATGCAACGTTTGATATATGGAAAATGTTGCCCTTTAGGTCCCTTTTAAATCTGTCCTTTCTTATCTTAAAACTATGTGTTCTAGTTACGGGGACAAAGACCGTGGCTCTTCACCCTATCCATGCCCCTAATGATAGCTCCTTGAAAGTGGAGTTGCAGATAGACAGGGTGATGAGGAAATCATTTGGCGTGCTTACCTTCATTGGTCAGTGCATTGAATATAGGAGTTGGGAGGTCATGTCATGGCTGTACAGGACAATTGTTCGACCACTTTTGGAATACTGCATTCAGTTCTGGTCTCCCTGCCATAGGAAAGATGTTGTTAAACTTGAAAGGGTTCAGAAAAGATTGTCAAGGATGTTGCCAGGATTGGAGGGTTTGAGTTATAGGGAGAGGCTGAATAGACTGGGACTGTTTTCCTTCAAGCATCAGAGACTGAGGTTTACAAAATCATGAGGCGTATATTAGAATATTGTGTGTATTGGGGAATATTTGAATGTATAGTAGAATCTTGTATATTTTGTCAAATAATTGACAGCCCCTGATCATGCAGATCTTCAATGATGATCCACGAACATTTACCTAAGAAGCACTGCAGCCCAGTGATCTTCCCCACTGCTCCCTTCAGCAAAATTTTAGTGTCTCTGGCCTCACTCGGAACTTGCTGAATAGCATGAAATGCCAGATCTCGTTGATTTTCAAAGTTTCTCATTGGTCACTTAAGAGATGAACAGTGACTGGATTCCAGGAGTCGGAGATGAACAGGAAAGCAGACAATTTTCTTTTATTTTCTTACTGAAAATGCCATGTCAATAATTCTGCACCCAGTGCTTGAAGCAGGTGTGTAACTCTCCTTTATAAAAGATTGAATAATTCTGATTCTAAATTGCATCCAAATTGCAATGCTACAAATAGAATCTTTTTAAGTTGGAACGGCCAGTTCAAAAGTCAAACTCAGTTATGAGTACGCAATCAGGGATACTTCCCAAAGTCAGCAACATTAGCATCCTAGTGATATCTACATCTAATGAGAGATGATATATTGAAAACTTAACAGAGATTCACCTATCATAGCATCCAAATTTATTCAGTGAACCAGATGAGGTTCACCTAATCAATGGCAGAGTTCAACTTTGACAAGATTACAGAGATGGATATCTGACTGTCGATTCTGTTGAGAATTCTGACTACTGCAGAACTGCATATTAGCCACAGCTCAGTATCTGTGTGGGCAATGAAGAAGCATTTTCTGTTGCACACCAACATTTTGAATTGATTCAAAATGCCCATGGACAGTTGTAATTTTGATCAAAGACAGACTTTATGTTTAAACATTGATTCTGTGGACACGATCCATTCGCAACAATCTTGTGGTCCAAGCAGGTCACAAGTATGAGTGTTAATCTCACTATTTGAACTAAAATGCACTGAATCCATGTGCAAGACATCACCAAGACTGAAACAAGTAAAAGCAGGAGATGAATCAGTAATTAAAGAATATATTCTCTTAGGTAGGCGATGTGCTGAAGGACATGTTCAGTGCCGTAGATCTAGAACAGTAGAATAAAGTAGTGTACAGTTGAGGTCATAACTCTATGACTCCATATCCTACTTCTAGGGAAATAGTGAATTTAAACATACAGCAATATTACTATTCAATGTTACAAATGGCCTGGAAACATCACAATCAGGAATTCTCTGTAGCTATTAAATTCTGCAAAGCATTTGAGCTGAGCCAATTAAATATTTATGGAATTTACACTCGTGATAACATCCTTGAAATTAATCATTCAAAAATTAAAAATATAAATTAGATATAAAGTGACATTCTGATCGACTTTTTCATGGGACTGAATCTCCCTGACTGTCAGCACCCTGGGATTTTCTAGAAACCAGAAACTGAACTGGACCAGCCATGTGAACACTGTGACTACAACACCAGTCAGAAACCAGCAATTCTGTGGTGAATAATTTGCCTTTTGTCTTCCCAAGCCAGTCCACTACATACAAGGCACAGCTCAGGAGTGTGATGGAATATTGCCCACTTGCCTGGATGGATGTTGCTTTCACAACACCACCAAGTTCAACATCATCCAGAGCAAAGCAACCTGCTTCATTGGAATCTCATTCACTGCCTTAAACTTTCGTTCCCTTCCCATTGATGCACTGTAGCAGCAGTGTATATTATCTACAAGATGTAACAGTGTCTCATCAAATTCGCATACAATAACATCTCCCAAACCTGTGGCATCTACCATCTACAATGACAACAGTAGCAGATTATTAAGAACACCACCACCTACAAGTTTTTCTCCAAGCCTCTCACTCGGAAATATATCACCGTTCCTTCACTATCACTTGGTCAAAATCATGGAATTACCTTCCTAACAGCATTGTGGGTCTATCTACAACACATGTACTGTTTTAGTTCAAGAAGGGAGCTCACCACCACCTTCTCCAGAACAATTAGGGATGGACAATAAATGCTGGCCCAGCCAATGATACCCACATTTCACGAGCAAAATCCTATACTTCAGTATTTGTAGGTTACGGCTTCACATATACAAACAGTTACGCTGTAATATTGTTAGTGCCTGTGTATATCATTACAGTTGGTGAGATTGAGAAAGTTACAGTTCCCTGCTCACTGATGTTAGCTATGACTTGAAATTGTATGAAGGAAAACACATTTGACATCAAGTTCATTAGGCAATGATGTGCACGTAATGTTCAAAAGGCCATACAGGAAAGGGAGATGATAGATCCTATAGGTTGATTCCCTAGGCAGACTGTCAAAGACATTTGTCAGAAAGGTGTACTGCCAGAACATTCAAACTATCACCAAGATGCTGCTTGGCTGGTGGTCAGAACAACACTCCTTTTCAGGTCCTTTCAACACGCCTGAAGCCTCATTGTGCTCCACACATATCCTCGAGTTGGTTTTGGTCGGGAGTATATCATTTTATGTCTCCTTGTGAAATGTGTCTTTGCAAAGAAGGTGTGGAGAGAGTTGCAGCAGTATATTGTCAAGACTCATCCTGAGCTGCTGTGTGATATAAAACTTGAAGGTTTGTCCTGAAGATCTTTCCTGGGGATACACACTGAGGTTAACATCAACTGCCATTGGAGGATCAGAAAAAGATGCTCTTTAGGCTGCTCAAGATATGCTCTTTTCGCAGCAAAGGGTTGTCCATGCCTGAGTGTTGGAGACTGGTGGATTACACAGTCTGACACTACTTCTGAGGAACGTACTAAGGCTTGGGGCACCCACTGCAGAGACGTAATGGGAGAAAGATCACTAACTAAGGCCTCTCAGCTGTAATTCACCAAGAGGCTGGAAACTGTGTAAGACCCTCAGACTATATGTATGTCATTGTGAAAATTAAGTGTGTTAAACACTGAGCCATCAGAGTGAGACAAGCTATACAGAGAAATGTTAAACTATATTGATCTTACTGTAATTTTCAAGTTGAAAGGTTCTGCCGTCAGATTGCATACCTGATATGGAATCTGTTATAAATATTAAAACTATTACAATTGTATGAGTCAGCATTGAGTGGAATTGGCTATTTGGAGAGAAGTTAAGTTTTATTGCAACTTCTGTAATTTTCAAGTTGAAATGTCTAGTAATATACTTTTACAAGTTTAATGCATAAAGTATTTTTGTAGAAAAATGACTTGAAAGGAACTGCCACCATCCATTGCAACATTGAAATAGTCATCGGTTAGCCTAAATAATGAGCTTCAACAGGTTACTTCACTCTAGGATGGAGTGGAGATGGCGAGATGGGGAGAGGGTGGGCATCAAAGCTATGATTAATCCCATCCTTGTCTAACGCTCTGTTTTCAGGGGAGTTACTGATAAATGAGCAGACCTAGAAACTGGCTGAAATTTTCCTATCCCTTCAGTCAGTTGTAGCACTGATTGTAACTCCAGCTGTAACAGCAAATGCTCTTCGCTCAGTTGAAGGCAGTACATACTGTGCAAACAACAGTTGGAACTTGGATCTTCTTTATCTCCATGGCTCAGGGTTTATTAACTGTGCCAACAGAAGGCTGACCTAAGTGGTCTAAGAAGCTGTCTATCATCTCATGCTGTCCGTTAGATGCTGAAATCATATCTTAAATCCACTTCCATTTTCTATCTAAATGGAACAAATACTGTATTTGGAATACACTTTGACATGAATGTGCAACCTATTAAGGTAATGTCTCATGTCAAAATGATGATAAATAAATAGATTATTACCGTCTCCCCCAACTCCACCCATTCCCCACCCCCACCCCCAAAACAAGCCAACTTCCTTGATAATTTTTTGTTGCTATGGTGACAGTTTTTGCAATAGGGACCAAGAAGATCTCCATGGATATTTCAAACTAGGGCCCCTTGAGATGTCAGTAGGGAGAGTGAACAATGCAAGAAGAACAGCTCTGCTGATTTACAGAACTGATTGTAGAAAATGGATCATGCCTGGGTTCACTCAGGAGCAACAACCATCATCTGGGTCTGAAGAGTTGCAGTGACATTGGTCTACTGGCCTAATGGTATGTTACAAATGGATTAACTTCACCCAGGCACTACTCCAGATGCATGCCATCCATCATGTGGTGGTCCAGCTGATCAGCCTGTCTGCAGAGTAAAGGCAGTGGGTATGTCTGGAGGTGGTCTGGTGTTGAGGGCAAGACAGTCAGATGTCGTGTGGTTCAAAGTCCACATGTACGCCTGCCTTGACAATCACGTGGGAAAAATAAAGGTGCCGTTTTTACCATGACATAGAAACGTAGAAAATAGGAGCAAGAAAAGTAATTCTACCTATTACAATGCTGCTTCTCCAATTCAGTACGATAATAGATGATCATCCAACTCAGTATCCTGTTCTCCCAAGACCTTTTGATCCTTTGAGCTGGAAGAACTATATCTAACTCCTTCCTGAAAACATTCAATGTTTTAGGCTCAACCACGTTCTGTGGCAGAGAATTGCACAGGCTCATCACTGTCCAGGTGAAGAAATTTCTCTTCATCTTAGTCCTACGTCATGTCCTCAGACTATGACCTCTGGTTCTGGACTCATTCACCATTGGAAACATCCTTCCTGCATTAACCCTGACTAATACTATTAGAATTTTATAGGTTTCCATGAGATTTCCCCCCTCCTTCTTCTAAACTCCAGTAAATATAGTCCTAATCAATCCAGTCTCTCATCATATGTCTATCCTGCTCTCCCAGGAATCAATCTAGTCAACGTTTGGTGCACTCCCCATACAGTCAGAACATCCTTCATCTAATAATCAGGACAAAACTGCACATAATACTCCAGGTGTCGTTTCACCAAGGCCCTGTATAATTGTAAATAAAAACCATACAAACTGCAGATGCTTTAAATCAGAATCAGGAACAGAGGTTTCTGGGGGGAAAAAAGCTCAGTAGGTCTGGCAGCATCTGTGAAGAGAAATCAGAGTCAAGGTTTTGGGTCCAGCGACCTTTCCTCAGAATTGGAAAGTTATCCCAATAACATTTCCAAGATTTTTTCCCAAGAATTATCCCAACAGCTTTTCCAACTACTTTGGTTTGTCTTTGTATAAAATTGTAGCAAGACATCCCTGCTCTTGTACTCAAATCTTCTCACTATGAAAGTCAATGTGACATTTGTCTTATTCACAGCCTGCTACACATGCATGCTCACCTTCACTTTTACTTTAATGGTTACATTGCTGTTTAACACCAAATAAAATTGACTGAAGGAGGCCCAGCTATCTAACGTAGCAAAGGAGTTGGAAATGGATGTTAGATATCTGCTCTGGATAGCCATAATATGGAGGTACCGGTGTTTGACTGGGGTGGACCAAGTTAAAAATCATACACAATGCCAGTTTACAGTCCAACAAGCTTTCAGACTGCTGCTCCTTCACCAGGTTCCTCAGGGTGGTGAAGGAGCAATTCTCCGAAAGCTTGAGATGTCAAATAAACCTGTTGGACTGTAACCTGGCATTGTGTGATTTTAACCTTGTTTTGGATAGGCAGTGGGTTTAATCCCTGCTCTAGAAAGCCACCCTCATATGACAATAGCCCCCACTGAGAAGCACTTGGTATGGTTGATTAAGTTTGTGCACAGCCTCACCATCAAACATCCCAAAACAAATGCAGTGAAAACTTGAATTTCAAAATTTGAGTTTAACATTAAGAGTCACCCATAAAAAGATGCTCTTGAATGTTACGGCACACTAGGGAACCACCTAATCCATCAGGTTATCTTGTTCATACAGGCTCTATGAAGGAGCTATCAATTCTTGCATTTTGTTTTTATTTTTAAGTATCCATCAAATATATTTCAAAATCATTATGGATTTGCTTTCATCAAGTGGTGCTTGGCAGGCATAACATACTGAATTGAAAAAAAAACATTTACAAAAACTCTCCTCTGGTCTTTTTTTATCAATACTCTGTAATCATCCTAATTGGATATCAACACTTCATGTTAATAAAGATCATCACTCCTTATCTACTTTATCAAAGTTCCTCTGAATTTTGAGCACCTCCCTTTATAAACCTACGCTTTACATTTACAATTCCAATTTCTCCATTTTGTGAAGCAAACAAAAGATTTATTTCTGTTGAAGAAAGATTGGAGTCACTTTCTAAATGATGCCCACTGGAAAGATATCTTGAATGGATACAAATATTAACTTACCCCAAATTTAATCTCCAAAGATCTTAATGGGCTGTCAAGCAATAATGGGTCTAACCTAGTGGTTCTTCTGCAATACATTTCCACTATTAACATGAACATAAAAGATAGAACATTGCAGTGCAGAACAGGCCCTTCAGCCCTCAAGGTTGCACTGACCTGTGGAACCAATCTGAAGCCCATCTAACCTCCACTATTCCATTTTCATCCTTATGTTTATCTAGTGATCATTTAAATGTCCTTAACGTTTGGCGAGTCTACTACTGTTGCATAATGATAGTCCCACTAACTCTGGGGTACCTATTATTTCGGTAATTTATGCAGAACCTTTGATTGTAGGCTGGAAAGAAGCAGATCAGACAAATTAAGGTCACTTTGATCTGAAATGCACTTTTGGAAAGGGTAATGGAAGAAGATTCGATGATAACTTTTGAAAGGGATTTGCATAAATTCTTGCAAAAGAAACGGTTTTAGGGGATTGAACGGGAATGACTTGAAACTAATTGAACAGCTCTCCTATCGAGGAGACACGAAAAAGATTGGCCAAATATCCCCTTATTTGCAAAATGATTCTATGATTTTGACTAGGAATGGGCATTGGGAGAGTTCCAAGCTTCCCTGTCTATGTGTGGGCCTAGACTGGGAGTATTCACCAGCTATTCCACGACATCAATTATAACAGTCCTCTCTCTAAATCAAACCCACTCCTTGTCAAGAGGTTGGGCGCAACTGGAAGTCGGATTCCGAGCGGGTTATGTTTGCAGTCGGCAGTATCCGCCTTTGCCTGGCACGTGTTTTTGCATCGATAACTTAGAATAAAATCCGCTGTTTTACTGACCACCCACTGAACTGCAGGAAAAGCACAGATAATGTGGTTTCAGTGGGAATTATCATTGTTTAGATAGCCGTCATTAATAAAGTGAGGCTTGTTTTGTTTGCATTCAATAGCTGGGCTACGTGCGGCTGCGCTCGTGGTCTCTGGTGCTGAACACTCCCGCCGCTGACACTTGGTTTTGGCAGAGTTTGCAGCACCACGGACAGTTCTCATCTAACAGCGCTGCTTGTTCATCGGACTTTCTGATCTCGTCAGAGTTGTGCAGAGTAATTCACCGTCCATTAGTCATAAAACAAAAAGGAGCGACAATGGGCAAAGAAAACCATAAGCGATTGTACATTGTCCTCAGTTCGTGAAATATTTTGGAAGTGTGAATATCTTTATTTGATCATTGTGTGTCCTGGATTCTATTTCTTTCTGCAACTTCTGTCTGTTACACCATATGCCAAATGCAGACCCATTCTGCAGAACCAGACTGCTAATCTATCCCAGAACTATGCAAAATTAGTCCTAAAACTCTGGCGTTTATTTTCACCCTCGCTGATGTCTAATTGATATTTAGAGTTCTATTAAAACGAATTAGCGTGGGCGCCTAAGGTGCAAATGATTTTTGCTATTTATCGGATCATCTATCTTAAGCAACAACAAAAATATATCAGCCGCGGTTTAAAAGCCTTAAGAAATCATTGCATCACGATTGAATATCGCGTCCAGTGTTAGCCCTCCTCCCCTAACTCCTAGACCCCACAAATAAACACACACCACTAACTGCTGTCTAATAGAAAACATAATGCTAGGAATGGCACAGTTTCTGCTACTGAGTAAACAGGTACTGATCAAAATTGTCCACCCTAAATGTGAAACAAATGATATCACATTTAATAAATAGCACCAGACATTGACTGCCAAGCTTAGAAAAGCAGCAGTACCAGAATGGTACCTGTAGGTGAACGTATTACCTTGTGCAGCTGTTTCGTACTAAGTCCGTGTGGTTTTATGTGTAATATGTATATTATTTGTATCCGTGGCCGAGTGTGCATGCAAATGTAGATGCAGTATGCACAAATGTGTGGAATTGCATTTTTTATGGGTATCAGTTTGTGTGTAATATTGTGTGCACTGACACTCAATTTGTGTGTAAGGGGCGGAAGTGCAATGTCACGAGTGCAAAATATTGTACTATAATGTCTATTGTAGAGTATTGATTGTAATCTACTGTCTAATTAAATAGAATAGTCTAATGAACGCAGTTGTGAATGATGCGTCAGAGTTTATCAGAAGATCTTGGACTCGTGTCATTGTGTACAGATTTGTGTCTCTGACCAGAGTGGATCAGTGCGGATGAGTGCCTGTAGTGCTGAGATGCTAGTTTAAGATGTATTATTGTGTGTTTGTAGAATTCTGTCTGAGTGTGTGCCTATATGTATCCCTGTATTGCGGCCTTTTATTGTTTTTTTTGCATAGTTGCATGTTTGTGGGTGAATGTATGTGCAATTGTGTATTTGACAGGGCGTGTAGAATGTGTGTTTGGATCAATGGGTATGATTATGACTGTGTGCGTAGTTCTCTATTTATAGTCTATCATGATTGTTTGAAGTGGGGGGTTGGCCAGTTGTGTGCAACCGTATGTGTATATTGGCGTTTGTGCGTATGGTTGTGTGTGGTTAAGTGTGTCTCTATTTATTGTTCTTGGTGTTTTTATATTGTCTCAGTGTAACGTGGTTGTGTTTGGTCCAATACGTGTTAATGAGTGTGCAGATGTGTGTGACTGTTGTTTGTGTGTGTCCATCATTGTGTAGATGTGTAAGGTTGTGGGTAGATGTTTGTGTCAATATGTACAGTTGTGTGTATGTGTGTTCATCGTGTCTGTATGTGTGTAAGGTTGCATGCTTACATTGTGTGTAGGTATAGAGTTGTGTGTGTAGTGTGTCTCGAGATGTGTATGGCTGTGTTTGTGTGTGTAGGACTGTAAAGTTGTACCTCGATGTGTGCGGTTGTGTGTGTGTGTGTCCAGCATGTATGTGCAGCTGTGTAAGGTGTATCTGTGTATGCGAGGCTCTGTGTGTGTGTGTGTGTGTGTGTGTGTGAGAGAGAGAGAGAGGGAAAGGTTGCGTGCATGTATGAAAGAGCTGTGTGAGAGAGAGGTTGTTTGAGTGTGTGAAGTTTTGTGAGTATGAGTGTGTATAGGAGGGGTGTGTGTATAAGTGAGTTTGGGAATGGGAGATTGTGTGAGGTTGAGAGTGAGTGTTTAAGTGGGTGTGAGTTGGTGTGGGTGTGCGTTGGTGTGAATATGAGTTTGTGAGAATGAGTGTGAATGAATGTGAATTTGTGTGAGAGTATGTGAGAAATTGAGTGAGTGTGAGGTTGTGTGTGTGTGTGCATGTGTGAGAGAGTGTGTGTGAGTGATTGTCCCTGTGTGTGAGTGTGTGTGTGTGTGTGGTTGTCCCTGTGTGTGTGTGTGAGTGTTTGTCCCTGTGTGTGAGTGTGTGCGTGTGAGTGTGTGTGAGGTTATCCCTGTGTGTGTGTGTTTGTCCCTGTTTGTGAGAGTGTATGTGTGTGAGTGTTTGTCCCTGTGTGTGTGTTTGTCCCTGTGTGTGGTTGTCCCTGTGGGTGCGTGTGTGTGTGTTTGTCCCTGTGTGTGTGTGTGCACGTGTGTGTGAGAGGGAGAGAGAGTGAGTGTGTGGGTGAGGTTGTCCCTGTGTGTGTTTGTCCCTGTGTGTGTGTGTGTTTGTCCCTGTGTGTGTGAGTGAGTGTGCGTGTGTGTTTGTCCCTGTGAGTGAGTGTGAGTTTGTGTGTGTGTGAGGTTGTCCCTGTGTGTGTGTGTGTTTGTCCCTGTGTGTGTGAGAGTGAGTATGTGTGTGTGTGAGTGTGCGTGTGTGTTTGTCCCTGTGTGTGAGTGAGTTTGTGTGTGTGTGTTTGTCCCTGTGTGTGAGTGTGAGTTTGTGTGTGCGTGTGTGTGAGGTTGTCCCTGTGTGTGTGTATGTATGTGTGTGTGTGTGCGTGTGTGTTTGTCCCTGTGAGTGTGTGTGAGAGAGAGAGAGAGTGATGATACCTGTGCACACAGCACCCGTTGCGTTCCCTGAGCATCAATGTTCCGCGCAGGCAGCAGTAGCGGCTCAGTCCCGAGTAGCTGTGTCTCGGAGCTCGCTGCTGCCGGCTCAGCCCGTGTCTCCTGCCGAGAGGGAGGGAGGGAGGAAGCGATCCCAGCCGCCGCACTTTGGAGAAACTCGGGCAGTGTCAGGGCAGCACTTGTAGCTGGGAGCTCGGCGGGACAGGACGGAGATGCGGAGGGGCCAAGGCTCCGAGCCTGTCCGCTCGGCCCCTCTAACCGCCGGCAGCCCGGCATCTCGCTGTAACAACGAGAGGCAACAGGCGGAATGAGAGAGCGGGGTTTCTCAGGACAGGGCGAGAGCCCGGCTCCATCCCGGACCCCGACAGTTCCCTGGATCCCACCGGGAGCGCAGCGCCCCTGGCACGGGAGGGCCAGCCGCTGAGAGCCGCTGGGAGCCCAGAGAGCGGGGAGAAGCGAGAGCTCCGGACCGACAGAGCGTCCACCAAGAGGGTCCGAGCAACTGGGAGCCGCCGGACTTCGCGCGGACACCCCGATCCGGCTCCGGGAACTCCCCGGGACCGTGTCCGCTTCAAACAGCAGGCAACAAGTTATACCCGGGAGAGGGTTAGAGCGGCTGGGGGGGTGGGGGTGATCGGAGTGGGGGTGGGGGGTGGAGGGTAGATGCTAACTAGATCCTGCCTGGACTGACCAAAGGCCGGGTCGACCTGCAGGGAGCTGGGTAGATTATTTGTCCCAAAGGAACCAACTCCAGTCAAAGTGATCGAAGCGGTTCCGCCCCGTCCCAATCCCAATCCTAACCCCAACCCAAAGCCAAACTGACTCAAATCAATCAGCCCCGGCCTATCCCCATCCCATACTAGCCCATCCCAAACTATCCCAAATCAATCAACCCCAACCAATCCAGCCTAAAGCGGCCCTTCCCAAACTAACCCATACCAAATTAACCAATCCAGCCCAAAGCAAAAGGGGTCTGGATTAACCCATCCCCGAACAATCCAGCCCAAGCTCAATCGCCCCAACCCCGTGCTACCCCCTCCCCCGGCCAAAGTGTTGCCCCCCAACCCCCAACACTCGTCGGTTGCCCAATTAGTTGCTTCCTCGCTCAATGAGTTGAAAGGCGCGTGCACGTTGGGGGGAGCGCGTGAGGCGGCGCGCCCCCGCGGCCGGAGTGCCCGGGGTGCTGTGGGCGGGGGAGGCGGGGATGCGGCGCGCTGGAGCCGGGCTCGCGTGGCCATGAAGCGGCAGAACGTGCGGACTCTCTCCCTGATCCTCTGCATGTTCACCTACCTGCTGGTGGGCGCCGCCGTCTTCGACGCGCTGGAGTCTGACTTTGAGACCTCCCGCAAGCGGCTGCTCAACTCCAAGCGGATGGAACTGAAGAACAAGTACGGCATGAGCGACGAGGACTACAAGGAGCTCGAGTGGGTGGTTCTACAAGCCGAGCCGCACCGCTCTGGGCACCAATGGAAATTCGCCGGCTCTTTTTACTTTGCCATCACCGTGATCACGACCATAGGTGAGAGAGGGTCAAGGCTTTTAAGAGTGTGTTCCGCTCACACAGGACTGGCGGTGAGTCCAGCGCAGAGAACTGGGGGTATAACTGGGAGAGGGAAGGGGCTGGGGAAGTGTTAAACTTTGGCAAACAAGACAAAAGTATTATGGTTGGACGCTCTGACTGATACAGCTTGCTTCCTGTAAATCAACAGCCTCGTAGCCCTGTATGACGGTAATAACACAAACATGCTCAGACATAAACTGAACACAACCGACCCTCTTGTTCTCGAGTGACTCACCTGTTCTGTTGAGAAGCGTACTGCAACAGGGCTAATTATTTTACCCTGAAAGATGGTGTCTACCTTCCCCATATTCAGAATAGGAACCCACCAAGGTGATTGTACCTCCCAGAGCCCTAACTGTGTGACAGCTGGCATAGCTGATCCTACTATGCTGATGGCAGACGACACAGACATTCTCCTCGTAACAACTCACTTTTTCCACAAGATTTGACAAGATTTCAGTGAGGTCCACCTTTTTTCCAAACTTTGTTTTAGTGCTTTAGATCACACAGCGATTGCTGAGTACTGTTCAAACACATTCTCTTGGGATCCTCAGGACAGACTCAAGAATGCCAATTTTCAAAGAGAGCACCAGTTTGAACTGCATGAGAACAAGATGCTGATTGGTTGGGAAGGTGCTCTGATTTGTTGTTAATGTAGACGTGCCGGTGTTGGACTGGGCCAGACAAAGTCAGAAGTCACACAACACCAGATTACCATCCAATAGGTTTACTTGAAATCACAAGCTTTTGGAGCCCTGCTCTTTTATCAGGTGAAATGGAGAGAGTTGCAAAGATGAGTTGAAGCAGTCTGAGGGATAATGCA
This sequence comes from Chiloscyllium punctatum, assembly GCF_047496795.1. Classification (NCBI taxonomy): domain Eukaryota; kingdom Metazoa; phylum Chordata; class Chondrichthyes; order Orectolobiformes; family Hemiscylliidae; genus Chiloscyllium; species Chiloscyllium punctatum. Next base: position 4,924,928 of record NC_092775.1, read on the forward strand.
CAGGTAATGTTCTCAGGATGTCGATCTTACTGGCCAGGCCAACATTGAGTACCCACTTGTAATTACCTGGAAAGATGAGTGAGTCACCTTCTTGAACTGCTGCAATCATAACACCCCAAACCAGATTACACCCATCCCGCTGACAGGAATATATCAGAATTACACAGAAACATTGGAAGAGGAACAGGAGTAGGCCATTTATCCCTTCAAGCCAGCTCTGGTTTACAATATGATCATGGCTGATCATGCACCTCAGTACCCTGTGTTCATTTCTCCCCGTACTCTTTGATCCCTTCAGCCCTAAGAACCATATCTAACTCCTTCTTGAAAACATTCAATGTTTTGGCCTCAACCACTTTCTGTGGCAGAGAATTCCACCAGCTCCCCATGGTCGACCCCGTGAATGTAGACTGTGACCTTTTGTTCTGGATGCATCCACAATCGGGAACATCCTTCCTGCCTTTACCCTGTCTAGTCCTGCTAGAATTTTATGGATTTCGATGAGCACGCTCTCATTTTTCTAAACTCCAGCAAATGGTCCCATTCATCCCACAAACTGAATTACACTAATCCCAGAGTAATGCTGCACACTGAATCACAGTAATTCCATTGTAAGATACTCTTGTTAGAACAAAGAACTGTAAATGCTGGTCTTAAAACAAACAAAAAACAGTAATTACCGGAGAAACACAGCATGTCTGGCAGGATCTGTGCAGAGAGAAACATAGTTAACATTTGGAGTCCACTGACCTTCCTTCAGAACACTGAACTCAAAATGCTAACTATGTTTTTTCTTCATAGATGCTGAGTTTCTCCAGCAATTTCTGAGTTTTAAAAAAAATTATTCGAGTCACTATTTTTGGTCATACATTTACTTTCCTCTGCTTTGTTGAATTTTGCCAAACCTTTGCCCATATGTTGGGATGTGGAATGGTAGCAAAACAAACCCCAGGCTCATGTACATTTTCCCAGTGTCATGCCATTAGTCCTTTGTGCTGAAAGTAATATAGTTTGGGATTTAAATAGTTCAAACTGCATCTTGTGTTACTCAGTATGGGATGTTAATGTAATCCAATCTGTGAGATTTGCATAATCCAGTCTGTGGGAATAGTGTAATCCAATTTCAGAAAGTAGTGTATTCCAGTTGGGATGAAATTACTTCAGTCTAGTGTTAGGGTAGTACAGTACCTAGATATTAGGATTAGAGCAATGCAACTGTAAGATTAGTATAAATCAGACTGTAGGATAGTAGGTATGAATCTGATATTAATTCGATTTAATTTATTATTGTCGCATTATCTAATTACAGTGTAAAGTTTTGTTTTGTGTACAGTAAAGACAGATCATATCATACAAAGTGCATTGGGGTAATAGAACAGAGCAAAGAATACAATGTTAAATATGGACCAGACCAAACCCCCTCAAAATTTTTCAAAGTGATGGCCCAGATCCTAAGTTTATCTTATTTAAAGATGTGATTTGATTGGTCAAACAATTAGGATTTATGCAAAAAATGCTTTATTCTTGCACCACAGTTAAAACACAAACAAAAAAGATGAATTGGCATAACTTTAACTCGACCAAAATACTTAACAAATTAATATGTCATTTAACTACTACTAATCGACTGTTCCAATATAGCAGCATCCCATAAACACAGGCTTTGCAAAGGCAAATATAGCAAAACAGATTTCCTTCCCTCAGTTGCTGTCTTCTCCAGTCCAGGAGAAGGAACACTGGTAATATGAATCTACTAGCAGAGAGAGAGCTGTATCTAGCAACTTTAACTCCAAAACCCCCCACTTCAGCAACTGAAAGTGAAACTAAAACCTTGGGTCTGTGTGAGCCAGAAACCACTCCTGCTACTTTTGTCTACTTTTTAAAAAGCCCTAAGCTATTTACTCTGCTTTCCCCAGAGGAGACACATCAGCACCAGGTTTACAATATCCCTCTTCAAGAGACACAGGACAGAACAAATCTTTCTTAAAGGCGCATTTTATCACATCAGTCTGTATTGTTAGTGTCAGTCAGTGGGATTAGCGTAATTCAACCTGTGATTAGTGTAGGTAAAGCTAACAGAGTAGTGCAGTTAAATTGTGTGTTTTATATAATTGAAGTTTGTGATGATTATCTTCCAATCTCTGGGATCATTGTGATTCAGTTGTCAGATTATTGCAATCCAGTCTGCTGGTTCAATTTAATACAGGTTGTGTGATTACTGTAATTCAGTCTAGGATTAGCATAATTCAGTATTTGGAATTTGCGTTCTTTTGTCGGTAGTTTAGTGTGATTTGACTGTGGAATAAGAGAACATCTTTCTGTGTGTTTAATGTAATTCAGTATGATGTTATGATCTCAAATGATTGTAATACTATTCAAATCACATTCCAGAGTGAAACATAATTTGATAGACCATACATTTTATTTCTGCAGTATTTTTCCCCATGGTGATCATTCACTGTACATATTCACAAGAGGCTGAAAATGCACTTTAAACAAAAGAAAATCAAAGTTTATTACACATAATAAGAGAAAAAAACACAACATATTTAACACCGTACCAGAACTAGTTGAAATGGTTTTATTACAAATATCAGAAACAAAATCTCAACCTTTTCATCCTCAACAACAATCTTGCAGCTGTGCAACCCTCAGTGAAGGATCACCCTGTTTCCACATTTATGTTCCTTGTTCAGTGGATATCGAAGTATTTGGATTCTATTCAACCAGCCTCTGCAGTCAATGCAATATTCTTCAGTAATATCTCTTGCTGAGACTCTTAAATAAACTGCAAATGCAGCTCACCTATTTCTGAGGGTTTCATTAAACTAATGCATGCAACATCCTTGTAGGGTATCCTCCTCTTTGAGACATTAAAACCTTCTGTTTTTGTTTTCAGATTTTGGCTTCCAAATTTCTAAACCATATTTAAAATTTTCTTCAGACCTAACTGTGTTTTTTGGAGATTGCAAAACTGCTGTGCTGCCCTTACCGATATTTCCTCTCTAAATGAACTGCTTCTCTCTGAAAGAAACCTGCAGACTCACTCAACATTTGATGGTTCTCTTTCCAAAAGAATTTTCTCTCTCTCTCTGTCTCCCTGAATCCTAGGATGCTTTACCCAATTGTTCTTCTTCTTTTCAACTCCTTGTTTCCTAAAGAACTATTCACCTCAAGTGTTTTTTAAAGGTATCATGTAAGTGCATGTAATCCAACTTCCAGACAAGCTGGTACCACTCACTAAATTCAAATGTGAACATTAAAAAATGTCTTCCTCTTTTGAACACACAATATAGAAATACAAATCAAAGTTTTAGGTATACATCATTCTGTGTACTTAGAACACAAGTTTCCAAATAATAATAATAATATATCATACACCTTCATCACATCTCACCACTAAGAAAAAGAATAGAAGTATATCTTTAAAAGGCATACCATTAAAATTTTCATTTTCCTGTTACAATTTTTGCTCATTACTACACCTTTTCTACATGTTCAAATGTCACTTTCACAGGAACAATACGATTGATTTGAATAATCATATTCTACTCATGTCCATCTTAATCCCAGCATTTATTTTTCTTCCCTATTTCTGCTTGATAAAGCATATACTATAATATTGTCTTCTCCTTAGAGATTAAAGATTTTTAAAATATATGCTTATAGTATTAAACGCCAATGAAACAGTTATCAAATGTTTTCAAAAGTATGAGAGGACCATGGTCCATATAAGCAACAGTCTCTGTAAAGTAGTTGGGAATGAAGACTTCAAAACATTGTAGAAATAATACTAAACTCAAAATCTCTTAAACAAATGTACAAATTAGGAGCAGAATATGCCATTGGGCACTTCAAGTCTGCTCTGAGATTCAATAAGATGTTGTCATTCTCCATTTATGTAATACTCTGCTTTTTTTTCTTTCTGCTGAAGTATACAACTTCACATTTTTGCACCTTACACTCCATTTTCCAGACTTCTGTCCACTCACTTTACCTATATTCTTATTGTCATCTCCACAACACATTTTCCAACCGAACTCTGTGTCATCTACAAACTTAGCCACCAAGCCTTTGATTCCCTCATTGAAGTCATTGAAATAATTTATAAAAGGTTTAAGGCCCAGTACAGACCCCATTTGTCACATGCTGCCAATCTGAAAGAAAGACTCCTTTCTGCATGCCTTCTGTTTTCTGCTAGCTGGCTAATCTTCGAACTGTGCTACCCTCTATACCATTAGCTTCTACTTTACACAGCAATCTTTTATATGGAACCTTGTCAAATGCTTTCTGGGAATCTATCAATGGGATCTTCTTTATTCATCAAAGAATTCCTAAAAAAAAGTTTAAATAGGATTTCCTTTCCACAATCACATGCGGCCTCTTCCTAATTACTAATTCCAGTTATAATCTCCATAATGAATTATGCTAACACCTTCCCCAAGACCGACATCTCACCAACTAACCTATAGATTCCTGTTTTTTTTGTTTTTGCCTCCCTCCCTTCTAGAATAGGTGAAGTATTAGATTAGATTACCTACAGTGTGGAAACAGGCCCTTTGGCCCAACAAGTCCACACCAACCCTCCGAAGAGTAACCCACCCAGACCCATTCCTACACCTAACACTATGGGCAATTTAGCACGGCCAGTTCACCTAATCTGCACATTTTTGGACTGTGGGAGGAAACCAGAGCACCCGGAGGAAACCCATGCAGACACGGGGAGAATGTGCAAACTCCACACAGACAGTCGCCTGAGGCGGAAATTGAACCCGGGTCTCTGGCGCTGTGAGGCAACAGTGCTAACCACTGTGCCACCATGCCACCCATAAACATATTTGCTATATTCTAGTATTTCCAGAAGCTAATGAATTTTGGAAATTTAATACCTACACATCTATTTCCTCATTAGCCATCTATTTTATGCCCCACAGATGAAATCCATCAGGAGCCAGAAACTTCTCAACCTGCAGCTCTATCAGTTTGCTCAGTACCATTCCCCAAGTGGTAATAATTGCACCAAGTTCTCTCTTCCTTCAGCTTCCAGATTTACAGCTATTATCAGAGTTTTATTTGTATCCCCTATAGTAAAGACGGAGCAAAATATTTATTCATCACATCCATTATTTCTTTGTAATCGACTATTAATTCTCATAGTCTGGAGGAGCAACACTCAGTTTACTAACTTGTACATTCTTTACTAAGATGTAAAGTGATGCTTCTTCTTGTACAGCAATCTAGGACAAAAGGTCATAATTTTATGCTAAAGGGTGGCAGATTCAAAACAGAGGGGAGGAGGAATTGTTTCTTTTAAAGTGTTGTAACTCTGTGAACTCACTTCTCAGAATGTGGTAGACATGAGGATACTGAATACATTTAAGGAGGAATTACACAGATTTTTAATTAGTAATGATTGAGAATTATGGGAGTGGGCAAGAAAATGGAATTGAGACAAGGTCAACTATGAATGTATTAAATGGTGGAGCAGGCTTGAGGCGCTACATGGCCTTCTCCTGCTCTTAGTTTTATTTTATTTGCTTATGTCCTCACTAGCTGGGTCAGCAATTATTGTCTGTGCCTAGTTGCCCTTGAGAAGTCAGTGATGACCTTCCATCTTGTACTATTTAGTTGTTATATTCTTGTGTTTAGGATACTGATAGAGAAGTTTGCTATCTGTTTTCACATTTCTACCTAGCTTCCTCTCATTCATGCTTTAATTTATTTGTCCTGATTAACCTTTCAGTCATTCATTGTGTTCCTTGTAATCCCACCTCTCATCTGCCCTGCCCTTCACATTTGCACAATGATATACTTTTCACTGAAATTTGATGCTCTCCTAAATTCTCCAGTTTTCCACAGATGGTGGCTCCTCCCTTTGGAATTTTTGTTTTTGGTAGGAATGCACTTATTCTGAATATTTGGAAATATCCCTTTAAATGCCAGCCACTGCTTCTCTCCTGATGTAACCCAGTTCATTACAGTGAGCTCAGCTTTCATGCACACGTACTTGCAGTTTTTCAAATTCTCTCTTTCTCTGCTTTTTCAAAGTGGGTGCAAAATTCAATAAAATTACGATCACTGCTGCTGAGAGGTTCCTTTACTCTAAGGTCATTAATCAATTCTTTCAACTTCATGGCACCAACTCTAGTGTAGCCTGTTCTCTGGTCGGTTCCAGAATGTGCTGCTGTAAGAAACAAGAACAGAAATTACTGGAGAAACTCAGTGGGTCTGGCATCATTTGTTGAGAGAAAGCAGAGTTAATGTTTCAAGTCCAACAACCCTCCTTCAGAACCGACAGAAAGCTCAGAAAACGTGGTACATCTGCTGATGGCACCGAGTTGTTGAAGGAAAGGAGTGAGTGGATGGGTAAAGATTGAGCTCAGAGGGAGAGAAAGAAAGTTAGACAAATGAAGTGATGGTGAAGTATGCCAGTGAAGAAGAGAAGATAATAGTGGGCACCATGAGTGGGTGAAAATGGGTTGGCTATGCTGTGAATAGACAATGTTATGACAGGACCAGGAGTGTGGGGGGTGATGACAAGTGACTATAGCTTACCTCCACCCAAACTGAGTCTACATCCCAATCTCCTGCACCAAGGCGTTCTCTGTTCATTTCAACAACAGGTTCCCCATGGTACTCTGGTTAGTACAGTTAGATCACATGGGATCCGGGGAGAGCTAGTCAATTGGACACAAAATTAGTTTGATGTTAGGAGACAGAGTGTGGTGGTAAAAGGTTGTTGTTCAAACTGGAGGCCTGTGACAAGTGGTGTGCCACAAGGACCAATGCCTACATCGACTATTGTTCGTGATTTATTTAAACCGGTTGGATGAGAATTTAGCAGTCATGATTAGAAAGTTTGCAGATGACACAACATTAGTGGTATAGCAGACAAAGTGAAGAAGATTATCTAAGAATACAATGTGATCTTGATCAACTGGGCCAGTGAGCTGAGGAATGGCAGATGGAGTTTAATTCAGATAAATGCAAGGTATTACAATTTAGTAAGATAGATGAGGTCAGGACTTAGACAGTTAACAGTAGGGCCCTGAGGAGTGTTGTCGAAAAGGGAGACCTAGGAGTGCTACAGTTCCATGAAAGTGGTGTCACAGGTAGACAGGGTGATGAAGAAGGCCTTTGGCATGCTGGCCTTCATCAGTCAGAGCATTGAGTATAGGAGTTGGGACATGATGTTATGGCTGTACAAGACATTGGTAAGGCAGCATTTGGAGTATGGGTTGCTCTGTTATAAGAAAGATGCTATTGAACTGGAAAAGGTGCAAAAAGGATTTATAAGGACTTAATGAGGCTGGAAGTTTTGTGTTATAAGGAGTGGCTGGATTGGTTGAGACATTTCTCCCTGGAGTGTAGGAGGCTGAGGGGTGACTTTATAGATGTTTATCAAATCACGAGGGACATAGATAAGGTGAATAGCCAAGGTCTTTTCCCCAGGATAAGGGAGTCCAAAATTAGAGGGCATAGCTTTAGGTAAGGGGGTAAGATTCATAAGACCAAATGACCTTGCGTCCACTCCACCATTTAATCTTGGCTGATGGGTGTTTCAATTCCACTTACCCGCACCTCTCCATAGCCTTTAATTCCTTGCGAGATCAAGAATTTATCAATCTCTGCCTTGAACACACCCAATGTCCCGGCCTCCACTGCGTTCTGTGGCAATGAATTCCACAGGCCCACTACTCTCTGGCTGAAGAAATGCCTCCTAATTTCTGTTCTAAATTGACCTCCTCTAATTCTAAGGTTGTGCCCAGGGGTCCTTGTCTCCCCGCCTAACGGAAATAACCTCCCAGCGTCCACCCTTTCTAAGCCATGCATTATCTTGTAACTTTCTATTAGATCTCCCCTCAACCTTCTAAATTCTAATAAAAACAATCCCAGGATCCTCAGCCGATCATTATATGTCAGGCCTACCATTCCAGGGATCAGTTGGGTGAATCTCCGCTGGACATGCTCTCATGCCAGTATGTCCTTCCTGAGGAGTGGGGCCCCAGAATTGGACACAGTATTCTAAATGGGGCCTAACTAGAGCTTTATAAAGTTTCTAATAGTCAGAAGGAAATTAAGAAACAAACTTGTAAGGAGATCTCAGCAATCTGTAAGAATAATAGGGTGGTTATGGTAGGGGATTTTAACTTTCCAAACATAGACTGGGACTGCCATAGTGTTAAGGGTTTAGATGGAGAGGAATTTGTTAAGTGTGTACAAGAAAATTGTCTGATTCAGTCTGTGGATGTACCTACCAGAGAAGGTGCAAAACTTGACCTACTCTTGGGAAATAAGGCAGGGCAGGTGACTGAGGTGTCAGTGGGGGAGTACTTTGGGGCCAGTGACCATAATTCTATTAGATTTAAAATAGTGACGGAAAAGGAAAGACCAGATCTAAAAGTTGAAGTTCTAAATTGGAGGAAGGCTAATTTTGATGGTATTAGGCAAGAACTTTCAAAAGCTGATTGGGGGCAGATGTTCGCAGGTAAAGGGACGGCTGGAAAATGGGAAACCTTCAGAAGTGAGACAATGAGAATCCATAGAAAATACATTCCTGTTAGGGTGAAAGGAAAGGCTGGTAGGTATAGGAAATGCTGGATGACTAAAGAAATTCAGGGTTTGGTTAATGAAAAGAAGGAAGCATATGTCAGGTATAGACACGATAGATCGAGTGAATCCTGAGAAGAGTATAAGGGCAGTGGGAGTATACTTAAGAGGGAAATCAGGAGGGCAAAAAGGGGATATGAGATTGCTTTGGCAAATAGAATTATGGAGAATCCAAAGGGTTTTCACAAATACATTAAGAACAAAAGGGTGACTAGGGAGAGAATAGGGCCCCTCAAAGATCAGCAAGGCGGCCTTTGTGTGGAGCCACAGAAAATGGGGGAGATACTAAATAAGTATTTTGCATCAGTATTTACTGTGGAAAACAATATGGAAGATACCGAAAGTAGCGAAATAGATGGTGACACCTTACAAAACGTCCATCTTAGAGAGGTGAAAGTGCTGGATGTCTTGAAATGCATAAAGGTGGATAAATCACCAGGATCTGATCAGGTGTACCCTAGGACTCTGTGGGAAGCTAGAGAAGTGATTGCTGGGCCTCTTGCTGAGATATTTGTATCATCGATAGTCACAGGTGAGGTGCTGGAAAACTGGAGGTTGGCAAATATGGTGCCACTGTTTAAGAAGGGTGGTAAGGACAAGCCAGGGAATTATAGACCAGTGAGCCTGAGGTCGGTGGTGGGCAAGTTGTTGGAGGGAATCCTGAGAGACAGGATGTACATGTATTAGAAAGGCAAGGACTGATTAGGGATAGTCAACATGGCTTTGTGCGTGGGAAATCATGTCTCACAAACTTGATTGAGTTTTCTGAAGAAGTAATAAAGAGGATTGATGAGGGAAGAGTGTAGATGTGGTCGATATGGACTTCAATAAGGCGTTCAACAAGGTTCCCCATGGGAGACTGGTGAGCAAGGTTAGATCTCATGGAATACAGGGAGAACTAGCCATTTGGATACAGAACTGGCTGAAAGATAGAAGACAGAGGGTGGTGGTGGAGGGTTGTTTTTCAGACTAGAGGCCTGTGACTTGTGGAGTGCCACAAGGATCAGTGTTGGGTCCTCTACTTTTTGTCATTTACATAAATGATTTGGATGCGAGCATAAGAGGTACAGTTAGTGAGTTTGCGATGACACCAAAATTGGAGGTGTAGTGAACAGCAAAGAAGGTTACCTCAGGTTACAACAGGATCTTGTTCAGATGGGCCAATGGGCTGAGAGGTGGCAGATGGAGTTTAATTCAGATAAATGTGAGATGCTGCATTTTGGGAAAGCAAATCTTAGCTGGGCTTAGACACTTAATGGTAAGGTCCTAGGGAGTGTTGCTGAACAAAGAGACCTTGGAGTGCAGGTTCATAGCTCCTTGAAAGTGGAGTTGCAGGTAGATAGGATAGTGAAGAAGGTGTTTGTTATGCTTTCCTTTATTGGTCAGAGTGTTGAGTACAGGAGTTGGGAGGTCATGTTGCGGTTTTACAGGACATTGATTAGGCCACTGTTGGAATATTGTGTGCAATTCTGGTCTCCTTCCTATTCGAAAGATGTTGTGAAACTTGAAAGGGTTCAGAAAAGATTTACAAGGATGTTGCCAGGGTTGGATGATTTGAGCTATAGGGAGAGGCTGAACAGGCTGGGGCTGTTTTCCCTGGAGCGTCAGAGGCTGAGGGGTGACCTTATAGTGGTTTATAAAATCATGAGGGGCATGGATAGGATAAATGGACAAAGTCTTTTCCCTGGGGTGGGGGAGTCCAGAACTAGAAGGCATAGGTTTAGGGTGAGAGGGGAATGATATAAAAGAGACCTAAGGGGCAACATTTTCATGCAGAGGATGGTACGTGTATGGAATGAGTTGCCAGAGGAAGTGGTGGGGGCTGGTACAATTGCAACGTTTAAAAGGCATTTGGATGGGTATATGAATAGGAAGGGTTTGGAGGGATATGGGCCGGGCGCTGGCAGGTGGAACTAGATGGGGTTGGGATATCTGGTCAGCATGGATGGGTTGGACCGAAGGGTCTGTTTGCATGCTGTACATCTCTATAATTCTATGACTGTATGACAGAAGCATATCACTGCTTTTATATTCCAACCCTCTTGAGATAAATGACAACATTACGTTTGCTTTCTTAGTTACAGACTCAACCTGCATGTTTACCTTTAGAGAATCCTGGACTAGCCCTCCCAGATCCCTTTTACTTTGGCTTTATGAATTTTCTCACCGTTTAAAAAATAGTCCATGCCTGTATTCGTTTTTCCAAGACTTCGCATTTGCTCACATTGAATTTCATCAGCCGTTTCCTGGACCACTCTCCTAAACAGTCTAAATCTTTCTGCAGCCTCCCCACCTCCTCAGTACCACCTGCCTGTCTGCCTAACTTTGTATCATAAGTGATCTTCACCAGAATGCCCCCTGTCCCTTCATCCAGATCATTAATATATAAAGTGAACAGCTTTGGCCCCAACACTGAACCCTGTGGGACACCACTTGTCACCAGCTGCCATTCCAAAAAAGAACCTTTTATCCCAACTCTCTGCTTCCTGTCAGACAGCCAATCCCCAAGCTATGCCAGTAGCTCACCTCAAACACCATGGACCCTCACCTTACTCAGCAGCCTCCCATGAGGCACCTTATCAAAGGCCTTTTGAAAATCTGGATAGATAACATCGACTGGGTCTCCCTGATCTAACCTACATGTTAGCTCTTCAAAGAATTCTAACAGGTTTGTCAGGCATGACCTCACCTTACTAAATCCACGTTGACTTGTCCTAATCTGACCCTGCACTTACAAGAATTTAGAAATCTCATCCTTAATGATGGATTCTAGAATTTTACCTACAACAGAGGTTAGGCAAATTTGCCTATAATTTTCCATCTTTTGTCTTGATCCTTTCTTGAACAAGGGGATTACAACAGTGATTTTCCAATCACCTGGGACTTTCCCTGACTCCAATGATCACAATCAGTGCCTCCACTATTCCCTCAGCCACCTCTCTCAGAACTCTAGGATGTAGCCTTTTGGGACCAGGAGATTTATCGATTTTTAGAACTTTTCTAGCATTTTCTCTTTCTCTAGCTACAATGCTCAAGTCTCCTTAGTTGTTAGGATATTACTCAGTCTTACTGTGAAGACTGACACAAAGTAATTATTATGTTCTTCAGCTATTTCCTTATCTCCCAGCACTAGCCTTCCTGCATCAACTTGGAGCAACCCAATGTCTACTTCTGTCTCTAGTTTGTTTCTTATGTATCGAAAGAAACTTTTACTATCATTTCTAATATTACTGGCTAGCCTACCTTCATATTTGGGCTGCACAGTGGCACAGTGGTTAGCACTGCTGCCTCATTGCATCAGAGACCCAGATTCAATTTCTGCCTCAGGCAACTGTCTGTGTGGAGTTTGCACATTCTCCCAGTGTCTGCGTGGGTTTCCTCCCACAGTCCAAAGATGTGTAGGTCAGGTGAATTGGTCATGCTAAATTGCCCGTAGTGTTAGTTAAAGGCGTAAATGTAGGGGAATGGGTTTGGGTGGGACGGTCGGTGTGGACTTGTTCGGCTGAAGGGCCTGTTTCCACACTGTAAGTAATCTAATCTAATCATATTTGATCCTCTCTTTCCGTATTTCTCTCATTTTTATCCTCTTCTGATTTCCCAATGCTCTTGGCCACTTTATAGGCTCTCTCTTTTTCTTTGATACATTTCCTGACTTCCTTTGTCAGCCTTTGTCTAACCCCACCCCCCCCCACTCCCCCCCAGATAATCTTTCTTTTCTTTGGGATGAACCTCTGTACTGTGTCCTCAATTATACCCACAAACTCCTGCCATTGCCGCTCTACTGTCTTCCCCGCTAGGCTCTGCTTCCAGTCGATTTTCGTCAGTTCCTCTCTCATGCCTCTGAAATTACCTTTATTTAACTGTAACAGCATTACATCTGATTTTTCCTTCGCTGTTTCAAACTGCAGACTGAACTCTACCATATTATGATTGCTGCTTCCTGAGTGTTCCCTTACTTTAAGATCTTTTATAAAGTCTGGCTCATTACATAGCACTAAGTCCAGAATAGCCTGCTCCCTTGTGGGCTCCATCACAAGTTGTTCCAAAAAGCCATCCTGTCAGCATTCCATGAATTCCCTTTCTTTGGATCCACTGGTAACATTATTCACCCAGTCCACCTGCATATTGAAGTCCCCCATGATCACCGTGACCTTGCCTTTCTGACATGCCCTATCTATTTCCTGGTACATCTTGCATCCTTGATCCAGACCACTGTTGTGGGGTCTGTACATAGCTCCCATAATGGTCTTTTTGCCTTTGTGGTTCCTCAACTCCACCCACACGGACTCCACATCACCTGACCCTATGTCATTCAGTGCCATAGATTTAATTTCATTCTTAACCAACAAGGTAACCCCGCCCCCTCTGCCCACCTCCCTGTCTTTTCGATAAGTTGCAAATCCTTGAATGTTTTGACTGCCAGCTCTGAACTCCCTGCAACCAGGTCTCTGAGATGCCTACTACATCATCATCATTCACCATGATTTGTGCCATTAATTCATCTGCTTTGTTACGAATACTACGAGCATTTATATTAAGCGCCTTAATGTTAATTTTCTTATCCTCATGATTTCCAACATCTCTAGTAATAAGTCCTAAGTTATCATTCCTTTTTCCTTCCCTCTTAGCCTGCCTTGAACTTAAACCCCGTACACATGCTAACCTGCTGCTTATCCTTCTACTTGACTCCATACTCCCTGTTGCTTTCCCTTCCCCCTGATTCATTCAAAATTGACCTAAGGGACAACTTTTTCATACAAATGGTGGTGCAAGTATGGAATGAGCTGCCATAGGAAGTTGTAGAGCTGAGTACAATTACAACCTTTAAAAGACATTTGGACAGGTACATGGACAGGAAAGATTTAGAGGACTACTGGCCCAATGCAGACAAATGGGGCTAGTTGGCATGATGAGTTGGGCTGAAGTGTCTGCTTCCATGCTGTATGACTCTATGACTCTCATAACATCCTTGATTAGGAATGTTATTCCTCTGCTTTTACCTAGCTTCCTATTCTTGAATGCCACATCCCCCTCGATATTCAGAAGCTAATCCTTGTCACCCTTCAGCTATGTCTCCCAAATGCCTATCACTTCATTCATTCACTTGTGTGTACCATCACTCCATGACTTCGTTATAAATATTATGCAGAGTCCAATATCAAACCTTTAGTTTCATTTCCTGTTTCTCTCTGAAGGAACCAGATTTGACTGCTGGTGTCGCCTTTGATTATTTTTCTCCCTGTCCCTTCCTGCTATTTGCTGCCCATCATTTTCCAAGTCACATGATACCACATTATAGTCGGACAGGTTTATTTGAAATCACAAGGTTTCAGAGCATTGCTCCTTCAGGTTTTTCACTGATGAAGGAGCAGCGCTCCAAACTCTTGTGATTTTAAATAAACCTGTTGGACGATAACCTGGTGTCATGTGACCTCTGACTTTGCCACCCCAATCCAAAACCAGCATTTCCACATCATTTTCCACATTAGAATATTGCTATACTGACTCAGCTCTCCACCTTGATTCGATATAGTTACCCCAAGCTTGATCCATTGCTACTCCCTCCCCTTCTTGTCTCACTGAATTAAAATTAACTGACTGACAAAATGATCCCAATCTCACCCTCCTGTAGCAATACTGCATTGATACTAATGTCACTGGCATCAGCAGCCAGTTTAAAGAGTTGAACATAACTCAGTGCTGCAAAATCTGATGCAGTTTTCATATTGTCAAAATCATTTTGATATTCTTTTGTCCATTTAGTTTTCTTGGTTTTTTTTAATCAAGCTTATCAAAAGAGCCAGTACAGTGCTCAAACTTGAAATAAAATTACATTAAAAGCCATTCATGCTGATATATCACAAAATTTCTCATTTTGTGTTCGGCATGGGAAAATCCAAGGTAACCCTTATTTTTATTCCTCAAGTTGTTACTTGGCCTTGTCCCACAATGTAATCCAAATAAATTAGCTTTAATTTAAGTAATTTACTTTTAACTGTATTTAGACCTAATGGCCAATCAAATAATTTATTGAAATGGTGTAAATGTTCCTCCTATATTTGCATAATATGCAAGTGCTTAAAACAATTGAACAATGCTTATTCCATCTCCCAGGAAGCTATCAAAGTATCATATAAAAGGTATTGTGATTTCATGCACAAATTGTTTTGTGTAAATAAGGCTGGCAAAACATGTTTGGCTATACATGAAATCATAGAAAATGTGCTACCCATACAGCAACAAATTTATAGACTTAACTTAGCGCAATTAGCCACATTGAGAGAAGAGATCAGGAAGAGATGCACAATGATATTATTGAACTTAGGCAGAGTAGTTGAAACTAATGGATGATGTTAAAACCAAATTGATCACGACAGGATACCAAAATAACTGCAGATGCTGGAAATCTGAAACAAAAACAGAAACTTCTAGAAAATTTCAGCAGATCTGGCAACACCTTTTGGAGAGAAATCAGAGTTAACATTGTGGGTCCAGTAATCCTTCTTCAGAACTGATGGTAGCTAGGATAAGGATGATTTTTATGCAGAAGATTAGGGGAAGGTGGAAGAATAAATGATAGATGGAGATAGAGATAAAGAGAGAGAAAAACAGATGGACAGACAAAGGAATGAATAAAAACCAGCCTGGGATAAAGAATAGCTACTAATGGAGACTAGTATTAGCTGACAATGGGTTGTGTGTGATAGCAGCCCATGTGCTGGCAGGTCTGGTGTGTGAGGTGGGAGAAAGCTGGGGCAAGATGCTTTAGCCCTAAACCTGTCCTCACCCTTCTCCTCCCTCACAGAACAGTGATAGGGTTCCCCTTGTTCCTACCTACCATCCTACCAGAATCCACATCCAAAGGATCATTAGCTGCCATTTCTGCCATCTCCAGCACCATACCCATACGCCCTTCCCCTCTCTTGTCAGTCTTCTGTATGGATCATTTCCCCAGGGAAACCCTGGTCCTCTCTTCCTTCAATACCAACAGCCCCCAGTGTCTCACAGCACCTTCCCCTGCAACTGCTAAAGATGTAACATCTGCCCACTTCCCTCCTCCCTGCTCACTATCCAAGGGCCTAAATACACTGTCCAGGTGAAGCAGCACTTTACTTGCACTTCACTCAATCTAGTCGCCTGCATTCACTGCTCACAATGTGGTCTCCTCTACACTGGGGAAATGAAGTGTAGATTGGATGACTGCTTTGCAGAACATCTACGTTCTGTTTGAGGAAAAGACCCTGAGCTTCCAGTTGCCTGCCACGTTAACACCGTGATCCCTGGCCAACATCTCTGTCTCAGACATCCTGTTCTGCTCCAGTGAAGCTCAGCGCAAACTGGAAGAAGAGCTCCTCATTTTCTGTCTGGGGAACCTGCAGTCTTCTGAACTTAACATTGCATTCAACAATTTTGGATCTTGAGCACCTTCCCCCATGCTTACCCCCAGCCCCATACAGCAGGCCTGTCATCATTTGGACTGCTACAACTTACGTCCCATTGTCAGCTATTAATAGTTGCAATTATTAGCTAATTCTATCTCCCAAGTTGATCTTTATCCACTCCTTTGTCCAATTTTTTTCCCTCTCTCTTGGCTGTATCTGCACCTATTGTTTATGCCTTCCTCCCAGCCTCACACCACAACCTCTACATAAAAACCATCCTTTTACGAGCTACCATCAGTTATGAGGCAGGGTCACTGGACCCTGATTTCTCTTTAAATCTGCGGAGATTTTCCAACAATTTCTGTTTTTGTTTTGGATCACGACCAGTTTGGCTGACCACAACCACGTTATCAATGTGACCAACATAGTTCTGTAATTCTTGAATTACTCTGTTGGTCAATTGTTGTAAAGTTCTGGTTTATTTTTCACACCAAATTCCATGATTTTACATTGATAAAGATCATCTAGATTACAAAAGCTGATAATTCTTTGACTGCACAAGTCAATTTTTGTATCAATCGATGCTTATCCAATCAGCTCACTACAGTCCTTCAATTGTGTAATTAGATATGAATCCACCCTTGTTACCATGTTGATATTCAGATAATCTATATACAATTCTCATCATCGCAACAGATGTGCTCCAGCTACAATGTCTAAGTTCAATAATATCATTGTCAACCATGATTCGGAGATGCTGGTGTTGGACTGGAGTGTACAAAGTTAAAACTCACACAACACCAGGTTATAGTCCAACAGGTTTAATTGGAAGCACACTAACTTTCAGAGTAGGTCCTTCATCAGGTGATTGTGGAGGGCTCGATCGTAACACAGAATTTATAGCAAAAATTTGCAATGTGATGTAACTGAAATTATACATTGAAGAATTGATTGTCTGTTAAGCCTTTCATCTGTTAGAATACAGTGTTAGTTTCATTTCTATCATGTGTAAATAACAAAACCCTTTTTTTTAAAGTTGCATTCTCGGGTTAGCTGTTAACAATGGTGATAGCTAGACAATATGTTGAAGGTGTTAGCCCCCTGTGTTCTCTGTCTATGACCTGATGTTTAGATTGATTCTAATCTAAAAAGTGAGATAACAGAGTTTTACATAAATTCATGCAGTTTTTGAGCTCAGAGTTCTACATGAATGTATGTGGTTTTTGAGCAAAGTGCAATGTAACTCTGCAAGTACAAATTCACCCCACAAAATATATGTGTGCATGTGGGTCTTTGTCTGTGTGTGTGTATGTGTGTGTGTGTCTGGGATGGGGTTTGTGAGTGTGAGTGAGTGTGAGAAAGTGTGTGTGTGTGTGTGTGTCTATAAGGGTGTGTGTGGGTGTCTGTGTGCGCGTCTGTGTGTATGTGAGAGTGTGTGTGTGTGTAGGAATATCTGTGTGTGTGTGTGTGTGTGTGTGTGTGTGTTTGTGTAGTGTAATGGTGGTCCCCTGTAATGTGACATGAACCCAAGGTCCAGGTTGAGGCCCTCCCGATGGGGACCGAACTTAGCTATCAGCCTCTGCTCGGCCACTTTCCTCTGCTGCCTGTCCCGAAGTCCACCTTGGAGGATGGTTACCCGAAGGTCCGAGGTTGAATGTCGTGGACCACTGAAGTGTTCCCCAATCGGGAGGGAACCCTCCTGTCTGTTGATCGTTGTGTGGTGCCCCTTCATCCGTTGTCGTAGCCTTTGCTCGGTTTCCCCAATGTACCATGCCTCCGGGCATCCTTGCCTGCAACGTATAAGATAGACAACGTTGGCTGAGTCACATGAGTACCTGCCGTGTACAAGGTGGGAGGTGTCCCCACGTGTAATGGTAGTATCTATGTCAACAATCATAGATTGGACATAGATACCACTATTACGTGTGGGAACACCTCCCACCTTGTACATGGCAGGTACTCATGTGACTCAGCCAACGTTGTCTATCTTATACGTTGCAGGCAAGGATGCCCGGAGGCATGGTACATTGGGGAAACCGAGCAAAGGCTACGACAACGGATGAAGGGGCACCACACAACGATCAACAGACAGGAGGGTTCCCTCCCGATTGGGGAACACTTCAGTGGTCCACGACATTCAGCCTTGGACCTTCGGGTGACCATCGTCCAAGGTGGACTTC
The DNA here is from genome assembly GCF_047496795.1 of Chiloscyllium punctatum. NCBI lineage: Eukaryota > Metazoa > Chordata > Chondrichthyes > Orectolobiformes > Hemiscylliidae > Chiloscyllium > Chiloscyllium punctatum. The sequence continues at coordinate 4,943,100 of NC_092775.1, forward strand.
GGGACATGCAGCAGAGGAAAGTGGCCGAGCAGAGGCTGATAGCTAAGTTCGGTCCCCATAGGGAGGGCCTCAACTGGGACCTTGGGTTCATGTCACATTACAGGTGACCACCATTGAACTACACACACACACAGATATTCCTACACACACACACTCTCACATACACACGGACACAGGTACACACAGACGCGCACACAGACACCCACACACACACACACACACACACACACTTTCTCACACTCACTCACACTCACAAACCTCACCCTAGACAGACACACACACAGACAAAGACCCACATGCACACATAGGAATGATCAGCCATGATCATATTGAATGGCGGTGCAGGCTCGAAGGGCAGAATGGCCTACTCCTGCATCTATTGTCTATTGTCTATTGTGTATATATTTTGTGTGGTGAATTTTTTTGTACTTGCAGAGTTACATTGCACTTTGCTCAAAAACCACATACATTCATGTAGAACTCTGAGCTCAAAAACTGCATGAATTTATGTAAAACTCTGTTATCTCACTTTTTAGATTAGAATCAATCTAAACATCAGGTCATAGACAGAGAACACAGGGGGCTAACACCTTCAACATATTGTCTAGCTATCACCATTGTTAACAGCTAACCCGAGAATGCAACTTTAAAAAAAAGGGTTTTGTGATTTACACATGAAAGAAATGAAACTATCACTGTATTCTAACAGATGAAAGGCTTAACAGACAATCAATTCTTCAATGTATAATTTCAGTTACATCACATTGCAAATTTTTGCTATAAATTCTGTGTTACAATCGAGCCCTCCACAATCATCCGATGAAGGAGCGTCGCTCCGAAAGCTAGTGTGCTTCCAATTAAATCTGTTGGACTATAACCTGGTGTTGTGTGAGTTTTAACATTGTCCATCATGAAATTGATCTCTTCTCAATTTGGCTAATTTCACTGTGTTAAGTCTACAGGTTTGTTGGTCTATGGGTAGCACATTTCCCATATGATCATCAAATGTAGCCAAGCATGATTTGCCTGCCCTAGTTACAAAACTCAATTTGTGAGATTGTCATCTCTTTTGTATGATATTTTGATAGCTATCTGTGAGGTAGCATAATCGTATATCATTTGTTTTAGGTGCTTCCGTATTCTGCAATCTAAGTACTGAAACTTTGTAATTCAGTTTCAAAATGGTCTGATATTTTTATTTCACTCCTGATATCTTTTAGCCCAGTAAATACACTTTTGTTATGACCATCCTCCCTGCCAATGCATTGTGTTAACATGTTAGCATGACACATTACCTGATTTATTTTCCTGTTTGAAGTAGTCATTACAGAATTCACATCACTGAGTTTCTTTTGGATTTAATAAAGTCGAGTGTATTTTGCTTTTAATCATTCCCATCAGGCAGGAAGCAGTACTAAGTCCTTGTCTCCAGCAACAAAATTCTGAACTTTGGTCTTTTTATTATTTGTTGAATACTTTTCAAATGCTTTTTGGCAAGCTCAGATGCTTTCATTAGCACTTCTTAGAAATCTGGCGTGTAAGAGATTGAAAGTCTTTGAGCATTGATTTATAATTTTTTTTAAATTAATTAGCGGCGTTCTCTCACCTCATGCTTATATATCAGTTCAATTGGACTCAATTCTGTAGACTCATTAAGGGCATCCCTAAGGCAAACAATTCCTTTTATCATAATCATGAGGACATGCCTGACAATAGGTTCTAAACATAGTTTTTAAAGTGTGATGCCATTTTTACAATACTTCATGAGATTATGGACATTTTTTCTTTCCTTGATCTGATTGTATTTCTTTGGGTATTCATTATTTTGCAAAAGGCTGAATTAATTTCTTTACTACCTTAATTTTCCCCAAATGCACATATGATCTTACAGTTATACAGCAAGGAAACAAACCCTACACTCCAACTGGTTCATGCCAAACATAATCCCAAATTAAACTAGTCCTACCTGCCTGCTCCTGGCCCATATCCCTCGAAACCTTTCCTATTCATGTACCTATCCAAATATCTTTTAAATGTTCTAATTATACTTGTATCTGTTGTTGTGGTTCTGTTCGCCGAGCTGGGAATTTGTGTTACAGACGTTTCGTCCCCTGTCTAGGTGACACCCTCAGTGCTTGGGAGCCTCCTGTGAAGCGCTTCTGTGATCTTTCCTCCGGCATTTGTAGTGGTTTGAATCTGCCGCTTCCGGTTGTCAGTTCCAGCTGTCCGCTGAAGTGGCCAGTATATTGGGTCCAGGTCGATGTACTTGTTGATTGAATCTGTGGATGAGTGCCATGCCTCTAGGAATTCCCTGGCTGTTCTCTGCTTGGCTTGTCCTGTAATAGCAGTGTTGTCCCAGTCGAACTCATGTTGCTTGTCATCTGCGTGTGTGGCTACTAAGCATAGCTGGTCGTGTCGTTTTGTGACCAGCTATCCTTAGTAGCCACACACTCAGATGACAAGCAACATGTGTTCGACTGGGACAACACTACTATTATAGAACAAGCCAAACAGAGAACAGCCAGGGAATTCCTAGAGGCATGGCACTCATCCACAGATTCAATCAACAAGTACATCGACCTGGACCCAATATACCGGCCACTTCAGCGGACAGCTGGAACTGACAACCGGAAGCGGCAGATTCAAACCACTACAAATGCCGGAGGAAAGATCACAGAAGCGCTTCACAGGAGGCTCCCAAGCACTGAGGATGTCACCTAGACAGGGGACGAAACGTCTGTAACACAAATTCCCAGCTCGGCGAACAGAACCACAACAACGAGCACCCGAGCTACAAATCTTCTCCCAAACTTTGAATACCTGTATCTATTACTTCCTCAGGATGGTGGCACACTGCTGCCTCACAATACCAAGGACCTGGGTTCAATTACAGCTTTGAGTGACTGTGTGGAGTTTTCACATTCTCCCCGTGCCTGCATGGGTTTCCTCCCGGTGCTCCAGTTTCCTCCCATGGTCAAAGATATGTAGGTTAGGTGGATTGGTCATCCTGAAATCATCCATACTGTTTAGAGATATGTAGGCAAGGTAAATCAGCTCTGATAAATGTGGGGTTATAGGATACAGTTGGGTATGGGTGGGATGCTCTTAGAGGGTTGGTGTGAGCTAGATGGGTTGAATGGCCTCTTTCTGCACTGTTAAGGTTCTATGTTCTATCCAACCTCTCCTCATAAGTTGAACCCTTCAGTCCAGGCATCTTTCTGGTAAATCTTTTCTGAACCTTCTCAAATTTAATAATATTCTTCCAATCCATCTTAAAAATAGTTTGCGAACAAAGTCTTCACATGAGAAGCGCAATTTGGGATTTGAAGAATGAGTTAAATGATATGCAGGAACTTTACTGTTAATGCAGTTGTAAATGCATTTTGGATTCTGTCAGTGAAATAGGCTCTGAGTAAATGAGCAAATTTCACAAATTTCTCTATTTGCATAATGACTATTTTGTGTCACCTTGGTGGTTGCAGTTTCACTTTAGAAATCTGTGATCTGAAAATGATGCTGGACTGAACTCGATTAAAATATCTTTATATATCCTCTATCTTTCTTCCTCCTGTTAGATACCTTCTCCCCACTCCATTCCCTGCCTCCCACTTAGAACACACCTCAGAGAAAGGTCTCATTCAACCCTCTAAATATCTACACGACCTAGTGCTTACAGTTGTTGGATATACCTGGCCCAGAGATGTGTTCTAACATGTCCCAACACATTGATATAAAATGAAATAATTAATTTTGAAATCTATAGTTTAAATGCAGTAGTTGGCAGAACCTGAGCAGTCCATGTGCTGTAGGTTGACCCACAATGCCCTGAGGGAGGGGCTTCCAAGATTTTAACCCAGCAACAGTGATGGAATGGCAACATATTTCCAAGTCAGGATGGTGACTAGATTGGAGGGTAGATGCCAGTGTTATAGCTGATCTGGAACAGCTTAGCCAGAGTATGGGCCTGTTCTGAAGCATAAATCTTCAATATTATTGCTGCAATGCTGTCAGTGTCCATAGCCTTTGTAGGATCTAGCACCTTCAGCTAACTCTTGATATCATTTGGAGTTAGTGGGTTTTGAGATGATTTGTAGCTCAGGTTAAGTTTCTGGATGTAGGTTGGCTCGCTGAGCTGGAAGGTTCATTTCCAGACTTTTCGTCTCCCAAACAGGTAACATCTTCACTGGACCTCAGATGAAGTACTGCTGATAATTCCTGCTTTCTATTTATATGTTCAGATTTCTTTGGGTTGGTGATGTCATTTCATGTGATGATGTCATTTCCTGTTGTGAAGTCACTTCCTGTTCTTTTTCTCAGGGGGTGGTAGATGGGGTCTAACTCGAGGTGTTTGTTGATAGAGTTCCGGTTGGAATGCCATGCTTCTGGGAATTCTCATGCATATCTTTGTTTGCCTTGTCCTAGGATGTCCTAGGATGAATGGACAGATACAGACAGTGATAAACACCGAAAATGAAAAAACTAGACCTGCAGAAAAAACTTGACAAACTTACACAAAATAACAACACAGATAACACAGAAACATGGATAAAAAGCTTATCTGACCGACCCTTAAGAGACACTGAAAAAGCCGTCTTAGTTAGAGGATTAAGTTACAACTGCCAGGATGTGGACAAGAAAGATTTTTTAGCAACATTAGAAACAACTAAAAGACAACCAACTCACAGAAGAAACCCAACATACCATCAGGCAGGTAGTTGCAGCAACATTAAACAAAAAAAGGAAGGAAACACACTCAATACACAAGAAAGGAAAGCACTGGAAAGACAAAAAAAAAGATAAAAACATTGTTGTCCTGAAAAAGACCTCAGAAATCTAGTGAAATGAATTACGGATTACCCAAAATTCACAAACCAGGAACCCCCATCAGACCCATAGTCTCGCTATCTGGAACACCAACTTACAGATTGGCCAAGGAGCTAAACCAAAGACTAAAACACTTCAGCTAAGACTCATGCCACTCTATCCACTCCACCTAAAAATTGCTGAAGATCATCAAAGATACTAAGATAGAAGAGGATGAAATAATGGTCTCCTTTGGATGTAACAGCCCTGATTACAACAATCAACATTAACCTGGCCAAGGAAACACTGACTACACTATCAGAAGACCCAAATACACATACACCAAACACCACTAACTTCATCAACAAGGACAATATCATCAAGCTAGTGGACCTATGCCTTACCACACACTTCACCTTCAACAGCAAAACCTACAGACAAACCAACAGAACAACCATATGATCTCCAATATCAGGGTTCTTAGCAGAGGCAGTAATGCAGAGACTTGAACAAACAGCTCTGCCAAACATCCAACACAGTCCACCGATTTCTCAGCAACAAACCCAAACAAGCAGACAAAACACGTCCAGAAACCTGAGCCACTCTCCCCTACATCAAAGACATCTCTGAAATGACTGCCAAACTACTCAGATTTATGATAGCCCACAAACCCACCAACACACTAAAACAGCAGCTAATGAACCTGAAAGTCCCTATACAGACAACACGCAAAACTAATGTCATTTACAAAACACCATGCAAGGTCTGTCACAAACACTACATTGAACAAACAGGCAGAAAACTAGGCACCAGGATACATGAACATCAACTAGCCACAAAACAACATGACCCTCTCTCACTAGTATCACTAGTATCCTCACATACAGGTGAAGGACACCACTTCAACTGGGACAACACATCCATCCTAGGACAAGCCAAACGAAGACACGCAGGAGAATTTCTAGAAGCATGGCATTCCAACTGGAACTCTATCAACAAACACATCAAGTTAGACCCCATCTACCACCCCCTGAGAAAATAAACAGGAAGCTACTTCATCGGAAATGACATCACCACAGGAAATGACATCACCAACCCAAACATATAAATAGAAAGCAGGAATTATCAGCAGTGCTTCGCTTGAGGCCCACTGAAGATGTTACCTAGTAGGGTGATGAAACATCTGGAAATGAACCTTCCAGCTCAGTGAGCAAACCTACATCCAGAATCATTTGGAGTGAATCAAATTGGCTATAGACTAGCATCTGTGATGCTGGTTCAGGAGGAAGCTGTGATAGATTATCCACTTGTCACTTCTGGTTACAAAACATTGAAAGTACTCCAGATATATTGTTTTCCCTGATTTTCCTGGCTTGCTCATGTTGGAGAACATTTGTGGAGACTCCATCTCCACTGAATTGTCTAATTGGCCACCACCATTCAGGTCTGCAGAGCTTAGAGTAGGAGCATTGATTGTGGGATCACTTAGATCTGTCTATCATGTGCTGTTTACACTCCTTGGTTTGCAAGTAATTCTATACCATAACCCCATCAAGTGGACCTCATCTTTAGTATGACCAGTGCTGTTCCTGGCATGCTACCCAATACTTTTCATTAAATTGGATTGATCCCCTGACTTGGTGAGAATGGTAGAATGGGAGTTTTACTGGGCCACAAGGTTATAGATTTGTGTTGAATACAATTCTGCTGTTGCCAATGGCCTGCGGTGCCTCACAGATGCCTCGGTTTGAGTTGCTGGATCTTGTTTGAAATCTATCCTATTTAGCACAGTGATATTGTCGTACAAGTCTTTGGAGGTATCCTCAGTGTGAAAGCAGAAATTTGTCTTTAAAAGACAGGAATCTCCAAAGATTATTCCTATTGAAACTGCCATCGACAGATGCATCTGCTCCAGTTCAAACTCTGAGGACATGTTCCAGTATGTTTTACCATCATTCGGTGCTCCAACCACTTACTGCCAACCCACCAATGATATCCTTTACAGTTCTGTTAGCCTGGTCAGTCAAGGTGTTACTGAACCGCACTTGATGATGGACATTGGTGATGAACGTGGCTATGCACACTATGGGATAAATGCAATTCAGTATTTGGAATTTATATAATTCAGTCTCTGTATTAGGGCAATTCTGTATATTTGTCAATATGATAACTTGGAATTCATGATGGAATTAATGTATTTCAAACAGTGGGTTAAGAATACTTAATGTAATGCTGTCTGCTGGTGTCCTGTAATTCAGACAAAGTATATGGGATTAGCAAATTCTTGACTGTGATTAGGACAATTCAATCCAAGGTTAGTGTCATTCAGAATGTGACTGGAATAATGCAGTCAGTGGGATGAGTATAATTCAGTCTGTGATTGGTATAATTCATTCATTGATAGAAAAATTGTACTTAGGTCTGTTGGATTAATTTATTTCAGGTTCTGATTAGAATAATTCAGCCTACATTAATACTGTAAATCAGTCTGGGATCAGTGTGATTCAGTCATCTAAACCAATGAAATTCTGTCTGAGAGATTAACGAAACTCCAATTGTGACATTAGTGTAATTCAGACTGTGAAATTTGAGAAATTAAGACTGTGATTATTGTAATTAAATTTGTGCAATTAGTATAATTTGTTCTGTAAAATATAGTATAATCCAGTCATGGTCAATGTAATTCACTCTGAGCTATCACTGTGTTCCAGTCTATGGGATTGACATTATTCAGACAGTGATTAGTGCAATTCCATCTGTGGCATAAGCGTTATTCAATGTGGAATTATTGTAATTCTGCTTGTTTGATAAGTGCAATTCACTCTGGGAAATTAGTGTATTTCAGTTTGTTATTAATGGAATTCAGTCTGTAGGGTTAGTGCAAGTCAGGCTGAGCGATTTGAGTAATTCTGATTCTGGGATTAGTGTAACTAAATTTGTAGAAAATTTGTAAATCAGTTTGTGGGATTAGTATTTTTCAGTCTTCAAGAGTGTAATTCAATCTGGGTCAGTGGGTCAACTCAGGCGAAGATTATTATAATCCAGTCAATGCAATAATGTAATTAAGGCTGGGTTTGTGCAATTCTTTCTGTGCAATTAGTCCCATTCTGTCTGTACGACTAATGAAATTACGTTTGGGATTTCTATAATTCAATCTGTGTCAGTAGAGTAAGTCAGATAGAGATGAGTATATTCAAACCAGGGCATTGTTTAATTATTTCTGGGATTAGTGCAATTCAGACTGGAGTTATTGTAAATTGGTTTAAGACATTGGTACAATGCAGACTTGGAATGAAGAAATTCATATTTTAAAATTTGTTCCATTCAGATGATGGAGTAATGCAATTATCTCAGTGACTTAAACCTGGGGTGAGTGTAAATCTGTCTGGGATTCAATAAATTAAATAATTAATGGAATACGTTAATTCAGAATGTGAGATTTGGGGAGTTCAGTCTCTGAGATTAATGTAATTCGGTCAATGATATTAGTGTAGTTCAATCTGCATGAGTAGTGAATTCAATCTCTGATATTAGCGTAATTCAGTCCATGGGATTAGTGTAATTCAGTCTGTGATTTTGCTTATTTTAGACGGATTTTCATCATTCAATCTGTGGGAATAGTATGATTGAGTCCAGTGTTAGTGCATTTCTCTCTGTAGGGTTACTGTTATTCAGCCTGGGAATTAGTTTATCTCAGGTTTGGATTTCTATAATTCACTCTGAGGCTTGGTGCAATTGTATCTGTGATGTCAGTGAAATTGTCACTGTGAGATTAGTGTAATTTATACGTTGGGATAAGTGGAAGTGTTTCAGGGGGCTATGTATAATTCATGTTTTAGGATGCGTGTAGTTAAGTGTCTGAGACCCATATAGTTCACTCTGTGAGACTGGTGTAATTCTGACTGTGGGATTAGTATATTCCTGCCTTGGATTGGTACAATTCAATCGGTGTGATTAGTGTAACTCTCATGTCATTCAGTCTGTGATTTAGTTTATGACAGACTGGATTTCTATAATTTATTCTGAGGGACTGGTGAACTTGAGTCTGTGACATTAATGTCATTTTTCTGAGATCCAGGTAATCCAGTCTGGGATTAGTACAATTCACTCTCTGAGATTAATGTGATTCAGTTTCTGCGATTAGTCTAATTAAATCTGAGTGAGTAGTGATGTTCAGGCTCTAAGATTAGTGTAATTCTGTCATTGAGATTAGTAACATTCAGTCCGACATTAATGTGTTGTGCATCTGAATCAATACAATTCAAACTGTGGAATTAGTGTAATTTAGTCTATGGGATTAATGTAATTCTGTGTATGGGATTAGTATAATTCTGTGTATGGGATGAGTGAAATTCAGTCTATGGGATTAATGTAATTCAGTCTATGGGATTAATGTAATTCAGTCTATGGAATTAATGTAATGCAATCTATTGGATTAATGTAATTCAGTCTGTGAGATTAATTTAATCCACTCAATGGGATTAGTGTATTTCAATCTATGAGATTAGCGTAATTCAGTCTATGAGATTGGTGTAATTCAGTCTATGGGATTAGTGTAATTCAGTCTATGGGATTAGTGTAATTCAGTCGATGGGACTAGCGTAATTCAGTCTATGAGATGAGTGTAATTCAATCTAAGAGATTAGTGTAATTCAGTCTATGGGATTAATGTAATTCAGTCTATGAGATTGATGTAATTCAGTCTGTGAGATTGATGTAATTCAGTCTATGGGATTAGTGTAATTCAGTCTCTGAGATTAATGTAATTCAGTTTATGGGATTAATGTAATTCAGTCTATGGGATTAGTGTAATTCAGTCTATGGGATTAGTGTAATTCAGTCTGAGATTAATGTAATTCAGTCTATGGGATTAGTGTAATTCAGTCTATGGGATTAATGTAATTCAGTCTATGAGATTAATGTAATCCAGTCTGTGAGATTAATGTAATTCAGTCTATGGGATTAATGTAATTCAGTCTATGGGATTAGTGTAATTCAGTCTATGAGATTAATGTAATTCAGTCTAAGAGATTAGTGTAATACAGTCTCTGAGATTAATGTAATTCAGTTTATGGGATTAATGTAATTGAGTCTGTGAGATTAATGTAATTCAGTCTATGGGAGTAATGTAATTCAGTCTATGGGATTGATGTAATTCAGTCTATGTGATTAGTGTAATTCAGTCTGAGATGAATGAAATTTTGTCTCTGAGATTAGTGTAATTCAGTCTGTGGGATTAGTGTAATTCAGTCTATGAGAATAGTGTAATTCAGTCTATGGGATTAGTGTAATTCAGTCTGAGATTAATGTAATTTAGTTTATGGGATTAGTGTAATTCAGTCTATGGGATTAGTGTAATTCAGTCTATGAGATTAGCGTATTTCAGTATGAGATTAGTGTAATTCAGTCTGTGGGATTAGTGTAATTCAGTCTATGAGATTAGCGTAATTCAGTCTGAGCTAAATTTGTAATTCAGTCTATGAGATTAGCGTAATTCAGACTATTGGATTAGTGTAATTCAGTCTATGGGATTAGTGTAATTCAGTCTATGAGATTAGTGTAATTCAGTCTATAGGATTAGTGTAATTCAGTCTATGGGATTAATGTAATTCAGTCTGTGAGATTAATTTAATTCACTCAATGGGATTAGTGTATTTCAGTCTTTGAGATTAGCTTAATTCAGTCTGAGATTAGCATAATTCAGTCCATGAGATTAGTGTAATTCAGTCTGAGATTAACGTAATTCAGTCTATGAGATTAGTGTAATTCAGTCTGTGGGATTAGCGTAATTCAGTCTCTGTGATTAGTGTAATTCTATGGGATTAGTATAATTCAGTCTATGAGATTAATGTAATTCAGTCTATGGGATTAGCGTAATTCAGTCTATGAGATTAGTGTAATTCAGTCTGAGATTAATTTAATTCAGTCTATGGGATTAGTGTCATTCAGTCTATGGGATTAGTGTCATTCAGTCTGAGATTAATGTAATTCAGTCTATGGGATTAGCGTAATTCAGTCTATGAGATTAGTGTAATTCAGTCTATGGGATTAATGTAATTCAGTCTATGGGATTAGTGTCATTCAGTCTATGGGATTAGTGTCATTCAGTCTGAGATTAATGTAATTCAGTCTATGGGATTAGTGTAATTCAGTCTATGGGATTAGTGTAATTCAGTCTGAGATTAATGTACTTCAGTCTATGGGATTAGTGTAATTCAGTCTATGGGATTAATGTAATTCAGTCTATGGGATTAGTGTAATTCAGTCTATGAGATTAATGTAATTCAGTCTATGACATTAATGTAATTCAGTCTAAGAGATTAGTGTAATACAGTCTCTGAGATTAATGTAATTCAGTTTATGGGATTAATGTAATTGAGTCTGTGAGATTAATGTAATTCAGTCTATGGGATAAATGTAATTCAGTCTATGGGATTGATGTAATTCAGTCTATGGGATTAGTGTAATTCAGTCTGAGATTAATGAAATTCTGTCTCTGAGATTAGTGTAATTCAGTCTGTGGGATTAGTGTAATTCAGTCTATGAGATTAGTGTAATGCAGTCGATGGGATTGGTGTAATTCAGTCTGAGATTAATGTAATTTAGTTTATGGGATTAGTGTAATTCAGTCTATGGGATTAGTGTAATTCAGTCTATGAGATTAGCGTAATTCAGTCTGGGATTAATGTAATTTAGTTTATGGGATTAGTGGAATTCAGTCTATGAGATTAGTGTAATTCAGTCTATGGGATTAGTGTAATTCAGTATGAGATTAGTGTAATTCAGTCTATGGGATTAGTGTAATTCAGTATGAGATTAGTGTAATTCAGTCTATGGGATTAATGTAAATCAGTCTATGGGATTAGTGTAATTCAGTATGAGATTAATGTAATTCAGTCTATGGGATTAGTGTAATTCAGTCTATGGGATTAGTGTAATTCAGTCTGAGATTAATGTAATTTAGTCTATGAGATTAATGTAATTCAGTCTATGTGATTAGCGTAATTCAGTCTATGAGATTAGTGTAATTCAGTCTGAGATTAATTTAATTCAGTCTATGGGATTAGTGTAATTCAGTCTATGGGATTAATGTAATTCAGTCTATGAGATTAATGTAATTCAGTGTATGGGATTAGTGTAATTCAGTCTATGGGATTAGTGTAATTCAGTCTGAGATTAATGTAATTCAGTCTATGGGATTAGTGTAATTCAATCTATGTGATTAATGTAATTCAGTCTATGGGATTAGTGTAATTCTGTCTGAGATTAATGTAATTCAGTCTATGGGATTAGTGTAATTCAGTCTATGGGATTAATGTAATTCAGTCTATGGGATTAGTGTAATTCAGTCTGTGAGATTAATTTAATTCACTCAATGGGATTAGTGTATTTCAGTCTATGGGATTAGCGTAATTCAGTCTGAGATTAATGTAATTCAGTCTATGAGATTAGTGTAATTCAGTCTATGGGATTAGTGTAATTCAGTCTGAGATTAATGTAATTCAGTCTATGGGATTAGTGTAATTCAGTCTATGGGATTGATGTAATTCAGTCTATGAGATTAATGTAATTCAGTCTATGGGATTAGTGTAATTCAGTCTATGGGATTAGTGTAATTCAGTCTGAGATTAGTGTAATTCAGTCTATGGGATTAGTGTAATTCAGTCTGTGAGATTAATTTAATTCACTCAATGGGTTTAGTGTATTTCGGTCTATGGGATTAGCGTAATTCAGTCTGAGATTAATGTAATTCAGTCTGAGATTAATGTAATTCAGTCTATGGGATTAATGTAATTAAATCTATGGCATTAGTGTAATTCAATCTTTGGGATTAGTGCAATTCAGTCTATGGGACTAGCGTAATTCAGTCTGTGGGATTAATGTAATTCAGTCTATGAGATTAATGTAATTCAGTCTATGGGATTAGTGTAATTCAGTCTGAGATTAATGTAATTCAGTCTATGGGATTAGTGTAATTCAGTCTATGGGATTAATGTAATTCAGTCTATGAGATTAATGTAATTCAGTCTATGAGATTAATGTAATTCAGTGTATGGGATTAGTGTAATTCAGTCTATGGGATTAGTGTAATTCAGTCTGAGATTAATGTAATTCAGTCTATGGGATTAGTGTAATTCAGTCTATGGGATTAATGTAATTCAGTCTATGGGATTAGTGTAATTCAGTATATGGGATTAGTGTAATTCAGTCTGAGATTAATGTAATTCAGTCTATGGGATTAGTGTAATTCAGTCTATGGGATTAATGTAATTCAGTCTATGAGATTAATGTAATTCAGTCTATGGGATTAGTGTAATTCAGTCTGTGAGATTAATTTAATTCACTCAATGGGATTAGTGTATTTCAGTCTATGGGATTAGCGTAATTCAGTCTGAGATTAATGTAATTCAGTCTGAGATTAATGTAATTCAGTCTATGAGATTAGTGTAAATCAGTCTATGGGATTAGTGTAATTCAGTCTGAGATTAATGTAATTCAGTCTATGGGATTAGTGTAATTCAGTCTATGGGATTAATGTAATTCAGTCTATGAGATTAATGTAATTCAGTCTATGGGATTAGTGTAATTCAGTCTATGGGATTAGTGTAATTCAGTCTGAGATTAATGTAATTCAGTCTATGTGATTAGTGTAATTCAGTCTATGGGATTAGTGTAATTCAGTCTGAGATTAGTGTAATTCAATCTATGGGATTAGTGTAATTCAGTCTGTGAGATTAATTTAATTCACTCAATGGGTTTAGTGTATTTCGGTCTATGGGATTAGCGTAATTCAGTCTGAGATTAATGTAATTCAGTCTGAGATTAATGTAATTCAGTCTATGGGATTAATGTAATTAAATCTATGGCATTAGTGTAATTCAATCTTTGGGATTAGTGCAATTCAGTCTATGGGACTAGCGTAATTCAGTCTGTGGGATTAATGTAATTCAGTCTGTGGGATTAATGTAATTCAGTCTATGGGATTAGTGTAATTCAGTCTGAGATTAATGTAATTCAGTCTATGGGATTAGTGTAATTCAGTCTATGGGATTAATGTAATTCAGTCTATGAGATTAATGTAATTCAGTCTATGGGATTAGTGTAATTCAGTCTATGGGATTAGTGTAATTCAGTCTGAGATTAATGTAATTCAGTCTATGGGATTAGTGTAATTCAGTCTATGGGATTAGTGTAATTCAGTCTGAGATTAATGTAATTCAGTCTATGGGATTAGTGTAATTCAGTCTGTGAGATTAATGTAATTCAGTCTAAGAGATTAGTGTAATACAGTCTCTGAGATTAATGTAATTCAGTTTATGGGATTAATGTAATTGAGTCTGTGAGATTAATGTAATTCAGTCTATTGGAGTAATGTAATTCAGTCTATGGGATTAGTGTAATTCAGTCTATGAGATTAATGTAATTCAGTCTATGGGATTAGTGTAATTCAGTCTATGGGATTAGTGTAATTCAGTCTATGGGATTAGTGTAATTCAGTCTGAGATTAGTGTAATTCAGTCTGTGGGATTAGTGTAATTCAGTCTATGAGATTAGTGTAATTCAGTCTATGGGATTAGTGTAATTCAGTCTGAGATTAATGTAATTTAGTTTATGGGATTAGTGTAATTCAGTCTATGGGATTAGTGTAATTCAGTCTATGAGATTAGCGTATTTCAGTATGAGATTAGTGTAATTCAGTCTGTGGGATTAGTGTAATTCAGTCTATGAGATTAGCGTAATTCAGTCTGAGCTAAATTTGTAATTCAGTCTATGAGATTAGCGTAATTCAGTCTATTGGATTAGTGAAATTCAGTCTATGGGATTAGTGTAATTCAGTCTATGAGATTAGTGTAATTCAGTCTATAGGATTAGTGTAATTCAGTCTATGGGATTAATGTAATTCAGTCTGTGAGATTAATTTAATTCACTCAGTGGGATTAGTGTATTTCAGTCTTTGAGATTAGCGTAATTCAGTCTGAGATTAGCATAATTCAGTCCATGAGATTAGTGTAATTCAGTCTGAGATTAATGTAATTCAGTCTATGAGATTAGTGTAATTCAGTCTGTGGGATTAGCGTAATTCAGTCTCTGTGATTAGTGTAATTCTATGGGATTAGTATAATTCAGTCTATGAGATTAATGTAATTCAGTCTATGGGATTAGCGTAATTCAGTCTATGAGATTAGTGTAATTCAGTCTGAGATTAATTTAATTCAGTCTATGGGATTAGTGTAATTCAATCTATGGGATTAATGTAATTCAGTCTATGGGATTAGTGTCATTCAGTCTATGGGATTAGTGTCATTCAGTCTGAGATTAATGTAATTCAGTCTATGGGATTAGTGTAATTCAGTCTATGGGATTAGTGTAATTCAGTCTGAGATTAATGTACTTCAGTGTATGGGATTAGTGTAATTCAGTCTATGGGATTAATGTAATTCAGTCTATGGGATTAGTGTAATTCAGTCTATGAGATTAATGTAATTCAGTCTATGACATTAATGTAATTCAGTCTAAGAGATTAGTGTAATACAGTCTCTGAGATTAATGTAATTCAGTTTATGGGATTAATGTAATTGAGTCTGTGAGACTAATGTAATTCAGTCTATGGGATAAATGTAATTCAGTCTATGGGATTGATGTAATTCAGTCTATGGGATTAGTGTAATTCAGTCTGAGATTAATGAAATTCTGTCTCTGAGATTAGTGTAATTCAGTCTGTGGGATTAGTGTAATTCAGTCTATGAGATTAGTGTAATGCAGTCTATAGGATTAGTGTAATTCAGTCTGAGATTAATGTAATTTAGTTTATGGGATTAGTGTAATTCAGTCTATGGGATTAGTGTAATTCAGTCTGAGATTAGCGTAATTCAGTCTGATATTAATGTAATTTAGTTTATGGGATTAGTGTAATTCAGTCTATGAGATTAGTGTAATTCAGTCTATGGGATTAGTGTAATTCAGTATGAGATTAGTGTAATTCAGTCTATGGGATTAGTGTAATTCAGTATGAGATTAGTGTAATTCAGTCTATGGGATTAATGTAAGTCAGTCTATGGGATTAGTGTAATTCAGTATGAGATTAATGTAATTCAGTCTATGGGATTAGTGTAATTCAGTCTATGGGATTAGTGTAATTCAGTCTGAGATTAATGTAATTTAGTCTATGAGATTAATGTAATTCAGTCTATGTGATTAGCGTAATTCAGTCTATGAGATTAGTGTAATTCAGTCTGAGGTTAATTTAATTCAGTCTATGGGATTAGTGTAATTCAGTCTATGGGATTAATGTAATTCAGTCTATGAGATTAATGTAATTCAGTGTATGGGATTAGTGTAATTCAGTCTGAGATTAATGTAATTCAGTCTATGGGATTAGTGTAATTCAGTCTATGGGATTAGTGTAATTCAGTCTGAGATTAATGTAATTCAGTCTATGGGATTAGTGTAATTCAGTCTGTGAGATTAATTTAATTCACTCAATGGGATTAGTGTATTTCAGTCTATGGGATTAGCGTAATTCAGTCTGAGATTAATGTAATTCAGTCTATGAGATTAGTGTAATTCAGTCTATGAGATTAGTGTAATTCAGTCTCTGGGATTAGTGTAATTCAGTCTGAGATTAGTGTATTTCAGTCTATGGGATTAGCGTAATTCAGTCTGAGATTAATGTAATTCAGTCTATGAGATTAGTGTAATTCAGTCTATGGGATTAATGTAATTCAGTCTATGGGATTAGTGTAATTCAGTCTGTGGGATTAGTGTAATTCAGTCTATGGGATTAATGTAATTCAGTCTGAGATTAATGAAATTCAGTCTATGTGATTAGTGTAATTCAGTCTATGGGATTAGTGTAATTCAGTCTGAGATTAGTGTAATTCAGTCTATGGGATTAGTGTAATTCAGTCTGAGATTAGTGTATTTCAGTCTATGGGATTAGCGTAATTCAGTCTGAGATTAATGTAATTCAGTCTATGAGATTAGTGTAATTCAGTCTATGGGATTAATGTAATTCAGTCTATGGGATTAGTGTAATTCAGTCTGTGGGATTAGTGTAATTCAGTCTGAGATTAATGAAATTCAGTCTATGTGATTAGTGTAATTCAGTCTATGGGATTAGTGTAATTCAGTCTGAGATTAGTGTAATTCAGTCTATGGGATTAGTGTAATTCAGTCTGTGAGATTAATTTAATTCACTCAATGGGTTTAGTGTATTTCGGTCTATGGGATTAGCGTAATTCAGTCTGAGATTAATGTAATTCAGTCTATGGGATTAGTGTAATTCAGTCTGTGAGATTAATTTAATTCACTCAATGGGATTAGTGTATTTCAGTCTATGGCATTAGCGTAATTCAGTCTGAGATTAATGTAATTCAGTCTGAGATTAATGTAATTCAGTCTATGAGATTAGTGTAATTCAGTCTATGGGATTAGTGTAATTCAGTCTGAGATTAATGTAATTCAGTCTATGGGATTAGTGTAATTCAGTCTATGGGATTAATGTAATTCAGTCTATGAGATTAATGTAATTCAGTCTATGGGATTAGTGTAATTCAGTCTATGGGATTAGTGTAATTCAGTTTGAGATTAATGTAATTCAGTCTATGTGATTAGTGTAATTCAGTCTATGGGATTAGTGTAATTCAGTCTGAGATTAGTGTAATTCAGTCTATGGGATTAGTGTAATTCAGTCTGTGAGATTAATTTAATTCACTCAATGGGTTTAGTGTATTTCGGTCTATGGGATTAGCGTAATTCAGTCTGAGATTAATGTAATTCAGTCTGAGATTAATGTAATTCAGTCTATGGGATTAATGTAATTAAATCTATGGCATTAGTGTAATTCAATCTTTGGGATTAGTGCAATTCAGTCTATGGGACTAGCGTAATTCAGTCTGTGGGATTAATGTAATTCAGTCTATGAGATTAATGTAATTCAGTCTATGGGATTAGTGTAATTCAGTCTGAGATTAATGTAATTCAGTCTGAGATTAATGTAATTCAGTCTATGGGATTAATGTAATTAAATCTATGGCATTAGTGTAATTCAATCTTTGGGATTAGTGCAATTCAGTCTATGGGACTAGCGTAATTCAGTCTGTGGGATTAATGTAATTCAGTCTATGAGATTAATGTAATTCAGTCTATGGGATTAGTGTAATTCAGTCTGAGATTAATGTAATTCAGTCTATGGGATTAGTGTAATTCTGTCTATGGGATTAATGTAATTCAGTCTATGAGATTAATGTAATTCAGTCTATGAGATTAATGTAATTCAGTGTATGGGATTAGTGTAATTCAGTCTATGGGATTAGTGTAATTCAGTCTGAGATTAATGTAATTCAGTCTATGGGATTAGTGTAATTCAGTCTATGGGATTAATGTAATTCAGTCTATGGGATTAGTGTAATTCAGTATATGGGATTAGTGTAATTCAGTCTGAGATTAATGTAATTCAGTCTATGGGATTAGTGTAATTCAGTCTATGGGATTAATGTAATTCAGTCTATGAGATTAATGTAATTCAGTCTATGGGATTAGTGTAATTCAGTCTGTGAGATTAATTTAATTCACTCAATGGGATTAGTGTATTTCAGTCTATGGGATTAGCGTAATTCAGTCTGAGATTAATGTAATTCAGTCTGAGATTAATGTAATTCAGTCTATGAGATTAGTGTAAATCAGTCTATGGGATTAGTGTAATTCAGTCTGAGATTAATGTAATTCAGTCTATGGGATTAGTGTAATTCAGTCTATGGGATTAATGTAATTCAGTCTATGAGATTAATGTAATTCAGTCTATGGGATTAGTGTAATTCAGTCTATGGGATTAGTGTAATTCAGTCTGAGATTAATGTAATTCAGTCTATGTGATTAGTGTAATTCAGTCTATGGGATTAGTGTAATTCAGTCTGAGATTAGTGTAATTCAGTCTATGGGATTAGTGTAATTCAGTCTGTGAGATTAATTTAATTCACTCAATGGGTTTAGTGTATTTCGGTCTATGGGATTAGCGTAATTCAGTCTGAGATTAATGTAATTCAGTCTGAGATTAATGTAATTCAGTCTATGGGATTAATGTAATTAAATCTATGGCATTAGTGTAATTCAATCTTTGGGATTAGTGCAATTCAGTCTATGGGACTAGCGTAATTCAGTCTGTGGGATTAATGTAATTCAGTCTATGAGATTAATGTAATTCAGTCTATGGGATTAGTGTAATTCAGTCTGAGATTAATGTAATTCAGTCTATGGGATTAGTGTAATTCAGTCTATGGGATTAATGTAATTCAGTCTATGAGATTAATGTAATTCAGTCTATGGGATTAGTGTAATTCAGTCTATGGGATTAGTGTAATTCAGTCTGAGATTAATGTAATTCAGTCTATGGGATTAGTGTAATTCAGTCTATGGGATTAGTGTAATTCAGTCTGAGATTAGTGTAATTCAGTCTATGGGATTAGTGTAATTCAGTCTGTGAGATTAATGTAATTCAGTCTAAGAGATTAGTGTAATACAGTCTCTGAGATTAATGTAATTCAGTTTATGGGATTAATGTAATTGAGTCTGTGAGATTAATGTAATTCAGTCGATTGGAGTAATGTAATTCAGTCTATGGGATTAGTGTAATTCAGTCTATGGGATTAATGTAATTCAGTCTATGAGATTAATGTAATTCAGTCTATGGGATTAGTGTAATTCAGTCTATGGGATTAGTGTAATTCAGTCTGAGATTAGTGTAATTCAGTCTGTGGGATTAGTGTAATTCAGTCTATGAGATTTGTGTAATTCAGTCTATGGGATTAGTGTAATTCAGTCTGAGATTAATGTAATTTAGTTTATGGGATTAGTGTAATTCAGTCTATGGGATTAGTGTAATTCAGTCTATGAGATTAGCGTATTTCAGTATGAGATTAGTGTAATTCAGTCTGTGGGATTAGTGTAATTCAGTCTATGAGATTAGCGTAATTCAGTCTGAGCTAAATTTGTAATTCAGTCTATGAGATTAGCGTAATTCAGTCTATTGGATTAGTGAAATTCAGTCTATGGGATTAGTGTAATTCAGTCTATGAGATTAGTGTAATTCAGTCTATAGGATTAGTGTAATTCAGTCTATGGGATTAATGTAATTCAGTCTGTGAGATTAATTTAATTCACTCAATGGGATTAGTGTATTTTTAGTCTTTGAGATTAGCGTAATTCAGTCTGAGATTAGCATAATTCAGTCCATGAGATTAGTGTAATTCAGTCTGAGATTAATGTAATTCAGTCTATGAGATTAGTGTAATTCAGTCTGTGGGATTAGCGTAATTCAGTCTCTGTGATTAGTGTAATTCTATGGGATTAGTATAATTCAGTCTATGAGATTAATGTAATTCAGTCTATGGGATTAGCGTAATTCAGTCTATGAGATTAGTGTAATTCAGTCTGAGATTAATTTAATTCAGTCTATGGGATTAGTGTAATTCAATCTATGGGATTAATGTAATTCAGTCTATGGGATTAGTGTCATTCAGTCTATGGGATTAGTGTCATTCAGTCTGAGATTAATGTAATTCAGTCTATGGGATTAGTGTAATTCAGTCTATGGGATTAGTGTAATTCAGTCTGAGATTAATGTACTTCAGTGTATGGGATTAGTGTAGTTCAGTCTATGGGATTAATGTAATTCAATCTATGGGATTAGTGTAATTCAGTCTATGAGATTAATGTAATTCAGTCTATGACATTAATGTAATTCAGTCTAAGAGATTAGTGTAATACAGTCTCTGAGATTAATGTAATTCAGTTTATGGGATTAATGTAATTGAGTCTGTGAGACTAATGTAATTCAGTCTATGGGATAAATGTAATTCAGTCTATGGGATTGATGTAATTCAGTCTATGGGATTAGTGTAATTCAGTCTGAGATTAATGAAATTCTGTCTCTGAGATTAGTGTAATTCAGTCTGTGGGATTAGTGTAATTCAGTCTATGAGATTAGTGTAATGCAGTCTATAGGATTAGTGTAATTCAGTCTGAGATTAATGTAATTTAGTTTATGGGATTAGTGTAATTCAGTCTATGGGATTAGTGTAATTCAGTCTGAGATTAGCGTAATTCAGTCTGATATTAATGTAATTTAGTTTATGGGATTAGTGTAATTCAGTCTATGAGATTAGTGTAATTCAGTCTATGGGATTAGTGTAATTCAGTATGAGATTAGTGTAATTCAGTCTATGGGATTAGTGTAATTCAGTATGAGATTAGTGTAATTCAGTCTATGGGATTAATGTAAGTCAGTCTATGGGATTAGTGTAATTCAGTATGAGATTAATGTAATTCAGTCTATGGGATTAGTGTAATTCAGTCTATGGGATTAGTGTAATTCAGTCTGAGATTAATGTAATTTAGTCTATGAGATTAATGTAATTCAGTCTATGTGATTAGCGTAATTCAGTCTATGAGATTAGTGTAATTCAGTCTGAGGTTAATTTAATTCAGTCTATGGGATTAGTGTAATTCAGTCTATGGGATTAATGTAATTCAGTCTATGAGATTAATGTAATTCAGTGTATGGGATTAGTGTAATTCAGTCTATGGGATTAGTGTAATTCAGTCTGAGATTAATGTAATTCAGTCTATGGGATTAGTGTAATTCAGTCTGAGATTAATGTAATTCAGTCTATGGGATTAGTGTAATTCAGTCTATGGGATTAATGTAATTCAGTCTATGGGATTATTGTAATTCAGTATATGGGATTAGTGTAATTCAGTCTGAGATTAATGTAATTCAGTCTATGGGATTAGTGTAATTCAGTCTCTGGGATTAGTGTAATTCAGTCTGAGATTAATGTAATTCAGTCTATGGGATTAGTGTAATTCAGTCTGTGAGATTAATTTAATTCACTCAATGGGATTAGTGTATTTCAGTCTATGAGATTAGTGTAATTCAGTCTATGAGATTAGTGTAATTCAGTCTATGAGATTAGTGTAATTCAGTCTATGGGATTAGTGTAATTCAGTCTGAGATTAGTGTATTTCAGTCTATGGGATTAGCGTAATTCAGTCTGAGATTAATGTAATTCAGTCTATGAGATTAGTGTAATTCAGTCTATGGGATTAGTGTAATTCAGTCTGAGATTAATGTAATTCAGTCTATGGGATTAGTGTAATTCAGTCTGTGGGATTAGTGTAATTCAGTCTATGGGATTAATGTAATTCAGTCTGAGATTAATGAAATTCAGTCTATGTGATTAGTGTAATTCAGTCTATGGGATTAGTGTAATTCAGTCTGAGATTAGTGTAATTCAGTCTATGGGATTAGTGTAATTCAGTCTGTGAGATTAATTTAATTCACTCAATGGGTTTAGTGTATTTCGGTCTATGGGATTAGCGTAATTCAGTCTGAGATTAATGTAATTCAGTCTGAGATTAATGTAATTCAGTCTATGGGATTAGTGTAATTCAGTCTGTGAGATTAATTTAATTCACTCAATGGGATTAGTGTATTTCAGTCTATGGCATTAGCGTAATTCAGTCTGAGATTAATGTAATTCAGTCTGAGATTAATGTAATTCAGTCTATGAGATTAGTGTAATTCAGTCTATGGGATTAGTGTAATTCAGTCTGAGATTAATGTAATTCAGTCTATGGGATTAGTGTAATTCAGTCTATGGGATTAATGTAATTCAGTCTATGGGATTAATGTAATTCAGTCTATGGGATTAGTGTAATTCAGTCTATGGGATTAGTGTAATTCAGTCTGAGATTAGTGTAATTCAGTCTATGTGATTAGTGTAATTCAGTCTATGGGATTAGTGTAATTCAGTCTGAGATTAGTGTAATTCAGTCTATGGGATTAGTGTAATTCAGTCTGTGAGATTATTTTAATTCACTCAATGGGTTTAGTGTATTTCGGTCTATGGGATTAGTGTAATTCAGTCTGAGATTAATGTAATTCAGTCTGAGATTAATGTAATTCAGTCTATGGGATTAATGTAATTAAATCTATGGCATTAGTGTAATTCAATCTTTGGGATTAGTGCAATTCAGTCTATGGGACTAGCGTAATTCAGTCTGTGGGATTAATGTAATTCAGTCTATGAGATTAATGTAATTCAGTCTATGGGATTAGTGTAATTCAGTCTGAGATTAATGTAATTCAGTCTATGGGATTAGTGTAATTCAGTCTATGGGATTAATGTAATTCAGTCTATGGGATTAGTGTAATTCAGTATATGGGATTAGTGTAATTCAGTCTGAGATTAATGTAATTCAGTCTATGGGATTAGTGTAATTCAGTCTATGGGATTAATGTAATTCAGTCTATGAGATTAATGTAATTCAGTCTATGGGATTAGTGTAATTCAGTCTTTGAGATTAATTTAATTCACTCAATGGGATTAGTGTATTTCAGTCTATGGGATTAGCGTAATTCAGTCTGAGATTAATGTAATTCAGTCTGAGATTAATGTAATTCAGTCTATGAGATTAGTGTAATTCAGTCTATGGGATTAGTGTAATTCAGTCTGAGATTAGTGTAATTCAGTCTGAGATTAATGTAATTCAGTCTATGGGATTAGTGTAATTCAGTCTATGGGATTAATGTAATTCAGTCTATGAGATTAATGTAATTCAGTCTATGGGATTAGTGTAATTCAGTCTATGGGATTAATGTAATTCAGTCTATGGGATTAGTGTAATTCAGTATATGGGATTAGTGTAATTCAGTCTGAGATTAATGTAATTCAGTCTATGGGATTAGTGTAATTCAGTCTATGGGATTAATGTAATTCAGTCTATGAGATTAATGTAATTCAGTCTATGGGATTAGTGTAATTCAGTCTGTGAGATTAATTTAATTCACTCAATGGGATTAGTGTATTTCAGTCTATGGGATTAGCGTAATTCAGTCTGAGATTAATGTAATTCAGTCTGAGATTAATGTAATTCAGTCTATGAGATTAGTGTAATTCAGTCTATGGGATTAGTGTAATTCAGTCTGATATTAGTGTAATTCAGTCTATGGGATTAGTGTAATTCAGTCTATGGGATTAATGTAATTCAGTCTATGGGATTAGTGTAATTCAGTCTATGGGATTAATGTAATTCAGTCTATGAGATTAATGTAATTCAGTCTATTGGATTAGTGTAATTCAGTCTATGGGATTAGTGTAATTCAGTCTGAGATTAATGTAATTCAGTCTATGTGATTAGTGTAATTCAGTCTATGGGATTAGTGTAATTCAGTCTGTGAGATTAATTTAATTCACTCAATGGGTTTAGTGTATTTCGGTCTATGGGATTATCGTAATTCAGTCTGAGATTAATGTAATTCAGTCTGAGATTAATGTGATTCAGTCTATGGGATTAATGTAATTAAATCTATGGCATTAGTGTAATTCAATCTTTGGGATTAGTGCAATTCAGTCTATGGGACTAGCGTAATTCAGTCTGTGGGATTAATGTAATTCAGTCTATGAGATTAATGTAATTCAGTCTAAGAGATTAGTGTAATACAGTCTCTGAGATTAATGTAATTCAGTTTATGGGATTAATGTAATTCAGTCTATGGGATTGATGTAATTCAGTCTATGGGATTAGTGTAATTCAGTCTGAGATTAATGAAATTCTGTCTCTGAGATTAGTGGAATTCAGTCTGTGGGATTAGTGTAATTCAGTCTATGAGATTAGTGTAATTCAGTCTATGGGATTAGTGTAATTCAGTCTGAGATTAATGTAATTTAGTTTATGGGATTAGTGTAATTCAGTCTATGAGATTAGCGTATTTCAGTATGAGATTAGTGTAATTCAGTCTGTGGGATTAGTGTAATTCAGTCTATGAGATTAGCGTAATTCAGTCTGAGCTAAATTTGTAATTCAGTCTATGAGATTAGCGTAATTCAGTCTATTGGATTAGTGTAATTCAGTCTATGGGATTAATGTAATTCAGTCTGTGAGATTAATTTAATTCACTCAATGGGATTAGTGTATTTCAGTGTTTGTGATTAGCGTAATTCAGTCTGAGATTAGCATAATTCAGTCCATGAGATTAGTGTAATTCAGTCTGAGATTAATGTAATTCAGTCTATGAGATTAGTGTAATTCAGTCTCTGTGATTAGTGTAATTCTATGGGATTAGTATAATTCAGTCTATGAGATTAATGTAATTCAGTCTATGGGATTAGCGTAATTCAGTCTATGAGATTAGTGTAATTCAGTCTGAGATTAATTTAATTCAGTCTATGGGATTAGTGTAATTCAGTCTATGGGATTAATGTAATTCAGTCTATGGGATTAGTGTCATTCAGTCTATGGGATTAGTGTCATTCAGTCTGAGATTAATGTAATTCAGTCTATGGGATTAGTGTAATTCAGTCTATGGGATTAGTGTAATTCAGTCTGAGATTAATGTACTTCAGTCTATGGGATTAGTGTAATTCAGTCTATGGGATTAATGTAATTCAGTCTATGGGATTAGTGTAATTCAGTCTATGAGATTAATGCAATTCAGTCTATGACATTAATGTAATTCAGTCTAAGAGATTAGTGTAATACAGTCTCTGAGATTAATGTAATTCTGTCTATGGGATAAATGTAATTCAGTCTATGGGACTGATGTAATTCAGTCTATGGGATTAGTGTAATTCAGTCTGAGATTAATGAAATTCTGTCTCTTAGATTAGTGTAATTCAGTCTGTGGGATTAGTGTAATTCAGTCTGTGAGATTAATTTAATTCACTCAATGGGTTTAGTGTATTTCGGTCTATGGGATTAGCGTAATTCAGTCTGAGATTAATGTAATTCAATCTGAGATTAATGTAATTCAGTCTATGGGATTAATGTAATTAAATCTATGGCATTAGTGTAATTCAATCTTTGGGATTAGTGCAATTCGGTCTATGGGACTAGCGTAATTCAGTCTGTGGGATTAATGTAATTCAGTCTATGAGATTAATGTAATTCAGTCTATGGGATTAGTGTAATTCAGTCTGAGATTAATGTAATTCATTCTATGGGATTAGTGTAATTCAGTCTATGGGATTAATGTAATTCAGTCTATGAGATTAATGTAATTCAGTCCATGAGATTAATGTAATTCAGTGTATGGGATTCGTGTAATTCAGTCTATGGGATTAGTGTAATTCAGTCTGAGATTAATGTAATTCAGTCTATGGGATTAGTGTAATTCAGTCTGTGAGATTAATTTAATTCACTCAATGGGATTAGTGTATTTCAGTCTATGGGATTAGCATAATTCAGTCTGAGATTAATGTAATTCAGTCTGAGATTAATGTAATTCAGTCTATGAGATTAGTGTAATTCAGTCTGAGATTAATGTAATTCAGTCTATGAGATTAGTGTAATTCAGTCTATGGGATTAGTGTAATTCAGTCTGAGATTAATGTAATTCAGTCTATGGGATTAGTGTAATTCAGTCTATGGGATTAATGTAATTCAGTCTATGAGATTAATGTAATTCAGTCTATGGGATTAGTGTAATTCAGTCTATGGGATTAGTGTAATTCAGTCTGAGATTAATGTAATTCAGTCTATGTGATTAGTATAATTCAGTCTATGGGATTAGTGTAATTCAGTCTGAGATTAGTGTAATTCAGTCTATGGGATTAGTGTAATTCAGTCTGTGAGATTAATTTAATTCACTCAATGGGTTTAGTGTATTTCGGTCTATGGGATTAGCGTAATTCAGTCTGAGATTAATGTAATTCAGTCTGAGATTAATGTAATTCAGTCTATGGTATTAATGTAATTAAATCTATGGCATTAGTGTAATTCAATCTTTGGGATTAGTGCAATTCAGTCTATGGGACTAGCGTAATTCAGTCTGTGGGATTAATGTAATTCAGTCTATGAGATTAATGTAATTCAGTCTATGGGATTAGTGTAATTCAGTCTGAGATTAATGTAATTCAGTCTATGGGATTAGTGTAATTCAGTCTATGGGATTAATGTAATTCAGTCTGTGGGATTAGTGTAATTCAGTATATGGGATTAGTGTAATTCAGTATATGGGATTAGTGTAATTCAGTCTGAGATTAATGTAATTCAGTCTATGGGATTAGTGTAATTCAGTCTATGGGATTAATGTAATTCAGTCTATGAGATTAATGTAATTCAGTCTATGGGATTAGTGTAATTCAGTCTGTGAGATTAATTTAATTCACTCAATGGGATTAGTGTATTTCAGTCTATGGGATTAGCGTAATTCAGTCTGAGATTAATGTAATTCAGTCTGAGATTAATGTAATTCAGTCTATGAGATTAGTGTAATTCAGTCTATGGGATTAGTGTAATTCAGTCTGAGATTAATGTAATTCAGTCTATGGGATTAGTGTAATTCAGTCTACGGGATTAATGTAATTCAGTCTATGAGATTAATGTAATTCAGTCTATGGGATTAGTGTAATTCAGTCTATGGGATTAATGTAATTCAGTCTATGGGATTAGTGTAATTCAGTATATGGGATTAGTGTAATTCAGTCTGAGATTAATGTAATTCAGTCTATGGGATTAGTGTAATTCAGTCTATGGGATTAATGTAATTCAGTCTATGAGATTAATGTAATTCAGTCTATGGGATTAGTGTAATTCAGTCTGTGAGATTAATTTAATTCACTCAATGGGATTAGTGTATTTCAGTCTATGGGATTAGCGTAATTCAGTCTGAGATTAATGTAATTCAGTCTGAGATTAATGTAATTCAGTCTATGAGATTAGTGTAATTCAGTCTATGGAATTAGTGTAATTCAGTCTGAGATTTATGTAATTCAGTCTATGGGATTACTGTAATTCAGTCTATGGGATTAATGTAATTCAGTCTATGGGATTAGTGTAATTCAGTCTATGGGATTAATGTAATTCAGTCTATGAGATTAATGTAATTCAGTCTATGGGATTAGTGTAATTCAGTCTATGGGATTAGTGTAATTCAGTCTGAGATTAATGTAATTCAGTCTATGTGATTAGTGTAATTCAGTCTATGGGATTAGTGTAATTCAGTCTGTGAGATTAATTTAATTCACTCAATGGGTTTAGTGTATTTCGGTCTATGGGATTAGCGTAATTCAGTCTGAGATTAATGTAATTCAGTCTGAGATTAATGTGATTCAGTCTATGGGATTAATGTAATTAAATCTATGGCATTAGTGTAATTCAATCTTTGGGATTAGTGCAATTCAGTCTATGGGACTTGCGTAATTCAGTCTGTGGGATTAATGTAATTCAGTCTATGAGATTAATGTAATTCAGTCTAAGAGATTAGTGTAATACAGTCTCTGAGATTAATGTAATTCAGTTTATGGGATTAATGTAATTGAGTCTGTGAGATTAATGTAATTCAGTCTATGGGAGTAATGTAATTCAGTCTATGGGATTGATGTAATTCAGTCTATGGGATTAGTGTAATTCAGTCTGAGATTAATGAAATTCTGTCTCTGAGATTAGTGTAATTCAGTCTGTGGGATTAGTGTAATTCAGTCTATGAGATTAATGTAATTCAGTCTATGGGATTAGTGTAATTCAGTCTGAGATTAATGTAATTTAGTTTATGGGATTAGTGTAATTCAGTCTATGGGATTAGTGTAATTCAGTCTATGAGATTAGCGTATTTCAGTATGAGATTAGTGTAATTCAGTCTGTGGGATTAGTGTAATTCAGTCTATGGGATTAATGTAATTCAGTCTATGAGATTAATGTAATTCAGTCTATGGGATTAGTGTAATTCAGTCTGTGAGATTAATTTAATTCACTCAATGGGATTAGTGTATTTCAGTCTATGGGATTAGCGTAATTCAGTCTGAGATTAATGTAATTCAGTCTGAGATTAATGTAATTCAGTCTATGAGATTAGTGTAATTCAGTCTATGGGATTAGTGTAATTCAGTCTGAGATTAATGTAATTCAGTCTATGGGATTAGTGTAATTCAGTCTATGGGATTAATGTAATTCAGTCTATGAGATTAATGTAATTCAGTCTATGGGATTAGTGTAATTCAGTCTATGGGATTAATGTAATTCAGTCTATGGGATTAGTGTAATTCAGTATATGGGATTAGTGTAATTCAGTCTGAGATTAATGTAATTCAGTCTATGGGATTAGTGTAATTCAGTCTATGGGATTAATGTAATTCAGTCTATGAGATTAATGTAATTCAGTGTATGGGATTAGTGTAATTCAGTCTGTGAGATTAATTTAATTCACTCAATGGGATTAGTGTATTTCAGTCTATGGGATTAGCGTAATTCAGTCTGAGATTAATGTAATTCAGTCTGAGATTAATGTAATTCAGTCTATGAGATTAGTGTAATTCAGTCTATGGGATTAGT
Source organism: Chiloscyllium punctatum (assembly GCF_047496795.1). Lineage (NCBI taxonomy): Eukaryota > Metazoa > Chordata > Chondrichthyes > Orectolobiformes > Hemiscylliidae > Chiloscyllium > Chiloscyllium punctatum. Next base: position 4,972,233 of record NC_092775.1, read on the forward strand.
GTAATTCAGTCTGAGATTTATGTAATTCAGTCTATGGGATTAGTGTAATTCAGTCTATCGGATTAATGTAATTCAGTCTATGGGATTAGTGTAATTCAGTCTATGGGATTAATGTAATTCAGTCTATGAGATTAATGTAATTCAGTCTATGGGATTAGTGTAATTCAGTCTATGGGATTAGTGTAATTCAGTCTATGGGATTAGTGTAATTCAGTCTGAGATTAATGTAATTCAGTCTATGTGATTAGTGTAATTCAGTCTATGGGATTAGTGTAATTCAGTCTGTGAGATTAATTTAATTCACTCAATGGGTTTAGTGTATTTCGGTCTATGGGATTAGCGTAATTCAGTCTGAGATTAATGTAATTCAGTCTGAGATTAATGTGATTCAGTCTATGGGATTAATGTAATTAAATCTATGGCATTAGTGTAATTCAATCTTTGGGATTAGTGCAATTCAGTCTATGGGACTAGCGTAATTCAGTCTGTGGGATTAATGTAATTCAGTCTATGAGATTAATGTAATTCAGTCTAAGAGATTAGTGTAATACAGTCTCTGAGATTAATGTAATTCAGTTTATGGGATTAATGTAATTGAGTCTGTGAGATTAATGTAATTCAGTCTATGGGAGTAATGTAATTCAGTCTATGGGATTGATGTAATTCAGTCTATGGGATTAGTGTAATTCAGTCTGAGATTAATGAAATTCTGTCTCTGAGATTAGTGTAATTCAGTCTGTGGGATTAGTGTAATTCAGTCTATGAGATTAGTGTAATTCAGTCTATGGGATTAGTGTAATTCAGTCTGAGATTAATGTAATTTAGTTTATGGGATTAGTGTAATTCAGTCTATGGGATTAGTGTAATTCAGTCTATGAGATTAGCGTATTTCAGTATGAGATTAGTGTAATTCAGTCTGTGGGATTAGTTTAATTCAGTCTATGAGATTAGCGTAATTCAGTCTGAGCTAAATTTGTAATTCAGTCTGTGAGATTAGCGTAATTCAGTCTATTGGATTAGTGTAATTCAGTCTGAGATTAATGTACTTCAGTCTATGGGATTAGTGTAATTCAGTCTATGGGATTAGTGTAATTCAGTCTGAGATTAATGTACTTCAGTCTATGGGATTAGTGTAATTCAGTCTATGGGATTAATGTAATTCAGTCTATGGGATTAGTGTATTTCAGTCTATGAGATTAATGTAATTCAGTCTATGACATTAATGTAATTCAGTCAAAGAGATTAGTGTAATACAGTCTCTGAGATTAATGTAATTCAGTCTATGGGATAAATGTAATTCAGTCTATGGGATTGATGTAATTCAGTCTATGGGATTAGTGTAATTCAGTCTGAGATTAATGAAATTCTGTCTCTTAGATTAGTGTAATTCAGTCTGTGGGATTAGTGTAATTCAGTCTATGAGATTAGTGTAATGCAGTCTATGGGATTAGTGTAATTCAGTCTGAGATTAATGTAATTTAGTTTATGGGATTAGTGTAATTCAGTCTATGGGATTAGTGTAATTCAGTCTATGAGATTAGCGTAATTCAGTCTGAGATTAATGTAATTTAGTTTATGGGATTAGTGTAATTCAGTCTATGAGATTAGTGTAATTCAGTCTATGGGATTAGTGTAATTCAGTATGAGATTAGTGTAATTCAGTCTATGGGATTAGTGTAAATAAGTATGAGATTAGTGTAATTCAGTCTATGCGATTAATGTAAATCAGTCTATGGGATTAGTGTAATTCAGTATGAGATTAATGTAATTCAGTCTATGGGATTAGTGTAATTCAGTCTATGGGATTAGTGTAATTCAGTCTGAGATTAATGTAATTTAGTCTATGAGATTAATGTAATTCAGTCTATGTGATTAGCGTAATTCAGTCTATGAGATTAGTGTAATTCAGTCTGAGATTAATTTAATTCAGTCTATGGGATTAGTGTAATTCAGTCTATGGGATAAATGTAATTCAGTCTATGAGATTAATGTAATTCAGTGTATGGGATTAGTGTAATTCAGTCTATGGGATTAGTGTAATTCAGTCTGAGATTAATGTAATTCAGTCTATGGGATTAGTGTAATTCAGTCTATGTGATTAATGTAATTCAGTCTATGGGATTAGTGTAATTCAGTCTGAGATTAATGTAATTCAGTCTATGGGATTAGTGTAATTCAGTCTATGGGATTAATGTAATTCAGTCTATGGGATTAGTGTAATTCAGTATATGGGATTAGTGTAATTCAGTCTGAGATTAATGTAATTCAGTCTATGGGATTAGTGTAATTCAGTCTATGGGATTAGTGTAATTCAGTCTGAGATTAATGTAATTCAGTCTATGGGATTAGTGTAATTCAGTCTGTGAGATTAATTTAATTCACTCAATGGGATTAGTGTATTTCAGTCTATGGGATTAGCGTAATTCAGTCTGAGATTAATGTAATTCAGTCTATGGGATTAGCGTAATTCAGTCTGAGATTAATGTAATTCAGTCTATGAGATTAGTTTAATTCAGTCTATGAGATTAGTGTAATTCAGTCTATGGGATTAGTGTAATTCAGTCTGAGATTAATGTATTTCAGTCTATGGGATTAGCGTAATTCAGTCTGAGATTAATGTAATTCAGTCTATGGGATTAGCGTAATTCAGTCTGAGATTAATGTAATTCAGTCTATGAGATTAGTGTAATTCAGTCTATGAGATTAGTGTAATTCAGTCTATGGGATTAGTGTAATTCAGTCTGAGATTAGTGTATTTCAGTCTATGGGATTAGCGTAATTCAGTCTGAGATTAATGTAATTCAGTCTATGAGATTAGTTTAATTCAGTCTATGAGATTAGTGTAATTCAGTCTATGGGATTAGTGTAATTCAGTCTGAGATTAATGTAATTCAGTCTATGGGATTAGTGTAATTCAGTCTATGGGATTAATGTAATTCAGTCTATGAGATTAATGTAATTCAGTCTGAGATTAATGTAATTCAGTCTATGTGATTAGTGTAATTCAGTCTATGGGATTAGTGTAATTCAGTCTGAGATTAGTGTAATTCAGTCTATGGGATTAGTGTAATTCAGTCTGTGAGATTAATTTAATTCACTCAATGGGTTTAGTGTATTTCGGTCTATGGGATTAGCGTAATTCAGTCTGATATTAATGTAATTCAGTCTCAGATTAATGTAATTCAGACTATGGGATTAATGTAATTAAATCTATGGCATTAGTGTAATTCAATCTTTGGGATTAGTGCAATTCAGTCTATGGGACTAGCGTAATTCAGTCTGTGGGATTAATGTAATTCAGTCTATGAGATTAATGTAATTCAGTCTATGGGATTAGTGTAATTCAGTCTGAGGTTAATGTAATTCAGTCTATGGGATTAGTGTAATTCTGTCTATGGGATTAATGTAATTCAGTCTATGAGATTAATGTAATTTAGTCTATGAGATTAATGTAATTCAGTGTATGGGATTCGTGTAATTCAGTCTATGGGATTATTGTAATTCAGTCTGAGATTAATGTAATTCAGTCTGTGAGATTAATTTAATTCACTCAATGGGATTAGTGTATTTCAGTCTATGGGATTAGCGTAATTCAGTCTGAGATTAATGTAATTCAGTCTGAGATTAATGTAATTCAGTCTATGAGATTAGTGTAATTCAGTCTATGGGATTAGTGTAATTCAGTCTGAGATTAATGTACTTCAGTCTATGGGATTAGTGTAATTCAGTCTATGGGATTAATGTAATTCAGTCTATGAGATTAATGTAATTCAGTCTATGAGATTAATGTAATTCAGTCTATGGGATTAGTGTAAGTCAGTCTATGGGATTAGTGTAATTCAGTCTGAGATTAATGTAATTCAGTCTATGTGATTAGTGTAATTCAGTCTATGGGATTAGTGTAATTCAGTCTGAGATTAGTGTAATTCAGTCTATGGGATTTGCGTAATTCAGTCTTTGAGATTAATTTAATTCACTCAATGGGTTTAGTGTATTTCGGTCTATGGGATTAGCATAATTCAGTCTGAGATTAATGTAATTCAGTCTGAGATTAATGTAATTCAGTCTATGGGATTAATGTAATTAAATCTATGGCATTAGTGTAATTCAATCTTTGGGATTAGTGCAATTCAGTCTATGGGACTAGCGTAATTCAGTCTGTGGGATTAATGTAATTCAGTCTATGAGATTAATGTAATTCAGTCTATGGGATTAGTGTAATTCAGTCTGAGATTAATGTAATTCAGTCTATGGGATTAGTGTAATTCAGTCTATGGGATTAATGTAATTCAGTCTATGAGATTAATGTAATTCAGTCTATGGGATTAGTGTAATTCAGTCTATGGGATTAGTGTAATTCAGTCTGAGATTAATGTAATTCAGTCTATGTGATTAGTGTAATTCAGTCTATGGGATTAGTGTAATTTAGTCTGAGATTACTGTAATTCAGTCTATGGGATTAGTGTAATTCAGTCTGTGAGATTAATTTAATTCACTCAATGGGTTTCGTGTATTTCGGTCTATGGGATTAGCGTAATTCAGTCTGAGATTAATGTAATTCAGTCTATGAGATTAATGTAATTCAGTCTATGAGATTAATGTAATTCAGTCTATGGGATTAGTGTAATTCAGTCTGAGATTAATGTAATTCAGTCTATGAGATTAATGTAATTAGGTCTATGAGATTAATGTAATTCAGTCTATGGGATTAATGTAATTCAGTCTGAGATTAATGTAATTCAGTCTTTGGGATTAGTGTAATTCAGTCTATGGGATTAATGTAATTCAGTCTATGACATTAGCGTAATTCACTCTGATATTAATGTAATTCAGTCTATGGGATTAGTGTAATTCAGTCTATGGGATTAATGTAATTAAGTCTATGTGATTAATGTAATTCAGTCTATGGGATTAATGTAATTCAGTCTATGGGATTAGTGTAATTCAGTCTATGGGATTAGTGTAATTTAGTCTATGGGATTAATGTAATTCAATCTATGGGATTAGTGTAATTCATTCTGAGATTAATGTAATTCAGTCTAAGAGATTAGTGTAATTCAGTCTATGGGATTAATGTAATCCAGTTTGTGAGATTAATGTAATTCAGTCTCTGGGATTAGTGTAATTCAGTCTGGGATTAATGTAATTCAGTCTATGGGATTAGTGTAATTCAGTCTATGGGATTAGTGTAATTCAGTCTATGGGATTAGTGTAATTCAGTCTGTGAGATTAATGTAATTCAGTCTATGGGATTAATGTAATTAAATCTATGGGATTAGTGTAATTCAGTCTATGGGATTAGTGTAATTCAGTCTATGGGATTAGTGTAATTCAGTCTATGGGATTAATGTAATTCAGTCTATGGGATTAGTGTAATTCAGTCTATGGGATTAGTGTAATTCAGTCTATAGGATTAGTGTAATTCAGTCTATGAGATTAGTGTAATTCAGTCTATGGGATTAGTGTAATTCAACCAATGGGATTAATGTAATTTAGTTTATGGGAGTAATGTAATTCAGTCTATGGGATTAGTGTATTTCAGTCCATGAGTTTAATTCAATTTAGTCTGTGGCATTAATTTAATTCACTCTATGGGATTAATGTAATTCAGTCTGAGATTAGTGTAATTCAGTCTGTGAGATTAGTGTAATTCATTCTGTGAGATTAGTGTAATTCAGTCTGTGAGATCGATGTAATCAATTCTGTGATATTAGCGTAATTCTGTCTGTGAATTCATATATGAGAGCCTCAGATTTTTATCAGTTGTTCTGTGGGACTGGTATAATTGAGTCTGTGTAATTCCAATGTAAATTTAATGCATTTCAATCTCTGATTTGTGTAGTTCAGTCTACGAGACTAGTAAATTTCAGATGAGGGAATACTATGATTAATGCTTTGAGATTAGGGTAATTCAGTCTGTGATATTAGTGTGATTCAGGCTATGTATTAATTTATTCCAGGCTCGAATTTCTATAAATTATTCTGTGGGACTGTTGTTTTTCAGTCTGTGGTGTTACTGTGATTCTCACTTTGAGATTAGTGTAATTCCTGCTATGGGATGAGTGGAATGTTTTCAAATGGATGAGCGTAATTCATTCTTTAGGGCTGAGTGTAGTTCAGTGTCTGAGATCAGTGTAATACAATCTGTGAGATTATTGTAATTCAGTCTTTACAATTTGTCTAATTCACTCTGTGGCATTAGTGCAATTCAGGCTGTGATATTAGTGACATTCAATCTGTGAGAATAGCATAATCCAGTCTTTAGTATTAGTCCAATTTAGGCTTTCAGATATGTGGAATAAAGTCTGTGGAATACAGGTAAATCAGTGTGTGAGATTAGAATGGTTACATTTATGAATTATCTCATTTCAGACTCAAATTTCTATAAACCATTCTGTGGGATTGGTGTAATTGAGTCTATGACATTAGTGTCATGTACCTCAGAAATCAATGCATTCAGTCTGTGTAATTAGTGTAATACAATGTGTGGGAAAGGTGTAATTCAGTGTCTGAAATTTGTGTGATTCAGGCTCTGAGATTAGTGCAATTCTGTCATTGAGATTAGTAAAATCCAGTCAGGGACATTAATGTATTTGTGCTACTAGGATCAGCAGAATTCACTCACTGAGATTCGTGCAATCTGGGATTAATGACATTCAATCTTTGGGGTTAGTTTAATTGATTCTGTGACAGTATGTAATTCAGTCCATGAATTAGTTTGTGACAGACCCTGGATTTCTATAATTCATCTGCAGGACTGGTGTAATTGAGTCTGTAACATTATGGAAATTCCTTTCTTAGATTAACATAATTCACTCTGTGAATTAGTTTACATCAGATTTGAATTTCGATAATTCATTCTCTGGGATTGGTGTTATTGAGTCTCTGACATTAATGTCCTTCCTCTGTGACTTTAGTGTAATTCAGTCATTGTGATCAGCGTATTTCACTTGGAGAGATTAATGTAATTGTACCTATTGAATTATTTTAGTGTGTGAGATTAGTGTAATTCAGTCTGTGTGATTAGTGTAATATAATCTATGGGATTAATATCAATAAATTACTGAAATTAGTGTAAATCAGTCTGTTGCTTGAGTGCAATCTTGTCACCAAGGTTAGCATAATTCAGTCTATGAATTAATTTAATTCAGATGCGGTTTTCTATAATTTAGTCCATGGGACTGGTGTATTTGAGTCTGTGATGTCAGTATAATTCTCATTGTGAGATTACTGTAATGCATGCTATGGGAGGAGTAGTTTTTTTCAGAGGAACAAGCAGGGTCCTCCAATTTTTGTCATTTACTTAAATGATTTGGATGTGAGCATAAGAGGTACAATTAGTAAGTTTGCAGATGACACCAAAATGGGAGGTGTAGTGGACAGCAAAGAAGATTATCTCAGATTACAACAGGATCTTGGCCAGATGCACCAATGGGCTGAGAAGTGGCAGATGGAGTTTAATTTAGATAAATGTGAGTTGCTGCATTTTGGGAAAGCAAATCTTAGCAGGATGTATACACTTAATGGTAAGGTCCTAGGGAGTGTTGCTGAACAAAGAGACCTTGGAGAGTGCAGGTTCATAGCTCCTTGAAAGTGGAGTCACAGGTTGATAGGATAGTGAAGAAGGCATTTGGTATGCTTTCTTTTATTGGTCAGAGTACTGAGTACAGGAGTTGGGAGGTCATGTTGCGGCTGTACAGGACATTGGTCAGGCCACTGTTGGAATATTGTGTGCAATTCTGGTCTCCTTCCTACGAAACTTGAAAGGGTTCAGAAAAGATTTACAAGGATGTTGCCAGGCTTGGAGGATTTGAGCTACCCAAAGTTTGTGAGAAGATTTGTAACTCGGGTGCTCGTTGTTGTGGTTCTGTTCGCCAAGCTGGAAATTTGTGTTGCAGACGTTTCGTCCCCTGTCTAGGTGACATCCTCAGTGCTTGGGAGCCTCCTGTGAAGAGCTTCTGTGATCTTTCCTCCGGCATTTGTAGTGCCGCTTCCGGTTGTCAGTTCCAGCTGTCCACTGCAGTGGTCAGTATATTGGGTCCAGGTCGATGTTCTTATTGATTGAATCTGTGGATGAGTGCCATGCCTCTAGGAATTCCCTGGCTGTTCTCTGTTTGGCTTGTCCTATAATAGTAGTGGTGTCCCAGTTGAACTCATGTTGCTTGTCTTCCGCGTGTGTGGCTACTAAGGATAGCTGGTCGTGTCGTTTCGTGGCAAGTTGGTGTTCATGGATATGGATCGTTAGCTGTCTTCCTGTTTGTCCTATGTAGTGTTCTGTGCAGTCCTTGCATGGGATTTTGTACACTACATTGGTTTGAGCTATAGGGAGAGGCTGAACAGGCTGGGACTGTTTTCCCTGGAGCATCAGAGGCTGAGGGGTGACCTTATAGAAGTTTACAAAATTATGAGGGACATGGATAGACAAAGTCTTTTCCCTGGGGTGGGGGAGTCCAGAACTAGAGTGCATAAGTTTAGGGTGAGAGGGGAAAGATATAAACAAGACCTAAGGGGCAACTTTTTCACGCAGAGGGTGGTACATGTATGGAATGAGTTGCCAGAGGAAGTGGTGGAGGCTGGTACAATTGCAACATTTAAGAGGCATTTGGATGGGTATATGAATAGGAAGGGTTTGGAGGGATATAGACTGGGTGCTGGCAGGTGGGGCTAGATTGGGTTGGGATATCTGGTTGGCATGGACAGGTTGGACCGAAGGGCCTGTTTCCATCTGTACATCTCTATGACTCTATAATTCATTCTTTCGGATGAATGTAATTCTGTCTTTGAGATTAGTGTGATTCAGTCTGTGACATTAATGTCATTCAGTCTGTAATATTTGCTTATTTCAAGCTCAGATTTCTATAATTGATTCTGTGGTGTAATTGAGTCTGTGTTGTTAGTGTAATTCGCACCGTGAGTTTAGTGCTGCTCATGCCATGGGATGAGTGATTATTTTTTTCAGTGGGATACGCATAATTCCTTTTTTGGAATGAATGTACTTCAGTCTCTGAAATCAGTGTCGTTCAGTCTGAAATTAGTCTATTTTAGTCTGTGGGATTAGTGTAATTCAGTCTGTGAACTACTTTATTTCAGATGCAGTTTTCAATAATTTATTTGCCAGGACTGGGATAATTGACAGGTGTCAGTGTAATTCTCACCGTGAGATTAGTGTAGTTCATGGCATGGAATGAGCACAATTTTTCAGTGCAATGCACAAAATTCATTTTTTAAGAAGTGTTCATTCAGACGATGTGATTAATGCAATTTAGTCTGTGAGATAATGAATTTCAGCCTGTGAGACTGGTGTAATTCACTCTATAGGATTAATTCAATTCTGATTGTGGGATTAGGATATTCCTGCCTTGGACTGGTAAAATCCAGTCTGTGTGATAAGTATAAATAAGTGTCTAAAATTGCCGAAATTAATTTGTGGAGTGAGTGTAGTTTAGTGTAATTAAAACTGGGAGTGATGTAATTCAGCCTGTGATATTTATGTAATCCAGTCTGTATGGTTAGTGTACTTCAGTATGTGAATTGGTTTATTTAAGACTCACATTCCTATAATTCCTTCCGTGATCCAGTCTGTGGGTTTTGTGTAATCCCGTCTGTGAATTTGTTTATTGCAGGCTAATATTTCCATAATTCATTCAGGGGTTGATGTCATTGACTCTGTAGTGTTAGTGTAATTGTATAATTAGACAATAGACAATAGACAATAGGTGCAGGAGTAGGCCATTCTGCCCTTCGAGCCTGCACCACCATTCAGTATGATCATGGCTGATCATCCTTAATCAGTGTCCTGTTCCTGCCTTATCTCCATAACCCTTGATTCTGCTATCCTTGAGAGCTCTATCTAACTCTTTCTTAAATGAATCTAGAGACTGGGCCTCCACTGCCCTCTGGGGCAGAACATTCCACACAGCCACCACTCTCTGGGTGAAGAAGTTTCTCATCTCTGTCCTAAATGGTCTACCCCGTATTTTTAAGCTGTGTCCTCTGGTTCAGCACTCACCCATCAGCGGAAACATGTTTCCTGCCTCCAGAGTGTCCAATCCTTTAATAATCTTATATGTCTCAATCAGATCCCCTCTCAGTCTTCTAAACTCAAGGGTGTACAAGCCCAGTCGCTCCAGTCTTTCAGTGTAAAGTAGTCATTTTTTCTCTGCGTATTTCCTTCTTAGTAATCCTCTGTTGTTCTTTAAAAGCTGCCCAGTCCTCCGTTTTCCCACTTATCTTTGCTATGTTAATTCTCCCGTGAGATTGGTGGAACCCATACAATGGGATGAGTGGATTTTTTTCAGTGGAATGAGCATAGTTCATTCTTTAGGATCCATGTGAATCAGTGTCTAAGATCAATGTAATCCAGTCTGTGAGACTGGTTTAATTCAATGTCTGAGATCAGTCTAATTCAGTCTGTGAGATCTGTACTATTCAGTCTGTGTGATTAGTGAAAATTAGGTTTTGTGATTTGTGTAGTACAATCTGTGGGACTATTATTATTCAGTCTTGAGACTAACATGATTCAGTCTCTGAAATTAATGTGATTCAGTCTCTGATTTGTGCAGTTAAGTCTGTGATGTTAATGTAATTCAGTCTCTGTGATTCAGTCGTTCAGTCTGTGAGACGAGTGAAGTTCAGGTTTAGATAACATCATGACTCACTCCATGGGATTAGTGTGATTCTGATGAGGAACTAGTGTATTCCTTCATTGGATTGGTATAATTCAGTCTGTGTGCTTCATGGAAGTCTGTCTCTAAGAGTAGTGTAAATCATGCATGGAGTTATCGACGTTTCAAGCATAAGCTCTTCCTGACCTCTCTGCCCCCACCCCACTCTGGCCTATCACCCTCACCTTGACCTTCTTCCACCTATCGCATTCCCAACGCCCCTCCCCCAAGTCCCTTCTCCCTACCTTTTATCTTAGCCTGCTGGACACACTTTCCTCATTCCTGAAGAAGGGCTTATGCCCGAAACATCGATTCTCCTGTCCGTTAGTGTAATTCAGCATGATTCAGACTCTGAGATTAGTGTAGTTCAGTCTGTGAAGTCAGTGTAATTTCAGTCTGCAGCATTAATATAATTCACTCTGTGATTTGTGTAATTAGTATAATCCCAAACTAAACTCGCCTCATCTGCCTGCTCCTGGCCTATATCCCTCCTATTCACATATCTATCCAAATGCTTTTTAAATGTAATTGTGCCCACATCCACCACTTCCTGAGGAAGTTCATTCTATGTGTGAACTTATACTCTTATAAAAAATTTGCCTCTTATTTCTTTTTAAAATCTCTCTCCTTTCACCTTAAAAATGTGCCTCCTAGTCTTGAAATTCCCCATTTTAGGGAAAAGACAACTGCCATTGACTCTAATAAAATTCAGTTTCTGGGATTTGTGTTTTTCAGTCTGTAATGTTCGTGAAATTCTTTCTGTAGAATGAATGTCAGTCAGTGAGATTAGTATGTTTCAGTCTGCAAAATCAGTGCAATTTCATTCTGTGACATTGCTGTCATTCATTCTTTAAGATTAGTGTAACTCAGTCTGTAAGGTTAGTGAATTTCTGACACCTCTATTAGTATGATTCACCCCAATGGGATTAGTGTAATCAAGTCTCTAGGATTAGTATGTTCCTACATTAGATTGGTATTACAGTTGTTCAGCTATAACATGTGTTTCGTTAGCACAAATTCACTGTAACGCGATTGATGAATTGGGACACTTTTCTAAAGCGTGAACTTTTAAAATGTGCTGCTGTAACACGATTACATCACCAACACTTTAAGTGCTGTTTCTAAAGTACAATTTTTCTATAACACGGGGCTGCACAAGAACTCAACCATCATGTTAGAGAAGAGCTACCTGTATTCCATCTGTGATTAAATCAGTCTCAAAAATTGATGTATTCAATATATAAAGTTAGTTTATTCAGGCTTTGAAATTAATGTAATTCTGTGTGCAATTCATGTGATACCAGTGTAATTCAGCATGATTTAGTCTCTGAGATTAGTGTGATTCACTCTATAGGAGTAACGTATTTCTGTTTGTGGGATTAGTGTTTTCCTGCATTGGATTAGTGTCATTCAGTCTGTGTGGTTCCTGTATTTCTGTCCCTAAGGTTAGTATATGTCATGAATGGAGTTAGTTTAATTCAGTCTCTAAATTTAGTGAGATCAGTTTCTGAGATTAGTATAAATTGGTCTGAGAGATTAATGTAATTCAGTCTCAAATCAGTGGAATGCAGTTTCAATGATCAGTATAATTCAGTCTGAGAGATTAGTGAATTTCAGCATCTGTGATTAGTATAATTCACTGTTTTGGGATTAGTGTAATCTGTGGGATTTGTGTATTCCTGCATTGTTTGCATGATTAGTGTTATCGATGTGTAAAATTGGTGTAATTTTGGCTGTGAGATTAGATTGTTCCTGCATTAGATTGGTGTAAATCAGTCCGTGTAATTAATATAATTCAATCTACTGAATATTTGTCACTTACTCCAATGAGGTTTGTTTATTTTCCTCTCAGATTTAGTGTAATTCAGTCTGGGATCATTATAATTCATCCTGGGATTGCTGTAACCAATTATTCATTGGTTAGGACTAGTGCAATTCATTTTGTGGCAATATAGTGTCCTTGGGATTAATCCTTTTGAAATTGTGATTATGGTCTTTCTACTTGTGGTTTAAGCATTATTCAATGTGCAGTATTTATGTAAATCATTTCCTGTTTTGCAGGACATACTGATTAGTTGTGTTTTCTTTATGAATTAACAGCCATGAGTGTCTGATACTCATTTCTGCAGCGTAGATTTCAGTTGTGCACTGGGACAAAAGTTCCAACATAGCTGGCCCTGTTTGAATTCCCTAGAATTTCACAACATCCCATGGGCCATTAGCCAACGCGTGGAAGCTTCCAAAAATCTCTCTAAACGTGAGTTAGAATCAGAGATTTCAGAAAGTTCTGACTGGCTTAAATTTAATGCTAACATAGGAAAGTTAAAACCAGCTCAAGCTAGTAATCCTAACTCCTGACTCAACACTGACCCCTGCCTATCAAGTACCACTCCCCCTATCCCCTGACAATTTTCTGACCTGACTCCCCAGAACCCTGATTCTGCCACCCAATCCTTCAAACCATCTTCCCATTCCCAACGTGATGGCCCCCTGTCAGCTTCCTACAGATACCCTGGCCCTACACCACGCTACCCAAAACTCCACGCCTGAACCATTCTCCTCCCACCATCCCCTTCCCACCACTACCCCCACTTTCACCACCAAGCCCTCAAAAACACCCTGTCAACCTGGCACCACACCTCTCCAATTAGACGCTTCATCCAGAACTCAAACACCACTTGGCACAGCCAAATCCACCTCAACAGCCCCCATCATCTCCCCCCCCCCCCCAACAATCATTACATCCTCCATCCTGATTTCTTGATCTGCCCCAAGCTCACATCCACTTCCCTCACCCCCCCCTCCCCAATATAATGCAAGTAATGTACACTCCGGAGACTTGGATTCTTACTGAGACAGATATCTGGAAGTTTATCAACACCTCCACTCCACACTTATATGACATCTCAGATGTGCATATAGTCTTGGTTGTATCCTTGCTTATATCACTAGTACATGAATGCAAAGTTTACTGGTTGATTAATTGCTGACTATCACAGATCAACTCACTAACTGACTGCTTAACTAACTAACTGAGAGCAAGGAGATATTTTACTCTGGAGCATTATATCTCATGATTATTTAGCTGCCTTAGAGGTTTAGTGCCTTCTCAGTGTAGTGATTATAACAAAGTCAGCCAGGTGGATCTCATGGAACATGACCTCCCTGATTGGGACTGTTAATCTGGTTCAATCAGGGAGCCCTGATTGTGTCAAGAGTGTCAGAGATACTGTTCACTCTGAGGGACCCAATGTCTCAAGGACAAAATCTGCCTTTCTCCTCTTTGAAGACTAGGAAACACGTTCTGATAAAGATGTGCAAAGATACCTCAATATTTTATCTTTACACAATAATATAATGTGTTTATGGATGCAAAATATGACCAGATTTGGTCCTTATACAATTGTCACAAATCCACTGTGTTACTTCACACTGTGGTTTGCTGTCTGTCATTGTGCATGAGTGGATTAGTGGTGCTGGAAGAGCCCTTCCAAGGGCTTTTGCCCGAAACGTCGATTTCACTGCTCGTTGGATGCTGCCTGAACTGCTGTGCTCTTCTAGCACCACTAATCCAGTATTTGCTTTCCAGCATCTGCAGTCATTGTTTTTACCTCATTCTGCATGAGTGTCTATAATTTGTAACAGGTGAATGATCTGGAATGGTACTTTCAGAATTGGAGTTGTCATCCTGTACAATGGGTGGTTGACCATTTAAAACTAGAGTTTGTTATCTCCTACGTCATAGGATTTGACCATTCTTTGTGACTGTGTCATGGTCCCTATGGGAATTAACCAGGTGGATGTTAAAAGGGTGTTCCTGTTGTGGGACAATCTAGAACTAACAGTCATAGTTTAAAATTCGAGGGTCACCCATTTAAGACAGAGATGGAAAATGTTTTTTCTCTCAGAGGGTCATCAGTCTTTGGAATTCCCTTTCTCAAAAGAGAGTGGATTTAAAATGTTTAAATATTTTTAAGGCAGAGGTTGATAGACTCTTGCTGACCAAGGGATGAAGGATTGTGCAGTAACATCGAGTTGGGGTTAAAATCAGATCTTATTTAATAGCAGAGCAGACTGGAAGGGCAAAGTGGCTTACTCTTGTTCCTTGGTCACCTATTTGTATGTTCATGTGACCCGGGCTGGACCCTTCCACCAACCCATGTATTAAAGCGAGAGACTCAAACTCTGATGCCTTGCCCTTGTTCATATTGGGATAACTGTCTGAATTAGAGTAGTGCTGGAAAAGCACAGCAGGTCAGGCAGCATCCGAGGAGCAGTAAAATCGATGAATTCATTCCTGATGAAGGGCTTTTACCCAAAACATCGATTTTCCTGCTCCTCAGATGCTGTCAGACCTGCTGTGCTTTTCCAGCACCACTCTAATCTAGACTCTGTTCTGCAGTCCTCACTTTTGCATAACTGTCTGAATGCTCATCGATCAAACTCTTGTCCCTTTTTCTCTCTCTTTCCAATGGTGCACATGGTGCACATGTGACTGGATGGTGAGAGTGTGTGAGAGAAGAACTATGTGGATCTTTTTTCCAAGCACAAGGGCTGCTGGTGAGGGTAAACCATTGCCTTGAAGAGTAGCATGGATGCCATGACTCTCATGAATTTTATTGATAGGACAATGTGTTCTGCGAGCCCATTAGACTGAGAGTAATGAGGAGAAGAGGTAATTTGTTAAAAACTGCACTCCATGCATATTGAAAGGCTACACTAACTTATTCTGAAATGTTGTAACACAGAATTTGTTGAGGGACACCAAACACCAACAATGCACATTCTGATATTGTGTCAGCAACCCTCGCACAGTGATATCTTTGATTTGCCTCACAAAGGGAATTTGATGAAATGGTCAATCACCAGAATGTAATCGTATCTTTGGACATGGGACATATCGGTTATAATCCCCCAGACCATGGCTGATCCTCTATTTCAACACCACATTCCTACTTGTACTCCACAACCCTTGATGCCTTGCAAACCTTAAAAACTTTTTTATCTCTTTCTTGAGTATATTCAGTGATTTTGACCTTCACAGCTTCCTGTGGTCATAGAATCATAGAATCCCTGCAGTGTGGAAGCAGGCCATTTGGTTCACCGAGTCCATACTAATCCTCCGAAGAGCATCCCAGCCAGACTCAGCCTCCCACCCGCCCACACCCTATCCCTGCATTTCCCATAGCTACTCTGCCTAACTTATACTTCCCGGGACACTATGGCCAATTTAGCATGTCTAATCCACCCCACCTGCAAATCTTTGGACTGTGGGAGGAAACCCCCACAGGCACGGGGAGAATGTGCAAACTCCATACAGGCAGTCGCCCAAGCAGGCCTTAATCTCTCGGCCATCTCGTCACACGTGATAGACAATTCCAAAACTTCATTTCACTTTGATTAAAGAAATGTTTCCTTATCTCAGTCCTAACTGGTCAACCCCGCACTCTTAGACTGTGTTCCATGGTTCAGACTCCTCAAAGAGGGAAAGCATCCTCCCTGCAACTTGTTTGTCCATCTCTGTTACCATTTTTCCAAGTTTCAATCAGATCCCCTCTCATTTTTCTAAACTGCAGTGAGCACAGGCCCAGCTGAACTAATCGCTCCTCATGAGGCAACCCTGGTGTCAGCCTATGAAATGTTAACTCTGCTTTCTCTCCACAGATGCTGGCAGACCTGCTGAGCTTTTCCAGCAATTTCCAATTTTGTTTCTGATTTCCAACATCCACTGTTCTTTGTTTTTCTTTTAATCTCTACTGCACTTCCTTTCAGCAGGAATATCATCTCTTAGGTAGGCAGCCTAAAACTGAATGTGTTGAAGCCACCCACTGATGTTCATCTTCTTGAGCTGTTGCAGCAAGATATTATCAAATGTAGCCTGTTGAACCTGCTCTATTCATCTGTGATCAAAATGCATGAGATCAAAGTGAAGATTACAGACTCATAGAGTCATACAGCACGGAAACAGGCCCTTAGGTCCAATGAAACCATGCCAACCATAATCCCGAACTAATCTCATCCCATCTGCCTGCACTTGACCCAAATCCCTTCAAACATTTCTTATTCATGTATTTATCTAAGTGTCTTTTAAATATTGTAACTGTACCTGCATCCACCACGTCCTCTCAATGTTCATTCCACACATGAGCCACTTTTAGATTCCCACTCAGCTTCAACAATATGAACCTGTGGATCTAGAGGAATAGCTTTGTACTTAATGTCCTTTGGGAGTCAGCTTAGATCATCAGGAATGGTCATCTAGGAGCCTGGTTGATATTGTTCTGTGAAGCCACGCTCTTGGACCTACCCAAGTAGACACTGTAATGGTGGAGAAGCACCAGTGGGTTTCCAACAGATCATTTCTAACAGCTTATGGTCAGAGTGAACATTGAAATGGTTACCTGATAGGTACATGTAGAACCTCTGTATATCTAAAACTAGAGTGAGAGTTTCTCTTTTGATGATGAGCTGGGGCAAGGACTTTAGAGTGAAACACAATACTCTTGTCATGCTGTAATACACAGGTTCCAGGGGCTTTCTGGGATGGCTGTACTTCCATCATGGCAAAGTTGGAGAGATCGTAATATTGAAGAACACATTAGATTAGATTACAGATTACATTACAGTGTGGAAACAGGCCCTTTGGCCCAACAAGTCCACACCGACCCGCCGAAGCGCAACACACCCATACCCCTACATCTACCCCTTACCTAACACTACGGGCAATTTAGCATGGCCAATTCACCTGACCTGCACATCTTTGGACTGTGGGAGGAAACCGGAGCACCCGGAGGAAACCCACGCAGACACGGGGAGAACGTGCAAACTCCACACAGTCAGTCGCCTGAGGCGGGAATTGAACCCGGGTCTCTGGTGCTGTGAGGCAGCAGTGCTAACCACTGTGCCACCGTGCCGCCCGTTGTAGGATAGTAAACGATTTTGGTGGAAATAGCCGTTTGGTATGAACTTGATTTCTGCTGAAACTGAGGAATATCATCTTGTGTCCTTCAGGTCAATTTGAAAGAAATACCAAAGTAACGGGACAGCATCATTTATACTGCATGAGAGGAGAATGTTGATTGGTTCAACAAAATGTGTCATTTCAGTGTCTAGAACATTTGGTGTTGGAATTAAACTGTTTGTTACCTCCTGGATCATATTAATACAGGTTAATACAGACCCCAGTATGCTGGTAGACCAACGATACAAGGTTATGCTGTGTCAGCAACGTGAAAGTTTCTGTGGTCCGTCACAAGGAGCTGTTTTGAATTTAAGATTTGTGACACCAACATATGTGGTGTCAATCCATTGTAAGAAATTAGCTTATCATGTGTGTGCACAATGTCCCACATCGTGGCAGTTTCCTGAATACGTCTCAAGTCAGATGAGTAAAGAGATGATATTTGTACTTGTCCTCGTGTCAGTCCTGGCATTTAGTGGATGGTGTCCATTCCTATGAGGGAATGTCAGTTGGACAGAGATCAAGGCTTCTGCTTTTCTGATGGCATCCATGTTGTGTGTCAGATTGACCAGAGGTATTGTGTGGCTGGAATCTGAAAACTGCAAACACTACAGCTACCTTATCGACTTTCTTTTAAGCCATGTCTGTTTTTCTCTCTTTGCAAATGCAGCCAGACCTGCTGAGTTTCTCCAGCACTTTCTATTTTTGTACCGCGCTTTAATGATCTGTGTTTCACCTTGGCAGAATGTAGTCACTGTCATAAAGAAATCAGCTACAGTGGCAATGGCATAGAGTTCATCTTCTAACATAAAGGACTTAACAGCAAGAGCTAGACAGATTCTTGACTGTTAAAGGAATCAAGACTTACGGTGTTCGACAGGAAAATGGAGTTAAAGCTACAATTAGTTCAGCCATGATCTTGAGGGGCTGAATGACCTCTCCTGATTCATACATCTCTTCTAGGAATGAATTAAGATCTTAAGGAAAGTATGAATCAGTCACTGTTTTGGGGGGCTTTGTTATCTGGGCGTGAAACATGAGCCATGAGATTAGATTCCCTACAGTGTGGAAACGCCCTTCGGCCCAACAACTCCACACTGACCCTCCGAAGTGTAACCCACCCAGATCCATTCCCTACACTTAACCCTGACTAATGCACCTAACACTACGGGCAATTTAACATGACCAATTCACCTGGCCTGCACATATTTGGACTGTGGGAGGAAACCAGAGCACCCCCACGCGACACGGGGAGAATGTGCAAACTCCACACAGACAGTTGCCCAAGGCTGGAATCGAACCCAGGACCCTGGCGCTGTGAGGTGACAGTACTAACCACTGAGCCACTGTGCCGCCCTCAGATCCCTGCTTTTATATTCATCAACAGTACAGCACTCTGGGTTGTTGCAGGGGCGTTCAAAGACAAGACACCTGGAAAGTCTAGGTTGTTAGAGAAAACAATGAAGCAGTCAGTTCTCAGGATGGTGGAAGGGGTAAGATTGTTCATTGATATCATCAGGCAAAGCAACAAGATTGGATTGGCCACATTCTGGGGCTTTCTAAGAACTTGCTAAAGGAAGATTAGAGACCAGGATTAGGAAAGAGAGTGATGAAGGTTGACAACTTGAAATTGTAATTGGGAGGCTCTTTTTAGGAACTGATAAGGAAATTACAAGATCTATGAGGCGTGGTGAAATGAGTAGAGGCCTGCCCTTGGGCATATCACCACTGCTACTGGATTAGAATTTATTTGATCGCTTGTGTTTTGTAGAAAATTCCAGCTCTGATGTTTTACTGCTGCACCTGATGATTAAAGCACTAACAGCAACAGCATAAAGGAGGCTGTTAATAAACGGCCAACATTGACACTGCTCTTAAACAGAGCCTGCTGCCCACTTAATAGACACCATTAATCTTCTGGGAATAGATTTTCTTAAACGAGGCTGATTCTGACATACAAAATTTGATTAACCCCAGCTCCTTTTGAGAGAGAGAGAGATTTGGAAGGAAAGAAATTACACCACTAGATTCACATTAATTCTGACATAATTTGCAGGGACCTTCTGCTTAGAAGACAGTTATACTGCACTTACTGATCTAAGAGTGATAACTTCTATCCCAGCCATATATGCTCAGGTAGCTTTGATTAGTACCTACCCAATACGGTGCTAATTTATATAAATGCTGTATCACATCCTCCCAGCTTTATACAGACCACTGTAAGCCAGAAAGTATAAGATAACCTCACGGAAATTTGACAGCATAGCCTTCAGCTGCAAAAGCTCAAAGCTCCCAAATCTCTTCAATTCTCTACCAGAAAAACTTACATTTGTATAGCAGACCCTGCAACAACCCAGAGTGCTGTACTGCTGATGAATATAAAAGCAGGGATGTACTTCTGAGGCTCTATAAGGCTCTGGTCAGACCACATTTGGAATATTGTGCACAGTCTTGAGCCTCATGTCTCAGGAAGGATGTATTGGCCCTGGAGTGTTTTCAGATGAGATTCACAAGAATGGTTCCAGGAATGAACAGCTTAACATATAAGGGTCGTTTGAGGACTCTGGGTCTATACTCAATGGAGTTTAGAAGGATGGGGGGGAAATCTAATTGAAACTTACAGAATACTGAATGACCTGGACAGAGTGGATGTTGGGAAGATGTTTCCATTTGTAGGAGAGACTAGGACCCGATCGCATAGTCTTAGAGTAAAGGGAAGACCTTTTAGACTGGAGTTAAGGAGAAACTTCTTCAGCCAGAGAGTGGTGAATCTATGGAATTCACTGCCACAGAAGGCTGTGATGGCCAGGTCATTGAGTATATTTAAGACTGAGGTAGACAGGTTCTTGAGTATCAAGGGGATCAAAGGTTATGGGGAGAAAATGGGGTTGTCAAACTTATAGCCATGATTGAATGGTGGAGCAGACTTGATGGGCTGAATGGCCTAATTTCTACTGTTATGTCTTATGGTCTAATTTAGGAAATCTGTCAATTTGCCTCCAGTAAGCTCCCACAAATAATGTGATAATGATCAGATTATTTAGTTGTCTGGGGGAGCCAAATTGCTACAGCTAGCAAGCCCTCTGGGGACGGTGTAATCCAGAGACAGGGCCTAATGCTTTAGAGTCGTGAATTCAAATCCCAGCACGGCAGCTAGGGATTTAAATTCAATTTTATAACAAATCTGGAAAAAATGTTAACTGCAGTAATAATGACAATGAAACTAATAGATGTGAATGCATTGGAGAGAGTGCAGAACAGACTTACAAAAACAGTTCTAGGAGTGAGAAATTTCAGTTATGAGGATAGTTAAAGACATTGGGACTGTTGTCCTTGCAGAGCAGAAGGCTGAGAGGAGATTTGATAGAGTTTCCAAAATCATGAGAGGGCTGGAATAAATAGGGAGAAGCTGTTCCCTCTCATAACAGGGACAAGAATGGGAGCTAGAATATTGTGTGCAGTTCTGGGACCCACATTCAAGGAGGGATGTGATAGCACTGGAGAGAGTGCAGAGGAGACTCAACAGGATGTTGCCTGGCCTGGAGAGTTTCAGTTATGAGGACAGATTGGACAGACTGAGATTGTTTTCCATGGAGCAGAGGAGATTGGGAGGGGACATGATTGAGATGTATAAAATTATGGCCAGCATAGATAGAATATTTCCCCTTGGTGGAGGGATCAAGACTGGGAAAGCACAGATTTAAGGGAAGCGGCAGGAGGTTTAGAGGGGATCTGAGAAAAATATTTTCCACTCAGAGGATGGTGGGAATCTGGAGCTCATTGGGTATGAGGGAGGTAGAGGGAGAAACCCACGGAACATTTAAGAAATATTTAGATATACAGTGTGATGCCAAGGCACACAAATGCTAGAAAGTGAAATTAAAATAATTAGGTGGTTGTTTTTGACCAGTGCCAACTGTATGGGCTGAGATGCCTTCATCTGCTCTATGAGAAGGCATAGGTTTCAAGTGATGTGCAAAAATGATTTGAGAAAACAACATTTTCACACATCAAATAGCCTGGGTATAGAATGTCATGCCAGGAAATGTGAAGAGGCATGTTCAATTGAGGCATTCAAGAGGGGCATTGGATGGTTATTTGGATAGAAACACAAATGAGATGGGGATATGGCAGGAGAGTGGCACTATGTGATGGTCTCGTCTGAAGGGTCAGTACATGCACAGTGGGCCAAGTACACCTTCTGTATCGTAAGAATTTGCGATTTGGTGATACTAGCTGGTGGAAAAATATTGTTTCTGCTGTTTGGGAAAGGAAACTTGTTGCCCTTGTCAAGCCTTTCACATGTGTAACTCCAGATCCAGAACACGATTCTTAACTGAGTTCGGAAATGACCCAGCAATCTATTCTGTGGTCATAGAGTCATAGAGTCCTACAGCACAGAGACAGGCCCTTTGGCCCAAACTGGTCCATGCTGACCAAAATGTCTGTCCACGCTAACCCTATTTCCCTGCACCTGACCCATATCCTTCCAAACTTCTCCTATCCATGTATTTATCTAAATGCCTTTTAAATGTTGTTAATGTACCCGCCTCAACCACATTCACTGGCAGCTCATTCCATATGCATACCATCCTCTGTGTATAAAAGTTGCCCCATAGGTTCCCTTTTATTTTTTCCCCTCTAACCTTCAACTGATGCCTTCTCTTCCTCAATTCCCCAACTCTGAGAAAAAGACTGAGTGCATTCACTTTATCCAAGCCTCTCATGATCTTATACACCTCTATAAGGTCTGCCCTCAATCTCCTACGCTCTAAAGAAAAAAGTCCTAGCTTGTCCAACCTCTCCCTATAACTCAGACCATTGAGCCAAGACAACATCCTTGTTAATTTCTTCTGCACTCTTTCCCGTTTAATAACATCCTTCCTATAGCAAGGTGACCAAAACTGAACACAATACACCAAGTGCAGCCTCACCAATGTCCTGTATAACTGCAACATAACTTCCCAACTTCTGTACTCAATGCCCTGACTGACAAAGGCCAATGTACCAAAAGCCTTCTTCACTGTCCTGTCTATCTGTGACTTTCAGAGAACCATGCACATGAACTCCAAGGTCTTTCTGTTCCACTGCACTCCTTAAGGTCCTACCATTCACCATGAAGCTCCTGCCATGATTTGACTTTACAAAATTCAAAACCTCACAGTTATCTATATAAAACTCCATTTGGCATTTCTCGGCCCACTTTCCCAGCTGGTCAAGGGTCTGCTGCAATTTCTGGTAACCTTCCTCACTGTCCATGATACCACCTATTTTAGTGTCATCAGCAAACGTACTAATTGTGCCTTGTAGATTCTCATCCAAATCATTGATATAGATAATAAACAATAGATAATGGAACTGACCCCTGAGACACTCCACTAGTCACAGTCCTCAAGTCCAACAAGCATCCTTCCACTATTGCCCTCTGCTTCCTACCATCAAGCCAAATTTGCATCCAATTTGCCAGCTTGCACTGGATTCCATGCGATCTAATCGTCCAGAGCAGCCTATCATGCAGAACCTTATCAAAGGCCTTACTGAAATCCATGTGGCCTACATCTTACCACCCTGCCCTTATCAACCTTCCTGGGCACTTCATCAAAGAACTCTAACAAATTTGTGAGGCATGATCTCCCACTCACAAAGCCATGTTGGCTATTCCTAATCAAACCCTGTCTTTCCAAATGCATGTATATCTTATCCCTCAGAATCTTCTCAAGTAGTTCACCAAAACCAGCTAAAGGGCACTTACGCTCCGAGCAACAAATTCTGGTCATGCCAACAATACATACTTCCCAAGAAGAAAATAAAATGTGCTGTTTTTCAAAATAGTGCTGTGAAGGTCTTTCCCACCCCTTTTGAGGGCAGACAGGACTGTGGTTAATATGTAATCTGAAAGATGGCACTTCTGATGTAACCCCGACAGTGCAGCACTGCCTCTACTCTGCGGTAGAATGTTAACCTTGATGTTTATGTTCAAGCTGCTAGTGTCAGCTGTGCTCCAGCAATCTATCAATGCGGAGTGGAGAACCTCATCAGCTCGCACATAAACTGTTCCTTAAAACCTACAACTTTGACCAGTTTTGATGGTCATCAATCTTGATCATCCTAGTCCTACAGTGCGGAAAGAGGCCATTGGGCCCATTGAGTCTGCACTGAAGCTCCAAAGAGAATGCCACCCAGACCCAGACCCTCACCCTATCCTGTAACCCCACATTCCCCATGTCTAATCACCTCACCTGCACATCACTGAACCCCATGGGTAATTTCCTGCACACCTATGGACTGTGGGAAGAAACCCGAACACGAAGAGGAAACCCACACAGACACAGGAAGAGCGTGCAAAGTCCATCCAGACAGTTACCCGAGGGTGGAATTGAACCTGGATCCCTGGCACTCTAATTTTATTTGATTGAGAGGTTTTCCAATGTTCAAGATGCCATTGAATCATAGACAAAGTCAGAAAGAGTGATGCTGGAAAAGCACAGCCGGTCAGGCAGCATCCAAGGAGTAGGAGAGTCGACGTTTCAAGCATAAGCTCTTCGTTGAATCATAGAGGTCTACAGCACAGAAAAAGGCCCTTTGGTCTTTTTCAATAATAATCACCTCACTATTCTAATCCCATTTTCTAGCACTTGGCCTATAGCCTTGACATCACAGGTGGACATCTAAATACATCGAGTCATACCGCACAGTCCAACCAGTCCATGCCGATCCTGTTCCCAAAGTAAATTAGTCCCACCTACTAGCTTTTGGCCCATATCTCTCCAAACATTTCTTATTCATGTACTTATCTAAATGCCTTTTACACGGTGTAACTGTACCCACATTCATCACTTCCTCTGGAAGCTCATTCCATGCAAAAATTGCCTTGTCTTTTTTTAAATCTTCCTCCTCACCCACCTTACAAATATGGCGCCTCGACTTGAAGTCCCCCACCTTAGAGAAAAAATACCTGCCATTTGTCTTATCTGTACCTCTTATGATTTTATAAACCTATACAAAGTCACCCCTCAAACTCCTATATTCCAGTAAAAAAAGTCCCAGTCTATCCACCCTTGACCATCTACTAACTCAGCTCACTGTTATTTAACATGGGTTCCTCTCTAACACCTCAACAGCTTTCTGTTTCTCGAACTGTTCTCATACTGAACTCTAAACCACTCAAGATTCATTTCAACCCAGACTGCTTGGATGCTTTTTATAACAGCACTTCTGCTATTAGGGACCTCTCCTCTTCGAATGATTTTGCTCACTGCCTGACTTCTTCAGAATTATTCTGATTTTCTGTGTTATTAGACTCCGTCTCTAGGCAAGAGCGTTTTTTTTTGCTCCTTTCTTCTGTTCTTTATTTGCTAATACACTGAACTGTTCAACTTATGAGTTTAAAGTCCTCATTTAAATGCGTTTAAACTGAACAAATCTCCAGACACCCCAGCAAAACGCAAAGACCAAATCTAAAATGAAATGGAAAGACATGCATTCCTCTTCTTAACACTCAAAGTAAAAATATTACTTCATCTTAAAGCTTTACATTATTTCCATTTCAAACCCCAGGTTTCAAATAATAATATCTTATGAATTTTCATCAGACTGGTATCAACATTTATAACCATGAAACTAC
This sequence comes from Chiloscyllium punctatum, assembly GCF_047496795.1. NCBI lineage: Eukaryota > Metazoa > Chordata > Chondrichthyes > Orectolobiformes > Hemiscylliidae > Chiloscyllium > Chiloscyllium punctatum. Next base: position 4,997,482 of record NC_092775.1, read on the forward strand.
TGTATTATTGCAGAAATCTACCCTGTTGTCCAATGTGCTTCACAGTTAGTCTAGCCCTAGCCAAGCTGGTTCCTGCGTACATACAACACTGGCATCTTTTCAACAATAGGAAAAAAATGCCCTGCTGTGCACTTGGCCAAAGAACACAACAAATATGGCCCAGTTATAGACACATAAGCCTTCTCGTGATCACTGCAATATAATAGAAAGGGGCATCAATACTGCTATCAAGCAACACTTACATAACAAGAACATACTCACTAATGCTCAGTTTGGGTTCTGTCATGTCCTGACCTCAATAGATCCTCAGTTCAAGCATGGACTACACAGCAGAGGTGAGGAACTGGGGGCATAGATTCAAATCCCCCTATAGCAAATGGGGAAATTTTGATTCACTAAAAGTCTGCAACTAAACGTTAGCTTAATGGAAATCATATTCAACTATTATATACCTACCTGGCTCACTGATGTCCTTTGAGGATAAGAATCTGTCATCCTTGCCTGGTCTGGTAACACCAGACCCACCAAATGTTATTGGCTCTTAACTATCCTCTGGGCAATTCAGAATGGGTAATAAAAGTTAGCCTAAGCAGTGCGCATAACCCACGGATGACTTTTTAAACTTGAGATGGTATTGTTGAGAGAGCTTGGGGTGTGATGCTTGTTGTGTTTCAGAAAGACAATGTTGGTTGTAGCTTGTAGCGCAGGAGGTTATGTAAACATTTCATGCCAATGACCATTCATTAGAAATGCTATCATTCCAGAATCATATAACAGTCAAACTGGGTAAAAGGTCGCTGTGTACTTCCCAAACTGGATGGTCATTTTTACAACAACACTAAATGGATCTGAAATATAGATTCTGGGGTAGTAGTGACCTGTATAAGAAGGAAGAGTTGCACCTGAATTGGATGGGGATCAATATCCCGGTGGGGAGATTTGCTGGTACTACTCGGGAGGCTTTACACTAGTAAGGGGGCATGGAACCTGAGGCTGATACAGTAAAGAAGGGGAGCAAGTTAAATAATCAAGGCATGCAAGACCATGGCAGAGAATGAGTTAAGACTGATAAATTATACTGCATTTATTTCAATGTCAGAGGTCTGACAAGTAAGGCAGATGAACTTAGAGCATGGTTGGGAACATGGCACTGGGATATCTTAGCTATGACAGATATGTGACCAGGGAGGGACAGAACTGGCAGCTTAATGTTCTGGGGTAGAGATTCTATGAGAAGGATACAAAGGGGTGCAAGAGGGGAGAGGGGAGTGGCATTTTTGATTAAGGGTACAATTACGATTTGACTTGGGGTAGATATTCCTGGGACAACATCCGCTAAAGTGATATGGATGGGACTGAGAAATAAGAAAGGGATGATCACAATATGAGGATTGTATTTTAGTGTCCCCCCCACCGCCCCCAATGTCAGCAGGAAATTGGGAAGCAAATGTGCAAGGAGATCTCAGATATCTGTAAGCATAATAAAGTTGTAGTTAGATTAGATTCCCTACAGTGCGGAAACAGGCCCTTCAGCCCATCAAGTCCACACCGACCCTCCGAAGAGTAACCCATCCAGACTCATTCACCTACTCCTTACTAATGCATCTATCACTATGGGCAATTTAGCACGGCCAATTCACCTGACCCGCACATCTTTGGACTGTGGGGAGAAAACCGGAGAACCCGGAGGAAACCCATGCAGACACGGGGAGAATGTGCAAACTCCACACAGACAGACGCCCGAGGCTGGAATTGCACCTGGGTCCCTGGCCCTGGGAGGCAGCAGAGCTAACCACTGAGCCAATGGTAGGAGATTTTAACTTTCCAAAGATAGACTGAGACTTCCATTGTATTAAGGGCTTGGATAGAGAGGAATTTGTTACAAGTTCCCAAAGAAACACCTGTATATTGTCCAAACATTGACCTAAAAATCAATCGATTCTCTCTCTCTCTTGATTGGAGAGTTTTGCATTGGATTAACATCACAGTAAAAGGCCAGTCAGCCCAAACGAGCTATATTGTAAACAAGTCTCTTCATGCCCTTCTCCATGTCACCCTGATCAGTTTAATCTTTGATTCCCTTAGCATCAACTAGTTGTGAAAGTTCCATTTAGGAATGTCCTCAGGTATCTATAAAACACAGAAACCAGGAGCAGAATAAGGCTATTCAGCCCTTCGAACCTGCTCCACTGGTTAGTATGATCATGGCTGATCCTCTAGATCAGCAACATATTCCTGCTTTTGAAGAAGAGCAGGGGAATTTCCTTTTGTGTCATGGTAATATACATCTCTCAAGTAACATCCCTGAAACAGTTAACGTGTTCAACAGCTTATTGTTTGAGATAGCTTGCTGTGGATAAATTAGCTTCTGTATTTCCTACATTAAGCCTTGTAAGTACTAAATTAGCTGCTAAAGTGCCTTGGAACGTCCTGAGGTTACGAACAGGTGCTCTGTGTATGATGCTATTTCATTCACTCTGCTGCAAATGTCTGTTTATTTCTCAATTGTGTTCCTTGTGATGATAGCATCAACCTCTCCAGAAAATAGTGTCTAATATCACAGAGTAAACTGTCACTCAATATCTTTGGCTGCAGGCTATATTCTATCACCTGTAGAGACTTTTATTTTTCTCTGTAAAACTGGGATTGTGTTCCCAGTTTACAGAGTCTGCATACAAAAGGAATATGATCAAGACTTGTGTATTTTTGTAAACTATATGCAGTTTTGGTACCTGGTCTCGAGGAGAGGTATCGCGGCATTGGAGGCAGTTCAGAGGAAGTTCACCAGATTGATTCCAGAGATGAAAGGCTTGTCTTATGAAGAAAGATTGAACTGTTTATGCACATATGTGCTAAATTTTAGAAAAATGAGAGGTAATCTAATCAAGGTATATAAGATGCCAAAGTAAATGTCGAGAAGTTGTTTCAACCTTGTGGGACAATCTAGAATGACTGGTCATAGTTTTAAGCTAAGGGGCATTAGATTTAAAACAGAAATGAAAAGAAATTATTTCTCTCAAAGTGTTATAAATCTGTAGAATTTACCACCCCAGCATGCAATGGATGCTGGGATACTAACTAAATTTAATGATCAAACAAACTTTTGATGATTGAAGGATTATGAGTAGCAGGTAATAAAGTGGAGTTGAGGCCAAAATGAGATCATATTTGTAGTGATTGGAACTAGGTGGATCGTATTGACTATGAGATCCTTGATTAGTGTTGCTAACATGGGCCAATTAGGGAGCCCTGGCTGACAGAGATAAACAGGGGTTTCAGAGTCCTCTCACTTCAGGGACTAACTCTGAGCTGGCTGGCTACAGCCACTGTATTGTGCACAAGTGAATAAAGGATGACTCGGTAATGGGATGTCACCCTCTATACAGCTAATCCAACATTAAATGTTGGAGCAGGCTCAAGGAGCTGAATGGCCTATTCCTGCTCCTAGTTCTTATGTTCTTATTTTTGATGAATTATTCTGGAGCTTGGGGAGCTCCATTGCTTTTTCCATGGTAATGTAGCTAGTCAATCACTGTTGACCCACCAACCAATCAGTACCCTTTTCTCCTCTAGTGTAAGTTATTGTGAATGCATGAGCTTCGACATTCTTGTGTTTGTCCTGATGAGGGCAAGCTGGAAAATATCAGAAACATCTTTCGGTTCTCAGAAGATTCAGGCGAGAAAGTTGTGAACATGCAAACAAGCGAGACAAGGAAAGACCGACTCATCCACTGAGGTTGTTTCAAAACCATTACAATCCTTACATTCTCTACCTTTGACTTTTGAGTGAGAATCTCTGCTGTGTCTCAGCCAGTGAATTAGCTCTGGGTCTACAGTTGTCTTTGATATTTCATTGAACCATACAGTATGGAAACAGGCAATTCAGCCCAACAAACCCACATGGATCCTCTGAAGAGTAACCTCCCTACACCCACCCCATTACTCTACATTTACCCCTGCCAAATGCACCTAACCTAAACATCCCTGAACACTATGGGCAATTTAGCATGGCCAATTCACCTAACCTGCACATTTTTGGATTGCGGGAGGAACCCCACGCAGACATGGGGAGAATGTGCAAACTCCATACAGACGGTCACCTGAGGCTGGAATTGAACCCATGTCCCTGGTGCTGTGAGGCAGCAGTGCTAACCACTGAGCCACTGTAGTTGGGATGGGAAGGTTAAATGAACAAATGCTCCCTGGTGACAAGTGATGAGTGCAAGAGGACAGGAAAAGTTTAAGCTGTGGTCTTCAGGCCAGCAGAACTGCCGACAACTGTCAGAAGTGAATAATTAGGTAAAAACAAGGACTGCAGACTGCAAACAAGGAAACCAGAGTCTAGATTAGAGTGGCGCTGGAAAAGTACAGCAGGGTCAGGCAGCATCTGAGGAGAAGAAAAATCGACATTTTGGGCAAAAGCCTCAACTGCTAGTTGTACATTAAAGCTGTTTAGAAACATTCCTTGTAAAATAAAAGAAAAACACTTCAGCAAGAAGAGCATGAAGCAACTGGAAGGAAATTGGGAAAAAAAGAAATTACAAGTGAATAATATTATTAAAATATTAAAAAACATGGTGTGAAGAGGGTCTTTCCACAATTATTAAACCGAACGAATGAAACTGGAGAGCTTTAAAAGCTGTTATATGAATGTTTACAACATATCTCAATGGTATTATTTTATTCTTGCAATGATATTTTTGTTACAATCATCAGTTCAATTACTACTTCAGTGTGTTAAAAATACCCAGGTCTCCACTTCAAATCGATGTAAAAATTTCACAAAACCAGAAGGCAATAGCTTGTAAAGTGTCAGGACGTCGCTCATAGCAACCAGTTGAGACAGCCATGGCTGCTTTATTCAGTGTTTTCCAAATGGAAAATCTCAATTTGTAAATTAATCTCCCTTTTTGGCAGGTAATTCTTTCTGCATTTTCCTTACATCTTGCAAGGAATTGATATCTGCAGCATGGAACTGTAAGCAGATACGTTTTATGTGACAGTCTTGGGGTGAGGCTGAGAGAGGTGAAACACCTTAGAGCAGTGAAAGCTAAATGGAGGGTTAATGGATGCACTTAAAATGATGAAGGTGTCAATAGAGTGAGTCAAGAGGATTTGTTTATGGTAGCTAAAGGATCAAGAAGGCAGTCACAGATTTTTGATGATTGGCAAAAAAAGAGTATACATGAGAATTGATTTATTAAATAGTTAGTTAAGTTCTGAAGAAGGGTTACTGAACCCAAAACGTTAACTCTGCTTTCTCTCCACAGATGCTGCCAGACCTGCTGAGTTTCTCCAGCAATTTCATTTTTTTTTGTTTCTGATTTCCAGCATCAGCAGTTCTTTGGTTTTTAGTTAAGATTTGGTGGAGTGATGGACAAAGAGACAATCCCAGGATTCAAAGGAAAATTGCATAAATACTGAGAGTATTCTCATCCTCAGGGCAACCAGGGATGAGAAACAAATGCTGGTCTAATCAGCAATGTCCTTGTTTCATCTGGAAATGAATTTTTAAAAAAAGGTCCCTTTTCAGCTTTTTCTGCAGTAAGGAATACAATTCCAGCCTATCTTCACAGCTGAGTCATTCCATCCAAGGCCACATCTCGGTCAATGTCCTGTGCATCCTTGATAGTGCTATATTCATTTGTGATTCCAGGACATTGACTTGTCTTGACTGACATGGTCATGTTGATAGAGGGATTCAATAGGATGGACAGAACAAAATTAACTACTCTACTGGGGATGGCAGGAGGTCAGGGAGAAGGCAGGAGAATGAGGTTGAGAAACATATCATCTGTGATTGAATGGCAGAGCAGACTCGATGGGCCAAATGGTCTAATTTTACTCCTATATATTAGATTGGTAAGATTTGAGCTGAGCTTATTCAGGAGTGAACTGAGGAAGCACACTTGAGGCCAAAAGAAATAGAAATCTGAAACTGCTTTCCCTGTGGATACTGGAGAATCACTTGGAGGGTTGATGGTCCCTTGTAGGGTAAGGATTTCAGGGTAAATGAAGTTCAGTGCAGATCGGTCACACCCTAACTGAGTATGACCATTTGTCCATAAGGCATACGAGCAAAAGTAGGCCAATCAGCCTATCAAGTCTTCTCCAGCATTCAAGGAAATCAGGGCTGATCTGATAATCCTCAGCTCCACTTTCCTGCCTCTTCCCCATACTTCCTGAGTGGATCGGGCTGAAGGGGAGGAATGGCCTCTTCCTATCCCTATGGTCCTGTCCTGACTGAATTCCACACCTGTTCATTTACCAGGGACATCGAGCGAGAATTATGTTTATTGCCAGCCCCAACTGGTTCAGGAGAAATAGGCAATTTCTTTGTGTGATCAACTGAATGTGCAAACTGTGTTTTAAAGTGAAGGTCATTCTGTTTTGTAATGGTTTAGATACAGCAGATGAATTGCTTGAATTGAAGCGATAGCAGAGTGTATGTAAGATGCACATTAACTAACAGTTGGTCTTCTCTCTGCCCTGTCACCAGGTTATGGCCATGCAGCACCAGGCACCAACGCTGGCAAAGCCTTCTGTATGTTTTATGCAGTTTTGGGTATCCCACTGACCCTGGTGATGTTCCAGAGTCTAGGCGAGCGCATGAACACCTTTGTCAGATACCTGCTGAAAAGGATAAAGAAATGCCTCGGAATGAAGAAGACTGAGGTCTCCATGGAGAACATGGTAACAGTCGGCTTCTTCTCCTGCCTGGGAACCCTCTGCATTGGAGCAGCAGCATTTGCACACTTTGAGGACTGGACCTTCTTCCATGCCTATTATTACTGCTTTATCACTCTTACCACCATTGGATTTGGGGATTTTGTGGCTCTCCAGAACAATGAAGCATTGCAGAAGAGGCCTCCTTATGTGGCATTCAGTTTTATGTACATTCTCGTTGGACTGACTGTGATTGGAGCCTTCCTCAACCTCGTAGTCTTGAGGTTCCTCACTATGAACTCGGAAGACGAGAAGAGAGATGCGGAGGAGCGTGCTGGGAATAGAGACACGGTTCTGGCCATCGGAGAGGATATTCAGAGCAGGAGCACCGTATTGCTGCCCTTGGAGGAAGGCCGCAGTAGGAGCAATCTAATTCCCCTGATGGAGGGCGAGGTGGGGATCAGGCATGAGAGTCTGCCAGAGCCTGTCTCCGATGTCGGATCTCTTTGCTCCTGTATGTGCTACCGATCTCAGGATTATGAAAGCTCTGACAGATTGCATCCTTGCTCCTTCAGAGCCCACACCAACCCGGTTTACTTCAACTCCATCTCCTTCAAGGTGGATGAGATGTCATTGAGTGCACGAGAGAACTTTGCCCTCTCCTCCCCCGGCAGCACCACTTCCCTTGGATACCCAAGCTTCAGCCAGCGCCTCCGAACCCGGCGGAGGTCTGTGTGAGCCCACTGCATGTGCCCTAGCTGGAGTTTGCTCAATCTAAACGCTCAATGCATTGGCGGCAGCAGCAGCATGGCAACCAGAGCCTGAACAAACAAAGCATGGCTATTGTACACCACATCTCAGTAACAGCTCGTCTGTGCTACTGGGTGAATGGAGATGCGCAAAGAGAGCAGTTTGGACACCTGAAGCCTCCTGAAGGTGGGCCTGACTCCACAATTAACCGAGGGTCCCGGATGTGGCCCAGCTCTTTGTACTTCAAGAACAGGTTAAGCTAAACTTTAACTCAACCAGAGTTTTATTACCTGACTGGACAATGCAGGTCAGAGGTAACCCATTGTTAATGTGGTTTCCCTCGACCTCTAACCCTAACAGTTTGGCTTGTGCGTGGTCAGAGCCGGTGGCATGGTCTTGCCAATGGAAGGGCATGAATTGTCGGAGTACAGCACGCACTTTCAACTTGTCATCAGGCAGCATGTTGCAATGTCCAGATTTTTCAGTTCCTTGGACGGTTGAATAGGGGCTGCTGCCAAATACAGCTCTTCTCTAGCAGTCTGCTCTTTGTCCTGGATGGTTTGCTGCCGAGACTCTGAATTGTTGGCTGCAACAATAACAACAACAACAAAAAAAGCAAAAGTTACTTTACCTAAGGTTTGGCCTCCTGTGGAGATAACTATGTGATTGATTCAGCCATGTGGAGTAATCTACTGGAGTCCACAAGGGATTTGTCAGGTTGCTCAGTCCCTGTGTTTGATCCCAAAACGACTCCTCGAGGTGGGGATGACGCTGTTGTACAGAGGGACATGATTTGGGGCTATGGGAGGTCCCCAGGTGACCTTGGGCTCAAGGTTCATTTTTAGAGTGGACCTTATTAGCCCACACCAGTTGAGCAGGTGCTTATTGCCAACTGCTGTAGCTCACCAGCCCCAGGTTGGCACGGTTTGCAACATGGAAATGTATCTGGATCGTAAAGGAAGGGATGAGATGTGAAGGGTGCCGAGACACAGGTCTCCAGGCTGAGGCAGGGACCCAAGTTATTGTCCCAGAGTCTGTTTCTCTTCAGCATCAGTCAGAAAGCAAAGTGTCAACAGTGCACCACCTCCCTCTGTATTTAGTTCTGATTGCCCTCAAGCGGGGGGCTGACCTACATACATTATAGAGACTCTGCCTCCAAGCCTACCATTCATAGTGTGCTATAGCACCACCTACTGACATCTGGGTTCTTTGATCCCAGTGAAAATTCCACTATGGCGGTGAGCAGAGATCCATGGGGGAAGGGTGGTAAGTTCCCGTCTGTGGAAATTTTAAGCCCATCCCTCACCACAGTTCCACCAAGCAGGTTATATTAAACTCATCTCCCCACCACCACCACCACCACCATCCCCCCCCCCCCCCCCCCCCCACCCCCCAGGCCAATGGTATGAAACTCCAGTGTCTTGACCTGGTCAACTAACAACACACGCAAGTCATGAGTGGGGGGCAAACATAATTCAAAAGGAACTATGTAATTGAACCTCACACAGTGTGATGTCACCCCATTTGGGACCGAGTTTCCACTGGTAGCCCACCCATTAATATCCTTGCAGGATAATTCCACTCTGCGATTTTAATTCATTAATTTATTTGTCTGTTTATTTGCAACCGTTAAATTACTTGATTAAAATAGAACAAGGGGAGGTTGCATGCACAGAGAAAATAAAAACTCCAGGTTAAATCTCCAAGGGGGTGATCAGACCAATTGCACAAAGCAAGGTGGGCAGGGTGAGGTGGAAGGGGGTAGGGAGAATGTTGGCATCAGATTAATTTAGGAGGTCAGAAATTGGGAAAAATTCAGTGAATTGAAGAAGCCTGTAAATTAAGAAAAAAAATCAAAGACTGGATTTTGTTTTGACATTCGAGTGAGTTTCCCAGATCTTCAGAAGAAGAGAAAGACAGTTAAATGGAATTTATCAAATATAGAATTCTGTGAATGGTTAAACAGTATTGTTGCATTTTGTTTTCAGGCCCTGGGTTATAAGTAATGCCATCTTTAGTATCACCATAAAAAATAATTCCTTCTTGCATGAGTATTCATACATTGTGGGCTAATGAATCTGCCAACACAGCTAAGTTCAGCATGAACCAATGATGCTGATCTTAAGTGGCTCCCCAGTAGTCAGTAATTCAGAACTGCCACTTTTAGCAGCCAAATCTCTGCCAGGTTAGAATTTATGTTGCTCGTTTATAAAAGGCTGTAATCCCGACAACCAAGACAATCCACAAGACAAACTGTTTCTAAGAAATTGAGCAGTGCAATAAGAAGTGTGTGGAAATCTTCCCTGGGAATGCTGTCCATTACAATGGTCTCCAGTAGGAAGCAGCAGTTTCTTTCATACATTTCTATAACTGATAACCTCTATTTTCATGTTCAACAACAACCCACTTATCCATCAACCAATCACATGCCAGAATGGATGGGAATGTTTCTTGTTTCATCCAATTGATACTGAAAGTCCCAGGAATAACATTGAACCCAACAGAGTCAGATTAGATTAGATTCCCTACAGTGTGGAAACAGACCCTTCGGCCCAACTAGTCTACAGTGACCCTCTGAAGGGTAACCCACCCAGACCCATTCCCCTTACCTAACACACCTAACTCTATTTAGTATGACCAATTCACCTAATCTGCACATCTTTGGACTATGGGAGGAAACTAGAGCACCCGGGGGAAACCCACGCAGACATGGGGAGAATGTGCAAATTCCACAGTCACCCAAGGCTGGAATCGAAACGGGTCTCTAGCACTGTGAGGCTGCAATGCTAACTACTGGGCCACTGTGCCACCCAAGGCTACTTGATTGTGGTTTGCATACAGTATGAAGTCATGGCAGAATTCACACTTACTATTAATGCTTCACATGCTGACAGACCGCCACACTCATTCCATTGGCTATAATCATCTGTATTTTGGGGATTTAGTAAGCTCCTACAGCTGTCACAATACAGGAGGATTCCATTGGAGTTCTCATTGGAATTTAAAACTGGAGCCCCTCAATCTCCAGTCCTTGGTAATGGCTGTAATGTGGTTTCAACCTGAGATGCAGTACCATCTACTGAGAGATGAGGCAGCCTTAAAACACCCCATAAACATGTTTCCAAAGTCCATCAGAGGTCCAAAAAAACAATAGGCAAAAATATTCTCTTCATTTCCAATGAGAACTTTGATGACAAAATATAGTCCACCTTTCTCCTAGGACATATTTCTGCTGACACCAACTGACAAGAGTCATTATTGTGGTTGGGACCCTTTTAAGAAAAGGCCAGAATGTCCTCTCTAATGGTCATCTTTTAAGAAAAGGTCATCCGTTTGACCTGACAAGGAATGAACCAAAGATCATGCTGCTCCCCGCTCTCCCTCTCCATCAGAATTTGAGAAAAACTGAATGAACTCTGGGTCTAGTGGAGGTTATACCCCAAGCCCTGCTGTCTGTGATCTCCTTGATGCTTCCTCAGTGAATAAAAAGATGTGAAAGTGGAATATTCCAACCAGAAAGATCACGGTGCCATTTCTAGTCAGCATAAGTCAGATGATCTTCATCTTCAATATCCCTGAGCTGGAAAAAGAGAAAACTAGCTCTCAATACCATCCAGGAACTCCTACTTGGTGAACTTGGATTGAGGGCAGATCTACTTCTGTTTGGAATTCCTTACAGATGAGGGAGATTACTGCCAAAGCTTGTTCAAGAAGATGGGTTCGGTGCCAGAGGGAATCCAGCATTAACTTAACTTGATGAAAAGTGAGGAAAAAAACAAATTACATTTGTCCTCCACTCCTAAATAGAGCTCTCTCCTCAGATTGTTGACCATTATTGGGAGGTTGCACGTGGTGAAAGAGAATCATTGAATGTGGGAGAGAATGAACAGTCCAGGAATATGCTGATAGTATAGGCCTGAGCAGATAAGGAACATAGAGAACATACTTTCACTCAGCAGAACTGTCAACTATATCTAAACAAGGCAATACCTACATTCCTTGGGATCTTAAACCTGCAACAGGTCACCACATGGGTTAAATCTAATAGAGATGTATTCCCAGGAGTGAACATGTCCTGAAATAATTCATATTGTGTTAAATTAGCCATGGGGGCAGAGGACACTAACACAGTGTCCCAGGTTGTTGGTTATGCTCTCTGCACTATAATCAGTTCTTTGGTGATGAAAATGATCATTGTCTTGGGGTTTAATGAGCAGCAAATTCCACCTGCTTTATATCTCTTCAGGTACAGATTGATAACTCTTGAAAGCTTTGCCATTTTTAGGATTTCTATAATTTATTTTACGTATTTATTCATTTATTTCACTGTTTAGGAAATGGTGAGTGATGAGAATATCTTCATCAGGAATAACATAATGATCAACAAATGATGCATTATTGATTGAGTTCACCTCAGTCTTCATGCTGTTACCCTGAGTCTGTCTCAGTCCAATAGTATATTGATTTGTCTCAACGCATTAATGTCACCTGGTTCAAAGCCCTTCCTTGGCAAGTCATTGAATTGTACTTTTTGAAAACAATAGCCTCAAGAGGTTAATTTCCTTTGAAACATTAGCCTCTCAAATATGGTTTTTCCACAATCTTTCCAGGAAGACATCCTATCATTCCTTGAACAAGTTTAATTTTCTACTTCAATAGTCATATCCAGTATTATATTCCAACAATCTACAACCTTCACCTTTTTACTGAGAACATTCTCATTGTTAAATGGAATTCTTTACCACAGTAAAGAATTTATTGGGGTACGCTATTTTCTTCACAATCTTGAAACCTCAAATATATCACTTTCACAGTTCCTCCTTTTCAACAAAAAACAAGGCTGTTGTCCTTGATCTTTCTCCATGGATTTCATCTTGAAAGATCAGACTGTTTCCAGCACTGTCTGTTTACTGGTTTGTATTTGATTAATTGGTTTAAAGATAAGTTACCCTCAAGTTATCGTGTTCTGTTTTTCCTTTCTGGTGCTCCCTTGCTTGAATGTCATTTGGGCAGTGCAGTGGTTTAAAAGGAATGCTGGGAAATTAGTTGCCATCTTATTTCTCCCCTGATTTTAAATGACTTTGTTAAAACTCAGGAATGGTGTACAGCAGGTTGCCAAATTACTATCACTTCCTTTATGCTAGTAGTCAAATTCAAGACTCCTTTGCTCATGTCTCTCCCCTTCTACTCTATATGGCTGATCCCTTGGTGAAATCTTTCAACTCTTCCCTGTTTCTCAGATGCTACCTTTGCAGCAAACCTCAATTTTGTTTCTTTTAAGAGTTGATTATCTCTGTTCATAATCTAACTGATAGTTCTGTTGAGTTCCAATTAAGTCACTTTGACATAGTAAAACTTAATCCTGCAAGTGTTGGAGATTGGAAATAAAGTCAGAAATTGCTGGAGAAGCTTAGCAGGTCTGGCAGCATTTGTGATTAGAGAAAAAGAATTAGAAGTCTAGTATGACCCTTCTTCAGAACTCAAAAAGAATGGCCACTGGACTCAAAATGTTAACTTGGTTTCTCTCTCCACAGACAATGCCAGACCTGCTGAATTTCTCCTGCATCTTCTGCTTTTATTTCAGTTTGACAAAACCTTTCTGTACGGGATGCTCCTTTTCCCTAAGACCTGTCAAACTGAGAACCTCCATTTTTTAATGTTGCAACGAAGTAGAGGATTGCACGTTCTGAACATCACTTGCTAAGTTCGATCAAATGTAGTTCTCCTTGACATTTATTCTAAATTAAGAAACCTATTGAAAGGCCAAAAGTCCTTAGAGCAGTTCATAAGGTCAGAAGTGTAAAATGTAAAACTTTTTTAAAAATAAAGCAGGGTGAATAGGCAACTCCAAAAAAACTAGTACAATGAAGTCAGAGAGACCTACAGTGCTGCAAAGGAAAGGCTTAAAAAAGGAGATTGTACAATGACTATAGGGCTATCGGGAGAGGCTGAACAGGCTGGGGCTGTTTTCCCTGGAGCGTCGGAGGCTGAGGGGTGACCTTATCGAGAGGCATGGGCATGGTGAATAACCAAGATTTTGTCCCAGGGTTGGGGAGTCCAAAACTAGAGGGCTTGGGTTTAAGGTAAGAAGAGTAAGATTAAAACTGATCTAAGAGGTAAAGGGTGGTGTATGTATGGAATGAGCTGCCAGAAGAAGTGGTGAAGGCTGGTATAATTACAACATTTAAAAGGCATCTGGATAGGGTATATGAATAGTAAGGGTTTGGAAGGATATGGGACAAGTGCTGGCAAATCGGACCAGATTAATTTAGGATATCTGGTCAGCATGGACGAGTTGGACCGAAGGTTCTGTCTCTGTGCTTACAACTGTATGACTATGATTTTGCTCTGTATGGACATAGAACCGAAATTGTACTGTTGCAATGCTATTTCTGACCTGTGCTCCCTACTATCCTGTCTCCATAACTGTGGAGAAACCTTTGTGCTTCTGTAATGCAGTGAAGGTGCAGAGAAGGATTGTATATGTATGTTCTAGGAGTTAAGGATGGATCATTTCAAAGAAATATCAAAGACCAATGATATGGCCTGGAATTTCTTTGAGTTGCTCCTGTCATTGTGCCCATAACTGTAAAAGAAGTGGGTGATGTCACCATATTTCTGAAGGAAGCTACAGTGAAGTTTTAAAAAAACTGAAAATAATAGGGTATTAAACATCTCTGATTGTGTAAAGGCTTCACACTGCAAATACTAACACATTTGCCCTGGTGGTGGGGAAATTATAAAGAAGGTTTTTTAACTACTTATATACGCTTAAGCATTAGAAATTATAACTGAAATACAACATCAAGGACAGAATACACTGTACGTGTAAGTGGAGCTGAGTCCGTGAATAGATTAGCCATGATCTTACTGAATGGCAGAACAGGCTCGATGGGCCAGGTGGCCTACTCCTGTTCATTAGATTCTTATAAGTATCTTTTAAACAAGGATTAAATTATATTGGTACATCAGGCCAATAGTCCCTCCCTTCCCCTCCCATTCCATTTTATTCGCAGACTAACCTCTCCTTGATTCAGAGGATGTGATGGTCCATCTGCATTCAGTCACAAGATGTGGGTACCATTGACAAGACCATCATTTATTCCCTATTACCTTGACAACTAAATGACCAGTTACGAACCAACAACAAAATTGATGAGATATGAGCAATAGACTTTCTTCCACTATGGACTTCAATGAGGCACTATGGACTTTAATGATGGTCACAGAGTCATTGTTGCTGATATTTTCTTTTTATCCCAAGTTTATTTAATTATTGGAAGATTAAAAATTCATATCTCTAGATATTTTATAGATATTTTTAGCTACATTTCAACATAGAAAAAAGGAGCAGGAGTAAGCCATCGGCCCTTTGATCCTGTTCCAACATTCAATATTGTTGTCCAACCCAATAGCTTGTTCCTGCTGTCTCCCCACACTCTTTGATCCCTTTCGTCCTAAGAACTGTAAGAGGGTTACACACCAGCCTTGTGGGTGTACCATGGACTGCAGTGGTTCAAGAAGTCAACTCAACACCACCTTCTCAAGGACAATGAAAGATGGGAAACAAATGCTGACCTAGGCAATGCCACCCACATCCTGTGAAAGAATCATATGAAACAAAACTTAATCATTACATTACCATTGTTGTTGATCACAAGTGGTGCTGATTCAGCCACCCCTTGACTGCAAAAACAAATAAAAATGTGGCTACATATGTATTTACAGTCAGCAGAATCAATGTTGCTCATTCTACATTATCGTCCACAGTAATGCCATGGGCATTGACTGACACTGTTGTAATTGCAAATGTTTGCAACAACAAGATGTTAAATGATATTCAATTGCACCAGCATCCTTATTCAGAGTTAAATGCAGTCATTAACTAGCAATCCATACTGAATAATTTACGTTGGAACAAACCCACAATTTTTGAGTAAAAGAAAGTCTAATAGATCGTGCTAACTTATTTCCATAAAGCTTAGTTAAGCATTGAATATCAATAAGACATAACCATTTGTGTTTATAAACACAAACAGGAACTGTTTCCCTTTAGTCAATTAATGTAAACAATGAACTCACACATTAGTGTGAAATCTTAATTCTCTAGAGACCTCCAAATCCTTATGCTCTTGTTAAGTCGAATTAACGGTGCATCAAACATAGAAACAGGAGGAGTCCATTCAGTCCCTTGAGTCTGTTTTGCCAATCAATGAGATGATGTGTTCACTCCACCCAGTGCATACTCTTTGATTCCCTCACCCAATCAAAAGCTTTTAATTCCAGTCTTAATATTTCAGTTGGGTTCCACCATGCACCGGATTCAGGCCAGGGAGTTCAGGTTTTAGTTATCCTTTACAAAGAAACATAGAAAATAGGACATTCAATCCGGGCCTGCTCTGTCCTTCAATGTGATCATGGCTGATCATCGAACTCTGTTCCCTGTTCTTGCCTTCTCCATACCCTTTGATTTCTTTAGCCTGAAGAATATTTTATCTAAAACGTTATTGAAAACATGTTGTTTTGACCTCAACCACTTTCTGTGGCAGAGAATTCCATGGGTCCTCACTCTCTGGGTGAAGACATTTCTCCTCATCTCAGTCCATAATGACTCACTCCAGATCCTTAGACTGTGACCTCCTGGTTCTGGGCTCCCAGATCATCAGAAACATCCTTGCTGCATTTTCCATTGGGTTTCTGTTTGGTTTCATGCAACTCCGGTTTCATGATATAATGCTTTTAACTGAATATGTGCATTCCCACTTAGTCCAAGACTCCTTAAATGGGAGGCCAGATCTGAACATCATACTATAGATGGAACCTGTGCAATTGAAGTATCACTTATAGAGTCATAGAGATGTACAGTACGGAAACAGACCCTTCAGTTCAACCCGTCCATGCCGACCAGATATCCCAACCCAATCTAGTTCCACCTGCCAGCACCCAGCCCATATCCCTCCAAACCCTTCCTATTCATATACCCATCTAAATGCCTTTTAAATGTTGTAATTGTACCAGCCTCCACCACTTCCTCTGGCAGCTCATTCCATACATGTACCACCCTCTGTGTGAAAAATTTGCCCCTTAGGTCTCTTTTATATCTTTCCCCTAAATCTATCCCCTCGAGTTCTGGACTTGCTCACCCTAGGGAAAATACTTTGTCTATTTATCCTATCCATGCCCCTCATGATTTTGTAAACCTCTATAAGGTCACCCCTCAACCTCCGACGCTCCAGGGAAAACGGCCTCAGCCTGTTCAGCCTCTCCCTATAGCTCAAATCCTCCAACCCTGGCAGCATCCTTGTAAATCTTTTCTGAACCCTTTCAAGTTTCACAATATCTTTCCAATAGGAAGGTGACCAGAATTGTACGCAATATTCCAACAGTGGCCTAACCAATGTCCTGTACAGCCACAACATGACCTCCCAACTCCTGTACTCAATACTCTGACCAATAAAAGAAAGCATACCAAATGCCTTCTTCACTATCCTATTTACCCGTGACTCCACTTTCAAGGAGCTATGAACCTGTGCTTCAAGGTCTCTTTGTTCAGCCACACTCCCTAGGACCTTACCATTAAGTGTATAAGTCCTGCTCTGATTTGCTTTCCCAGAATGCAGTCCCTCACATTTATCTGAATTAAACTCCATCTGCCACTTCTCAGCCCATTGGCCCATCTGATCAAGATCCTGTTGTAATCTGAGGTAACCCTCTTCACTGTCTACTACACCTCCAATTTTGGTGTCATCTGCAAACTTACTAACTATACCTCTTATGCTCACATCCAAACCATTTATATAAATGATGAAAAGTAGAGGACCCAGCACCAATCCTTGTGGCACTCCACTGGTCACAGGCCTCCAGTCTGAAAAACAACCCTCTACCACCACCCTCTGTCTTCTACTTTTGAGCCAGTTCCTGTTCCAGATTTCTAGAGATAAAGGCCAACATTCCATGAGCTTGTTCTAATGACTTTTTGCACTAATTTACAGTGATGCTGTTCCTGGTCAGCCAAAGCTCTCGCTAGTTTCACTCCATTTTTGTATGCTGAACTCCAGTCGGGAGGCAATGGCCTATTGGTAATAACACTGGACTGGTAGTTCACTCAACCTGAAATGTTAACTCTGATTTCTCTCCACAGAAGCTGCCAGACCTGCTGAGTTTTTCCAGCAATTTTTGTTTTGCTGTTAATCCAGACACCCAGGTAATGTTCTGGGGACCCAGGTTCATGGTGGAATTTGAATTCAATTAAAAAATGGAATTAAGAGTCAAATCATGACCATGATCAATTGCCAATTGTCAGGAAAAACCCATAATGTCCTTTTTGTGAAGAAAATCTGCCATCATTACCTGGCCTGGCCTACATGTGACTCCAGACCCACAGCAATGTGGTTGACTCTTAACTGCGCTTTGGGCAGTAGGGGTTGGGTAATAAATGTTGGCCCAGCCAGTGACACCCAAATACTGTGAAAGAATGATTCAAAATTTTTAATAGCTGCCAGAGTATTGCCCCATTCAGAAGGAAGATTGAAATTGTAGCTATGTCCCTTGATGTTACATGGAAATATTTTTAATTTCAAGAAAAGTACTGGCTGGAGGGAATCCTGAGTCAGTAACTATAATGGCCCAGCACTTCAGCCCCAGCTGTTGTGGATCCCCTTGCTGCTCATCTTATTGTCTATCAGGTCCTGGACTGAAATCACTTGTCAGATTTTACACGATCAGTCATGATATCCTGTTACATTCAGATCTGTGCGATTAAGAGTCAACATATGCTGGCGTTAAAAGATCTAGGATGATTTTACTCCGATTATTTTGGATCATATCCAACAGATGATCCTGCTTCTTCCTCCAGGCAATCTTAAGCACAAAGAAATATTTATTCCATGCAGTTATTCCATGGTGTTTGTCAGTGCTCATTTTAACCTTTGAATAATCCAAAAATAATAGCATCATTGTTTTTCTCCTTGCTGCACATCTGCAGGAATATGAAATGAGAGCACAAATAAGCTTTGAAGCCCTTTGAGTCTTTTCCATAATTCAACAAGATCACGACTGGTCGTCTGCCTCAACTTAATCTGGCCTTTCTCTTTTTTTATTATTATTGGGACCTGGATGTCACTGGCTGGGCCAGCATTTATTGCCCAACTCTAATTGCCATTTGTGAATGACCGACCGATGGATAGTATGAACTTCGCAGGTCAATGGTCTTTTCTCACAAGCTGTGTTCTGTGACTGTTAGCAGGCTGATTGACTGGGGAGGCCATCACAATTAAAGTCATAGAGATGTACAGCACAGAAACAGTCCCTTTGATCCAACTCACCCATGGCGACCAGAAATCCTAAATTAATCCAGTCCCATTTGCTAGCATTTTGCCCATATCTCTCTAAATCCTTTCTACTCACGTGCCCATCCAGGTGCCCTTTAAATGTTGTAATTGTACCAGCCTCCACCACTTCCTCTGGCAGCTCATTCCATACACGTACCACCCTCTGTGTGAAAATGTTGCCTCTTAGTTCTCTTTTATATCTTTTCCCCTCTCACCGTAAACCTATGCCCTCTAGTTCTGGACTGCCCCACCCCAGAGAAAAGACCTTGTCTATTCACCCTATCTATGCCCCTCATGATTTTATAAACCTCTATAAGGTCAACCCTCAGCCTCCAATGCTCCAGGGAAAACAGCCCCAGCCTATTCAGCCACTCCCTGTAACTCAAATCCTCCAACCCTGGCAACATCAATTGAGGCAGATTATGTTCTCATTCTTGATTTATCAAACTTAACAGCAACCTGTGGTCAGGAAGAAGAATCCTAATTCATTCATTTCCCTGCTTAAGTCAACTCTCCTTCCCTGTTGGTAACCTAAACAAGATGCTTAAGCACAGAATGAGAACTGACAACAAATGAGTTGACTCATATAACGGACTCCCCTGCACACCTTAGAGATATGTTTGTCCATTAGAATGCCACTCCCCACATCTCGTCTCCTGTTCATCCCTCATGCTGTTCACCCCCACCAGCTGTGCCTGGCCACCATAAACCTCTCCATCTCTCTCTCTTTCTCTCCTCTGTTAGAATGCTTCTCCAAACCTATCTCTTTGGGCATGCCATTAGTTTCCTCTTGCTGACATGTCTTTATGTTTGGTTTGCCAACACTCCTTTGTGAAAAACCTTGGAATGTGTTACTTTGTGGAAAGGGCTATATAAATGCATAGTTTTGATGCAGGATCGTTTGGGGTGAGTGCATTGAATGTGAGAAATACAGTGACTTGTAATAATTCACCCAGATCCTAGCCTTGTGTCCAGGTAGTATTGTTTCTTTTACGTAAAGAGCAATATTGTGATAATTGCCATGCTATTTTATAGGTACACATTTCAAAAACATCAGCCTTTAATGTAATGCGGTTTCCAGGAAGCTCAAAATTAATGGCCGATTTGTTCTGCTTTTTGAGTAATAACCACAGTCAAATTGATCATTCTGGGTAACCTGGGGATATTTGGAAGAATCGTGTTTGAAGACTGATAGAGAGAAAAGGATTTTGTCTGGCATATGTTGTTATAGAGATAACTCCTCAAGCTGAGGAGGAATTTAATGATAAGAAAAAGTGTTCAGAAAATGTTTGCAGAAGCGTAAGTACAGGATTGATTTATTTTGGTGGTAAGGTATACCTGATGATTGTGAGTTCACAACTGGTGTGTGTGTGTGTGTGTGTGTGTGTGTGTGTGTGTGTGTGTGTGTGTGTGTGTGTGTGTGTGATAGCTGTTGCCTCTGTAATGTTCTTTTCTTTCATTTTCATGGGATGTGGTGATTGCAGACTAGGCCAGAATTTATTGCCCATTCCTAATTGCCTAGTGAACGGTTAAGAGTCAAACACTGGGTCTGGAGTTACATGGAGGCCAGACCACACAAGGAGAGCAGATCTCCCTCCCTAAAGTGCACTAGATGGATTTTTATGGCAGTCAACACACAATTGCCATTGATTTAGTTTTTATTAAACTTGAATTTCCCCCTCTGCCACGGCTGGGATTTGAGACCATGTCCACACAGCATTAACCTGGGGTTACTTGGATTGATGGCCTTGTGACATTGTAGGATCATATAGTACAGAAACAGACCCTTCAGTCTGACTCATCCATGCTGACCAAGTTTCCCAAACTAGTCTCACTTACCTCCATTAGGCCCATAACCCTCTAAACCAGCACCACCATCTCCCTCAGTTGCACTTTATAGAATCCCTACGGTGTGAAGGCCACATTGAGTCCACACTGACCTTCTGAAAAGGATTCCATCCAGACCCATTCCCCCTAACCCCAAGACCCTGTATTTCCCATGACCAGTCCATTTAACCTGCACATCTTTGGACTGTGGAAGGAAACCAGAGCACCCGGTGGAAACTCACACAGACACAGGGAGAATGTGCAACCTCCACACAGATAGTCCCCGAGCCTGGAACCGAGCCCCCCCAGGTCCCTGGCGCTGTGAGAGAGCAGTGCTAACCACTGAGCCTCTCTACGTCCCTCCCCATTCAATGTGGTCAGAGAGATAGTTACAGTGCATTAATCTCTGAGCTCACCCGTGAAACCATGATGGACTTGAGTTCCCTGCCAGATATTCAAGCACAAACTCCAGGCCAACACACCTAGTGCTGTCCTGAGGGAACCTCTTGTTACTGAGACATCAAACAGACGTCCACTATATCAGCTCACAAGGGCAAAGAAGATTTCCTCGAAGTATGTAAAAAGGAGCAGGGGAGTTCTCCATTTTGTCCCAGTTAATATTTATCCCATAACATCAGTAAAAGCAAATAGAAGTAAATTCCTGTGGATGTTGGAGATCTGAAACCAAAACAGGAAGTGGTGGGGAATCTCAGCAGTCTCTGGTGGGAGAAACAGAGTTCATGTTTTAGTCTAAATAACTGATCAAGAGTCAAAGGACTCAACACATTAACTGTTTCACTGAAGATGCTGCCAGACTTGCTGAGATTCTCCAGCACTTAACTGCTAAAAGCAGATTATCTGTTTCTTATCTCCTTGCTGTCTGTGGGAGCTTGCACAAATCAATTGCCTTCCTCCGTAGGCAGACCCTTGGGACCGAGGAGGACTTGCTTCCTCTGTGATCACATTGTTCCCGAGATGGATGGTCAATCTGAAACACAGATGACTCTGCCTCATGTGGGACACATGCTGCTGGCAGGGTTAGGAAGAGGAGTTGTTTGGAGGTTTGTGCAACTGCTCTTGCACCTCAGCTTTACCTCTGCAAATCCCTGACGGGGTCTCTTGATGTGTTTGATCCATTCCCAAATAAACCTTCTCCATTTTTGATTGGTCACGAGCCAGAGGAAAGAAAATTGTAGACTCTACCATCAGTATCAAAGCTCCAGACAACAACGTGCCTGTAAAAGTGTACGTTACCATGGAAATTCAGACACCTTTGCAGGGACCAGGTGGCACATTTGGCAGGGTTGCTGATTGGGATCAGATCAATGCCAACAGCACAGGGTTCACTCTCTGCTCAGGCTGGGAGGATTCAGGACCTGGTTCTGATTTAATGCCGATGACTCTGAGGTTGGGTTTCTCTTCAGGCAGTGAACGGAAGCAGAACCAGCCAGGGGCTCTCGGTGGTCGGTGAAATGTTTGAATCTTCAGAACCTCCTGCTGTGACCATGTAAAATCATTGCTTTGGTAGTCTAGTGCCAGTCATGTGAATGATATGCCCCAGTCAGCAGGACTGGCTTGGAGTGATTTGCACCTCAATGTGGGTCTACGTGACTTAGGACAGTATACTGCAGTTGGGCTGACTTCCTGCCATGGGATCCTGCTGCCCAGTAAACCATGACTTTGGGTATCATGGACAGTATGTCTCATGGTGGATGGAATTCAGACATTTCCCCAGCTACTGAGTCTATGACCTGGAATATAACTATACCCTCTGATTATGTCAGAGATAGAATCAGATATATTAGGATTAGAGTTACAGAATCCTTACAGTGTGGAAGAAGACCATTCAGCCCATCGAGTCCACAACAACCCTCCGAAGAGCATCCCATCCAGATCCACACCCCTACCCATCCTATCCCGGTAACCCTGCATTTCCCCTGACCAATCCACCTAGCCTGTATGTCTTTGGACTGTCGGAGGAAACCCACACAGACACAGGGAGAATGTGCAAACTGCACACAGTCACCTGAGGGTGGGATCAAACCCAGGCTCCTGCTGCTATGAGGCAGCAGTGCTAACCCACTGAGCCACCAGGCTGCCCAATTAGGGGCAGGCCCTTTAAGGCTGGGTTGAGGAATAATTTCTTCATTCAGAGGGAGGCAATATGAAAAGGCAATCACTGAGCATATCTCAGACAGAAATTGATCATTTTCTGGAGACCATAACCAAGGGATATGGACATAGGCTGAGAAAGTGGCATTGAGTTAGATGAGCAAATGTGATCTCATTGAATGTCAAAGCAGGCACAATGGGCTGAATGGCGTTTTCCATCTCCTGTGTTTCAGATCAAGGTGCTGATCTTTTCTTCAGTTAGCTGAGGCCATAGCTGCCATACTACAGGTAAAGATGAAAATTAATGCCTGCATTGAGAGGCAGTTCATAAGGTTACAGAAAATAGAGGTCTACCACATCAAAAAAGACCCTTTGGTCCATCCTATCCAAGTCAGTCAAAAAAATTACCTCATTTTCCACCATTTGCATAACTTGGCATTACAAGTGTATCTCTAAGTACTTTGGAAATGTGAGGGTTTCTGCCTGTCCCACCACACCCCCCCCCCCCCCCCCCCCCACCAACCCACGTAGTGAAATCCAGATTCCCACCTCACTCTGGGTGAAAATCATTTTCCTGACATCCGGCTAAACTTCCTGCCAGTGATGGTTGGGATCTTCTGTGACCTCACAGTGGATCTTGATTGTATGTTTTGGGAGCTGGTTGGATGAGGATTCCTATGTTTTTTTTAGTGAAAGTGTCATCCACACAATGAAACTCAGTGACTGAGGTGGAAGAGATTTTGCATTTGGATTGAAGGCAGTGTAGATTGAATGCCTTCTTGCCTATTGTGTAGATTATCTCCAAGACTGTGGGTAATTTGCTGGAGGTAAGGTGCAGTATTGAGGTGAGGACAATGGATAAACCTGCTTTTTGCCAGGCTTCACTGAGATAGAGTCTGCCATGTTCCATTGGGCAGGATCAGCATTCACATGTCAACATGGATGATAGTGACAAGTTGCTTCAGGGTTAACAGGGTCGAGCTTTTGTGAGGTCAAAAAAAGTTGTGAATGTTGTTGCATTTTTAAAAAAATTGCCAGGCAGGGAAGTTTACTATCTCAAGGTTGGTTCATTACAATGGTTTAGTTCAAAAAATATTCGATTGGCATGAATGCATTTTGAGACACCCTGAAATGTGAAAGGCTGTGCAGTATTGCAAATCTTTATTTGTCTGCACAACCAGATAGGAGAATTGGAGGATGGAACAGCTTTAAACTCCCATCTGGCACATTCCCCAAATTCCCAGGCACTCGCTTTGCAAAAGTGAATTGTCAGCAGGTTCAGTACTCTTCCACATTTGGAAAAGGAAGAGAAATATTTTTGAATAAGCAATTAAACAGGCTTTTAATTCGTTTTTGAGAATTATAAAATCTCAGTCTTGAATGGGCAAAGGTGATTGATGAAAATATCACTGATCGGTATTTATGCAGTGTATCAGAAGCACAGCAATTCAATAGCTCGACTCTGCATGGCATTGAGTGAAGAATGGGTCCTTTTTCCATGAAGCAATTGGTGGACCCTCGAAGCATTAGGCGAAGTAATTGAAAGTAGTCACCTGGGTCATTTTTTGCTGTTTGGGTCGAACTCTTACAGATGTTTGTGTGGTTTCATTTTTCCAAATAATATAAAGGAATCCCCTCAAATTGAAATTATCCAACAGGAATGATAGATGTCCCTGGTGACTTCAGAAACTCATCACTATTTCATGTTTCCTCAACTACTCTCCTCTCCCCTCACCATCCCTCCCTTGCTCCCCCTCCCCAACTCTGCATTCCCTACCCCATCCCTGCCTTTCTCTTGCCCCTCCCTAACATGCTCACTTCCCTCCCTGTCTCTTCCCTACCCCATCCCTCCATCATTGTACCTCCCCACTACCTTCTTTCTCTACCTTATCTAATCTAGGAACATCTGCAGTGCAGTTAGGGAGGGAATTCCAGGATTTTGACCCAGCGACACTGAAGGAACTGTGGCATTTTTCCAAGTTATGATGGTGAGTGGCTTGGAGGGGAACTTGCAGGGGGTGGGGTTCCGATGCATCTGCTGCCTTTGTCCTTCTAGATGGTGAAGTTCACAGGTTTGGAAGGTGTTGTCTAAAGTGCCTCGGTGATTTGGTATAATGCATCTTGTAGATATGATACCCATAATACTCACACTGCTGCTTCTGAGTATCAGTGGCAGAGAGGGTGGATGTTTGTGAAGCTTCTTGAGCTTGCTCTCATCCAGGTATGTGGGAAGTATTCCATCACACTCCTGACTTGTGCCTTGAAGATGGTGGACAGACTTTAGGGAGTCAGGAGGTGTTATTCACTACTGTATTCCAAGCTTCTCACCTGCTCTTGTGGCCACTGTGTTTATATGGTCAGTCCAGTTGAGTTTTCAGGCCAATGATAACCCCAAGAATGTTAATAGTGGGGGAGTCAGTGATGGTAACACCAATGAATGTCAACGGTGCTGGTTAGATTGTCTTTTATTGGAGATGGTCAGAGCCCGGCAGTTATATGGTATGAATTTTATTCCCACCTTTCAGACCAAGTTTGGACATTGGCAGGTGGGCTGCTTCAGTATCTGAGCAGTCACCCATGATGCTGAACATCACCAGCGACCATTCCCACTTCTGACCTTATGTTGGAGGGAAGGTCATTGATGAAGCAGCTGAAGATGGTTGGGCCTAGGACACTACCCTGAGGAACCCCTGCAGAGATGTCTTGGAGCTGAGATGACTGACCTCCAACAACAACAACCATCTCCTTTTATATGACTCCAGCCAGTGAGAGTTTGCCCCAGATTCCCATTTGATTTCAGTTTTACAAGGATTCTTAGATGTCTCACTCAGCCAACTGTGGTCTTGAAGGCAAGGGCATCTCTGAGTTCACCTCTGGAATTCAGCTCCTTGGACATAGACTGTAAGGAGGTCAGGAGCTGAGAAGCCCAAGTGAATCCCAAACAGAGCAGTAGAGAGCAGGTTATTGCTGAGAGGCGTAGTCCTAGTGCAGTACGAGAGGAGTTCTGTACCATTGGAAGTGCAGTAGGAAGGGATCGCTGCTCTGTTGGAGGATCAGTACTGAGGGATTGCTGTACAGGTTGAGGGCCAACACTGAGGGAGTGCTACAATGTCAAGAGAGTCAGTACTGTGGGAAAGCTTCACTGTGGGAGGGTCAGTACTGAAGCAATGCTGCACTATGGGAGAGTCAGTACTGATGGAGTGCTGCACTATGGGAGGGTCAATACTGATGGAGTGCTGCACTATGGGAGAGACAGTACTGATGGAGTGCTGCACTATGGGAGGGTCAATACTGATGGAGTGCTGCACTATGGGAGGGTCAGTACTGATGGAGTGCTGCACTATGGGAGAGTCAGTACTGATGGAGTGCTGCACTATGGGAGGGTCAATACTGATGGAGTGCTGCACTATGGGAGAGACAGTACTGATGGAGTGCTGCACTATGGGACGGTCAATACTGAGAGAATGTTGAACTGTCATAATGTTAGTAAATTGGGGTGGGAGGGC
Source organism: Chiloscyllium punctatum (assembly GCF_047496795.1). Taxonomy (NCBI): domain Eukaryota; kingdom Metazoa; phylum Chordata; class Chondrichthyes; order Orectolobiformes; family Hemiscylliidae; genus Chiloscyllium; species Chiloscyllium punctatum. The sequence continues at coordinate 5,023,673 of NC_092775.1, forward strand.
ATGCAGAGAGGGGAGTGCTGGATGATTAAAGTTGCTGTCTCCTGGATGAGATGTCATTTGCCTTTTCATGTCAGTATTAAAGATTCCAAGGCTGCTACTTAAAGAAAAGGGTCATCCAATTTATATTTACCTTTGGTCAGCATCAGTAAAACAGAATATATTGTTTTTATCACATTGCTGCTTTTGGGAGCTTGCTGTGCAGATGTTGACTGTGGCACACCTCTGTCGCATGTGATGTATTAAATAATTGCTGCCAAAAAACTTGATCTATAGATGTGACATCCAATATTCTAACAGTGACTACATTCACAATAATTCCATTGCCTGTAAAATACTTTGGGATATCGAGACTGAATCTTGGTAATGAAACACAAGATCCTTCCTTTTAATTGGGACCTTTTCCTTGCACTATGGGAGGGTCAGTACTGATGGAGTGCTACACCATGGGAGGGTCAGTATTGATGGAGTGCTGCACTATGGGAGGATCAGTACTGATGGAATGCTGCACTATCAGAGGATCAGTACTGATGGAGTGCTGCACAATGGGAGGGTCAGTACTGATGATGTGTTGCACTATGAGAGAATCAGTATTGTTGGAGTACTGCACTATGGGAGAGTCAGTACTGATGATGTGTTACGTTATGGGAGGATCAGTACTGATGGAGTGCTGCACTATGGGAGGGTCAGTACTGATGGAGTGCTGCACTATGGGAGGGACATTATTAATGGAGTGTTGCACTATGGGAGGGTCAGTATTGATGGAGTGCTGCACTATGGGAGAGTCAGTACTGATGGAGTGCTGCACTATGGGAGAGTCAGTACTGATGATGTGTTGCACTATGGGAGGAACAGTACTGATGGAGTGTTGCACCATGGGAGGGCCAGTACTGATCGAGTGCTGCACTATGGGATGGTCTGTACTGAAGGAGTGCTGCACTATGGGAGGATCAGTACTGATTGAATGCTGCACTATGGGAGGGTCAGTACTGATGGAGTGCTGCATTATGTGAGAGTGAGTCCTGATGGAATGCTGCACTTTTGGAGAGTCGGTACTGATGAAGTGCTGCACTAAGGGAGAGTCAGTACTGGTGGAGTGTTGCACTATGGGAGGATCAGTATTGATGGAGTGCTGCACCATGGGTGAGTCAGTACTGATGGAGAGCTGCACTATGGGAGTATGAGTAATGATGGTGTGCTGTACTATGGGAGAGTCTGTCCTGATGGTGTGTCGCACTATGGGAGGAACAGTACTGATGGAGTGTTGCACCATGGGAGAGTCAGTATTGATGGAGTGCTGCACTATGGGAGGGTCAGTACTGATGGAATGCTGCACTATGGGAGGGTCAGTACTGATGGAGTGTTGCACTATGGGAAGGTCAGTATTGATTGCTGCACTATGAGAGAGTCGGTAATGATGGTTTGTTGCACTTTGGGAGAGTCAGTACTGATGGACAACTGTACTATGGGAGGATCAGTACTGATGGAGTGCTGCACAATGGGAGGGTCAGTACTGATGGAGTGTTGCACTATGGGAAGGTCAGTATTGATTGAATGCTGCACGTTGGGAGTGCTGCACTATGGGAGAGTCAGTACTGATGGAGTGCTGCACTATGGGAGGGTCAGTACTGATGGAGTTCTGCACTATGGGAGGGTCAGTACTGATGGAGTGTTGCACTATGGGAGGGACAATATTGATGGTGTGCTGCACTATGGGAGAGTTAGTACTGATGGAGTGTTGCACTATGGGAGAGTCAGTACTAACGGTATGTTGCACTATGGGTGAGTCAGTAATGATGGAGTGTTGCACTATGGGAAGGTCAGTATTGATTGAATGCTGCACTATGGGAGAGTCAGTACTGATGGAGTGCTGCACTATGGGAGAGTTAGTACTGATGGTATGTTGCACTGTGGGAGTGTCAGTACTGATGGTATGTTGCACTATGGGAGAGTCAGCACTGATGGAGTGTTGCACTATGGGAGGATCAGTAATGACGGTGTGCTGTACTAATGGAGAGTCAGTCCTGTTGGTGTGTTGCACTATGGGAGGAACAGTACTGATGGAGTGTTGCACCATGGGAGGGTGAGTACTGATGGAATGCTGCACGATGGGAGAGTCAGTACTGATGGAGTGCTGCACTATGGGAAGGTCAGTATTGATTGAATTCTGCACTATGGGAGAGTCTGTACTGATGGAGCGTTGCACTGTGGGAGGGTGAGCATTGATGGAATGCTGCATTATGGGAGAGTCAGTACTGGTGGAGTGTTGCACTATGGGAGGGTCAAGATTGATGGTGTGCTGCACTATGGGAGAATCAGTACTGATGGTGTGTTGCACTATGGGAGGATCAGCATTGATGGAGTGCTGCACTGTGGTTGAGTCAGTACTGATGGAATGCTGCACTATAGGAGAGTTAGTACTGATGGAGTACTATACTATGGGAGAGTCAGTACTGATGGAGTGCTGCACTATGGGAGGGTCAGTACTGATGGAGTGTTGCACTATGGGAGGATCAGTACTGAAGGAGTGCTGCACTATGGGAGGGTCAGTACTGATGGAGTGTTGCACTATGGGAGGATCAGTACTGATGGAGTGTTGCACTATGGGAGGATCAGTACTGAAGGAGTGCTGCACTATGGGAGGGTCAGTACTGATGGAGTGTTGCACTATGGGAGGATCAGTACTGATGGAGTGCTGCACTATGGGAGTATCAGTAATCATGGTGTGCTGTACTCTGGGAGTATCAGTAATCATGGTGTGCTGTACTATGGGAGAGTTAGTCCTGATGGTGTGTTGCACTATGGGAGGAACAGTAATGATGGAGTGTTACACCATGGGAGGGTCAGTACTGATCGAGTGCTGCACTATGGGAGGGTCTGTACTGAAGGAGTGCTGCACTATGGGAGTGTCAGTCGTGATGGTGTGTTGCACTATGGGAGGAAAAGTACAGATGGAGTGCTGCATTATGGGAGAATCAGTATTGATGGAGTGCTGCACGATGAGAGGATTAATACTGATGGAGTGTTGCACTATGGGATAGTCAGTACTGACGGTATGTTGCACTATGGGAGAGTCAGTGCTGATGGGGTGTTGCACTATGGGAAGGTCAGTATTGATTGAATGCTGCACTATGGGAGAGTCAGTACTGATGGAGTGTTGCACTAGGGGAGGATCAGTACTGATGGAGTGTTGCACTATGGGAGGATCAGTACTGATGGAGTGTTGCACTATGGGAGGGTCAGTACTGATGGAGTGCTGCACTATGGGAGAGTCAGTCCTGATGGTGTGTTGCACTATGGGAGGAACAGTACTGATGGAGTGTTGCATTATGGGAGAGTCAGTACTGATGGTTTGTTGCAGTATGGGAGGGTCAGTACTGATGGAGTGCTGCATTATGGGAGAGTGAGTACTGATGGAGTGTAGCACTTTGGGAGAGTCGGTACTGATTGAGTGCTGCACTGTGGGAGAATCAGTAATGATGGAGTGTTGCACCATGGGAGAGTCAGTATTGATGGAGTGCTGCACTATGAGATGGTGAGCATTGATGGAATGCTGCACTGTGGGAGAGTCAGTACTGAAGGAGTGTTGCACTATGGGAGGATCAGTATTGATGGAATGCTGCACTGTGGGAGAGTCAGTACTGAAGGAGTGTTGCACTATGGGAAGGTCAGTATTGATTGAATGCTGCACTATGGGAGGGTCAGTACTGATGGAGTGTTGCACTATGGGAGGGACAATATTGATGGTGTGCTGCACTATGGGAGAATCAGTACTGATGGTGTGTTGCACTATGGGAGGATCAGTAATGATGGTGTGCTGCACTATGGGAGAGTCAGTACTGATGGTGTGTTGCATAATGGGAGAGTCGGTATTGATGGTTTGTTGCAGTATGTGAGGGTCAGTACTGATGGAGTGCTGCATTATGGGAGAGTGAGTACTGATGGAGTGCTGTACTATGGGAGAGTCAGTCCTGTTGGTGTGTTGCACTATGGGAGGAACTGTACTGATGGAGTGTTGCACCATGGGAGGGTGAGTACTGATAGAATGCAGCACTATGGGAGGATTAGTAATGATGGTTTGCTGCACTATGAGAGAGTCAGCACTGATGGAGTGTTGCACTATGGGAGGATCTGTACTGATGATGTGCTGCATGTGGGAGAGTCAGTACTGATGGAGTGTTGCATAATGGGATCGTCGGTACTGATGGTTTGTTGCAATATGGGAGCGTCAGTACAGATGGAGTACTGCATTATGGGAGAGTGAGTACTGATGGAGTGTAGCACTTTGGGAGAGTCGGGACTGATGGAGTGCTGCACTATGGGTGAATCAGTAATGATGGAGTGTTGCACTATGGGATGGTCAGTATTGATTGAATGCTGCACTATGGGAGAGTCGGGACTGATGGAGTGCTGCACTATGGGTGAATCAGTAATGATGGAGTGTTGCATAATGGGATAGTCGGTACTGATGGTTTGTTGCAATATGGGAGCGTCAGTACAGATGGAGTACTGCACTGTGGGAGAGTCAATATTAATGGAGTACTATACTATGGAAGAGTCAGTACTGATGGAGTGCTGCACCATGGGAGGGTCAGTATTGAGGGAGTGTTGCACTATGGGAGGATCAGTACTGAAGGAGTGCGGCACTATGGGAGGATCAGTATTGATGGAGTGCTGCACTATGGGAGGATCAGTAATGACGGTGTGCTGTACTATGGGAGAGTCAGTCCTGATGGTGTGTTGCACTATGCGAGGAACAGTACTGATGGAGTGTTGCACCATGGGAGGGTCAGTACTGTCGGAGTGCTGCACTATAGGAGGTTCGGTACCTGATGGAGTGCTGCACTATGGGAGAGTCAGTACTGATGGAGTGCACACTATGGGAGAGTCAGTACTGAGGGAGTGTTGCACTATGGGAGAGTCCGTTCTGATGGAGTGCCGCACAATGGGAGAGTCAGTACTGATGATGTGTTGCCCAATGGGAGGGTCAGTACTGATGGAGGGTTGCACTATGGGAGGATGAATAAAGATGGTGTGCTGCACTATGGGAGAATCAGTACTGATGGTGTGTTGCACTATGGGAAGGTCAGTATTGATTGAATGCTGCACTATGGGAGAGCCAGTACTGATGGAGTGTTGCACTATGGGAGGTCAATATTGATGGTGTGCTGCACTATGGGAGAATCAGTACTGATGGTGTGTTGCACTATGGGAGGATCAGTATTGATGGAGTGTTGCACTATGGGAGGGTCAGTACTGATGGAGTGTTGCACTATGGGAGGGTCAATATTGATGGTGTGCTGCACTATGGGTGAGTCAGTACTAATGGTGTGTTGCACTGTGGGAGGATCACTATTGATGGAGTGTTGCACTATGGGAGGGTCAGTACTGATGGAGTGTTGCACTATGGGAGAATCCGTACTGATGGAGTGCTGCACCATGGGAGGGTCAGTGTTAATGGAGTGCTGCACTATGGGAGATTCCGTACTGATGGAGTGCTGCACTATGGGAGAATCAGTACTGATGGTATGTTGCACTATGGGAGGGTCAGTATTGATGGAGTGTTGCACTATGGGACAATCCGTACTGATGGAGTGCTGCACTATGGGAGAATCAGTACTGATGGTATGTTGCACTATGGGAGGGTCAGTATTGATGGAGTGTTGCACTATGGGAGAGTCCGTATTGATGGAGTGCTGCACTATGGGAGGATCAATACTGATGAAGTGCTGCATTATGGGAGAATCCGTACTGATGGTGTGTTGCACTATGGGAGGATCAGTACTGATGGAGTGCTGCACCATGGGAGGGTCAGTGTTAATGGAATGCTGCACTATGGGAGAATCCGTACTGATGGAGTGCTGCACTATGGGAGAATCCGTACTGATGGTGTGTTGCACTATGGGAGGGTCAGTACTGATGGAGTGTTGCACTATGGGAGAATCCGTACTGATGGAGTGCTGCACCATGGGAGGGTCAGTATCGATGGATTGCTGCACTATGGGAGAGTCAGTACTGATGGAGTGCTACACTCTGGGAGGATCAGTACTGATGAAGTACTATACTATGGGAGAATCAGTACTGATGGACTGCTGCACTATGCGAGGATCAGTACTGATAGAATGCTGCACTATGGGAGAGTCAGTACTGATGGTGTGTTGCACTATTGGAGGGTCAATACTGATGGAGTGCTGCACTATGGGAGAGTCTGTACTGATGGATTACTGCACAATTAGAGAACCAGTACTGATGGAGTGCTGCACTATGGGAGAGTCAGTACTGATGGAGTACTGTAATTTGGGAGGGTCAGTACTGATGGAGTACTGCACAATTAGAGAACCAGTACTGATGGAGTACTGCACTATGGGAAGGTCAGTACTGATGGAGTACTGTAATTTGGGAGGGTCAGTACTGATGGAGTACTGCACGATTCGAGAATCAGTACTGATGGAGTACTGCACTATGGGAGAATCAGTACTGATGGAGTGCTGTATTAATCCACACTTGTGCACTCCCCCATAGTGTCAGAGAACCTGAAATAACCTTCATGTTCATTTTCTCAGGACACTGTGACAAAATGTATCAACTATACAAGTGCTTTAATTGAGATAAATAACATAAGTTGCAACAGTGGATTTAATTGGCAATTTCAAAATCTACATCCATTGTCTGATCAGACACTGAACAGAATTCATTATTTTAGAATCACCCTCTCCCTTGATCATCAATAATAATCCTTTTGTAACACAAGGGTGTGTCAGAATGAGTTATTCCAACCTTCAAAGTTCTGTTAACTTAGAAAATTTGAACCCCACAGATTTTCCTTCCTTATCTCCTCACATCACCCTACCTACCTTCCCCACCTCTCTCTCTCTCTCTCCCCCCCACCCCCCCACCATCACCTGCATCAAATCTTGCAGGGTAGCCAAGGAACCAACAGGAGTATCCAGCAATGCGATCTCAGCCACTTTAACCTGCACTTTGGGATGTGTTCACTCATAAACCTTTCAGCTGCACAGTTTCTTCCTAATGAACGTCACAATCTGAGATTCAGAGAATCGTACAGAGCATAATGGGGCCATTTGGCCTGTCATACCCCTGCTGGCTCATTGAAAGAGTTACTTTCAATTAGTCCCGTTCTCCGGGCTCTTTACCTCACTGTTCTGTGACTATTTTCTTTTCAAGCATTTATAAAATCGCCTTTGGAAGTTTTTTTTATTGAGTCTTTCCAAGAATCACCCTTCCAGGCAATGCCTTCCAGTTTATATCAATTTAAAAAGATATTTTGCTGATGTTGCCTTTTCTTTTGGCCAATCATTGAAACATGTTCCAGGCTTTCTGAAACCTCTTATTATTGACATTCCTTTCACTGGAAGCAATGTTTCTTCATTTACTTTATCTAAAACCTATCGTCATTTTGAGCACCATAATCAAACTTCCCCCTTAACCTTGCCTGTTGTAAGAAAACAGTTCCAGCTTTTCCAGTGAAAATAATTTGTTCTGGTTGCCTTTTTATCGGAAGGATGTTATCTAGTGGAGAGGGTTCAGAAAGGATTTACCATGATTTTGCCAGGAATGGAGGGTTTGAGTTATAAGGAGAGGTTGGATAGGCTGGGACTTTTCTCACTGGAGTGTCGGAGGTTGAGGGATGACCTTGTAGAGGTTTGTAAAATCACGTTGGGTATAGATAAGGTGAATGGCAGGTGTCTTTTCCCTAGGATGGGGGATTTCAAGATTAGGGGGTGTATTTTTGATGTGAGAGGAGAAAGACTTTAAAAGAACATGAGAGGCAACCTTTTTCCACAGAGTGTGGATCATGTGTGGAATGAACTTCCAAAGGAAGTGGTGTATGCACGTCTAGTTACAACATTTGAAAGACATTTGAATAAGTTCATGAAAAGGAAAGGGTTTGGAGGGATATCGGCCGAGTGCAGGCAGGTGGGACTAGTTTAGCTTGGGATTATGGTCGGCATGGACTGGTTGGACCTAAGGGTCTGTTTCTGGGCTGGATGACTGTATATATCTTGCACCTGGCTACTGTCAGTTTTCCTGTAACTTGTTGGTAAACACAGCGCTGAGTGTGGTACTGAGCTCTACAGTGTGGATATGATGCCCAAACTGTGCTTTTATTTTATTTACTAATGGGACATGGGTGTTGCTGGCTGGGTCAGTATTTATTGCCTGTCCCTAGTTTCCCCTTGAGAAGGTGGGGGTGAGCTGCCTTCTTGACTCACTGCAGTCCATGTGCTAAAGGTAGACCCACAATGCCCTTAGGGAAGGAATTCCAGGATTTCAACCCAGCGACACTGAAGGAACAACAACATATTTCCAAGTCAGGATGATGAGTGGCTTAGAGGGGAACTTGCAGGTGGTGGTATTTCCATGTATCTGCTGCCCTTGTCCTTCCAGATGGAAGTGGTTGTGGGATTGGAAGGTGCGGCCTAAGGATCTTTGGTGAATTTCTGCAGTGCATCTTGTTGATGGTGCACACTGCTGCACTGTGCATTGGTGATGGAGGGAGTAGATGTTTGTGGATGTAGGTTGCCAATCAAGTGGGCTGCTTTGTCCTGGATAGTGTCAAGTTTGAAGACATTAAGCCGAGACATTGAACTTTGCTGAATGAGCACCAATGACAGAAGTTCAAATGGAAATATTTTATGACCAATTTAAATCTTTTATTCATTTCTAGCATGATCAATAATTTCTAGATCCCACAGGTATGGCAGCATCCACGGAGAGAGAAACAGAGTTAACATTTCAAGTCTGAAATAATTTCTCTTCTCCAGTTCTGAAGAGTAGTCATTGGTCTCAAAGCGTTAACTCTGTTTTTCTCTTCACGGATGCTGCCAGATTTGCTAAGTTTCTTCACATTTTGTTTTTATTTCAGACTTATGACATTTGAGGAACACCTTTTTCTCCCAGAAGGGGTGGGGGTCTAGAATGCAGTGGCTGCAAGGGTAGTTGTGATGGGAAACCTCACAATCTTTAAAATGTTCTTAGATGAGCACTTGAAGTGTCATAACATAACTAGTGCAGGAAAGCGGATTGGTGTAGCTGGTAATGTAGTTTTGGTGGCACAAACCTGATAGCCTGAAGGCCCTCTTTGATATGATATGATTCTATAATTCACAGTATTTTGCTTTTACATCCAGACTGTGAAGGCAGGAACATGAAAAATGGCCTCATTTTGTGAGGTGTTGGCCAAGAGGAAAGATACAGTAATGATTCCATTTCTAGAGAAGTAGTCTTGAGAACCTAAAGTAATCTGCTGGTGGATTTATGTTCAAGGAAGCTTATGAATTTGTCTTTGATTATTCCTGAAACAAAATGCTCGAAGTCAGGACAAGCAAGCATGACCATGAAACTATCAAATTGTAATAAGTCAATAATAATTAGTTCAGGAAAGGGTCACTGGACCTGAAATGTCATCTCTAAATTCTGAAGGCACTGAAGACAGAAATTGCTGCAAAAATGTAGCAGGTCTGGCAGCATCGGTGGAGAAAAAACAGTTCAAAGGGACTCAAAATGTTACCTCTGCGCTCTCTTCACAGATGTCGCCTGACCTGCCGAGTTTCTGCAATCTCTGTTTTATTTCTGCACATATCCTTAAGGTCAAGAATCCACTGTCTGCATTATATGTGACTCCAGTGCCCAATCCCATACAGTTGACTCTTAATTTTCCTTTGAAGTATCCTTGCAAAGTTTAACAGTCAAATATCCCAAGGAACTTCACGAGTCTTGTTAAACAAAATGTTATGTCAACAACAATTTGAATTTATGTAGTGCTTTTAAAGTAATAACCTGACCGATGTCACTTCACAGGAGTATTATAAACAATTTTGACACTGGGTCACATAAGGAAGCTTATGAATGGTGACCAAATTTTGTCAAAGATTTAGGTTTTAAGGAGCATCTTAAATGCGGAAAGTAATGTAAAAAGCCAGGAGGTTTAGGAAGAGAATTCCAGAGTTTAGATGCCAGGACACTGAACGTTTGGTGGGGGTGACTATAATCTGGGATTATAGATAATTGTCAAACTGGAAGGAAGGACAGAGAGAGGACAAGATGGTTGTGATGCAGTTAACTGCTTAAAGGACAATGGCACTTATTATCCAGACCCAATAAGAGCCTGCACTTATAGAATCAAAGAGGAAAATCTGGGACAAAAAAATTCTTCCCTGGCAGATTGGACATAACATTTAAAGCAGTTATCAAGCCACCCTTAGAGCTGTCAGACAATCAATGAGACTAAAAGGCACAACCCACTCAATCTGCTATCAATATGCGGTCAGCTACATTTTATTGGAAGTCGATATTTTGCCAAGTGAATCCATTGGCAATTCTTTGTGATAGCTTGGTGGTTCAGGGTTAGCACTGCTGCTTCACAGCACCAGGGACCTGGGTTTGATTCCAAACTCGGGTGACTGTCTGTTTGGAGTTTGCACATTCTCCCCGTGTTTGCGTGGATTTCCTCCAGGTGATCCAGTTTCCTCCCACAGTCCAAAGATGTGCAGGTAAGGTGAATTGGCCATGCTAAATTGCCCATAATGTTCAAGGATGTGTAGGCTAGGTGTATTTGTCAGGGGAGATGTAGAGTAATGGGGTAGGGGAATGGGTCGATGTGGACTTGTTGGATCAAATGGCCTGTTTCCACACTGGAGGGATTCTATGATGCTATTAAATTAACCAAGTGGCCTAATGATTTCCTTTACTCCCCTGAGCGATTGGCATTTAGTGTAGAAGTATAACTTGAAACCAAGCCAATAGATTGAGGTTGTGGTAAGAGAGCAGTTATTGTCCAGAAAACCTAGCAACACACACTTGCAAAGTACAGATCCCACTATTGGCATTTTGTAAAATGGAATTTAATAAATCAGCTCATTTGTGAGTCAGCATTTGGAAAATGACATGAAAATTTGTTTTCGAAATAACTGGTTGACTAATGTCCATAAAGGAAGGGAATCTGTAACCACTCATCCACCCACCTTGTCCATATCCCTAACCTGACGATCTGGTTTTGCCTACATGTGACTCCAGTCTTTCACTAACACCAAAATGAAATTAAATCAATTACCGCATAAAGCAGCTGCTGATCTGATTTGCAATAGTTCCCTCCTGGAGTTTGGGGAAATTATGTCAGAGTATATTATACTCCGCCCCCCCCCCCCCCCCCCATCCCCCCGACCCCCCCCCCCAACAACTCCACCCACTCCCTATCACGTGTCAAAATGTCGACAAAATGTCGATTCCAGCTGATGGTAAAGTTGGACAAGCCCAATTCCACAGTGAGACCTGGCTTGATAGACCATAAGTTGTATTGTTTGCAATCCACGGTGATTAATAACTGAATATATTCATAACAGGTTACTAGTGTACTTATAACAAAGAACATCAAAGTTTATCATGCGAAACAGAAAAGAAAATCAAAATTTCGCATTATACAGATCTATTTGAAATTGTCTTATTACAAACGTCTGAAATAAAATTTCAACTATTACTCTTCTGAACAGTCCAACAGATACTCTATACTTGTGGAAGTTCCACTTTGGCCAGTGAGTACAGCTGTAATTGATTTATTTTCAACCAAAATCGATGTAGAAACATAGAAATAGGAATGGGAGTAGACCATTCATTCCTTTGGGCCTGTTCTGCCATTCAACATGATTGTGGCTGATCATTTAACTCACTATCCAGTTAGTACATTCTCCCCACAATCTTTGCTCCCCATAGCCCTGAGTACTAATCAAACTACATACATTCAATGCTATTTCTTCAGTTAATGTCTCTTCCTGGGGGTCCTTCAACAAATATTAACTCAGGTCACTTATATCTTAACATGGGTTCCCTAAGCTCCACTTTGACAATCTTCAGTTCCCGGAACCTTTTTCTTACTGACAATTAATCTGTTCAGGGCTTCTTTCTTCTGTCCTAATTGTTTTGGAGATTGCTATAATGCACAGCTGTCCTTCTCTCTGATTGGCCTGCTTCTCTCACTGAAAGAAACCTGAACAATCTGTCTGATATTTGGATGGCTCTGCCTATCCAAAGAATTAGTTTCAGTCCATCTCTGTGTGTCATGGGCACCTTATTACTAGGCAACAGCTGAGTCTTTTTTTATCTCTTCTACCCTTGTTTCTAAGGCACTGAACTATTCACCTCAAGGGTTTTAAAAGCCTCATTTATTTGCATGTAAATTTATTTCCGACCACATAGTACAAGTCAAAGAATTAAAAACGAAAACCAAACCGATATCTCCACATCTTGACATACATATTATATGGAATGTGAATCAAACTTAAAGCTATGAGTGATTCTATCCACATCAGAACCCAAATTTCCAATAATAAAATACATCATGAGCCTCCATTGCGTAACCTGTAGCTCTGAAACTGCATGCAGCTCTGAAATATCTCATTTGCAGCTCCCAGTTGGATTGTATTAATGTGAAAAAAAAACTAAAAAATATTCATTACAAGACGTCCCAGTTCTGTTTTTATTGTGGGAATTTGAAAAAGAATTAATCATTAAATTTTGAATAATTATCTTAATGAAAAACATTATCAACCTCTAAATAACCGTATTTGAGTGATATAGCTACACCACGATTCAAGTCATTCAGGTTTTATGGTTGCAACTATTATTGTATCTAACATAGCAGTGAAAGTAAGTTATTCTGAATGTGCTTTTAGAAGCTCTTTTTTATGAGAATCGATAACTATAAAAAATGTCTTAATTCCATGCATCGTAAGTTAAAGTTTGTTTTAAAAGATGACTGTATTGACAGTTAAAGCAAAGTTGCTAAAAGTGATAATTCTTGGTTAGAACTATTTTTAGTTTTTATTTTTCCCATTGATGCATAAATTCATACATCTATTTAATTTATTATATATGCAAGTTGTGTGTCTGCCAAAAGCATTTGGCAATTTGCCATGTATTTGGTTTTGAAATATTGAATTTTTGACTTATGACCCCTAATTTTATTTTACACATCTCTTTTCAAAAAAGTTTTTTCAGGTTAAAAGAGGTTGCTAACCCTCATTCGATATGATGAACTCTTAAAATCCTCTGAGGTAGCCTCTCGCTAATAAAAGGAAGCTTCCACCCCCATTGCACATTCTCAGGGCAGGTAGGACAGGTCAATCCTGGGAGACAAATCAAGAGCAAATCAGTTTTAGACCCAGGCCCTCCTTACGTCATTCATCAAGAAGCTCGCTGCTTCAGCCTCTGATGTCAGTGCTTGTGATTGGAAGTTCTCGAGTTCTCTCTGGATCTGAGATTTATGATCAAGCCTTGTGTCAGAAAGCTGTTGCAGGTTGTTGGAGATAAAGTGCAGGACTGCGATGATGTGTTGACTCATCAAGCTGCTGTCTCTGCACAGGGAAAAAAAGGAAGCTAATTACTGGAGATTTCATTTGCACTAATGTATTTCAGGTTCTCTCAGTGCTGGCCAATTTCGGATGTGGATATTTAATGTTGGGGAATGGAAAGGGTCAGGTGTGGAGGGGTGGGGGTGGCTGGAGACAAGTGCTGAGCACGTGAAAAGTGAGATAGGGAATGTAAACACAGTCACTGCAGCAGCGACGTGGCGGGGCGAGGGGGAGCCTTGTACAAATGTAATTAGATGCATATGTTTTCTATTTGATGTAAACAATTTATCGTCTATACATTTTGGAAAGGATATGGCCTGGATAACTATGACACTTTTATATTTTTATCAATAAAGGAGATGCATTCTGGCTGTGTCCCTGTTTCTTCTATCACCAGGTCCGAGTGGCTGAGCCACAGCCTAATCCAAGGGCTCCATGAACTAACTCAGCACCTCGATGGGGTTAGTGAGCTGCACACTCTCACACCATTGCTGAATCAACTCAAACCTGTCAAGGGATCAATCTTCAATTGCTGCTGTTTCATAAACCTGGGCTGGTATTCCCTGAAGTATTGAAGATCAAAGGAGGATATGATTGAAAGATTTAGAATTTTGAAAGGCATTAAAAGGGCAAATAAGGAGAAAGTTTTTGTTTTATGATGGTAGGGGAATCTAGGACCTGACTGGGGGGATAAGCTTAAAATCAGTGATAGGTCATTCAGAAAAGAAGATACATCTCTACACATGACACAGTGTATATAAAACTACTGTCAATGCTAACTAATTAATTAATCATTTTCAATCTGAAATCGGTAAGTATTTACTGGTAAAGGTAGTTTAGGACTCAAAGTAAACCAATAGAGGGAAGGTACCAGTCAAACATGACCATTACTGTGTTCCTCGAGGGGGATGAGGGGGAGATCGGCGGGGGGCACCTGGGACTCAAAAACGGGGCTGCCAAAAAATAAAGGAAAAAACAAAATGACCATTACTGTGGAACATCCTCAAAGGGGCTGAATGGCCTCTTCCTTTCATCTGCAAGAGCACAGACATTGGGTGAAGGTGGATTGTGTTTGTCTGATACACCACGTGGGATGGTACATTGACCAAACAGTGAGGCTTAGTGCACTGCTTTGGTGATGGGGGCAGGAGGAGACGGGGAGTGGACAGTAAGGGGTTGGGGGGGGGAGTGAGTAAAGAGGGAGGAAGGAGTGAGAGCTGAAGCTGCAAAACCTGGAAACAAGCTGTGGAGGGGAAGAGGAAGGTGAGGGAGTGGAAGAGGTGGGGTAAGAGAGAAGGGGGAAGGAAAGGGAGAGGAAGACTGAGAAAAGAAGGGAAGGGAGTGGGGTGAGGAAGGGATGGAGAATAGTAGAGAATGGAAGGAGCAGGTTGAGTGGCAGGAGAGGAGGCAAGGGGAGGGAAGAGGGGAGAAGGAGCATGGAGAAGGAAGCATTTCTGGAAGAATGGAATTTCATCGCACCATAGCCCAGTCAGCCAGTCTCTCACCTCCAATCCCCCAACTCCATGGGACCTCCTACATCTGGCAGCATTTGCATGATGGGGGTAGATCTAGCAGCATTTGGCAGTTGAGGGAGTGGGATCTTATCCAAGCTAGGGTGCTGGGGGAAAGTGAGATCAGAGAAGAAGGAAGTGGAAGAGGATAGCGAGAAGTTACAGTAGTCTTTATTGGTCTATCACAGAGAAGAGAATGGCCAAGTTCATGAAGAATAATTAATTGGGAGGGTATATTCAAAAGGTCAGTCCAGGCCCGTTTCAAACGCTAATGCATGAGATGTTGGCAGTTGGTGTTGGCACAGTGGGAAGAGTGCATTTGTCATGGGATCACAAGGTCTTGACCCTATTTTCTAAGCTCTCACAATTTCTGAACAAGGAGAATCCATTACAGGACTGTTAGTGCCTGTGGAGCTGTAATCCAGTTAAGACTTTTCATAGCGGACAGGAGAAGCTGAAAGGCAAAGACAATGTACTTGTATGGGCAATAGTCAGATAAAGCACTCATGGAATGTTCCAGAAAACACGTGCAGAGCCTGACATTTTGATACATGGATTGGAGACCGCCAGAGATTTGGCTGAGTGACCATCAGATATGTCTAGACCTGCAGAAATTTTGAATAATCAGTTGACCCCAATACTAATTTTAGTTGCTATCCAGTAAAGTCAACACTATCATCAGTAACTCTGTGGTAGTCACTTGGTAAAAGGTAATTCTTTCAGAGTGCCTTCATAGAAAGCTAAGAAATAGGAGCTGGAGTAGGCCATTCAGCCTTCCAAGCCTGCTCCACCATTCAATACCATCATGGGCAGATCATCCAGCTCATCCCCTGTTCCTGCGTTCTCCACATGCCCTTTGATCCCTTTAGACCAAAGAACTAGATCTAACTCTTTCTTGAAAATGTTTATGGTTTGGCCTCAGAAACTTTCTGTAGCAGAGAATTGTGCAGGCTCACCACCTACGGAGAAACAATTTCCTCTCATCTCAGACCAAAATGGCCTTGCCCATATCCGTCCAACTTTGACGCCCAGTCATCTGGGCTCCGTTGTCATTGGGAGCTTCTTCAGCTTATCTCCAAGACATCCTGAATGCACCACCTCCTCGATATGTAACTGTGTCACTGCCTCCTCTATACCTCACTGCCTCCTCTATATCTAACTACTTCACTGCCTCCTCTATATCTAACTACCTCACTGCCTCCTCTATACCTCACTGCTTCCTCTATATCTACCTATCATACTGACTCCTCTGTATCTAAATATCTCACTGCCTCCTCGACATCTAATGATCTCACTGCTTCCTCCATACCTCATTGCCTCCTCTATATCTAACTATCTCATTGCCTCCTCTATATCTAACAATCTCACTGCCTCCTCTATATCTATCTCGCTGCTTCCTCTATATCTATCTCACCGCCTCCTCTCTATCAAACTATCTCACTTCCTCCTCTATACCTCACTGCGTCCTCTATATCTAAATATCTCAATGCCTCCCCTATATCTAACTATCTCACTACCTCAGATATATCTAACTTTCTCACTGCCTCCTCTTTCCCTCCTCTACATCTAACTATCTCACTGCCTCCTCTATATCTAACTCACTGCCTCCTGTATACCTATCTCACTGCCTCCTCTATACCACACCGCCTCCTCTATACTTAACTATCTCACTGCCTCCTCTGTACCACACTGCCTTCTCTATATCTAACTATCTCAGTGCCTCCTCTATACAAAAATATCTCAGTGCATCCTCTATACCTAACTATCTCAATGTTACCTCCATATCTAACTATCTCACTGCCTCCTCTATACCTTGCTGCCTCCTCTATATCAAACTAGCTCACTGCCTCCTCTATACCTGACTAGCTCACTGCCTCCTCTATACCTCACTGACTCCTCTATATATAACAAGCTCACTGCCTCCTCTATACCTAACTATCTCACTGCCTCCTCTATATCTAAATGTCTCATTGCCTCTTCTACATCTAACTAGCTCACTGCCTCCTCTATATCTAAATATCTCACTGCCTCCTCTATACCTGACTATCTAACTGCCTCCTCTATACCTCACTGCCTCCTCTATATCTAACTATCTCACTGCCTCCTCTATATCTATCTCACTGCCTCCTCTATACCTCACTGCCTCCGCTATATCTAACTATCTCACTGCCTCCTCTATACATAACTACCTCCTCTATATCTAACTATCTCATTGACTCCTCTATATCTAACTTTCTCACTGCCTCCTCTTTCCATCCTCTACATCTAACTATCTCACTGCCTCCTCTATATCCAACTCACTGCCTCCTGTATACCTAACTATCTCACTGCCTCCTCTATACCACACTGCCTCCTCTATACTTAACTATCTCACTGCCTCCCCTGTACCACACTGCCTCCTCTATATCTAACTATCTCAGTGCCTCCTCTATATAAAAATATCTCAGTGCCTCCTCTATACCTGACTATCTCACTGTCTGTTCTATACCACATAGCCTCCTCTATATCTAACTATCTCACTGTCTCCTTTATACCTCACTGCCTCCTCTATATCTAACTAGCTCACTGCCTCCTCTATACCTCACTGACTCCTCTATATATAACTAGCTTACTGCCTCCTCTATATAAAAATATCTAAGTGCCTCCTCTATACCTGACTATCTCACTGTCTCCTCTATACCACACTACCTCCTCTATATCTAACAAGCTCACTGCCTCCTCTATACCTAACTATCTCACTGCCTCCTCTATATCTAAGTGTCTCATTGCCAATTCTACATCTAACTATCTCACTGCCTCCTCTATACCTCGCTGCCTCCTATATATCTAACTAGCTCACTGCCTCCTCTATATCTAAATATCTCACTGCCTCCTCTATACCTGACTATCTCACTGCCTCCTCTATACCTCACTGCCTCCTCTATATCTAACTATCTCACTGCCTCCTCTATATCTATCTCACTGCCTCCTCTATACCTCTCTGCCTCCTCTATATCTAACTAGCTCACTGCCTCCTCTATACCTAACTATCTCACTGCCTCCTCTATACATAACTACCTCCTCTATATCTAACTATCTCATTGGCTCCTCTATATCTAATGATCTCACTGCCTCCTCTTTCCCTCCTCTACATTTAACTAGCTCACTGCCTCCTCTATACCTAACTATCTCACTGCCTCCTCTATATCACACTGCCTCCTCTATATCGATCTCACTGCCTCCTGTATACCTAACTATCTCACTGCCTCCTCTGTACCACACTGCCTCCTCTATATCTAACTATCTCACTGTCTCCTCTATATCAAAATATCTCACTGCCTCCGCTATGCCTGACTATCTCACTGCCTCCTCTATATCTCACTGCCACCTCTATATGTAACTAGCTCACTGCCTCCTCTATATATAAAAATCTCACTGCCTCCTTTATACCTGACTATCTCACTGCCTCCTCTATAACACATTGTCTCCTCTATATCTAACTATCTCACTGCCTCCTCTGTACCTCGCTGCCTCCTCTATACCTACCAATCCCGCTGCCTCCTCTATACCTCACTGATTCCTCTATATCTAAATATCTCACTGACTCCTCTATACCTCGCTGCCTCCTCAATACCTAACTATCTCACTGCCTCCACTATACAACACTGCCTCCACTATATCTAACTATCTCACTGCTTCCTCTATATCTAACTATCTAACCACCTCCTCTATATCAAACTATCTCACTTCCTCCTCTATACCTCACTGTGTCCTTTATATCTAACTATCTCACTGCCTTCTCTATATCTAAATGTCTCACTGCCTCCTCTATATCTTACTATCTCAGTGCTTCCTCTATACCACACTGCCTCCTCTATATCTAACTAGCACACTGCCTCCTCTATATCTAAATATCTTATTGCCTCCTCTATACCTCGCTGCTTCCTCTATATCTAACTAGCTCACTGCCTCCTCTATATCTAAATATCTCACTGCCTCCTCTATACCTCACTGCCTCCTCTATATCTAACTATCTCACTGCCTCCTCTATATCTATCTCACTGCCTCCTCTGTACCTCACTGCCTCCTCTATATCTAACTATCTCACTGCCTCCTCTATATCTAAATATCTCACTGCCTCCTCTGTACCTCACTGTCTCCTCTATACCTCACTGCCTCCTCTATATCCAACTATCTCATTGCCTCCTCGAAACCTCACTGCCTCCTCTATATCTAACTATTTTACTGCCTCCTCTATATCCAACTAGATCACTGCCTCTTCTATATCTAACTATCTCAGTGCCTCCTCTTTCTCTAACTATTTCACTGCCTCCCCTATACGTCACTGCCTCCTGTATACCTAACTATCTCACTGCCTCCTATATACCACACTGCCTCCTCTATATCTACCTCAGTGCCTCCTCTATACCTAACAATCTCACTGCCTCCTCTGTACCACACTGCCTCCTCTATATCTAACTATCTCACTGTCTCCTCTATATCAAAATACATCACTGCCTCTGCTATGCCTGACTATCTCACTGCCTCCTCTATATCTCACTGTCACCTCTATATGTAACTGGCTAACTGCCTCCTGTATATATAAAAATCTCACTGCCTCCTTTATACCTGAGTAACTCACTGCCTCCTCTATAACACATTGTCTCCTCTATATCTAACTATCTCACTGCCTCCTCTGTACCTCCCAATCCTGCTGCCTCCTCTATACCTCACTGATTCCTCTATATCTAAATATCTCACTGACTCCTCTATACCTCGCTGCCTCCTCAATACCTAACTATCTCACTGCCTCCACTATACAACACTGCCTCCACTATATCTAACTATCTCACTGCTTCCTCTATATCTAACCATGTCACCGCCTCCTCTGTATCAAACTATCTCACTTCCTCCTCTATACCTCACTGTGTCCTTTATATCTAACTATCTCACTGCCTCCCCTATATCTAAATGTCTCACTGCCTCCTCTATATCTAAATATCTCACTGCCTCCTCTATACCTCACTGTCTCCTCTATACCTCACTGTCTCCTCTATATCCAACTATCTCATTGCCCTCTCGAAACCTCACTGCCTCCTCTATATCTAACTATTTCATTGCCTCCTCTATATCTAACTATTTCATTGCCTCCTCTATATCTAACTAGATCACTGCCTCCTCTACATCTAAACATCTCACTGCCTCCTCTTTCTCTCACTATTTCACTGTCTCCCCATACGTCACTGCATCCTATATACCTGACTATCTCACTGCCTTCTCTATACCTCACTGCCTTCTCTATATCTAACTATCTCACTGCCTCCTCTATACCTAACTATCTCACTGCCTCCTCTATACCTCACTGTCTCCTCTATAACTCACTGCCACCTCTATATCTAACTATGTCACTGCCTCCTCTATATCTAACTATCTCACTGCCTCCTCTATACCTCAGTGCCTCCTCTATATCTAACTATCTCACTGCCTCCTCTATACCTCACTGCCTTCTCTATATCTAACTATCTCACTGCCTCCTCTATACCTAACTATCTCACTGCCTCCTCTATACCTCACTGTCTCCTCTATAACTCACTGCCACCTCTATATCTAACTATGTCACTGCCTCCTCTATATCTAACTATCTCACTGCCTCCTCTATACCTCAGTGCCTCCTCTATATCTAACTATCTCACTGCCTCCTCTATATCTAAATATCTCACTGCCTCCTCTATGTCTATCTCACTGCGTCCTCTATACCTCACTGGCTCTTCTATATTTAACTATCTCACTGCATCCTCTAACACCTAACTATCTCACTGCCTCCTCTATACCACTCTGCTCCTCTTTCTCTAACTAGCTCACTGCCTCCTCTACATCTAAATACCTCACTGCCTCCTCTATATATAAATATCTCACTGCCTCCTCAATGTCTAAATATCTCACTGCCTCCTCTATGTCTATCTCACTGCCTCCTCTATACCTCACTGCTTCCTTTATACCTAACTATCTCACTGCCTCTTCTGTACCACACTGCCTCCTCTATATCAAAATATTTCACTGCCTCCTCTATACCTGACTATGTTACTGCCTTCTCTATACTTCACTGACTATATATAACTAGCTCACTGCCTCCTCTATATATAAATATCTCACTGCCTCCTCTATACCACATTGCCTCCTCTATATCTAACTATCTCACTGCCTCCTCTATACCTAACTATCTCACTGCCTCCTCTATACCTCACTGTCTCCTCTATACCTCAGTGCTGCCTCTATATCTATCTCACTGCCTCCTCTATATCTAACTATCTCACTCCTCCTCTATACCTCAGTGCCTCCTCTATATCTAACTATCTCACTGCCTCCTCTATATCTAAATATCTCACTGCCTCCTCTATGTCTACCTCACTGCCTCCTCTATACCTCACTGCCTCTTCTATATCTAACTATCTCACTGCATCCTCTATACCTCACTGACTCCTCTATATCTAACTAGCTTACTGCCTCCTCTATATCTAAATATCTCACTGCCTCCTCTATATATAACTATCTCACTGCCTCCTCAATATCTAAATATCTCACCATCTCCTCTATGTCTATCTCACTGCCTCCTCTATACCTAACTATCTCACTGCCTCCTCCGTACCACACTGCCTCCTCTATATCTATCTATCTCACTGCCTCCTCTATATCAAAATATTTTACTGCCTCCTCTATGTGTATCTCACTGCCTCCTATATACATCACTGCCTCTTCTATATCTAACTATCTCACTGCCTCCATTATACATAACTATCTCAATGCCTCCTCTATATCTAACTATCTCACTGCCTCCTCTATACCATACTGCCTCCTCTATATCTAACTAGCTCACTGCCTCCTCTATATCTAAATACTTCACTGTCTCCTCTGTACCTAACTATCTCACTGTCTCCTCTATACATCACTGCCTCCTCTGTATCTTAACATCACACTGTCTCCTCTTTCTCTAACTATCTCACTGCCTCACCTATACGTCACTGCCTCCTCTATACCTGACTATCTCACTGCCTCCTCTATACTTCACTGTCTCCTCTATACCTCAATGCCGCCTCTATATCTAACTATCTCACTGCCTCCTCTATATCTAAATATTTCACTGTCTCCTCTGTACCTAACTATCTCACTGTCTCCTCTATACATCACTGCCTCCTCTGTATCTTAACATCACACTGTCTCCTCTTTCTCTAACTATCTCACTGCCTCACCTATACGTCACTGCCTCCTCTATACCTGACTATCTCACTGCCTCCTCTATACTTCACTGTCTCCTCCATACCTCAATGCCGCCTCTATATCTAACTATCTCACTGCATCCTCTATACCTAACTATCTCACTGCATCCTCTATACCTCACTGCCTCCTCTATATCTATCTCACTGCCTCCTCTATACCACTCTGCCTCCTCTTTCTCTAACTAGCTCACTGCGTCCTCTACATCTAAATACCTCACTGCCTCCTCTACATATAACTATCTCACTGTCTCCTCAATATCTAAATATCTCACTTGCTCCTCTATGTCTATCTCACTGCCTCCTCTATACCTCACTGCATCCTCTATATCTAACTACCTCACTGCCTCCTCTATACCTCACTGCTTCCTCTATATCTACCTATCATACTGACTCCTCTGTATCTAAATATCTCACTGCCTCCTCTACATCTAACGATATCATTGCTTCCTCCATACTTCACTGCCGCCTCTATATCTAACTATCTCACTGCCTCCTCTATACCTCACAGCCTCCTCTATATCTATCTCACTGCCTCCTCTATACCACACTGCTGCCTCTGTATCCAGTTATCTCACTGCCTCCTCTATATCTAAATATCTCACAGCCTCCTCTATATCTAACTATCTCACTGCCTCCTCTATACCACATTGCCTCCTCTATATCTAACTATCTCACTGCCTCCTCTATACCTAACTATCTCACTGACTCCTCTATATCACACTGCCTCCTCTATATCTAAATATCTCACTGCCTCCTCTATATCTATCTCACTGACTCCTCTATACCTCACTGCCTCTTCTATATCTAACTAGCTCACTGCCTCCTCTGTACCTTGCTGCCTCCTCTTTCCCTAACTATCTCACTGCCTCCTCTATACCTCACTGCCTCCTCTATGTCTACTATCTCACTGCCTTCTCTATACCTCACTGCCTCCTCTATATCTAACTATCTCACTGCCTCCTCTATATCTAAATACCTCACTGCCTCCTCTATATTAACTATCTCACTGCCTCCTCTTTACCTTATTGTCTCTCTGTCTCCTCTGTATCTATCTATCTCACTGCCTGCTCTATACCTTACTGCCTCCTCTATATCTAACTATCTCACTGCCTCCTCTATATCTATCTCGCTGCCTCCTCTATTCCTTGCTGCCTCCTCTTTCCCTAACTATCTCTCTGCCTCCTCTATATCTAACTATCTCACTGCCTCCTCTATATCTATCTCGCTGCCTCCTCTATTCCTTGCTGCCTCCTCTTTCCCTAACTATCTCTCTGCCTCCTCTATATCGGACTATCTCACTGCTTCCTCTAAATCTCACTGCCTCCTCCATATCTAAGTATGTCACTGCCTCTTCTATACCTAACTATTTCACTGCCTCCTCTATATCTATCTCATTGCCTCTATACCTCACTGCCTCCTCTATATCTATCTCACTGCCTCCTCTATACCTCACTGCCTCCTCTATATCTAACTATCTCACTGCCTCTTCTATATCTATCTCACTGCCTCCTCTATACCTAACTATCTCACAGCCTCCTCTATTCCTCACAGCCTCCTCTATACCTCACTGCCTCCTCTAATCCTCACTGCCTCCTCTATGTCTAACTATCTCACTGTCTCCTCTATATCTATCTATCTCACTGCATCCTCTATGTCTAACTATCTTACTACAGCTCTTCTTATATGTTGTTTGCTGAGATGTATTTTATACGATTGACACTACCAGGCCAAAGTATTGGTAAAGGGGAGCTCGTTATCTGAAATACAGCACTCCCAGCAAGTGATATAATGTGTCTGAGTGGGTACTTGGTGACTCCAGCTCACTCCTCCCATCAGTCATCCAACCTCTCGCCATTCAAAGATGGTGACCTCAAATCTCGCATTCTTCCCATCCCCCCTCCACATCAGAGCATCCTCCTTCCCATTGGCAAAGTGGGATGTTTCCCTCTGTGAGACATGTCCAGGATAAATAAAAATGATCACAAAGGGCAGCTGTGGGCTGTCTGGAGTTGCCAGTGTTCATGATGGCACTGACTGTGGAAATCCTGAGAGGTTCCGCCACTGGTCAGTGGTGAATGGGAGAATTTGATGAGCCAGACACCATGGGGATGTGGCCATTGGCTAAAGAGGCAAGTTTGGGATGTCAGCGCGAGAAAGCTCACTAGACCCCTCCATGAAGCTCCCCAAAAATGAGACTTGTCCCGATTCTGGTAAGGTCCAGCCCATTGTTGGTAAGAGAAGGAGGAGATGTAGGTCCACCTCCTTTGAGTTTTTACACTGCCCAAGTCAATATGCTATCCTCAAATTGATTGGTGCTAAATGAACTCCTCAGCATTAACCTTTTCAGAACTAAACACTCATGCAACAACATCCTTTTTGACATTGTTAACACCTTGTTTAGATGTTGACTCCATGTGCTATGGTTAAAGGAATTTAATACCAGTTTATGCCCCTGTCCTCATAATGTGACTCTCTAAACCTGAGGTTCTACAAGCTGCTACCCTACTCATTGACATTCCGAAGCCATGTGAAAGGAATTTCAATTACCTCTCCCAGCCAGTTAACAATACCATTGTGGAGCAATGCAGACATGTCAGGCTACATACCAACTGAGATTCCACTCCTCCCATGCATTCCATCAGCATCACTAACCTGGTCATTACCTGGTCATCATGGGAGCCAGCTGTGTGCAAGTTGGTACTGTGTGTCCTGCATTACTCCAGTGGCTATCCTTAAGACGTTTTTCATTGTGAAATGCTTTATGGTGTCCTGAGGCTCAGAAAGGCACTCTATAAATGCAAAGTTCTTTCTTTTCATAGCACAATGCAGGGTAATGGCTAAGCAAGTGCAGCAGCAAGGCGAGTGAGCTGTGTACCTGGTGTCTGCGACATCTCAGTAACTGCCAAGTTTTCCTTTATTTATATAATATTACACTGACACCCTCTACTGGTGGGATTCTGTAATTTGGCTGCAATCATAATAAAAAATTTTTGTATTTTTATAGCATCTTTCATAACAATCAGAAATCCCAAACCCATGAAACCTATGGAAGCAACTTACCGAAGTACAAGTCCCTATTATAATACAGGTACACAGCAGCCAATTTGCACACAGCAAGCTTCTGCAAATAGACAATGCTACCAGTAATCAGTTTTTACTAAGTTCATTGATGGATAAGTATTGGCCAGGACAGAAGAAATAACACCCTTGCTCATCTTCAAAACAATGCCCGAGCCACTTTTTTTTATCCATTCGAGCAGGCAGTGGGGCCACAGTTTAACATCTCACTTGAAATACAGCAGCTGTGACAGTGCAGTACTGACTGGAATAGCATCCAAATGCTGGAGATTAGAGTCAAAATTAGGGTGGTGCTGGAAAAGCACAGCAGGTCAGGCAGCCTCCGAGGAGCAGGAAAATCAACATTTCGGACAAAAGCACTTCATCAGGATTCATCATTCCCGACGAAGGGCTTTTGCCCAAAACGTTGATTTTTCTGCTGCTCGGATGCTACCTGACCTGCTGTGTTTTTCCAGCACCACTCTAATCTTAACTAGCATCGACTATTTGTTTCGTGTTCAGGACCTGGAGTGTGATTTGAACTACCTATGTTGTGCTTCAAAGGTGAGTGCTGCTGATCATGAAAGAAAAGTACTTTGAACCTCACCTTCAACAGTTGGATGTTTTCATTCACATTTTTTAGAAGCGTTTCTTACTCTACTTTCTTGAGGGAGCGGTAACTTTCACTCAGGTATGAATTTCGCAGGTTGACCAGACAAATAGTAAGCAGCTGCAAAAATAGCGAGCACTGCTGGATTAACCTGGAGAGAGCCACACATGTGTAATATATCTGTGGGCTGACTGAGTCCTCTGATGGTGCTCCCCTTTTCCTATTAGATTCTTACAGTGTGGAAATAGGCCCTTTGGCCCAACAAGTCCACACTGACCCGCCGAAGTGCAACCCACCCCAGACCATTCCTCTACATTTACCCCTTCACCTAACACTATGGGCAATTTAGCGTGACCAATCCACCTAACCTGCACATTTTTGGATTGTGGGAGGAAACCAGAGTACCCAGAGGAAACCCACGCAGACACGGGGAGAATGTGCAAACTCCACACAGAGAGTCGCCTGAGGCGGGAACTGAACCTGGGTCTCTGGTGCTGTGAGGCAGCAGTGCTAACCACTGTGCCACCTATTGTTAACACACTTCCTACACTCTCCCATTCTTACCTATCTCACTTTTTTCACAGCAGCTGCCTGTGCCAGTCTCTTTCAAATAATCACTTTTAATGACCCAGAAAGATAGAAACCAGAAGCAAAAGGCAGCCATTTGGCCCCTCGAGCCTGCTTGGCCATTCAATATGATCAAGGTCGACCCTCTGTCTTAATGCCATATCTCCAGTCTCTCCATAGACCCTTTGATTCTTTTAAAATCTAAATCTTTATAAATCTCTTTCTTGAAGGCCTCCACTGCCTTCTAAGGTAGAGAAGGTTCACTACCTTTTGAGTGAAGGAATTTTTCCTCACCTCACCAAAGTATCCATGGAGAAATTGGGAATATGGCATGAAGTTAGAGGGTCGACCTTGGGGTCATTTTGAATGGCAGAACAGGCTCAAGGCACCAAATGGCCGCGTTTTGCTTCTGGTTTCTGCAACGGTAATGGTCTACTCCATAACCTGAGACTGCTTGCCCTGGATCTAAATTCCCCAAACAGTGAAACATTTTTTTTAGATTACTTACAAGTGTGGAAACAGGCCCTTCGGCCCAACAAGTCCACACCGCCCCGCCGAAGTGCAACCCACCCATACCCCTACATCTACCCCTTACCTAACACTACGGGCAATTTAGCATGGCCAATTCACCTAACCTGCACATCTTTAGACTGTGGGAGGAAACCGGAGCACCTGGAGGAAACCCACGCAGACACGGGGAGAACATGCAAACTCCACACAGTCAGGCGCCTGAGGCAGGAATTGAACCCGGGTTTCTGGCGCTGTGAGGCAGCAGTGCTAACCACTGTGCCACCGTGCCACCCACTGCATCCAGTCTGTCCAATCCTATTACACTGCTGTGCATTTCAATTAGATCCTCTGTCCAAACCTCAGTGAATACAGGCCCAGTTGAACCAATCTCTCCTCAGAGAATAATCCTGCCATGTGGAGTATCAACCTGGTGAACCTTCAATGCACTCCGTCTATGGTAGGTGTAACCTCCCTTAGGTAGGGAGATCAAAACTGTACACAATACTCCAGAGGAAGTCTCACCTAGGCCCTGTACAGTTCTGTACTCAAATCCTCAAAACCAGTCTTTATTTAATTTGGTCATGGGATGGGGGCATAACTAGTCAGGTCAACATTTGTTGCCCATTCCTACTTGCCCAGAGGGCAGTTGAGAGTCAATCATATTGTTGTGGGTCTGGAGTCACATGTAGGCCAGACCTGGTAAGGATGGCAGATTTCCTTCCCAAAAAGGCATGAGTGAACCAGACGTGTTTCCCCTGATAATTGATTCATGGACATTAGACTCCTCATTCCAGATTTTTAATCAATTCAAATTACACCATCCGCAATTCAGAATTCAAACTCATTACCTGGATCTCTGGATCATCCCAATAGGCCATCACCTCCCCCTTAACTGCTGACTCTTCCAAGAAATGATCTTTCCCAGCATGGTTCCTTTTTCAGTGTTTAACAGTTCATTTGTTTAATTAATACTTTTAAACAAACTGAGCTCCTTTGGTAGGTAATTAATCCTAGCCATTTCTTTTAGTTGGTTGAATACCGACCTTATATTGAAATGCCTAATCTCCTCGCCATTATCACTTGCTCATTTCCCAGGGAGTCACTGGGCAGTGTGGGGACACTGGGTGCTTTTTCCTCCTTCCACAGCCATGGACAAGATCAGCTCTAAACTAACTTGGGGAAAACTGGGAGACCTCCCCTCTCAGGACTGTCTTTGTGCCACTCCGTGAACACAAGACCACAGTTTCTCCCAGTAATTGTGAAGCACCAAAAGGAGAGCAGTTTCAAATGATTGAGAATTGGCTCAATGGAAATGGTTTCACTTCTGTTGTTTTAAGAATAATGAAGGCGGTTATGTGGTCAGGTAGTTATAATCATAAAGTCATACAACAGACCCCTCAGTCCAACCAGTCCATGCCGAACATAATCCCAAACCAAACTAGTCCCATCTGCCTGCTGCTGGCCCAAATCCCTTCAAACCTTTCCTATTCATGCACGTATCTAAGTGTCTTTCAAACGATGGGACTGTACCTGCATCCATCACTATCTCAGGAAGTTTAATCCATACACAAACCACCCTCTATGTAAAAACATTTCACTGCCTGTCTTTTTAAAATCTCTCTCCTTTCACCTTAAAATTGTGCCCCCATCTTGAAATCCCCCATCCTAGGGAAAAGATAGCTACCATTAACCCTACTATACCTCTCATGATTTTATAAATTCTTTAAAAGTTCATCTCTCAACCTCCTATTCTTCAGTGAAAATGTAGCTTGTATTTCAAGAGGTTAAGAAAGTGAGAAAATCTGACACTTTGTCATGCATCGATCATGATCCATTGACCTCTATAGATAGAGGTCAGAGTCACAGTATCATTAATGTCCAGAAGGGAGCCACTTGGCCCCCTTGATTCTCAACAAAGAAACCCTACACCAACCCTTGCCCCCTGCCTCCCCCATCACCCCCTCCAATGGCGTACCACTATTTGTTATATCAAGACCTGCTCTGTAATTCGATCCTATGTAGATGGGTCAGCCCAAGATTCATATCTGAGGGCTTACTGACCTCAGCTGGAGTATATAGACTGATTTATAACCACTGGTCTCAAGGCCACAACAACAGGATAAACTGATTTGTCACTGCAGATAATTTTGACTGTCAGACAACGGTAAATGTCTCAACTTAAATGTCAAGCCTCAGGAGAGAAGGGCAGAAACAGAACATGGAATCTAAACCATTTTCATTTGAGACAAACTATCATTTTATTGAGCATTTTCCCAGCCTCTATCATAAATAATTAACACATTAAAACAATGAGAGCCTCAACCACAAAAATCATTCCAGCTTAAATTCATAGTTTGAGCTGAAGGCCCTGACTCTAGCAGGGGTATCATTGAGGACTCTACAATATGTCTCAATGCTTTTGGATAAGGTCAAAATCAAGCTCAGCTCTGATGATCAAATTGTATCCTGTCTCTTGATGTCATGGTCCAGACATGGAGAGTTTGCAGGATAGGGAAAAATTATCAACAAATGGCTGCATTTTCACTCCAGTGATCTTCAGCGAGAGCCAGAGTCATATAGCCTTGGAATCATTGAGTTGTACAGACTTCGGTCCAGCTCATCCATGCCAGCCAGATATCCTAAATTAATCTAGTCCCATTTACTTGTGTTATGAAGTTTAAGGCATGTACTGTACCTTTAAGAGAGAGTGAATGCGGTTCTGAACTGAGAGATTACAAGCACATGACTAACCAGCAGTCTCAGAGTGTACTGGAAAATTGAAAATATGTAACATTTGGCTGTGAAATGGATACCTGAGTTGGTTGCTTTTTTGACAACAATTTGAATTTAACAAATCAGTATAAATTATGCCCCAGGATAATAAAACCAAATCGAGTTTGAATTTTTGTTTTGCCAACATTGAACCAATGAGAAGGTCCAACATTGGAAGTATAAAAAAGGCAGTTTGAAAGTCAGACAGAGTAACTGCCAATGAGAGAGTAACTGCCATCAAAATAAAGATACCATTTATATCAATACACCACAGGAAATGACATCACCAACTCAAAACAACCCAAACAGATAAATAGAAAGCAGGAATCATCAGTAGTGCTTTGCCCGGAGGCCCACTAAAGATGTTACCTAGTAGGGTGATGAAAAGTCTGGAAATGAACCTTCCAGCTCAGCAAGCAAACTACATCCAAAACCTCAACCTGAACTACAAATCTTCTCAAAACTCGCTAATACCTTTTCGTATGAAACATCTGCATAGTGAAAAGAAGGAAGACAACCCAGGGAGATCTTCAGCCAGAAGAAGAAAGACACCAGAGAAACAGCCACTGTATGGTTTTGAAACTAAGTTGATGTAATTTTAATAAGTGTTTTATTGGAACAGTATATCGTTATAGAGTTGGAGGCAGATAATAAGCAGTTAAGAGAATGAGGGGCTTAGAGTTGTGAATAGTTGTTGTTTAATGTTCACTTTCAGAGTTAAAGAATTTTTATTTCTTTAGATAGTGGAATTTGGGAGTTCCCTGTCACTTGTACTTTAACAGATTATGAGGCAAAGTGAGCTTTTCTGGGTGTTTGGTTTAATTAACAGAAGATTCACCGCCATGTCGTAACAGTTTGGGGCCTCAGTTCCGTGATTTGGACAGGTTTAAACAGATTCCCTCTGAGATTGGAACAGATTTGGGGTACTAAAGATCCCAGCAGATTTAAATACTGGCATGTTAGCTCAGTGGTTAGCACTGCTGTCTCACAGCACCAGGGACCCAGGATCGATTCCAGCCTTGGGTGACTGTCTATGTGGAGTTTGCACATTATCCCTGTTTCTGTGTGGGTTTCCTCCCATAATCCAAAGATGTGCAGGCCAGGTGAATTGGCCAGGCTAATTTGCCCATAGTGTTAGGTGCATTAGTCAAAGGGAAATGGGTCTGTGTGGGTTACTCTTCAGAGGTTTAGTGTGGACACGTTGGGCTGAATGGCCTGTTTCCACACTGTAGGAGAATCTAATTGAAATTTGTCAGTGTCCTAGATCTTTAAATAAAACATAGGTGAAACAATTAGTTGAATTTCAGTTACTTGTGGTTGATTAAATTAAAATTGAGAGAAATGGCTCTTAAGATTGTTAAAGAGGTTCTGGAGTTTGAAGATGATTCCCAAGTTTGCCAAGCAATTTTTGAAAGACTGAGAAAGGCCATGGACCCGAACAGGACAAACAATACAGACTACAGATTCAAAAACACCAGCAACAGTTCTCCTTCAGGATCCTCCGCTCCACGCTTGCAGCAATGCGCCGGCCCCTAACCTCTCTACAGTCAGCCCTGCCTCAGCTGAGGGCCACACTCTCTCAGAATTGCAAAGGACCCACTCTGTACTACATCCTCAGGAGAATTCATACTCTCAACAAACAGTATTTCAACTCCATCTCAAACATCAAAAACTGTAAGTACAACAAACTTTTATCCACCCACCTCCATAACCAGCGCTCCTCAAACATTCCAGAAGCTTCCCCTGGCCTCAGAAACGCCATTAGCCATGCAGCTGATGCAGCTACCACCCCCACGCTGAGTGATCATGTCACTTCCGCCCTCATCATGGCCACTCCCACAGCCACTTCTGGCCCTCACATCATCGCTGATGCCACATGCTCAGTGACTTCCGCCACCCCTACTGCCATGATCACCACCACTTCCGCCCCCACCAGCGCCACTCACCTGCATTCTGCTGACATGCCCCCCACAGACCGCACTGTCACTATCCCCACCCCCCAGAACCCCGAGGGGAACACTACCCCTGCTCATGCCTCCACCCCCATTCCCCCCACCATCACACCCACTCCAGGTACTGGCTCTGACCCCACTCCCAGCTCTACACCCACACCAGATCCCAGCTCCCAGCACTGCCAAGTTTTCACCATCTCTCCAGACCTCCCCCTCACTGAGGACGAACGATCAGTCCTCAGCAAAGGACTCACCTTCATCCCCCTCCGTCCACGCATCAATGAATTTAATACACACCGTGACATCGAACCAATTCTTCCATCGCCTCCGCCTCCGAGCTTACTTTCACAACCAGGACTCCCACCCACCTTCCGAGGACCCCTTCGCCCACCTCCAACACACTGCATCCACCTGGACACCCCACACTGGCCTATTACCTGCCCTCGACCTCTTCATTTCCAACTGCCGCCGGGACATTAACCGCCTCAACCAGTCGACCCCCCTCCCCCACTCCAACCTCTCACCCTCAAAACGCGCAGCCCTCCAATCCCTCTGCTCTAATCCCAACCTCACCATTAAGCCAGCGGATAAAGGGGGCGCAGTGGTAGTCTGGCGCACTGACCTCTACACCGCTGAAGCCAAACGCCAACTCGAGGACACCTCTTCCTACTGCCCCCTCGACCATGACCCCACCCCCCATCACCAAACCATCATCTCCCAAACCATACAGAACCTCATCACCTCAGGAGATCTCCCACCCACAGCTTCCAACCTCATAGTCCGGGAACCCCGCACTGCCCAGTTCTACCTCCTTCCCAAGATCCACAAGCCTGACCACCCTGGCCGACCCATTGTCTCAGCATGCTCCTGCCCCACTGAACTCATCTCTACCTACCTCGACACTGTCCTATCCCCCCTAGTCCAGAAGCTCCCCACATACGTTCGAGACACCACCCACGCCCTCCACCTCCTCCAAGACTTCCGTTTCCCTGGCCCCCAACGCCTCATCTTCACCATGGATATCCAATCCCTCTACACCTCCATCCGCCATGACCAGGACCTCCAAGCCCTCCGTTTTTTCCTCTCCAGACGTCCCCAATAGTACCCTTCCACTGACTCTCTCATTCGTTTGGCCGAA
Organism: Chiloscyllium punctatum; assembly: GCF_047496795.1. Classification (NCBI taxonomy): domain Eukaryota; kingdom Metazoa; phylum Chordata; class Chondrichthyes; order Orectolobiformes; family Hemiscylliidae; genus Chiloscyllium; species Chiloscyllium punctatum. The sequence goes on from NC_092775.1 coordinate 5,056,407, forward strand.
CTGGTCCTCACCCTTAACAATTTCTCCTTTGAATCATCCCACTTCCTCCAGACCAAAGGGGTAGCCATGGGCACATGTATGGGCCCCAGCTATGCCTGTCTCGTTGTTGGCTATGTAGAAGAGTTGATCTTCCGTAATTACACCGGCACCACTCCCCACCTCTTCCTCCGCTACATTGATGACTGCATTGGCGCCACCTCGTGCTCCCGCGAGGAGGTTGAGCAATTCATCAACTTCACCAACACATTCCACCCTGACCTTAAATTTACCTGGACCATCTCTGACACCTTGCTCCCCTTCCTGGACCTCTCCATCTCCATAAGTGACGACTGACTTGACACTGACATTTTTTACAAACCCACCGACTCCCACAGCTACCTGGATTACACCTCTTCCCCACCCTATCTCTTGCAAAAATGCCATCCCGTATTCCCAATTTCTCCGCCTCCGCCGTACCTGCTCCCAGGAGGCCCAGTTCCACCATAGAACACATTAGATGGCCTCCTTCTTTAGAGACCGCAATTTCCCTTCCCATGTGGTTAAAGATGCCCTCCAACGCATCTCGTCCACATCCCGCACCTCTGCCCTCAAACTCCACCCCTCCAACCGTAACAAGGACAGAACGCCCCTGGTGCTCACCTTCCACCCTACAAACCTTCGCATAAACCAAATCATCCGCCGACATTTCTGCCACCTCCAAAAAGACCCCACCACCAGGGATATATTTCCCTCCCCACCCCTTTCCGACTTCCGCAAAGACCGTTCCCTCCGTGACTACCTGGTCAGGTCCACGCCCCTCTACAACCCACCCTCCCATCCTGGCACCCTCCCCTGCCACCTCAGGAACTGTAAAACCTGTGCCCACACCTCCTCCCTCACCTCTATCCAAGGCCCTAAAGGAGCCTTCCACATCCATCAAAGTTTTACCTGCACATCCACTAATATCATTTATTGTATCCGTTGCTCCTGATGTGGTCTCCTCTACATTGGGGAGACTGGGCGCCTCCTAGCAGAGCGCTTTAGGGAACATCTCCGAGACACCCGCACCAATCAACCAAACCGCCCCGTGGCCCAACATTTCAACACCCCCTCCCACTCTGCCGAGGACATGGAGGTCCTGGGCCTCCTTCACCGCCGCTCCCTCACCACCAGACGCCTGGAGGAAGAACGCCTCATCTTCCACCTCGGAACACTTCAACCCCAGGGCATCAATGTGGACTTCAACAGTTTCCTCATTTCCCCTTCCCCCACCTCACCCTAGTTCCAAACTTCCAGCTCAGCACTGTCCCCATGACTTGTCCGGACTTGTCCTACCTGCCTATCTCCTTTTCCACCTATCCACTCCACCCTCTCCTCCTTGACCTATCACCTTCATCTCCTCCCCCACTCACCCACTGTACTCTATGCTACTCTCTCCCCACCCCCACCCTCCTCTAGCTTATCTCTCCACGCTTCAGGCTCACTGCCTTTATTCCTGATGAAGGGCTTTTGCCCGAAACGTCGATTTTGCTGCTCGTTGGATGCTGCCTGAACTGCTGTGCTCTTCCAGCACCACTAATCCAGAATTTGCTTTCCAGCATCTGCAGTCATTGTTTTTACCTACCTGAGAAAGGCCATACTTTTAGAATTAGCAAATACATTAGAATTGGGTTTAACCAGGGACAAAAGTAAAGCTGAAATTGTAAGGGAGTTAGTCAAACACTTACGTGTATCAAGAGACAGACAAGTGCAGTTGAGTTACAAAAACTTAAATTATTATTGAAGCTAATGGAGTTAGAAGATAAAGAAAAGGAAAGAAGAGTCATGAGAGAAGAAAGAGAGGGGGAAGAAAGAAAGAAAGAGAGAGAGAGAAGAAAGAGAGAGAGAATTTGAACTTCAGAAGTTGTGAATTAGTCAGGAAAGTCAAGTTAACAGGATGGAAATGAAGTGAGAAGGTGGTGATGTCTACAAGTATGTTAAAACACTGCTACATTTGATGAATGAAATGTCAAGTTCTTCTTTGTTTTATTTTAAAAATTGGCTAGGCAGATGGAGCGGTCAGAGAACCTGTGGGTAATGCTCGTTCAGATTAAGCCACTGCACAGAGCTAGCGAGGTATTTGCAGCGCTGTCAGGTGAGGGGTCAACAAGTTATGCCAATGTCAAACAGGCTATTTTGAGTGCTTATGAATTGGTACCAGAAGCATATCAGAAACATAAATTTGAAAGAATTAAACACAGTAATTTTCAGTATGGGTGACAGCTGGCTCGTTGGTTAGCCCTGCAGCCTCACAGCACCAGGATCCAGGTTCAATTTCAGCCTCGGGTGACTGTCTGTGTGGAGTTTGCACGTTCACCCTGTGTCTGTGTGGGTTTCCTCTGGGTGCTCCGGTTTCCTCCCACAGTCCAAAGGTATGCAGGTCAGGTGAATTGGCCATGATAAATTGCCCACAGTGTTAAGTGCATTAGTTAGAGGGAAATGGGTCTGAGTGGGTTACTCTTTGGAGAATCGATGTGGACTGGTTGGGCCGAAGGAAATCTAATCTAACTTTGATAGATGGGTGCAGGCCGTAAAAATTGATAAGACCTATTAGGCTCTGAGATAGGTTATTCTGCTGGAGAAGTTTAAAAACTCACTTCCAGAGATGATTAGAATTCATGTGGGTGAACAGAAAGTTCAAGAAGTGAGAAGAACACAGAGATGGCAGAAGAATATTCATTGGTGTATAAGTCAAAGTTTAGCTTCCGCCCACAATTTCATCTTGTGACGAATAGAAACTGGGGTGATCCTACACTATGAAACAAAGAGTAGAGAGCACTGGTAAGTGTTTACCACAGGTTAAAAAAGAAGCCCAAGAGGGTGAAAAGGCCTCAGGTGTTTCCACTGTGGTAAGGTGGGACACGTAAAGTCACAGTGTTGGTCGTTAAAGAAAGGTGCTGTGGGAAAACATATGGTAAAAGTTGCTAAGCCAGTGGCATTAGTGAAGGTAGTAAAGGAGACCTCAAGAAAAGCCAAGGAGCTGCAGGAGAGTGTACAGCCTAAGCATGGGCTGGGTATGGAGTTAGTACCTGATCTCTACAAAGTCTCCGCTTTTGTGGTTCAAGCTTACTCAGAAAGAACAGGGGAGAAGGACAAGAAGTTATAATTTTGAGACATACAGGATCTAATCAGTCTCTAATAATAAGAGATTAATGTATTTGCACTCTTTCTGATCTATTACCCGAGAGAGTGGTAAATTGTGGGATAGATGGACAGAAATTTAACGTTCCTCTCTATAAGATCAGGTTGGAGAGCCAACTCAAGACTGGGGAAGTAAAAGTGGGAGTGATTGACAGAGTGTCAGTTCCAGGAATTCAGTTTGTTCTTGGGAATGATTTGGCAGGATCCAAGGTGGGAGTGACACCCCTTGTTGTGGAGAAGCCCAAGGAAGACCAAGAAACTGAGGAGTTAAAAGACAAATACCCTAGAATTTTTCCAGACTGTGCAGTAACAAGGTCCCACTATCATAAGTCACAGCATGAAGCAAAAACTAAAGAGAAAGATGAAGGAATTGAGGTTCAGTTAGCAGACACCCTGTTTGATGTAATGGTACAGGAAAAACCTGAAAAGGCAGAGGGTCAGACAGAAGTGTTTAGTCTTGAAAGGCTAAGGGACTTGCAACAGCAAGACAAGATGATAAAAAAAAATATGTGGATGCTTACTCCAAAAATGAGGCTTAGAATATTCCGGAGCATTATTATCTGAAAGAAAGAATCCTAAGAAGGAAATGAAGACTATGGCAGGTTAGTGCAGAGGAGAAATGGGTCATAGTACACCAGATTCTGTTGCTGGTAGCTTACAGACAGGAAGTGTTATGGGTAGCACATGAACTACCTGTAGGAGGTCACCTCGGTGTAAGGAAGACTCACGCTGATGTACAAATGCATTTCTATTGGCCTGGACTGCACGAAGATCTGGTTAAATTTTGCCATACATGTCATACATGCCAAATGGAAGGTAAGCCACAGGCAGTAATAAACCAGCCCCTTTGTTGCCAATTCCCACATTCAAAGAACCTTTCATGCGGGTTATAATTGATTGTGTAGGTCCCCTCCATAAAACTAGAAGTAGGAACCAGTACTTGTTAATCATAATGGATACATCTACCAATTTCCAGAAGCAATTTCATTACTGAGTTTTAAGGCAAAAAGAGTGGTAGAGGAGTTAATAGCTTTCTTCACATGATACGGGCTACCCAGAGAGATTCAGTCAGACCAAGGGTCTAATGTTACTGCTGGACTGTTTAAGGAAGTCATAGATTGCTTAGGTATACAGCACTTTTAACTCAATGCATATCATCCTGAATCCCAGAGAGCTTTGGAAAGGTGGCATCAGACCAGGAAGACCATGTTAAGATTCTGTCAGGATTACCTGAATGACTGGGATAAAGGAATCCCATTCGTATTGTGTGCCATTAAAGATGCCCCAAATGAATCTACTCAGTTCACTCCCTTCAAGTTAATATTTGGACATGAAGTGAGAGGGCCTTTGAAATTAATTAAAGAGAAATTGACAAGACTGAAGTCGGAGATCTCACACTTGGACTATGGATCAGAGGTGAGGGAGAGATTAGATCATGTAGGTCAGTTAGCTAAACAACAACTGAAGGGGGCACAGCATAGAATGAAGCTGGTGGCAGAAAAAAGCTCTGAGACTCAGAGCTTTTCTTGTGGAGATAATGTGTTCGTACTGTAACCAGTGATAGGAGATCCCTTCAAAGCCAGATTTAGTGGTTCCTGTCAAATTGAGAAAAAGTTAAATGAGGTAAATTATCTGGTAAGGATGCTGGATAGGAAAAAAACTGTATTGGGTATGTCACTTGAATATGTTGAAACCTTACTATAATAGAGACAGGAAACTGGAGAAACAGGTGTTAGTTACTGCCCTACTGAATGAGGAATCAAATCCAGATGTCATGGAGTTTGGTGTACCTCAAAATACATTAAACAATGAGGAAGTCCTTGAGGAGTGGCATAGGTTAGTGTACTATCTGTCTAGGAACAAAGAATGTTGAAAGGTTTGTTGCAGCGGTTTGAGGACATATGCAGGAACAAGATGGGGAGGATTAATACTATTGTGCATGAGGTGGAAGGAAGGAAAGCTTTTTTAATAAAACAATACCCCTACAGGCTTAATCCTTTCAAAGATCCTGAAGGAAGTGGATACCATGCTCAACATAGATATCATCCAACCAAGTCAGAGTGAGTGGAGTTTGCCAATCATGTTAGTTCCCAAACCTGACAGGACTCAACAATTTTATGTGGATTATCAGAAGATCAACGCCATAACAAAATTGGACTCATACCCAATACCAAGATTGGTGGACAATATAGAGAAAGTTGGACCAGCCAGTTACATCAAAAAGTAGTTCTTTGAGGATGTGACGAGAAAAGTTGATGAGGGTCGAGCTGTGGATGTGGTGTATATGGACTTCAGCAAGGCATTTGATAAGGTTCCCCTTGGTAGGCTCATTCAGAAGGTCAGGAGGAATGGGATACAGGCGAACTTAGCTGTCTGGATACAGAATTGGTTGGCTAACAGAAGACAGCAAGTGGTAGTAGAAGGAAGATATTCTGCCTGGAAGTCAGTGGTGAGTGGTGTTCCACAGGGCTCTGTCCTTGGGCCTGTACTGTTTGTAATTTTTATGAATAACTTGGATGAGGGGATTGAAGTATGAGTCAGCAAGTTTGCAGATGACACAAAGGTTGGAGGTGTCGTTGACAGTATAGAGGACTGTTGTAGGCTGCAGCGGGACATTGACAGGATGCAGAGATGGGCTGAGAGGTGGCAGATAGAGTTCATCCTGGATAAATGTGAGGTGATACATTTTGGAAGGTTGAATTTGAAAGCTGAGTACAGGATTAAGGATAGGATTCTTGGCAGTGTAGAGGAAAGAGGGATCTTGGTGTGCAGGTACAAAGATCCCTCAAAATGGCCACCCAAGTGGACAGGGTTGTTAAGAAAGCATATGATGTTTTGGCTTTTGTTAACAGGGGGATTGAGTTTAAGAGTCATGAGATCTTGTTGCAGCTCTATAAAACTTTGGTTAGACCGCACTTGGAATACTGTGTCCAGTTCTGGTCGCCCTATTATAGGAAAGATGTGGATGCTTTAGAGAGGCTTCAGAGGAGGTTTACCAGGATGCTGCCTGGAATGGAGGGCTTATCTTATGGAGAGAGGTTGACTGAGCTCGGACTTTTTTCATTGGAGAAAAGGAGGAGGAGAGGGGACCTAATTGAGGTATATAAGATAATAAGAGGCACAGATAGAGTCGATAGCCAGAGACTATTTCCCAGGGCAGAAATGGCTAACACGAGAGGTCATAGTTTTAAGCTGGTTGGGGGAAAGTATAGAGGGGATGTCAGAGGCTGGTTCTTTACAGAGAGTTGTGAGAGCATGGAATGCGTTGCCAGCAGCAGTTGTGGAAGCAGGGTCATTGGGGACATTTAAGAGACTGCTGGACATGCATATGGTCACAGAAATTTGAGGGTGTATACATGAGGTTCAATGGTCGGCACAACATCGTGGGCTGAAGGGCCTGTTCTGTGCTGTATTGTTCTATGTTCTAAAGTTGGACTTACTGCATGGTTATTGGCAAGTACCTTTATACGAGAAAGCGAAAGAAGTTTCTGCGTTTGTAACCCCAAATGGACTATATCAATTCAAAGTGATGCTTTTTGGAATGAAAAACTCACCACCACATCCCAAAGACAGAGTTGTGGCTGGATTAACAAATCATGCAGTTTATCTGGATGTTGTAGTGATCCTGAGTGAGTCCTGAAAAAATCAGATGGTACAGTTGACAGAGCTCTTTGAATGATTACGAGAAGCAAACTAGTAATAAACTTCAAGAAAGCAGAATTTGCGAAGGCAGAGGTTACGTTCTTTGGATATGACATCGGTCATGGAAGGTCGAGCCCAAGGAACACCAAGACAAAGGCCATCAAGGAATTTCCACAAACAGCCTTGAAGAAAGAGGTGCTTTGATTTTTGGGACTAAGCGGATTCTACCAGACATTTGTTCCAAACTTCAGCAGCGTAGTGGCACCACTAACAGATTTACAGAAGACGAACACAAAGTTTCAGTCAACAGAACAATACCAGGAGGCATTTAAGAATTTAAAAGCAATATTAACCACCATACCAGTTTTAGCTACACCAATATTGACCACCATACCAGTTTTAGCTACACCAAATTTTTTGAAACCCTTTGAAATTGCAATTGATGCTAGTAATATAGGAGTTGGAGTTGTACTGCTACAGGAAGATGACGATGGAATTGAATGGCTCACTGGCTACTTTTCAAAGAAACTCAGCACCGACCAGTGAAAATACTCTACCATCGAAAAAGAATTGTTGAGTTTGCAACTGGCCTTAAAACATTTTAACGTTTATATGACAACTAATGTGTTGGACAGTTGTGTACATGGACCAGAATGCTCTTACATTCTTGGAATAATTTAAAGACAAAAATATGAGACTATTTTGTCTGAGTCTTATGTTACAGATTTTTAATTTACAAATTGTACATGTTGAAGGTCTAAAAATGTGATCGCAGTTGCGTTATCATGGACTTAAAGGGTAAAGTATAGATAAGAGAAAACAGATATATATTTATAAAGTGTGTGTGTATGTGTGTGTGTGCAGAAATTAATATGAACTTAGATTAATGTCCTATGTATTACATTGTAATGGAATTAAGAATTAGAAAAAAAGAAGCCATCTTTTCATTATGATGGTTGATTTTTTTTTAAGGTGGAGGTGTTGTGAAGTTGAAGGCATGTACGGTACCTTTAAGAGAGAGTGAATACTGTTTTGCACTGAGAGCTTACAAGCAGCTGTCATATGACTAAGTAACAGTCTCAGAGTGTACTGGAAAATTGAAAATATGTAACATTTGGCTGTGAAATACATACCTGAGTTGATTGCTGTTTTGACAATCAGTTTAAATTATGCCCTAGGATACTAAAACCTTATCAAGTTTGAATTTATTGTTTTGCCAACATCGAACCAATGAGACGATCTGATATTGGGAGTATTAAAAGGCAGGCAATTTGAAAGTCAGACAGAGTAACTACCATCGAGAGAGTAACTGCCAATGAGAGAGTAACTGCCATCAAAACACTCTCTATCAAAGGTACCTTTTCAATGAAACATCTTCACAGTAAAAAGAAAGAAGTGACCCAGCGAGATCTTCAGCCGGAAGAAGACAGACATCAAAAATGACAGTCACTGTATGGTTTTGAACTTAAGATGATGTAATGTTAATAAGTGTTTTATTGGAATAGTATATTGTCATAGAGTTGGAGGCAGGTAAGAGAAAGAGGAGCTCAGAATTGTGAACAGTTGTTTAATGTCCATTTTCAGAGCTGAAGAATAAATTGATATTATTTTCTTTAGATCATGGAATTTGGGAGTTCTCTGTGACTTGTAATTTAACAATTTATGAGGCGAAGTGAGCTTTTCTGGGTGTTTGGTTTAATTAACGGAAGGGTTCGCCATGGTGTCATAAAAACTAGCATTTGGCCCATATCTACCTAAACCCTTCCTATTCATGTATTCATCCTATTCAGATGCCTTTTAAATGTTGTAAGTGTTCCAGCCTCCACCACTTCCTCTGGCAGCTCATTCCATACACACACCACTCTCTGTGTGAAAAAAGTTGTCCCTTCAGCCCCCTTTAAATCTTTCTCCTCTCACCTTATACTTATGTCCTCTAGTTTTGAACTCCCCTACCCTGGGGTAAAAAAGCTTGGCAGTTCATATGTGCCCCTCGTGATTTTATAAACCTCTATAAGGTCACCCCTCAGCCTCCAATGCTCCAGGGAAAATAGCCCCAGCTGATTCAACATCTCCCTGTAGCTCAGATTCTCCAACCTGGACAACATCCTTGTAAATATTTTCTGTACCTTTTCAAGCTTAACAGCATCTTTTCTACGCAAAGGAGACCAGAATTGACAGCAGTATTCCAAAATTGGTCTAACCAATGCCCTGTACAGCTGTAACATGACCTCCCAACTTCAAAACTCAATGCACTAGCCAATAAAGGAAAGCATACCAAACGCCTTCTTCACTATTCTGTCTACCTTCAACTCCACTTTCAAAGAGCTATCAACCTATACTCCAAGGTCTCGTTGTTCAGTAACATTTCCCAGGTCCCTACCCTTAAGAGCATAAGCCCTGCCCTGATTTGCCTTTCCAAAATTAAACACCTCACATTTATCTAAATTAAACTCCATCTGCCACTCTTTAGCTCATTGGCCTATCTGATTAAGGTCCTGTTGTACTTTGAGACAACCTTTCTCACTGTCCAATGTACCACTAATTTTGGTGTCATCGGCAAACTTACTAACAATAACTCCTATGTTCAGAGGAGGAGAACAGTTGTCAAAGGAATTGTAGAGATTCAAATCTGTCAATATGTTCAAACATGGTAATCAATCCAAGTCAAATGTACTCCTGTAAACTCTACAACTTGATGGTTGTCCATTGTTGTATAAGGTAATAGTTCCAAAAGGGTCACTGCATTTGGCTCTACCCAAACTAATGATGACATAAGAATGTGGATGGGGAACAAACACAAAGAAAGCTGGAGAAACTCAGCAGGTCTGGCAGCATCTATGGAGGGAGGAACAATTAGTGGTTTAAGTCGAATATGATACTTCTACAGAACTGAGATATCATAGAAACACAAGCCGAAACATAGAATCCCTACAGTGTGGAATCAGGCTATTCAACCTGTCAAGTCAATACTGACCCCCTAAAGAGCATTCAACCCAGACCCATGTGTCCCACCCAATCCCTGCATTTCCCATGGTCAATCCACCAAACCTGCACATTTTTGGACTTTAGGAGGAAACGAAACACCTGGAGGAATCCCATGCAGACACAGGGAGAATATGCAAACTCCACACAGACAGTCATCTGAGTGTGGGATTGAACCCAGAACCCTGGAATTGTGAGCCACTGGTATCATCGCCATATCTTATCAGGTGAAGATCTACAATCACTAATCTCCCAATCATCTCAGTGACAATGTCTGATGAACCTATGTAGGTGTAGTGTAGGTGATTGCTATCCTGCAGCAAACTACATTGTGTTTAAAACAATAACCTCTTCTCACTAATATTCACATGTGGTCTCCTTTTATTAAAGAAGGCAGGAATTCAACAATGAATATTTCCAGTCTCTCCAAAGCCTGTCCACCACCTACAAGGCACAAATCAGAAGCATAATGGAACACTCCCCACTTGCCTGGATTGGTGCAGCTCCAACTACACTCAAGAAGCCTGGCACAATCCAGGACAAAGCAGTCATTTGTTTGGTACCACATCCACAAACATCCACTCTATCTAACACCGACGCTCAGTAGCAGCAGTGTGTACTATCTACAAGATGCACTGCAGGAAAGGTCCTCAACTGAACCTTCAAAATCTACAATCACTTCCTGTAGAAGGACAATGGCAGCCCTGAAATGGGAACAGTCCCCCCTGCAAGTTCACCTCCAAGCCATTTACCATCCTGAATTGGAAATATATCACTGTTCCTTCAACGTAACTGGATCAAACTCCTGGAACTCCCTCCCTAACCACATTGTGCATGTCCCTACACCGAACAGAATGCAACAGTTAAAAAAGGCAGTTCCCCACTACTTCCTCTGTTGTATTAACAATGCCCCTATCCAATAAATAGATAAGAAAAAAGAAATGTTGAAAGTTTCAATATTTTATTTCTGCATTTGCTTTGTACTACAATTTGCTAATTGCACCAAATATAAAATCTTTAAAGAATAGTTTATTTGCAAACATTAGTCTGATGAAAGATGACATATAGCTGTTATTTATGAATCTGTGACCTGTAATAACCAGTGTCCAGGCTACAGATGAATATTTGCCCTGTCTACTTCATTGAAACTGTTTATGATTTTGAACACCTCTATTAAATTTCTCTCTACACTGTTCAAAGAACTAACCCAGGTTCTCCAATCCCTCCACATAACTGGAAGCTCTTAGCTTCAATACCATTACAGGATGTAGAGTCATATAATCATTCTCCATTAAAACAGACCCTTCCGTCTAACCAGTCCATGCTGAATATAATCCCAAACTAAACTAGTCCCACCTGCCTGATCCTGGCCAAACCTTGATGTTGTGCACTTGTATAGCCGACCTCTGTGTCATGGAATGCATGTTGTATTGGCAGCTCACTAGTCACGTTATACTGACCACACCACAAAATAATTTGTATCTCACCATCACCTCCCCCAGCAAGACTCCTCTGAGTGAATGACATTCATACCTGATCCACTTTGTATCTGATTTATTTTTAATTTTTATTTTGAATCAACATATTCAGACATGTTATGAAACATCTTGAAAGCAGGTGGAGCTTGAACCCAGGCCTTCTTGCTCCAAGGTAGGGAAACCACCAGGAAAATTAACTCCATGTGTTTTAAAATCCATTACTGGAGCCCTAGGATCTATCAATTGAACTTTCAAAACAAGGATAATTTAGATCAGCTGCTAAAACAGATTGATGCTGGAACAATAAAGATGGAATCACGTATCTCACTGTCGCTACAAGCTCATAGCAGTGCCAGTGTTTTATCACAATTCCTGAATTGGAATTTATTGGAAAGATGGAAAATCAGACTGATAACGCTGCCCAGGAGGTTCAGGTCCTCAAACAGGTAATGTCACCAAATTGTGCAGATTATTCTTCAATACATTCTTGCTGTAGCTGCACAAGACATTGATTAGGCCACTATTGGAATACTGCCTGCAATTCTGGTCTCTCCACTATGGGAAGGATGTTGTGAAACTTGAAAGGGTTCAGAGAAGATTTACAAGGATGTTGCCAGGGTTGGAGGACTTGAGCTATAGGGAGAAGCTGCAGAGGCTGAGGCTATTTTCCCTTGAGTGTCGGAGGCTGAGGGGTGACCTTATAGAGGTTTAAAAAATCATGAGGGGCATGGATAAGATAAATAGACAAAATCTTATTCCCCCAGGGTAGGAGAGTCCAAAACTAGAGGGCATAGGTTTAGGGTGAGAGGGGAAAGATTTAAAAGGTACCTAAGGAATAACTTTTGAATGCAGAGGGTGGTACGTGTATGGAATGAGCTGCCAGAGGAAGTGGTGGAGGCTGGTACAGTTACAACATTTAAAAGGCATCTGGAAGGATTTAGAAGAATATGGGCCAGGTGCTGGCAGGTGGGACTTGATTAATTTAGAATATCTGGTCAGCATGACGAGTTGAACTGAAGAGTCTGTTTCCGTGCTGTACATCTCTATGACTCTATGACTCTATTCTTGTACTTTCCAAATATCTTTTCAATATTATAATTGTATCCTCCACTGTCTCAGGAAGTTATTTCACACACGAACCACCCTCTGTGTAAAATATTTGCCCATGTCTTTTATAAACCTCTCTCTTCACACCTTAAAAATGCACCTCACTGTCTTGAAATCGCCCATCCTTGGGAAAAGACAACTACCATTAATTTTATGTGTACCCCTGATTATTTTATAAACTCCTGTACAATTGCCTCTCCACCTCCTACGCTCCTGTGAAAAAAGTCCCAGCCTAACCAGCCTTTGTTTATAACTCAAACCCTCCATACCCAGCAACAGCTTCCTCTAAACATCCTCTTCAAGGCTTTGTCATCTTTCCTAAATGGTAATACCCAAAATAATACACAATAAGACCTTATGATGTAGGCCATTCAGTCCATCAATCTGTTACTCCATTCAAAGAGATCATCACGGATCTTAACTCCATTTCCAACCTTTTCCCCAGAACCCTTGATTCCTTTCTTGATTAAACATCTATCTCAACCTAGAATATACTTAATAACTCAGCTGTGACAGCCCTCTGCAGTTAAAAAAACCCACAGATTTACTCCCCTCTGTCTTAATTATTTTATTAACTTGCAGTATGTGGGTGTCATTGGCTGAGCCAACATTTATTGTCCATCCCTAGTTGCCCTTTGAGAAAGTGGGGGTGAGCTGCCTTCTTGAACCACTGCAGTCCTCCCTAAATGTCCTTAGGGAGAGAATTCCAGGATTTTAACCTAGCAACAGTGAAGGAACAGGGATATATTTCCAAGTCAGGGTGGTGAGTCACTTGGAGGGGAACTTGCAGGGTGTGGTGTTCCCATGTATCTGCTGCCCTAGTCCTTCTAGATGGATGTGGTTGTGAGTTTGGAAGATGCTGTCGAAGGATCCTTGGTAAATTTCTGCAGTGAATCTTGTAGATGGTACACACTGCTGCTACTGAGCATCGGTGGTGGAGGGGATAGGTGTTTTGGATATGATGCCAATCAAGTGGGCTGTTTTGTTCTGGATGGTGTCACCCTTCTTGACTGGGACTGCACCCATCCAGGCAAGTCGGGGGGGGGGTGTATTCCATCACACTTCTGACTTGCGCCTTGTAGATGGTGGACAGGCTTTGGGGAGTCAGGAGGTGAGTTACTTGCTGCAGTATTCCTAGCCTCTGACCTACTCCTGTAGCCACTGTGTTTATGTGCAGACCAGCGTGAGCAGTTAGTGACTTGCAAGCCCAACCAGACCATGTGTGGAAGCCCTCTGCGTTGATTTACCTTTATAGAAATACTGTAATATTTATCATTTTAACTTTATTTCTTTATTTTTCTAACTTATACAATGAATAGCTACAAGGTAATGTAACTTTTTTTAATCTCTCTATTTTGTAACTAAAATTTGTACCTCGATACATTGCAGCTAAGAGGCATCATTGTAAACACTTCACAGTGCTCCTGCACTTGGATTATAAACCTAATGTTAAATCTGATCCTGTGATGGGTCCAGTTGAGTTTCTGGTCATGGTAATCCCAACGATGTTGATTCAGTGATGGTAAAACCATTGAATGTCAAGGAGTGGTGATTAGATTGTTTCTTGTTGGTGATGATCATTGCCTTATTGCCTGGCATTTGTGTGGTGTGAATGTTACTCGACACTTGTCAGCCCAAGCTGACCCCTTATTTCAAGATAATACCTTCTGATATAGTTTTAGCAGGACTTCCATATTTACAAATTAACTTTAATATGTGCAATACTCCAGGTGATGTCTAACCATTTTATAATGCTTACCATCACTTCCTTGTTATATAGCCTGGAACCTGAATTCTGTGCTTTGATGGTATGAGAAGTGGAATCTTTTGGGGCTGGGAACACCCCGTCCTTCACCTCACTCCCCTCCCCAACTCTCACAATAATTGGCACAGTCTCAGCTCCCGATCCAGTTAAGGGCTGCAGGGCAGTCTCCAGAAGCTTGTGGATATACCAGCAGCCTTCCAGTTTTGGAAGGTTTCACAGCTACAGTAAGGAGCAAGTTCTTCAGCACTCTTATGGTGCCATGGCATTATCCATACCCTCGGGACTAGGAGACCGGTGGCTGCTCCAGAGCTGTGACATAAGATAATTTGGAGGTGCCGGTGTTGGACTGGGGTGGAAAAAGTTAAAAATCACACAACACCAGATTATAGTCCAACAGGTTTATTTGGAAGCACTAACTTTCAGAGCACTGCTCCTCCATCAGGTGGTTGTGGAATATATTTATACTCCACCTGATAAAGGAGCAGCACTCTGAAAGCTAGTGCTTCCAAATAAACCTGTTGGACTATAACCTGGTGTTGTGTGATTAATAATTTTATGACATAACAGGTTGCTTAACAACACTGACCTCAGTGGTCTCTGAGCAATGGTTCTAACCTAAATGAGTATTTCAACAAGCAGGTGACTTGACCAATTTTAAAAACCAAAATAAATATAGAAAAAGTATGCAGGTTTTTGCTGACAAGCCTAGCTCTACAGTGTAGCCTTTGTCTGAATCAAGACACAGACAGACAGCACAGGCCTGGAGCTCTGTTATCTCAGTGCATTATTGGGCGCCTATTGTATCCCAGGATGGAACACACTGTGTATCACTGTGGTGTCAAGGTGTTAATGCTTGACCGGAAAATCTTAGTTTGAATGGAAAATCTCCTTTATCAATTGTTAACAAGGCTCTTACTGATTCAAACTAGGATGGAAACTTGGGTTTCAAACCTACTGTCTCTGAAATGGTCAATGCTACCAACGGTCTTCCGAAACCATCATGCCAGCTAATACTGGTATTTACCAGCCCTGCCTAGCTCCGTGCTTGACATTAGTAGAGCCTAGAAGTTTTGCCCTTTATTTATAAAGCCTAGGATCCTGTATATATCTTTAACAGCCTTCTTATCTTGTTCAAACAATGACATTGTTAATGTTGTCCTTTAGCAGAGTTGTCTCCCTTCTATACATATTTAAAAACTCTTTAGTGGGACGTGGACTTTGCTGGCTGGACCAACATTTATGGTCCATTCTTCACTGCCCTGTCTGCTTGAGTTGCTGCAGACCATAAGTATCCATTGAATATACCTGATCACATTAGGGTGGCATGGTTGCTTAGTGGTTAGCACTGCTGCCTCACAGCACTAGGGAACCCAGGTTCAATTCTAACCTCAGGTGACTGCCTGTGTGGAGTTTGCACATTCTCCCTGTGTCTGCATGGGTTTCCTCCCACAGTCCAAAGATGTGCGGGTCAGGTGAATTGGCCATGCTAAATTGCCCTTGGCATTAGTCAGAGGGAGATGGGTCTGGGTGGGTTGCTCTTCGAAGGGTCGGTATGGACTTGTTGGGCTGAAGGGCCTGTTTCCACATTGTAGGGGATCTAATCTAGCTATCGATGTTTTGATGATATTTTCTTTCTTATTTTGTTTCCTAGTTATTTCTTTATTTCTTCCGAGAAGCTGTTGCCTGATGTCAGGAAATTCATGTAGAATGCTTGTGCTGGCAGAATGGAGGATAGTGTTAAATAGTCCCCTATCCTCAATCCAAACACTGTACTTACTGACATTACAACCCCTGCTATTCCTCAGTTGCAAACATCAGATGCCAGAAGAATAAAGTGACCCCGATCCTTTGAGCTGATAAAATCCTACATATCAAGAAACATCATGGATTACAGGATACCCAGAAACCTTTTGTTAAAGTTCAGTCAGTTTCTGACCCAACACCAAGGACAGCAAACAAAGTCTCAAAGTATTGCAATTACAGGAGACAGAATATAATATGGGGAGAACAAGCAGTATCACAATGTGATTTAACTGCTTTGTAATCTGTTTTGGCTGTAGAACGATGGTCTAAGGAAGACTACGCTCAATTCTCCTTTCAACAGCTGCTGTATAACCAAAATCTTTTGCTCTGAAAAGGTAATTTTTCCACCTTTTGACCAGGATGTGGCCAGATAGACTTCTTGAGCCTCTTTCAGCTTTCAGTGAGTCCATGGTTGATCTGTGACCATCCTCAATAGCCCTGCTATTGTCCCAATATCCCGTGATATCTTTGATTAACAAAGTCTATCAATCTCTTAAAATACACAATTGATCTGGCATTAAATGTCTATTTTTTAACATTTCCTCAGAGAGTGTGGTGGGGTCAGCATTTAGCGTGTGTCCCTAATTGCCTTTCAGAGAGTGGAGGTGAGTTACCCTCTTGAATTCCGACAGTTTTTCTCTATATCTTTCATATCCACATCACATAATGATGATTCTCTCAATTTGGTTGAACATCTTGGGCAACATTTTATCTTTATTTATTCCCAGAAGCTGTTGCCTGATGTTCAGGGAATTCATGTAAAATTTGTGTGCTAGCTGAATGGAGGATAATGTTGAATATCCGCCCCTCAGTCCAAACCTTGTACTTATTGACGTTACAACCCCTGCTGTTCCCCAGCTGCTAACGTCAGATGTCAGATGGATGAAATGAGCCAACCCTTTGAGCGGTTACAATCCTACACATCAAGAAATATCGTGGACCAATTACGGGACACCCGGAGGCCTCTTGTCAAAATTCAATCAGCTCAACTTTTACTCAGGGATTAGACACAATCACAAGGTGAAGGCTTCTTTTTATCAATGGCTGAAAATTCTTCAAAAAAAAAATTCAGGCACAATAACCTCAACTTTTCAAAATATATTTATTCATTGATTGGATGTCGATGTGGCTGACTGTGATAGCATTTACTCCCTATCCCTAACTGCCCCATTGGTGGTGGTGGTGGTGGTAAACTGCCTCCTTGAACTCCCACATTGCATTTGGTGTGGTAGCATCTCCAGTTTTGTTAGGGAAGGGGGGGTTTCATGGTTTTTGACCCAGTTACAGTGAAGGAACAGCAACTTATTTTGGATATATCAGAGTGTGGTTTGAAGGGGAACTTGAAAGTGGTGGTGTCCTATAGTATCTGCTGCCTTTGTCCTTCTAGGTGAAAATGGTCGTGGATTGGAAGGTGCTGTCTAAGGAGCTTTGATGAGTTGCTGCACAGAGGTCTGTACCTCTTGTATATAAGAACATTTGTTGATTGCACTCCTGAAAGGGAGGCTTTAATTTTTAGACAGTGCCTCCTTGTCCTTGACTCCCCAGACAGTGACAGTAGTTCCTGTCTATCCTACCAATTCCTATACAGATATTGAAAATTTCAATCAAATCATGCTTAATCTTTTAAGGTCCAGGGAACGCTACTCACATTTTACAATTCCTCATTACAATTTAATCTTTGGAGGACGGTATCGTTCAAGTAAATTTCAGGCAAGGAAGAGTCCACAAGGTGAAAAACACCATGGCCCATGCCTTCAGGGGTCTTGAGGTAACTTTACAGCTTTGGTATCTACCAGCAGTACCACCCCTCTCAAAGACAGCACAACCCCAATATGAAAGCACAACTCACTGGTCTCCAATAAAACACAGGCCCCAGGCTTGACATCCAGGTTAGTTGCCTCCAGGGAGAGCAGCCTGACAGGCCACCTCAGTGCCCACAATGCAGTCCCTCTCCTGGGCTTTGGTCCGTCCTCCTTGAAGGGTGTGGAACCAAACAAGCAGCTCAGGCTTGAGAGGAGCCAGGACCCAGAAATAGTCATGGCTCTGAATTATCAGACCAGGAGAACAGGGGAACACAGGCTTCAGATCCTCATATTTGTCTGAACGTACCTGAGGTCAACACAGTGTGTGCACAACCAGAGGCAATTACGAGCCCAGAGTTAATTAAACGCAACTTGTTGATGGTACACAATGGCTGCCACAGTTCATCAACAGGAAAGTGAATGGAAGCTTGTTCATATGGTGCCACTCAAGTGGGCTACTTTGTCCTGGATGGCGTTGAGCTTCTTGAGTGTTGTTGGAGTTGCACCCATCCAGGCAAGTGGGGAGTATTCCATCACACTCCTGACTTGCACCTTGCAGTTGGTGCATAAACTCTTAGGAGTGAGGGTGTGCAATCCACATAGTAGGGGAATGATTAGCTCAATTGGCTGGACAGTTGGTGTGTGATGCTGTCAATTTGAGTTCAATTCCTACATTGGCTGAAGTTACCATGAAGGACTCTCTTTGTAGCTCGGGGTTAAGCTACCTCTCAGGATGAAGCAGCACTACAATCCAGTAGGAATGTGGCGATTTTACATTTCCTCACTGCATATTCTTTTCTGGCACAAAAACATAACAAAAAAATATAGCCCAACCATGGCTAACAGAATAAATTAAGGACAGAATTAGATCAAAAGTGGAGTCACATAAAGTTGCTTAAAAGTAGCAAGCCTGAGGATCTAGAGCAGTCTACACTGCAGCAGAGGTAGACACAGTGGCATTGTGGTAATGTCATTGGATTAGCAATTTAGATCTAATGTGCTATGGACATAGGTGATGAAATTTGATCTCAATTTTAAAAAGCTTAGTAGTAATAAGGTAGTCCAATGTTACCCATGTAACTACAGTTCATTGTTGTAACACTCATCTGATTTGCTAATGTCCTTTAGGCAAAACAATCTGACTTCCTTACCTGGCTTGGCCACCATGTGATTCCACACCCATAGGAATGTGGTTGAGTCTTAAGTAGTCTCACAAGCCACTCAGTTCAAGGGTAATTAGAGATAGGCAATAAATACTTACCTAATCGGTGATGCCTACACCACATGAATATAAAAAGCACCAAGAGGTTCATTAAGTAGGGAAAATATAGCATGAGAGCAAATTTGGAAAAATCATAAAAGCAATGTAAAAGACTGCATATTTTCCCTCTTCAGACCATAAACTGGAATGGAAGTTGGACACTGCTCTGTAGCTAAAATGCCAGGTGAATTGGCCATGCTAAATTGCCCGTAGTGATAGATGTAGATGTAGATGTACATGTATGGGTATGGGTGGGTTACGCTTCAGTGGGGCAGTGTGGACTTGTTGGGCCGAAGGGCCTGTTTCCACACTGTAAGCAATCTAATCTAATCTACTTACATTGAGTGTTATGCAAACTGAAAGTCAAGTTGTGTGTATTTTATTCTGTACAAGACAACGTTGCTTTTGCAGTAAGGCATTTGTTACATGATTGAGACACAGCAGAAAGTGGAATTGAGTAAAAATTGCCTGACAGCAGCCCTTGGATTGGTTATACTGCAGTCTGCTACAGACCAATGAGAGCTGTGTGGCCTGCAACATCTCTGAACAACAAACAGAATATATTTCCCTCCTTTCTCTCACTGTGAGAGAAAAGACAGAAAAAAAAACCCAGAGTCTTAGAAGCAAGAGTTCCAACACCAGAAAAGACCCAATCATCCGATCCACTTTCAAATTAAAGATCTGCAAACAACAGCATGTCACAATTTCTCAAATCAAAAAGACAGTGAGAAATAAATTCCTCTCCATCTTATGTCTGGACCTTTGATCTGCAGAAATAATTCCTTTGTCTATATTTTTCCACACATCAGCTGTCACTCGTCAATCTTATTTGTGAATGGCTGTGGAGTATTTGGGTTTTAAAGGAGTGTAGTTACATTATAGTAGCTGACTTTATTTGTCCTCTATCATTTTATTGAAGAATTAATTTTTTATAATAAATAGTTATTTTCCTGTTAATACTGAAACCTGTTGTGAATTCCAACAATTTGAATCATCTGGGTGGTTGAAACTGTGCCTGCACACATTTGGGATTGTTTGGAGAATAATGGGGCTCAATGATAGAGAGGCAATGGCCCAGTGGTATTATCGCTGGACTGTTAATCCAGCGAGGTGAAAGTGAGGACTGCAGGTACTGGAGATCTGAGTCAAGATATAAGTGGTGCTAGAAAAGCACAGCAGGTCAGACAGCATCCAAGGAGCAGGAAAATCATCGTTTTGGGTAAAAGCCCTTCATCAGGATTCCTGACGAAGGGCTTTTGCCCAAAACATTGATTTTTCTGCTCGTCAGATGCTGCCTGACTTGTGTGCTTTTCCAGCACCACTTATATCTTGACTGTTAATCCAGAGAGCCAGATAATGTTCTGGAGACCTGGTTTGAATCTCACCACAGCAGATGATGGAATTTGAATTCAATAAAAATCTGGAATTAAGAGTCTAATGATAACCATGAATCCCTCACCAATTGTCCAGAAAAAACCTATCTGGGTCACTAATATCCTTTAGGGAAGGAAGCTGCCATCCTTACCTGGTCTGGCCTACATGTGACTCCAGACCAACAGCAATGTGATTGACACTTAACTACCTTCTGGGCAATTGAGAATGGGCAATAAATGCTGATCTAGCCAGTGATGTCCTCATCCCATGAGTGAATATAAAATAAAGATTATTGGTACATACATTCCTGTTAAATTGTAAGAAATGTTTGGAGGTCCTGGGTCTGGGATCTTTGAACGAAAACAGTGTAATCTTGGACGTGGTGCAGAAATAATTGGTGAAAGATGAGAGGACAGATACCAGATTTCCCACATGGAAATAAGATGGCATTATAGGCAGATAAAACCAGCAGGTCATTGGAATCAGTGTTTCTGCTGAATTTACAGGAATTGACAAAAGCCAGACTGACAGAATTGGCTAAAAAATAAATTGCAAGTAGAATTGCCTGCCAAAGGCAAGAAGGCAGCTGTAATTGAAATATTGGCGAGGTATCTGGGACAAGTGGGTGTACAGAAGGGAGGAGATACACTGCACAGTGAGTCTCCTCAGTATGTGAGAATTCAATTACAGTTCAGGAGCAAATTACTACAGCTGGAATCTGAAACGAAAACAAAATTTGTTGGAAATCACAGAAGGTCAGGCAGCGTCCATGGAGAGAAAGAAAGCTAACATTTCAAGTCTAGATGACTCTTCATCAGAGCTGACGTGAAGTGTGGAGAAGTTTGAAGATGTCAAACTTGATACTAAGCCCAGAAGCCCAGATCCTTTGAATGCAGAGGCTGGTGGGAGGGAAGGTGAGGACAAGAGGAACTGGATCACGCTGTTGTAAGTGATGGGAAGGGGCAAGGGTGGAAGAGCAGGTGATAGGTCATATACAGTTGAAGGCCCTGCCAACCACAGTAGGTGAGAAACCACAGTCATGAAAGAGGATTCATCATTACAGTTAAAGCAACTTGAGATGAAAAGCAAGCTAAACTTAAAAGATTTGAGCTTGAGGAAAAAAAAGAGAAAATGAGCACAAGCCTTTCGGACAGAGAGAAAAACCCAAGAGAAAGAGAATTTAAAAGCCTGAAAAATAGGGATTCAGTGGAGAAAGAAGGATAAAGAGAAAAAGGAGGAGAGAGGAATGATGCAACTCAAAAAGAGACTGGATGGCAGAGAAGGTGCTAATGAGAAATCATAGAATCTACAGTGTAGAAGCAGGCCATTCAGCCCATCGAGTCCACACCAATTCTTCAAAGAGGATCCTATCCAGACCCAACCCCACTTCCCTATCCTTGTAACCCTGCATCTCCCATGGCTAATCCAACTAACCTGCACATCCTTGGACATTATTGCAGCAGCGCTAACCACTGAGCCACCATACTGCTCCTAGGAAAACCTGGTCGAAAACTAAAATCCAGTCAGAAAATGTTTGAATGTGTGCAAGCCTTACCAAAACGTGAGGGAAAGGGTGGGGTGTCATTCTGAATTTGAGAAAATAGAAAGTAAAATGAAGTGACTGAAATTAAACTGAACAAGTTGACAGGTAGAGTTCATGAACATTATGCATTACTGTCAGACATTTCTGAGGGTTTTAATGCTGTAATAAAATGAATATTCTAGGTGTACATGATGGTGTTCATGCAGGCAAACAGTTTGAAATTTCAAGCAGCAGCCTGGACAAATCTATATTGAATCTAAAAGGATAAAGCAATTTGAACAACTGATATGGATATTTGGAGTAAATAGCATCTGTGAAGCTCTCAGATAAATTATTCTGTTTGAAGAATGTAATAATTCATTAATTTTGTAATTACAATCCATGTTGAAGACCACATAGGTGTACTGTGAGATGAGTACCAGTAATAGCTGATAATTATGAGCTGATCAAGAAAACTAAAACCTTTTTTTCAAATCAACCCCGTAAAGCTGAGACTGAACAAAGGTAAAGAAAGGACAGCTGGGATTGGCCCAATGTCTCTCCTCAGATCAGAAGGGAAAGTGCTGAGAGTGGAGGTGAACATTGAAGGCAGATCATATTGGTCATAAATTAGACTTCTGGCTGTTTTCTTTAAAGAATTGCATTCCACCATTTGCCATAGTTGAATGCAAACCTAGCTCCCTGACACCTGGGTCCCTGAACTAGTAATCTAGCAACAATACCACTTCACCATTGCTTCCCTATCTGAACTGGCCTGTTAGCAGTGTGCTTCCCCTATACATACCCTCCAATTTTACAGAACAGCCTCAGCACTGATCCTTCGACGGCACATTATTCCCTCAGTATAGTCCTTCTGACAGTGCGGCACTCCCTCAGCACTGACCATTTGACAGTGCAGCACTCCTTCAGCACTGACTATCCGACAGCGCGGTGGTCCCTCAGCACTGACCATCCAACAGTGTAGCACTCGCTCAGCATTGACCCTCCGACAGTACGGCGCTCCCTCAGCACTGACCCGCCGTCAGTGCGGCGCTCCCTCAGCACTGACCCTCCAATAGTGGGGTGCACCTTCAACAATGACCCTCCAACAGTGCCCACTCCCTCAGCACTGACCCTCCGACAGTGTGGCACTCCCTCAGTACTGACCCTCTGACAGTGCCAACTCCTTCAACACTGACCCTCCGCCAGTGTGGCGCTCCCTAAGCACTGACCGTCCAACAGTGCGGCACTCCCTCAACATTGACCCAGAGACATTGCGGTACTCCCTCAGCACTTACCCTCCGACAGTGCGGTACTGCCACAATACTGACCCTCTGACAGTGCAGCACTCCCTCAGCGCTAACCCTCCGACAGTGCGACACTCCCTCAGCACTGACCCTCCGATTGTGCAGCACTCCCTCAGTACTGACCCTCCGATAGTGTGGCACTCCCTCAGCACTGACAATCCGACAGTGCGGCACTCCTCAGCACTGACCCTCCAACAGTGCAGCACTCCCTCAGCACTGATCCTTTGACAGTCCGGCACTCCTTCAAGACTGACCCTCCAACATTGCGGTACTCCCTCAGCACTGGTCCTCCAACAATGTGGCACTCCCTCCGTACTGATCCTCTGAAAGTCCGCACTCCCTCAGTGTTGGTTTTCCAACAGTCTGCACTCCCTCAGTGTTGGTTTTCCAACAGTCTGCACTCCCTCAGTACCAATCCACTGACAATGCGGCACTCCCTCCATACTGACCTTCCAACAATGCCTGAATTATCAGCTGGAATAAGGTTAGAAGTCCTAACAGTGATTCCCAAACTTTGATTGCTACACAGCACGAAATCTCAAAGCTCCCATCAGTAAACAGGAATAATAAGTTTAACACACAACACAATGTTTAATCATTCACTTTATTTTGTAAAATATTCAGATTGGATAAACACACCATTTTCCAATTTTACAAATCGGTGTAAAAGGCCTTTTGGCAATAGGCTCCCGAACTAAATAAAAACTTCACACCTAAGCACTTATCTGGAAAAAAGTTTCTTCAACAGCTTTAACATTTACATCAATCTGTGCAATTGCCATCCATCAATTTCTGTCAGATTTGATTGTTGAGTAATGCTGTAGGACTGTGCTCCACTGATACATATCTACAGGATGTCTCAGATCTACCTACAGAGTGCTCTACCAATACGTCAAGGGCAATGCATTAAGTTTGACATCAAGATCTCTTTGTATTTGATTGATTCTGATTTGTTCAACAAAGGGATTAGCTAAGAGGTTCTGGGTGATGCAAATGCTATCAGATAAGAAATTGACATGAAAATTTTCTAAGTCAAACTTGTCAACACCAAGAGACCGGCAGTTAGATTCACCCCTTTGCAATTTTAGAATAATTCTACATTAATATATCATTTCTACACAAAAAAATTTCCAAAATACTGCACTGTTAAGAGAGCTGAATTTCTGGAAGAAGTGAAATGTTGCTCCAGTGTTCCTCTAGCTGAAAGTTTGGACTTTGGGGATTTTTATTTTTATAAATGTGATTTTTATTTTCCCCAAGTCTGATGTAGTTTAGAGAAGCTGTGACCTTGTATTTTCTAAAATATCCACAAAGTTCCCACCCCCAACCCTCTGCATTTTCCAGTTCATTCGGACAGTGGGGCAAAAACAAATCATTTTTCACAAAATGCTTTCATGATGAAAATGAATGAAGCTTGTTACCTCATGGTGTGCTGAGCTCCATTGCAAATGTGGCTGTCTGGGAGATTATCGTGGCCTTTACTAGTGGGTCCTACAATCAGTCAAACCACATTTGAAAACAAAGGGTTAGTGCACTTGGGGATATTTCAATGGGAGTTCCTCCTTGCACTGAGCGATCCTGAACAATATCCTCTAAGGGATTCAATTCAATGTAATGAATATGCATTTAATGGAACATTTGGACAATAACTGTCTAGTGGGGTGGGGGTTGGGGAAAGGGTACTGAAGAACAAAAGCTCTGCATCAGAGGTGTTCAGTTTTCTGTGCTTTCCAGTCTTTGCCAGGTTTAAACAGTTGAATATTGTAAAGGTACTCCAGATCATATACAGCAAAGAGGTGGCCATTTGACCCATCCAGTTCCTGCTGGGGCTCATAGTCCACTTGATCTCCTCTCCCTTTGTTTATCTCTCTAACCCACCATTTGCAACATATCCTGTGTTCCTTTCTCCATCATCTGTTGATCTAGTTTCCCACTAAAGGTACCATTGTTTTTCACCTCAATATAGTATTCTAAGTGGCAATTAGTTCCACATACTGTCTCAATGTAGGATCTTCTCCTGAATTCCCTATTGGAGTTATGTGTGACATCAGTACACTTCTAATCTCCAGTTTTAGTCTCACAACAAATGGGAGCATCTTCTCTAGCTTTAGCCTCTCATTACAACACTCAAGACCCGTTTGTAGAATATACAGCCACTAGATGCCTCTTAAAGTTAAGTGAGAACAAGTAAAGGATGTTTCAATTGAGGGTCATTGGCCATATCACATAGTATTCAGATGTTCTGGTCTGAGTGAGGTTATCTATTTGTAAAGATAAGAAACTTCAACAGTAGGAAAGAGATTTTCATTTTGACTGTCACTGGTTGCCTGATGGCTTGAGTGGACACTATGTGGGCTGAGATCAAAGATTGATCAATGTATCAGGCCCAAGCCCTAGTGCCCTTAATAACATCAGAGAGTGGATCCAACCATAAGGGATCCCAAAAAGAATCCTTTCACTGAAATATATTCACAGTCGGATTCTTATCTATTGCAGCAAAATAGTCAACACAGGGGCCAGTTCACCACTTGTGCAAAGCCCCTGGGCACATTGCTTATGTCCATTGAATGAGGAAAGTCCAACAAATCAAAGAGTACAACTCCTCGTTCTGCTGACCAGTGTTGACCGGCAGCAGGAAAGATGGTTGCTGTGAAACCATGCTTTTGCAGTTCTGTTGGAACACCAACGTTTCACTCAAGATTTGAATGATGGCCATCTCCATGCTGATGAAGCTGATTTTCATACTTATGGCTGGTGCTCTATATTTCACAGAACCACAGCCCTTGGCCATGCATTCCAATAAGTCTCATCAGTTCCCATGTACTTTAGCAATTTGTATGCATCCCGCCATTGTTTTCCATGCACCTTGGAATTTCCCATGCACTGTTCCATTTTTCATGCATCCCGCCACTCTTCCCCATGCATTCCACCATGCAGCATGCGATTACTCATGCTCTCTCTTAGTCACCTTTCATTAAGACATTGCTCATGCATCCTTCTACAATCTGCTTGCATCCCGCCATCGCTGTCCATCCTCTCCATTTCCTCTGCATTCCTTCTATTCAGGCAATACTTTCCTCAAACCATGTTTCATGACTGGAGAAAACCTCACTGAGAAACAGAAAGTATCTACTGGCATTAGAGCTGGAGGAGGGCATTCAGCCCATCAAGTCTGCTCTACCATTCCATTAGATCATGGCCGATCTGTCGTACATAAGTGTTTGAATGATATTCTGTACCCGAACAGACTTGAATCCATGTAAGTATCAAAGTTCACCTTTCAAAGGAGGAGCTTATTAGGGTTAAGGAACTTGACTTCAAAACCGTTTTTTTCTGAAGTACCTCACCCTGATCTCTGCCTGAAATGTTGATAACTGAGACTTGCACTACTGCTGTAGAGTTTGCTTGTATCAGTCTGTAAAGTGAATTAATATGAAGGCATTGATGCCATCACTTAGAAGATGCCTAAAGATACGAGAACCCAAGATTTACCCAGGAAAGTAAATCTGCAGAATACTGCGATAAACAGTGAATACATGGTGAATACTAGATTTGATTACTTACAGTGTGGAAACAGGCCCTTCGGCCCAACAAGTCCACACTGACCCACCGAAGTGCACCCACCCATACCCATTCCCCTACATTTACCCCTTCATCTAACACTACAGGCAATTTAGTATGGCCAATTCACCTAACCTGCACAGTTTTGGATTGTGGGAGGAAACCGGAGCACCCGGAGGAAACCCACGCAGACACAGGGAGAATGTGCAAACTCCACACAGTCAGTCACCTAATGCAACTTCAGACTGGATTACTGCCGCCTAGAACAGTGTAAAATACAAAGGCTGTGTATTTAAATCCCTCAAAGGTTGGTTATGAAATTAAATTCAATAATTGGTGAGCTGGTACCTATAAATAACTGTGACAAAACAGTTTGATGATCACAAATTAGATTAGATTACTTACAGTGTGGAAACAGGCCCTTCGGCCCAACAAGTCCACACCGCCCTGCCGAAGCGCAACCCACCCATACCCCTACATCTATCCCTTACCTAACACTACAGGCAATTTAGCATGGCCAATTCACCTGACCTGCACATCTTTGGACTGTGGGAGGAAGCCCACGCAGACACAGGGAGAACGTGCAAACTCCACACAGTCAGTTGCCTGAGGCGGGAATTGAAACCGGGTCTCTGGCGCTGTGAGGCAGCAGTGCTAACCACTGTGCCACCATGCTGCCATGTTCTTCATGGAAGTGAATTGCTCTCTATTGTCCTAGCATTCTGGACCTGCAAGTAGTTTAAGCTAGACACTGTACACTTGACCCTTAATGCTGTCAAGGCAACAAGACATGGGCATTAATCACCTCCCTGCCAAGTGATGGAGTTAGTTTAGAATTGGGGAAGGGGGGATGTTGGAGTGGCCACTGGGGACACGACCTTTGTCAATTACTTTGAGGTTCGCCAACATTTCTTTCGAGGAGTTGCCTCATTTGATTGCTGAGAACTTCTGCCATTCATCAACTTCTAGGATTGTCCTGCAAGCTGTTCCCTCTCCTTTTTGATCTTTGGACACAATAACATCATCACTTCACCAGCTCTCAGCTCCACCTCCTTCCTCCCAAGTCGAGCGAATCTCGAGTTTGGGACACACAGCCACCAACCGCCCAACGATCCTGGTCAAATCTTAGCTCAACCACTCAGCCTTGCCAACATCCTAGTAGCAAATAAAAACAATCCAAGGCGTCAAGGAAGGGAAAATAGAACGACATTTGTTTGAACCCATCGCTGGTCAGTAAATGCCACCTCAATGTACAGTTTTCAGACTGAGGATTAATTGTCTGAGTTGTATCTGAAAATTCTCTGCTGCACCCACCATCGGCAGGTCCTTGACACACCTCAAGGCAATGAGTATATGAATATTGTCGAAGATACTCGATAGGCATCAAATGGGCACTACATTATAGGAAAGATGTGAATGAATTGGAGAGACTGCAGAAGCTATTTACAAGAATGGTTCCACAAGGGAGAAACTTCAGTGATGAGGATAGATTGAAGAAGATGGGTCTGTTGAGAGAAGTAGGCTGAGGTTTTCAAAATCATGAGCGAGTTGGATAGACAGGGAGAAGCCATTCCTGATCATAAAAGGAAAAAAAAAAGAAAAGGCATAGATTGAAAGTAAGATGCAAATGAAGCAAAGTAATGCAAGAAAAATTTTATCAGTCAGCAAGTAGTTAGAGTATGGAATGTATTGCCTGGAAATGCAGTGGAGGCAGGCTCACTGAAGACATTCAAGAGGAAATTGGATGGTTATTGGTAATGTCGAGGAATAGCACAAAATTGGCAATAGGTCATGATGCTCAGTTGAAGAACTGGCAGACATTTAGGCCAAATTGTCTCTATCTGCACCAATGAAATTCTGAGATTCTGTGATCCATTACTAATTGGCTTTTTTTTATATCAGAAAGAAGGCATGGGAAAGAAGTATGGACACAAGTGACACAATTTTAAGGTAATTTAATACCCAAGCAACTGATTTAATACCTGCTATATTTACAGTCCACTAATTCCTGGCTGGATGTAAAATGCCCATCAGTTCATTATGTGATAATTTAAGGAAAGTTCCACATCTTTCACAGTCTAAGAGATAGATGGGACATAGTTGTGCATATGGGAAGCCCTTTGCTGAAATGTTCTGAGTCTCAGCTACATCCTGAACTATGGAAGACCATCAATGTCAATGATGGTGTTATTCTGTGGTGGCACCAAGTTTCCAAACTATCAATATATCAAGGGAGGTTCTCCTGCTGGAAGGGTGAGGTCTACCCTGCAGCATAATCCAGAAACTGAGCTTCCCCTCACCAAAGGTCTCACTGTGTTGCAATGCCCTTTGTCTCCTTTCCTTCATTTGTGATGTTTGGAGCATTGCCTAGACTGAGATTGGTAAGTTATCTCTTCTCAACATTGCATTGGAAGCAGGTTAACTAGCTAATGTTTAGAAGCAGGAGTTTCCAAAGAGAAAAAAAATTCAACCAAGAGTCCTGTGGATTGGTTTCTTGTGATGGGGTTCATTGCTTTCACTTGACAGCTAACTGTAGTGAACTAACATTGGCCATTCCCATGGCTGACCTGTCATCCTGAGCAAAAGGTGTTCACTTTGGAGAAAAATTTGCTTTGGAGAAAATTTCTTTTGACTTACAGAAAGGTGAAATGGAAGCTAAGATTCTTCCCTTTTGAGCAGGAAAGGAGGTGCTCAAAATGATAAGGGTAGGAGATCAGATAAAGAGAGGACACAATATTAAGGTGATGAGGGCAGATGGAAAAAAATGTCTTTTCTGCAGTGATCAGGAATGATACATCAATGAAAAAGATGGTGGAAGAAATTCAATCATATTTTTCGAAACATAAATTGTTTAATATGCAAAGGTAAAAATTTTACAAGCCTATGGGAATCGGACAGGGAGTATATGACTATTGGGAGAGCTCTTTCAAAGACTGAGTACAGGCATAATGGGTCAAATGGTCTCCCTCAGCCTTGCATTGAGTAAGAGATTAGGATATCAAGTAAGACACAGCAAGGGAAAGAGTTGGCTGAGGGATATTTTAAAATAGAAGGCGTATAATTTTGCCAATAACTCCTTTGCGATTTGAAATCTGGAGAGAGTTGAAACTAGATTCACCTCTTGTCAATGGCTAAGTGTCTGCTAATTTCACTCACCTGAATGATCAATCAGAATCACAAACTGAGTTTGTTTTGCCAAATTGGATTGCTATTCCAGAGGTTGTTTGAAAATCAGGTTTGAGTTCAAGCATTCATTTCAAAAACCCAGGTGAGAAGGTAAAATATTCCCCGGGGCCTTTTTCACAAAACAATTCCAGCGGTAAATAACCAGGGGTGGGCTTCAACAGCAGTGAATTGGAAAAATAAATCTGAAGGCCTCTCAAAATTGAGGGTCGGGATGTGTTGAAGAAATGCAATCTTCCAATCATTAATACAACAGAATTCTAGCCCAGATACACAATCAATAGAATCATTAGGAAAGACAACACTTCGTGCCCACTCCACTATATGCTCCACCTTCTCAACCTATCCTCATTTGCCTTGATTCCTTCAACAACCCAAAAATATGGAGGACATTAGCAATCCCATGTGTAAAGGTCATCCTGACAATGAATGCCATGTACTCCAAAGTTAAATATTAATGTCAGCATTAATTAGACATTAAAATATTTATATAAAACAAAGAACTGCAGACACTGAAGATCTGAAACTAAAACAGAAATTCCTGGAGAAACATAGCAGGTCTGGCAGCATATGTGCAGAGAAAACAGTTCAAAGGGACTCTGCTCCCTCTCCACAGATGCTCCAGGCTTACTGGGTTTTTCGAGCAATTTCTGTTTTGATTAAAATCTTTGCATTTCACCAAACGATATGTATCTAAGCATTCAACATTTATTCACAAATACTATCAAAAGATTTTATTTCTCAAATATGTTGGTAGTATTTTCCAAACTTAGAAACCAACTTTGGGCCATCTATTGATGCCTCAGGAAGCTGGTGAGTGTATGTAAATAATTACACACATTTGTTTAGATTCATTGTGGTGAGAAGGATGAACTCACTAGCACAGGGAGCAGCCGTGGACAGTGGCACAGATGCATTGAAAAGAATATTGGATCCAAATGAGGGAGGAAGGGAAAAAGGGTAGTTTGAAAGGATGAGATTAAGAGGCGGTGGGACATGTCTCCTGCGCAATGTAAGGGCATGGACTAAATGAGTTAAGGAGTTTTGTTTCAATGTTGTATATCCTATATAATGCTTGCTCCCTTGATGATTAATGGTAGTCAAAAGTAAAAATAGATTTTTGATGAATTTACCTTTGTGTATTGACCAGTAGATTTCTTTGTGCCACACCACACTTTAGTACCAACATCTCAAAAGAAATACCAAAAGCGCTGGTTTTCAAATAGTCAATGAAAGCTAACAGCAAAGGTCTATCAAAAATGCCAGAAGGTCACTGGATAATGGCCAGGGAATGGAAACTTTATGATAAGATCAACATGGGCACTAGGGAGATGTGACATTGTCCAGAAGAATGTAAAATAAAATAATGAACAATTCTCAAGATAAAGATGGCACCTTATCTACATCTCAAAGATCTTGACAAAGATCCAGAGAAATCTAATAGTTACTCATTCACCAAATAACCCTTTGCAGCTAATTGAGAATTTTTGCATTAAACACAATGATATCATTGTCAAGGCATTCTGCCTTAATGCCAGCATGTATAAAAATTTAAGAAATAAGGGAGGCCATTCAGCCCCACGAGCCATTCAGTTCATTCAGTACAATCAGAACTGATCTTCTACTTCATCTCCATATTCCTGGTCTATTGCCATATCACCTAACCCCTTTAGTACCCAAGCAAGTATCAACCAATCTCTTAGATATATTCAAGGACATAGACATCAAAAGTTTGCCAGGCAAGAGAATTCCAGAGATTCACAAAAATCTTAGTGAAGACATTTCATCTCAGACTTAAACAATCAACTTTGTGTTCCTGTCTTCTAGATTGCCCAGCCAGAGGAAAGAAACTCTATATTGTAAACACCAGAAGGTTTTATCAAATTTCAACTAGATCACCTCCTTGTGCATGTAAACTCTATGAAAAGTAAGCTTACACTCACAATTACTCTTCATATTACAAACCTCCGTCCTAGATACCAATCTGTTTTTGCAGTGTTGATATTGGACAACAATGGCTAGAAGGAGTACTAAGGTACCGAGAGATAGGTTCAGTCCCAGATGATGGTGGGGTGTGGGAGAAACAGCTGTGAAGTTAAATCCCACGCCCCTTCATTCTTCCGTGACTTTTTTGGAAAATGAACATCAGGTGAGTCATAGTTTGATGCTATCCTATTTTGAACTAAGACTAATTTCACCCTCATAATCCTTCTTCAACCACACTGTGGACGTCACACAAGAGAGAGGGAAATATTACTGCACTTTAAAAAGAAAAAATAGGAATGGGGCACTTTTCATTTCAGTCTCCCCGTGTCATCATCAATCACACCCACATACAGGAAATGCAAAACAGAAAACAAACCTTGTGCGTCACTGCTTTCTTCAGAAGGGTATACCCTACAGTATTCACATAGTATATGGCCACTGAGAGATGGTTAACACTGGTGCCGAGTAAACCTTACATTATGAAATCAGTTGCTGGAAAAGCGCAGCAGGTCAGACAGCATCCAAGGAACAGGAGAATCGATGTTTCGGACATAAGCCCTATGTCTGAAACGTCAATTCTCCTGCTCCTTGGATGCTGCCTGACCTGCTGCGCTTTTCCAGCAACACATTTTTGAGCTCTGATCTCCAGCATCTACAGTCCTCACTTTCTCCTATTATGAAATCAGTTGTGAGCTGGACAGGCCAGTGATTATATTGTCCTTTATCCTATATTGTCTTTAGTTGTCATTTCTTGAACCGCTACAGTCCCTTTGGTTTCGGTATACCCATGATGCTGTTAGGTACAGAATTTCAGGATTTTGACCAAGCAACACTGAAGGAACATCAATATATTTCCAAGTCAGGATGGCGAATGGTTGGGAGGGGAACTTGCAGGGGGTGGTCATTTTGAGACCTACAACACAGAAAATGGCCCTTTGGCCCATCGTATCAACACCAGTCATAAACAGACACCTAATTATTCTAATCATATTTACCAGCACTTGGCCCATAGCCTTGAATGCCCTGCTATTAAATACCTCTTAAGTGCTATTAGGGGTTTCTGCCTCTCCCACTTTTATCTGCAGTGAGTGCCAGATTCTCACCAGCTTCTGAGTGAAAACATTTTTCCTCACACCTCCTCTAAATCTCCTGCCCCTAACCTTAAATGCATGTCCACCCACACCTCAGTGTCCCTATGTATCTGCTGCCCTTGTCCTTCTAGATGGTAGTGCTGATGCATTTGGAAGGTGCTGTTGATAGAGCCTGGGTGAGTCACTTCAGTGCATCTTGTGGATGGTACACACTGCTGCTACTGAGTGTCAGTGGTGGAAGGAGTGAACGTTTAATGATGTGCTGTCAACAAAGCAGGATAATTAAGATTGGTTTTGTACTGGGTATTATAGTAACAACAATATGTTCAGTATCTTAGCCTTGGCTACATGGTGATTTGAATGAAAATCTGCTTCTGTTGATTCTATGAGTTAGATAAAATATTTCACTGCCTCGCTCAATGCCCCAGTCTCAATGATTTTACATTGAATTTACAGCAAGTAAGAGGCCATTTGGACCAACTAATCTCAGTCAGTGCTTAAGCTCCATAACAGCCTTCTCTCACCACTTGGTCACATCCTCTCAATATATCCTGCCATTCCTTTCCCCCCAATGTACCTCTAGCTTTGCCCCAAATACCAGGGAGCTGGGGTTGGGTGGAGGAGTTACTCCCCTCTTCTTCCAGTTCTACAGGAATTGAGATTCACAGAGAAATAATCTCGACTTTTACTGGCAGCCTCCAACAGTGGCATTTAAGGAGCTCTGGTTGACCAGGTATAGACCCCAGAACCCTGCACAGAACATTTCAAGCTTCAGTCAGTCCCAGTGAATTTCCAGTAAAGCTCCTGGAACAAGGTACCAGGTGCTAAAGCCCCTCAGAAAATGAAAAGGTCCTAGTGTCTTTTTCAGCAGTTCCCCCAATATTGTCTGCCCCATTATTACATTGGATACATATTGGATATACAGAACAACCTCGATTATCCAAACGAGACAGGTGGGGAGTATTTTGTTCGGATAACTGACTGTTCGAAAAACGGATAATGTTTTTACGGGACCTTGAGACCTTGTTCAGATAATTGATGTTTGGATAACCAAGGTTGATCTGTATATCCTGGTTTGAGACTGGAGGCAGAAGAGGAAATGAGTATTTTTTTTCGTCTTAGTCAGTGTTGAAAATCCAATATCTCCCTTGGTGCTTGGTTTTGAGTTAATTAATGCAAATATTGACAGGATTTAGGCAATTATTAACTCTTAAAGAACAGGAAGTGCTAGTAGTAATTAATAATAATTAATAACTGAGGGGTTCACACAGATTTTGCAGCAAAAGCAGCTTCTGTGCTGACTAAGCCAGGACCATCCCACTGGTGATTTAGTTCAGTTTGAACAGAAGAACATAAGGGATAGGAGCTGGTGTAGGCCATTCAGCCCCTCTAGCCTTTACCACTGTTCAATACCTCCATGACTGATCTTTCCCACCTTCACTTTTCCAACCTACACCTCTTTGCCCTTGATTTCCTACAGTCCAAAGCTCTTTTGATTTCTGATATGATTAACAAGTTGGATAACTGTAACTCACTCTCCAAATACTACTCCCTTCTCTCTAGCTCAGTTTCCTTCCTCAAGATTCTCACTGCCTCTCCCTCCTCTCTGTGACATCATCCCTCCCCTTGCTGGCTCTCTTCCTTCTCTCTCTGATCTCCATTCTCAAGGCTCCCATTCCACAACGCCTCTCTTCACCCCCCCCTCCCTGCACTCTCCTCACCCCAAGTCTCTTCCTACAAGCCCACTTTCCAGTCTTCCACTTCCCCAACCTCAAAGCCCTTCACTGACTCCCACCTAATGCCCATTCATGCCTGTGAAACAGGCTTAGTACATATCAGCGTAGCCTCTCTGTTCCGACAGTGCACTGCAAAACCAGGAGCATAATCCAAATGTTTTCTTTCCAACCACCCCCACCCACCCCCACCCCACCTCCATTGGTGCTTCAGTTCCAGGGAGGAAATTCTAAGCTGCAAAATTCAAAAGTAAAGAGACTTGGGTGCAACTCCGTACAAGTGATGGAAAACAGAGCATTCAGCTGTCATATTCCTGCTTTGTCTTCGAGCAATTATTGCAAACTTACATTCATTTATGTTTAAAATTAAGAAGTCACATGACACCAGGCTATAATCCAACAGGTTTATTTGGAAGGACTAGCAGCTTGCCATGTCAAATAAACCTATTGGGCTATAACCTGGTGTCATGTGACTTCCAATTTTGTCCACACCAGTCCAACACCAGCACCTCCAATTACGTTTGAAATTAAGTGGGTACATATAATTGCTAGCACTTTTGAAAACACATCAGGAAACAATCACATGTGTGCATGGAATGAGCTACCAGAGGAAGTGGGGGAAGCTGGTACAATTACAACATTTAAAAGGCACCTGGATGGGTATATGAATAGGAAGGGTTTGGAGGGATATGGGCAAAATGCTGGCAAATGGGACTGGATTAATTTAGGATATCTGGTTGGCATGGGCAAGTTGGACTGAAGGGTCTGTTTCCGTGCTGTACATCTCTATGACAGAATGTGTACATTGTTGAAAACATCCACATGTTGCCAAAACAAAACCTGACATCTCAATAACATTTTAAACTACCTATTCTTCATCTTCCTTTTTGGGATAGACATCATTCCCCTTTTAAGCCAGTGTTTGTTAGACAGATCTCAGTCAATGGCAGAGCAGGCTCAATGGGCTGAATGGCCAGCTTCTGCTGCCATGTTTCATCATCTTAAAGTCTTTTAAAATCAAAGTTGAAGGCAAGAGTGAGGTCTGTACTGTGTGTGCTGTACTGTGTATGCTGTACTGTGTATGCTGTACTGTGTATGCTGTCCACTCGGGTTTCTCTCTTAATTATGACCAGGTAATGCCTCACACTTGGACACTAAAGATATATTCTGCCATTTGTTGCTAGTGCTCTCACACTCACCATTACTTTGAATGTTGTGTAAAGTTAGATTCAGATGCATGAAGCTTCCTAATTATTCTCCCAAGCTTGGTATGGAATGAAATGTCCTTTTGAAATAAATTTCTGCATGAACATGCAGCAACAATATTTCAGAGGTTTGACACCATCCAGGCAGAGCAGCCACATGTGATAGGTACCACATCCACCATATTCAGGAATCACTTCTTTCACCATGGACACTCAGTAGCTGCAGAGTGTTGGGCACTAGCTGTGAGATCCTTCATGAACACGGGGACTCTCTGCACTACCGCATGCTGCCCTGGAGGTGGGCGTGGGGGGAGGGTACAGACTGTCACACATCTCCTTCTGGAATGTGCCTTTGTAAAGGAAGTCTGGAGGAAGATGCAGTGGTTTGTGTTGAGGTTCATCCTGAGCAGCTCCGTGACGTGGGACTCTGTGCTCGACGATCTGTTCCCCGGGATGCACACTGAGATAAACGTCAAGTGTACTGGAGGACCATCGACCTGGTAAAAGATGCTGCTTGGTCTGCCTGAAAGGGGTTGATCCTGACCGAGTGTGGCAGACTGGCACATTCCAAGTTCTAGGACTACGTCTGAGGGATGCACTAAAACTCAGGGCAGCTGCTGCTAAGGTGCAGTGGGGAAAGACCACCAGCTCAGATCTTTCTGATGAAGTTAAATCAGGGTCCGGTCCGTTATCAGGACTTGTCGGTGCCTGAAATACTGTATATAGTATCTTGTACAAGTAAGAAATGCCTTGGGTTTGTTAGCTGGTTAGAGTCAAATGTCAATGTTTAATTGTTTTTTCATATGCTACTGTCCAGAATCGAACTGCTTTCATGACTGTGTATGTATGTAAAGATATTTTTATGAAAAGTACATTTTTAAAATTTAAAAAAATGCTGCAGTGTGTACCATCTCCAAGATGCACTACAGAATCTGACCAAGGCTCCTTATAGAGCACCTTCCAAATCAATTATCACTACCATCTAGAAGGACAAGGTTAGCAGATGTGAGACACCAGCACCTGCAAGCTCCTCTCCAAGCCACTCACATCCTGACTTGGAAACATATTGCTGTTCCTTCAGTGTCGCTTGGCCAACATCTACGAACTCCTTCCCTGAGTGCATTGTGGATCTACCTACAGTTTATGGACTGCAGCAGTTCAAGAAGGCAGCTCATCTTCTCAAGGGCAACTATTGATTGGCAAATGATGTCGGGCCAGCCAGTGACATCCACCTCTCTTGGACGAATATGTGTTTTTAACAAATCCAAATGATTATCAGGATAAATGTAGCAATGAAAATCATTCTCTATCCTTCTCTGGTAAGGTAGCTCTGTAACCAAGTATAACACAGCTCACTTGAGAAAGGTCCTTACAGTGCACAATTCTAAAGGTTTAAAACACGTTTAAAAGTTCAAAATTAGTTTTGTGTATATATATGTGTATATATGTATATTAAATTAAACAACTAGCAGGCTTTCATAGTTAGAGTAAAACAATCACTCACTATTGATACAAGGAAAATGTATCAATAATAATAATTACTTAGATATGATTTTTTTTCTGTACCTTCACATTATCAATTATTCCTTAGTCATAATTTGTAAAACCATTTGCGGTTTTTCAGTAAATTTTAACCCTGTTCTTATTATATATTACTATGTCTACAATAAGGCTACTTTTTCAATAAGGGATCTCATATTTTCCAACATATTGAATTGCTATGTGGCTGATTACAGCCTGTTCCTAAGCTGCTACATTTGCTGTATCTAGAAATTTTAGTAACTACTGACTAGTGTAGAAATATTTAAGTGGCAGAATTTAGAAATGTGTTTTGACTTTAAGTCACCACATGGTTAACATCCAAACATGCAGAGAACTACCTCTTCATCAAGTTAATCTAATGGTTAATACTTAAACCTAGGGTAACAGCAACCAGCAAAAATGAGATTTCCTTCACAAAATTTCTCTTTATCAATAAGCCTAAGAGAAGTCACAATCTTCCATTACCATTAAAAAAACAATAAATGCCAATTTTCTCCCATAAGTTGCTGTATGATTATTCTAAGATAGAAAATCTGGGTTAAATATAAAGACTTTCTGTTATAATAAAGAATAACATGATAGTCGGGATTGTAACTACATAACTACACTTGTGTGAAGCAGAACTGTTCCATCAATTAAAAAACAGTCAGTGCTGGTTGGAAGGGAATAGCCTGCGATAATTGTCTTCTTAACTTAGTGCTTTGAAAGAATTAATTCCTTACAACATCCTTGACAAATTCGTCTGTACCATAAGTTAAACAAAATTAATTTTGGGTTTTCTTATTTTAATATGGGCAATTATTCCAACTCAATCTAGCGTATTTGGAAATGAGACAAAGAAAGTGCTGAATTTACACATTTTGAACTGAATTTAATTTAATAAGCAGCAATAAAAAAAAATTGATTGAGTGTTTGAGAATAGCCAGTGATTTAAAGGCTGAAGATTGAGATTAGACATTGATTCTTCCTGATAGATTCAAAGCAAGGACGTAATTTGGAATATGAAGAGAAGCTATAATGAGAACTCTTCAATTAAACTGAAGATCTCCCTCCCAAGTTCAGCTTGCCAACCACTTGTTTCCACTGTGTATGAGGACAAGGCTGGTACAGTTCTGAACACACTTGCTCCATGCTAACTCCAATATTCTTAGTCTAAAATACTATTCTTGCATGCTGCAACCTACAACTATTACATCCTCTCTTAATACATGGAGAATGTCTTAAAAGTTTCAAATTATTTTTAATTAAAGAGAATTCCAGTTTTTTACAAAATATTCAATTCACATCCTTGTGCTGCTCTCCCAGTTCCATAGCATACAAACTCTCTTCACATCCTCTTGAAATCTTCCTTCAAAAACTGCCGCTTCTAATTCACGTCCATTAAACTGATCCTAATCTGTGATTACCATTGAAGGTTGACACAATATTCTGCACCTTGCAAGACAATTATTGCCAAAGAAATGTACTGCCATTCATTGTTTTTTTTTAAAAAAACCAGTCCATTAATTTGTGTAATAGATCAAAGCAGCACTGATAACTACATTTAAAATATTTATTGATGTTAACTCTAATGATAGAAAACTGTCATATAGTGTATGTTGGAAGCATGTGGTAATAAACTAAAGTGCAATGTCAACTTAATGTCATGTTAATGAAGAACTATCCAAGGAAATTGGTTTTCCAGCTCTCAGGTATAATATATTTTCTCTGGAACTAAAGACCTCAGACGTCCTGTTTATTCTACAGTTATCAACATCTCCAGTCTACATTGATGAGTGGAGCTCACAATTAGGTGCAAGATCTTTAAGTCAGCTTTGCATCTTTGACGTGGGTGGCCCTAGGCTCATACAGCACAGAAAAGGCCCACTGAGTCTGTCCTGACCTCTCGACACTATAATAATCCCACTTTCCAAAGCTGTCAAAGCATATTGCTTGCATTCCAAAGATGTGGGCTTTTCAAAAGTTGGTGGGTTTAACTGACACTTTAAAAATCTAAGGAACTGTCAATAGGATTGGAAACCTGTGGTTGGAGAAATCCACTCGGCACATTGACTAGATGGTGAGGTCATTGAAGTCTAATAAAAAAATGTGGATTTAGACAATGGCCACATGAAACAATGAAACTACCACCATCCTTCACAGGGGCAGTGCCAGACACAAAGGTGTCATAGTTACCTCCTCCCTCTTTGATGCTATTGCCAGTGACTCAATTACCCTTTGGCCAAAAGAGGCTCCAAGGTGGAATGACCGAGTCAAACATGCATCTTGTGGAAGGACACCCACCTCCCTTCAGGGGGCCCCCTGCACAGCCCGAAGGCTCGGCACTAAATAAAGAATGAGAAAGTTTCCGCCGCTGTTATGACCGGTCACAGCAGGGTCCTACAGTGCTCTCCAGAGAGAGCTGGGAGGCGTTACGCAGGAGCGGAGCCAGGGGTGGGTCCACCATGGAGCAGGTGGGAAAGAGCTTGTACCATCCGACCGCTGCACTCGAAAGATCCAACTCCTCCAGCAGCACCTGAGCCACCCCCATAAAGTACTTGCGATCCATCGGGCCGTAGTTACCCCACACAATCACCTAGTCACACAGAGAGAAATGGGGGAAGAAACCAATCAGATCCAGCAGATTCTCATCACATCATCATCATAAAACAAAATACTCTCTTATATTCAAATGTAGATGAGGCTGCAAATGACTCCTTGTTATACCGTTCAACCAATGAGGAGAAAATAACGATAGATCCCAAGAACCCCCAATGCCATTTTGACTTTGGTCATTTTTCAAGCTCTCGGAGCTCTCCCCACAACCAAGCAACTTTCTCTTCTTCAAGCATTTGATCCAATTCCTTTCAAAACTCACAACTGAATCTGTATCCACAAAAACAAGAGAAACAGAGCAGCTATGTTTAAGGTGAATCCCAAGGCATTTCATACATGTATTAGGCGCAAGAGGTAATGAGGGAAAGGGTAGGCCCACTCAAGGGGATTTATGTATGGAGCCAGTTAAGTTCTTAATGAGTACTTCGCATCAGTATTCACCGAGGAGAAAGGCATGGACAATGGTAAATTTAGAGAAGAGTTAGTTGATAGTCTAAGACATGTCAATATTAAGGAGGAGGTGTTATTGGGTGTCTTGAAAAACATTAAAATAGTTGAGTCTCCTGATTGGATCTATCCCAGGATACTGAGGAAGGCCAGGGAGGAGATTGCTGAAGACTTGACAAATCTTGTATCCTCTTTCGCCCATAGGTGAGGTCCCAGGAGACTGAAGAATAGCCAACGTTGTTCCTTTGTTTGAGAATGGCAATAGCGATAATCCAAGAAATTAAAGGCAGTTGAGTCTTACATCAGTGGTAGGGAAATTATTGGAGAAGATTCTTAGGGATAGGCTTTACTTGTATTTAGAGAGTAATGGACTTATTAGGGAAAGACAGCATGACTTTATGCAGGGGAGGTATTATCTCTGAAATGTGATTCAGTTTTCTGAAGAAGTGATGAAGGTGATTAAGGAGGATAGTGCAGTAGATGTTGTCTACATGGACTTTAGCAAGGCATTTGACAAGGTCTGTCATGGTAGGCTGATCCAGAAGATGAAATCAGACAAAGTCTATGGTGATTTAGCAAATTGGATACAAAATTGGCTTGGCCACAGAAGGTAGTTGTGGAGGGGGTGTTTTTGTGACTGGAGGTCTGTGACCAGTGGTGTTCCGCAAGGATCAGTGCTGGGCCCTCTGTTGTTTATATTTTTTATAAACACGATCTGGATGGAAAGGTAGTGGTCTGATTAGTAAGTCTGCAGATGACACAAAAATTGGTGGAGCTGTGGATAGTGAGGAAGATTGTCAAAGGATGCAGCAGGATATAGATCATTAGAAAAGTCAAGCGGAGAAATGGCAGATGGAGTTTAATCCAGACAAGTGTGAAGCAATGCATTTTTGGGAGGTCTAACGCAAGCAAAAAGTATCCAGTAAATGGCCAGATTGTTAGGAACATTGATATACAGAGGGATCTTGGGGTGCAAGTCCATAGCTCCCTGACAGTGGCAACACAAGTGGATAACATGGTAAAGAAGGTGTACTGTATGCTGTCTTTATCAGTCAGGACATTGCATATAAAAGTTGACAAATCATGTTGCAACTGTATAAGACTTTACTCAGGATACATTTGGAATTCTGTGTGCAGTTCTGGTCACCACACTATAGGAAGGATGTAGAGGTTTTGGAGAGGATGCAGAAGAGTTTTACCAGAGTGTTGCCTGGATTGGAGTGTATTAGCCATCAGGATAGAGTGGACAAACTTGGATTGTTTCCATTAGAGTGTTGGAGGCTGAGTGGTGACCTGGAAGAAGTATATAAAATTATGAAAGGCAAGGGCAGGGTAGATAGCTGGGGTCTCTTTCCCAGGGTAGAGATTAAGTTGGATAGGTCCCCAGGGCCCAATAGTATGTACCCCAGGGCATTGAGAGTGGCAAGTCTGGGGCCTTGACCAAGATCTTTATATCCTTATCAGCCAATGGAGCGGCCCCAGAGGTCTGGTGAGTAGCTAATGTTGTTCCTCTGTTCAAACAGGGATAATCCAGGAAACTATAGAAGGATGAGTCTTACATCAATGGCTGGGAAGCCAGCGGAGAGAATTCTTCAGGATAATATTTATGCGCATTTGGAAAAGCATGGCTGAATTAGGAACAGTCCGCATAGCTTTATGTCATGTCTAACTAACTTGGTTGATTTTTTTTTAAGGTGACAAAAGTGATTGATGAGGGTAGAGCAATGGATGTTATCCACCTGGATTTTAGTAAGGCTTTCAACCAGGTCCCTCATGATAGGCACAACCAGAAGATTAAGACACATGGGATCCATGGTAACTTGTCATGTGGATTCAGCATTGGCTTGCCCATAGAAGGCAGAGGGTAGTGGTGGAAGGGTGTTTGTCAGGCTGGAGGTCTGTAATGAGTGGTGTTCCACAGGGATCCGTACTGGGACCTCTGCTGTTTGTGATATATATAAATGACTTGGATGAAAATGTGGATGGTCAGGTTAGTAAGTTTGCAGATGATACAAAGATTGGTGGAGTTGTGGATCGTGTAGACAGCTTGTCAAAGGATACAGCAGGATATGGATCAACTGCAGATGTGGGTGGAGAAATGACAGATGGAGTTTAATCTGGGTAACTGCACTTTGGGAGATCAAATATTAAGGAAAAGTATACTGTTAATGGCAGGACCCTGAACAACACTGATGTACAGAGGAATCTTAGGGTTCAAGTCCATAGCTCCCTGAAAGTGGCCCCACAAGGAGACAGGGTGGTAAAGAAGGTGTATGGCATGCTTGCCTTTATTGGTCGGGGAATTGAGTACAAGAGTCAGGATGTCTTGTTGCAGCTTTATAAGACTTTGGTTAGGCCACACTTGGAATATTGTGTTCAATTTTGGTCACCACATTACAGGAAGGATGTGGAGGCTTTGGAGAAGGTGCAGAAGACATTTATCAGGATGCTGTCTGGATTAGAGGATATGAGCTATAAGGAGTGGTGAGAAAAACTCAGGTTGTTTTCTCTGGAGCGGTGGAGGCTGAGGGGACACTTGACAGAAGTCTATAAAATTATGAGAGGCATAGATGGGGTCAATGGTCAGAATCTTTTTCCTAGAGTTGAAGTGTATAATACTAAGGGAGCATGCATTCAAGGTGAGAAGGGGACAATTCAAAGGAGATGTGAGGGGCAAGTTTTTTTTACACAGAGAGTGGTAGGAGTGTGGAACATGATGCCAGGGTAGTGATGGAGGCAGATATGATAGCAAGGTTTAAGGGGCATTTAGAGAGACACACAGAGAATAGAGGAATATGGGCCATGTGCAGTCAGATGTGATTAGTTTAGAATGGCATCATGGTTGGCACAGTTAAGATTAGAGTGGTGCTGGAAAATCACAGCAGGTCAGGTAGCATCTGAAAAGCGGGGAAAAAATGTCAATTTTCCTGCTCATTGGATGCTGCCTGACCTGCTGTGCTTTTCCAGCACCACTCTAATCTTGACTGTGATCTCCAGCATCTGCAGTCCTCGCTTTCACCCCTTCATGGTTGGCATAGACAATGGGCTGAAAGGCCTGTCCCTGCGCTGTACTGTTCTATGTTCAAAATGCCAACAAGAAAATTGAAAGGGATCACCTATTGTTCTTTTTGAACTATAAGCTGGAAAATGGAAACTGGACGCTGCTGTGCAGTTAAAATGTACAGAAATTTTCTCGTTCACCTA
This sequence comes from Chiloscyllium punctatum, assembly GCF_047496795.1. NCBI lineage: Eukaryota > Metazoa > Chordata > Chondrichthyes > Orectolobiformes > Hemiscylliidae > Chiloscyllium > Chiloscyllium punctatum. The sequence goes on from NC_092775.1 coordinate 5,100,156, forward strand.
CAACTTGAAGGTCAGGGAGGATTGTGTAGTGAATGTTTTCATTACACAAGATTGTGTTATTGTTTGGATCAATGAGACGAAGACTTTGTGGGATGGAGTCTGAGTTCAAGAAAAGCTGCCAGCATGTGAAAAGAAATCTCCTGTCACCTTGTGGTCTGGATTCTTGAACCACAGAAGTTGTTTCTTTTCCCCATCAATAAAGATCGGAAATATGTTGTGAAACTTGAAAGGATTCAGAAAAGATTTACAAGGATGTTGCCAGGGTTGGAGGATTTGAGCTATAGCGAGAGGCTGAACAGGCTGGGGCTGTTTTCCCTGGAGCATTGGAGGTTGAGGGGTGACCTTATAGAGGTTTACAAAATGATGAGGTGCATGGATAGGCTAAATAAACAAAGTCTTTTCCCTGGGGTCGGGGAGTCCAGAACTAGAGGGCATCGGTTTAGGGTGAGAGGGGAAAGATATAAACAAGACCTAAGGGGCAACTTTTTCACGCAGAGGGTGGTACGTGTATGGAATGAGCTGCCAGAGGATGTGGTGGAGGCTGGTACAATTGTAACATTTAAGAGGCATTTGGATGGGTATATGAATAGGAAGGGTTTGGAGGGATATGGGCCGGGTGCTGGCAGGTGGGACTAGATTGGCTTGGGATATCTGGTCGGCATGGATGGGTTGGACCGAAGGGTCTGTTTCCATGCTGTACATCTCTATGACTCTATGATAATGCATCAAACCGTCTGTTATTTTGCTGTTTTATTTGTGAATTATTTGTGTCGAAGATTTTAAAGTCGTACCTTAGTCTTAAAGGTATAGCTTATCCACTTCCATCTGCCATTTCTTAAAGAATGCGTTCATTCACAATATATTTACTGTTAATGATGAAACCTGGTGTGGATTACTTTTTCCTTGAATAAGTCAGTCAGGCACATTGGCCATCTCGGTGGTTTATCGGGTAGTTAAACATTTATGATGGCTTCTGAAACAATGGTGCTTGATTATCAGAACAGTCCTCACAATTGAGTCATGACAAACAGAGGTCATGAAAAATAAGAAGCTTGCATTTCTTCCATTTTTATCACAGCTAATGGATTATTTTTTGAAGTGTAGTTACTGTTGTAATGTAGAAAATGTAGCAACCAATTTGCACATGACAAGATCGCAAAAAAGAGCGAAGTGATAACAATAAAATCATTGTTTCAGTGATATTAGTTGACAGGTAAGTATTGGATGTTTTGACTTCCACTTGATTAACTTGGTTTAATATTTAACCTAAATAAACTCCGACAGTGCAGCACTCCTCAGTACGGAAGGAACAGCTTGGATTCTGCACTCACATCTCTGAAGTGCACAAAAAATAAATGGTCAGTCTGGAAACCAACCATGAGCGAACAAAGGGAATCAATCCTGACCCTCTAAGTGTCTTGGTTCATCAGTTAGGGGATCTCAGGAGTGCCCTGTATCCAGTACTATAGTCAGGCACTCTGGGGCGGCATCTTAAAACCTCATGGCCAAATCTCAAAGTGAAGACTCTATAGTCAAGGCCACCATCCTTTTAGACCCATTGAAGGAGTAGTGCCTATGACCTCAGGGCAGACATAACGCAGCGCTCCCGAACATCTGGGCCAGTTACAGGTATCAGGGGCTGGGGATAGTGAGGAATGTTCTGTTAACAGTGCTCAACAACACCCTGAAACCTCTGCATCATACATCTCTAACCTCTTGCACTGCGCCTCATTCCTTTGCCCTACTGCTGAAGCCTGTGCATGTAGCAGCTGAAGCACACAGCCCTGCACAGCCTTCCCAGGACCATACGGCAGCAAACCACCCCTGTGTCAGTTAGACACACACACACGCTCGCACGCACAGACACACACACACAGACATACACACCACACAGACAGGCACATGCGCGCACATACACACATACAGACATACACACACACACACACGCATATGTGCACGCCCAAACACACACAGACACACACAGGTGTGCGCACACACACAGACACGCACATGTGTGCATGCGAGCGCACACACATACACACACATATATACTCACACACCCACCCACCCCTTCCCCTCCACCGACCATGCCCACTCAGTGTATCTGCTAATTTTACTGCATCCCAGAATTTAGGCCCTTCCCACCTGGAAGCTGCTATGCACTGACCTGGAGGATTTTTCCCTGTGGATTCTCAGTGAAGATCAGGATTTGCTGGTACAGGGGATCCAAGGACTTCCGAGCCATCTTTGTTTTCTTTTTCGCCACACATGTTCCATTCTCCAACAGGTAGAGTTTAATATAAGCAGCTGAATGGAGACAAAGAAAGGAATTAGAGTAATAGAGATTTACAGTATGGAAACCGGCCCTTCGGCTCAACCTGTCTATGCTGGCAGTTTTGGCAATTAACCTAATCCCATTTGCCTGTGGTTGGTCCATATCCCTCCATATCTATCCATATACCTGCCCAAATGTTTCTTAAATGACAAAATTGTACTCTCCTCCACCACTACCTCTGGCAGCCCCTTGTTGACACTCATCACCTTCCATGTGAAGAAATTGATCCTCTGGACCTTTTTGTGTCTCTCCCCTTTCACCTGGAACCTATGGTCTTTAGCTTTAGACTCCCCTACTGTGGGGAAAAGCTGTTGGGATCTGTCTTTTCTGTGCCCCTCGTGATTTTATATATCTCTATATGGCCTCCTCTTTGCCTCCTGAGAAAAAAGGTCCCAGCCCATCCTACCTCTTACCAAACATTCCTGTGCAGGTAGCACCTTGATAAATCTTTCCTGCATTCTTTCGAGTTTAATTATACCCTTACTCTAGTAGGGTGACCAGAACTACATGCATCACTCCCAATGTGGCCTGACCAACGCCTTCTACAGATGGAACAGGAGGTCCCAGCCGCTGTACTCCATGCTCTGACCGATGAAAGCAAGCATGCTGAAAGTGTTCTACACCTCCCTGTCTCTGTATGACTCCACCTTTCATTACTCATGGGGGACTTGACAGGATAGATATGAAAATGTTGCTCCCTCTTGTGGGAGAACCTGGGACTAAAGGAAATAATCTCATAGTGAGGGATTATTCTCTTAAAAACAGATCAAGAGGAATTTCTTCTCTCACAGGGCAGTGAATCTATGGAATTCTTTAGCACAGAGAGCTGTTGAGGCTGGGTCATTGAGTATATTCAGGGCTGAGCTGTACATCTCTATGACTCTATGACTCTAATGGGAATCATGAGTTATGGGGAAAAGGCAGGAAAATCATGGAATTATAGAATCCCTACAGAGTGGGCTAGTTAGCCCACAGTGACCCTCCGAAAAGCATCCCAACCAGACCCCCTGCTTAACCTATCCCTGCAACTGAGTGTTGCCCATGACTCTTCCAGCTAGCCTGCACATCCCTGGACACTACAGTCAAGTTAGCATGGTCAACCCTCCAACCTGCACACCCCTGGACACTATGATCATCAGCATGGCTAATCCACTGGATGGTTGGGGGTTGGGGATGAGGGCAATCAATGGAAGTTGGGGGCCAGGGGAATTGAACAGTTGCAGTGATCAAGACCAGGGTGCATTACCTGGAGGAGACTTTGTGCCTGGTTTCGGGGTGAGACCACGAGCTTGGATCACCTCCACCTCCAGCTGTCCACTCCTCTCCAAAATCCCAATTTCCACATCACCTGTCAATTAAATCAGAGCAAAGATATCTCTACAGTGTTTGATACTCACTATCATGGAGCCAGGAGCACCACAATCTGATAGAAACAAGGATGCAAGTAGAGAAGAGAAAGATTTCCATGTCTACAAAAGCAAGGTGCTAGAAAACTGCACAGAAACAGAAAGTGCTGGAAAGTTGTTACCTCTGGGAGCTTCCAAATCAGAACTAAAGGGATCGGGTTCCCTCACAATGCAGGACAGGCCAATCACTCAGGGTCAAAGATCCAGTTATGGGGGGGCAGGGAGGGTGTGGTTATGGAACAGCAAAGTTGTCTGAGGGGATCTATTGCTCAGGTTCTATTTACAGAGATGGGCAGGGCATCTAGTCACTGGGAGAATGGGGCACCACACTGAAATTGATGAGAGATTGGAATTTTAGCTCAACATAGAGGCCCACTCATTGGCTATTGAAATGTTGGACTCTGTATCTACCTCCACGGATACAGCGAGAGTATCTCCAATAGTTTCTGTTTGATTTACATTTATATAATGCTTTTCACAACCTCAGGATATCTGAAAATGCTTTACAGTCAATACAGATTTTTCTAAATCAGCCCATTCAGGCACATTATGATAAACACTCAGAGCTTGAACCCTGGTCTCTTGGCTCACAGGTAGGAACAAGCACACTCCAAAACAGCTCTCCAAACTGGGCAGATGGGATCACTACTTCCTCTCCATTGCAGGTAAAAACCTGGTCATCAGGTGTGAGGTATTCTCTCTGTCATTGTTTGTGATAGAGCTCTGGTCCATTCCCACTGCGGCCACTCAAGGCACCTTCCATTTCATCTGGAGACCAAACGTGGACCATGTCCCACACAGACACCATGTAAAACGCTCTGGATAAGGGGAGACAAGAACTTGACCAATGCCACCCACATCCTGATGGTTACCGTTGTGTGAGGATGCATCAAGCTTTGTGTAGACCCTCAGTACTCAAGCACTAAGTGTCACTACATACCGAGGTTCTACCTGTCCCCGGTGTTATGAAGAATGGGACTGGCTTCATTACCATGGGCTAGTCCGAGTATATAGAACACAGAACAGTACAGCACACTACAGGCCCTTCGGCCCTCGTTAATGTGCCAACTTTTATCCTACTCTAAGATCAAACTAACCTAACATACCTTTCATTTCACTATCATTCACGTGCCTAACTAAAAGTTGCTTAAATGTCGCTAATGTATCTGACTCTACTACCACTGCTGGCAGTGCATTCCACACACCCACCACTCTCTGTGTAAAGAACCTAAACATCTCCCCTAAACCTTCCTCCAATCACCTTAAAATTATGCCCCCCTCATGATAGCCATTTCCGCCCTGGGACAAAGTCTTTGGCTATCCACTCTATCTATGCCTCTCAACATCCTGTACACCTCTATCAAGTCACCTCTCATCCTTCTTCACTCCAATGAGAAAAGCCCTAGCTCCCTCAACCTTTCTTCATAAGACATGCCCTCCAGTCCAAGCTGCATCCTGGTAAATCTCCTCTGCGCCCTCTCTAAAGCTTCCACATCTTTCCTACAATGAGGCAACTAGAACTGAACACAATATTCCAAGTGTGAGCTAACCATGTAATAAATCCTCCAGATAATAAAAGCCAACATACCATAAGCCTTCTTAACAACTTGGGTGGCAACTTTGAGGGATCACTGGACGTGAAACCCAAATCCCTCTGTGCTTCCACTCTGCCAAGAATTCTGCCTTTAACCCTGTAATCTGCATACAAATCCAACTTTCCAAAATGAATCACTTCACACTTTTTCAGGTTGAATTCCATCCGCCACTTATCAGCCCAGCTCTGCATCCTGTCAATGTTCTGTTGTAAACTACAACAACTCTCCACACCATCCACAACTCCACCAACCTTTGTGTCATCAGCAAACAAACTAACCCACCAGTCCACTTCCTCATACAAGTCATTTATAAAAATAACATGGAAACCTTTGTAAAGGGAGTCTGGAGGAAGATGCAGTGGTTTGTCCTGCGGGACTCTCTGCTCTATGCTCTGTTCTCTGGGACGCACACCTAGACAAATATTGACTGCGCCTGAAAGACCATCAACCAATGCCGTTCTTTGGTTGGCCTGAAACTTGTTGGTCGTCCAGAGGAAGGAGATGACCTCGACCAAGTGCTGCAGACTGGTTCATTCCAAGATCCAGGACTACGTGCTGAGGGACGTATTAACACTTGGGCAGCTGCTGTCAGGGCACAGTGGGGAATGACCACTGTCTGAGGTCTTTCAGTCAAAGTACAACAGAGGTCCATTCAGTTATTGGACTCTGCCTGTGCCTCACAGACACGTAAATAGTTCCTGGTATCTGGCATAAATAAGAAACACATTTGGATTAGTTGCAACTATCAAGAAAGTCAAACCACAATGTTTGTTTTTTTCTCCGTACGCAAAATCTGTATAGATTTGAACTGCTTTAGTAACCGTGTATGTACGTATAGATTTCTTTATCTTATCAATAAGGTATATTCTTCTTGTCTTCCTCCCTACAACAGATACTCACATGACATAACCTTTACTTCATATGATCAGGGATACCTATCAAACTATAGTGTACAGAAAACTGAATTTGCTTTTAGAAGGTACAGGGAATAAAGCTAATTCCGCATCTCCTATTTAAAACATTTTCATTGGAGCTTGCTTGTCCACTCTTTCGGCTTTGCCTGTGCTGTTTTTAAATGCTACTTTGCAGGCTACTGTGATTCTTTAGACACATGGACATGTAATCCAACATTCAGAATCTGTCTTTTTGCCTTAAAAATCTTCTCTTAATCAATATTCATGGACCTCGGATCTCACAACCTTAGACCAAATCAAAGAGAGTAAGCCAAATAGATTTATTTGGTGGAATCTGGTAATAAATAATAAACTCTCAGAACTGGCAATTCTTGGAAATCCAACAGTGTAGAAGCAAGCCATTTATCCCACCAAGTCCACACCAACCTTCCAAAGAGCATCCCACCCACACCCATCCCATCCCTGTAACCCTGAATTTCCCATAGCTGACCCACCTAGCCTACACATCCCTGAACACCATGGTCAATTTAGCATGGCCAATCCACTCTAACCAGCATACCTCTGGACTGTGGAAAACCACAGCACCCAGAGGAAATCCATGGTGTCAGAGGGAGAATATGTAAACTCCACACTGTCAGTCAATCGAACATAGGTTCCTGGTGCAGTGAGGCAGAAGTGCTAGCCAAAGCCAGTGTGAAACCCTAAATTGAATAAAACAATAAGGACAAACCTATAGATGTGATCGAGAAAAGAATTCTTGCTCTTTCTGATATTTGAGTACTGTAAGAGGTTGGTGTTGGGATTGATAGAATTTTATTTTGCTACATGTTCTGAAATCTTTCAATTTGTTATTTGTAAATGGTACATCCTATTTTATCTTCATTTGTTTTGCATAACAAACTTCTGTTTTACTGTTAAAAACAAATTTGCAGTGGTTTGCCATTTTCTTAAATCACTGAGAGTGCTCCACATCCTTTTTCTCAATTTTAATATGGCCTTCACACATGTAACAATTCCCTACTGGACTATAGTTTATGACTAGGATTTTCCCCACCAGAGTTTTCATTGGCATCTGAAGTATCTACTTAGCCTTGAATTATCCTTCTTCCTAATCCAAAAAGCTAGCACTGTTTTGCACTGTTCAACTGGATATGCAGCATTCTATTTTCAAGTTGTTAAACATTCTTGGTACTGTATTCCAGTTTATAACAGCCCAACTTCCATTTCTGTTTATAGTCCCAAAAGTGAGAAATAGTTGTTCTCTTAAAAAAAATTAAGTTCTTTTAAATGCTATAGTAAGATTTAGACTCTTGGCCAGATACTTGCCTGTGACAGTGGATTGCTAATACAGGTCATTCTGCTATAATGTGCGTTTCATTAACACAAATGCCCTATACGCAATTGACGAACTGTGGACACTTTCTAAAGCGCAAACTTTAAAAACACGTGTTGGCTGTAACACGATTCAACACTATTTCTAAAACACAATTTTTCTATAACACGGGATTGCACAAGAACGCAACCATCACATTACAGGAGAACTATCTGTAAGCGACATTAGCAATATGCCACCATTTCATTCCCATTGCAACATCCTGGGTGTTACTGTTGACCAGAAACTGAAAATACTGTGGCTGTAAGAGCACGTAACTCACCTCCTGACTTCCCAAAGCCTGTCCACAAGGCACAAGTCAGGAGTGTGGTGGAATACTCCCCACTTGCCTGGATGGGGGCAGCTCCAACAACACTCAAGAAGCTTGACTCTATCCAGGACAAAGCAGCTGCTTGATTGGTACCACATCCATCACCTTCAGTCCCTCTACCACTGATGCACAGTGTACACACAGTGTGCGATTCAGAGCAGAAACTCCCCAACTTTATTTGACAGCATCTTCCAAACCTGTAATATTTAGACAGACAAGGGCAGCAAATACATGGGAATGCTACCACCTTCAACCTCTCCTCCAAGCCACTCACCATTCCAACTTGGAAATATCACCATTCCTTCAGTATCACTGAGTCAAAATCCTGGAATTCTCTCCCTTGCAATATTGTGAATGTCCCGACAGTGCAATCTTTACAAAAATTCACTGTGGGATGTGGGTGTCACTGGCTGGCCAGCATTTATTGCCTGCCCCTAGTTGCCCCTTGACAAGGTAGGAGTGAGCTGTCTTATTGAACCACTTCTATGTGTGGGTTGACCCACAATGTCCTTAAGGAGGAAATTCCAGGATTTTGACGCAGCGACAGTGAAGGAACAATGATATACTTCCAAGTCAGGATGGTGAGTGGCTTGGAGGGGAATATGCAGGGTTAGTGTTCCTCTGTATCTGCTGCCCTTGTCCTTCTCAGTGGAAGTGGCCGTGGGTTTGGAAGGTGCTTTCTGAGGAGCCTTGGTGAATCTTTGCAGTGCATCAGGAGATAGGACACACTGCTGTGACTGAGCGTCGGTGGAGGAGAAAGTGGATGCTCGTGGATATAAATGTTTGCGAAGCAACTCATCACCACCTTCTGAAAGGTCTCAAAGGGTCAACAGATGGTGGACAAACATGGGCCTAGCCATCGATTACATATCAGGTATGAATAATAATTAAAAACTTGAGAGTGCAATTGGGTCCTTGAGGTTTGATGAGGAGAAATATCTTCACCCAGATGGTGGTAAGCTTATGAAATTCTATGCCACTGAAAGCACTGAGTTCAAAACAGTGAATGCTTTGAAGAAGGAGTTGGGTAGAGTTTGGGGTTCAGATAGCTCCCACCGCTGGTAAGACATGTTAGTAGTGTGGGCTCAACTCCCACACTGGCTGAAATTACCACAAAGGACATTCCTTTTCAATATCTCCCATTGCCTCTCTAACGAGAGAGTAGGACTACAGTACCTTTACCTTTTAGGTGTAGTTAAAGGACTCAAAGAGTATCAGGAGAAAACAGGAACAAGGAACTGAGTTGGATGATCAGCCATGATGATGTTGAATGGGGGAGTAGGTTCGAAGGGTCAAATGGCCTACTCTTCCTCCTAGTTTCCATGTTTCTAAGTTTAATGTTTCATCCAGAAAACAACAATTCCAACTTCACAAGATTTCCTCAATACTGTACTAACAGCACTGGCACAGATTTTGGGATTTCAGAATCTGTACAGGGACCACCTTCTCACTCTGGGACCTAATCACTGGCACACAGCTGTCCCACAGAAAACCAACTTTCCCTTTGCTCAGCTACATAAGGAGAGTAATTCTTGGATGTAGTATGGGTGAGTTTGGTTGAATGAAGGCCCATGTCACATCAGAAACTGTGAGGCTGCTTTTGGATGAAACTGCACTTAAGACAGGGATAGATAAGTTCTTGATCACCAAAGGTTACGGGGAGAAAGTGGGAAAATGAGGTTGAAAAACCTATCAGCCATGAATCACTGGCGGAGTAGTCTCGATGGGCCAAATGGCCTAATTTCTGTTCCTATGTCTGACGTCTTATGGATCAACCCTACCTGATTCCCAAGATACAGTCACTTACTTCTGATCACCGGTACTTTGAGATTAAAAATTGCCTCATTCAATTTTATTAATGTATCTTCTGAAACCTGAGAATCAGATGAATAAATTTCAGGAGGGAATTGAAGAAGTTTTTAGTTTACATATTTTTAAAAAACCAACCTTTCAAGTCACTTCCAGTGATCCTTGAACCCAGGCCCATCTAACCCAGAGGCAGGGACATTACCAGTGTGCCACTCCTCTGAGAGCACTTGGAGCACTGTTCGAAACAACAAGTTGAGGAATTGTTATCAGAAACGTAATTATTCTCAATTGTCCTGAACATGTGTTTTATTTGAATTATTGGATAGTGTGAAGGAAAGACCCTTAGAAAAATAACAGAGATGGAATTAGGAAGCTCCTTAAATGGAAAACAAACTCCAAAATTGACTGGTTGTGAAAATAGCTCTTTTCTGCCTTTTTCCCTCTTTCCCACATTATTCAGTAACTTTAGCAATTAATTAGGATTGAGGGATATGATGTTACACTGACACCATGTGGTACAAAGGCAGAATTAATGCTCGATTCAGGAACATGAGGGCAAAATCTTCAGAACGGTGGTGCTGAAAAATCAGGCATATTTCAGAGAACGTTTGCATAATCTCAGCTGCTAAACCACTCAGGGAATATTGATCTATTTAACTGGAGTGATTTAGGTGTGAAGCTGACCAGAAAGTGGCCTAAGAAAGAATATTGTGTCCCTATGAAGCGATTTTTTGACAGGTTGAGTAGGAACAGGTTTTAGAACAGGGATGGACTAAACGATGGATGTTGTATAATGAGGAATTCCTACGTTAATGATGGTGATGTACATGATGGTGCAGCTCTAGCATTAACAGTTACAAGCTAGCGAGACTCAAAGAAGAGAAAAATTGATCAACTGGACATAAGCAATTAGGAGACAATTCCCCAGAGTCACTATCTTTTGAGTGAAGAAACCTTTTTCTCATCTCAGTCTGAAATGGTCTATTCCATACCCTGAGACTGTTTTCCCTGGATCTATAGTCTACAACCAGAGCAAACACCTTCCCTGCATCTAGTCTGTCCAAACCTGTTAGACTACTATACACTTCAATCAGACCCTGTCTCATTCATTATAGACTCCAGTGAATATGGGCCCAGTTGAACAAATCCCTCGTTGTAGGATAGTCATGCCATCTGTAGCATAGGCCTAGTGAACTGCACGTTGCACTCCCTCCATCAAAAATACAGTATTACTGAGCTGTCATACAAGTTACCTACAAAGTTCACCTCTCACAATTGGAATACTAATGAATTAAAAAGGAGTTTTAAAGATTGATTTAACTCGATAGCAAAGAACCAAATTAGAAAAGGGAATAAGGTGTGGAAAGGTCAGGAGTTGGGGATGAAATAACACCATCATTACATTGGGGCATTGAGAATTAGCAATGTCCCTCACATTTTAATTGCTTTAATGAGAATGTTATCAAAACCAGATCATAAGTGGAGTGAACTCCACTAGGAATCCAAAGGCGCAAGGGATGATGGTGGTTTAGTGGGAATGGCTTGGGCTGGTGATGCAGAGGCCTCGGTTAATGCTTCTTTTCCGGAGGGTTTTGGCATGGGGTCAAAGCCCACTGCAGTTGATGCAGTTTGTGTTCAACTAATAAAGCTGGAATCAAAAGTGAATCTCAGTAAACATGAACATGGCACCTAATGTCAAAAAGTGGCTCTGGTTCCCTGTTAGGAAGGGAAATCATCTGTCCTTAACAGATATGAAATGTATTTCTTAACTGGTAAGAAATTGTTAAGTGTCAAGTCCTCTGTTTTTGCCAGAGAGGGAATGCAACAAAGGTTCACCAGACTTGTCCCTGGGATGGTGGGACTATCCTAATGAGAGAAATTGGGCCAACTATTGTCTAAAATTTTGGAGATTGAGAGTTATAAAATACTTCGAGGGCTGGCAGGGTAGGTGCAGGCCAGATGGCTCATCAGAGAGAGTGTAGAACCAGGGGGAACAATTTAAAAATCAGGAAGATGCCACTTCTGTCCAAGGTTTTATCTTGTTCAGGAGGCTGAGAAGATTTGGAATTCTCTACTCGAGACGATTGTGGAAGCTCAGTCTTTAAACATGTTTAAGGTAGAGAGCAATCATTGTCCTGTTATCAGTGGCATACAGGGTTATAATGGGATTGGATTAGATAAGAGGTATTGAGGTGTTAAAACCAAAGAACTGCAGATGCTAGAAATCAGAAACAAGATCAGAAATTGCTGAAAGACCTCAGGAGCCTGGCAGCATCCTTGGAGAGAAAACAGAGATAACGGTGATCCTTCTTCAGCAAGCTCTGATGATCCCACTGAACACCAGGCAGACTCGATTGGCTACTCCTGTTCCAATGTTCCGACATGGATGTTACAGAAAGCATAATATCACATCAGTGAATAACTTAGATACAATGGCTTAGAAAACAAGATCAAATTACAACACTGTCTTTTCAACCTCAATATCTGATATTCTCGTAACATACAGAAACACAATAATGCAGATATACATCCAGATAATACACACAAATGCTATGACGCTCAACAACATAAACAAGGGTTGTTATCTACGACAACATACAAGGGGCTGAATTCAATGTATTATTCACAGAGACTGCCAATTCCTACAATTATCACAGGGACAGTTATTCTCTACAATATACACAAGGAACTATTTTTTCAGTATAGCATACACAGGGACGTCTATTTTCTGTAGCATACACCGGATCTGCTTTTTTCCTACAAGATACACAGGAGCGGCTATTCTCTGGAAGTATACACAGGGGCTGCTATTCTCTATAACATACCCAGGGACTGCTAATCTCTATAATATACCCAGGGACTGCTATTCTCTATAATATACACAGGGACTGCTATTCTCTATAATATACCCAGGAATTGCTGTTCACTATAATATACACAGGGACTGCTATTCGTGATCATATAGACAGGAGCTGCTATTCTCTATCATATACAAATGGGCTGCTCTTCTCTATAATATACACAGGGCTGCTATTCTCTATATTATACATAGGGATGGCTATTCTCTATAATATATACAGGGACTGCTGTTCTCTACGGTATACACAAGGTCTCTTCTTCTCTATAGTATATACAGGGGCTGCTGTTTTCTATATTATATACAGAAACTGCCTATCTCTGTAACATAGGATCTCTGTAACTTCTCCACCCCTCTCACCCACTCCAACCTCTCACCCTCGGAACGTGCAGCCCTCCACTCCCTCCGTTCCAACCCCAACCTCACTATCGAACAAGCAGACAAGGGAGGCGCGGTAGTAGTTTGGCGCACCGACCTTACCTATCGCATATCCAACTCCCCTCCCCCAAGTCCCTCCCCCCTACCTTTTATCTTAGCCTGCTGGACACACTTTCCTCATTCCTGAAGAAGGGCTTATGCCTGAAACGTCGATTCTCCTGTTCCTTGGATGCTGCCTGACCTGCTGCGCTTTTCCAGCAACACATTTTCAGCTCTATCTCTGTAACATACACTGGAACGCTATTCTCCATAATATACACAGGGACTTCTATTCTCTATAATATACACAGGGGCAACTGTTCTCTATAATACACACAGGACTGCTGTTCTCTACAATACACACAGTGACTACTATTCTCTATAATACACACAGGGGCTGGTATTCTCTATAATGTATGCAGGGAATGTGATTCTCTGTAATATACACAGGGACTGCTGTTCTCTATAATATACAGGGGGGCTCCTCTTCTCTTTAATATACACAGGAGCTGCTAATCTCTGTAATACACACAGGGACCACTATTCTCTATAATATACTCAGGGGCTGCTATTCACTAAAATATAAACAGGGACTGCTATTCTCGAAAGTACTCATAGGGGCTGCTGTTGTCTATAATACTCAGGGGCTGCTATTCTCTAAATTTTACACAGGGACTGCTGTTCTCTATAATAGACACAGGAACTAATGTTCTCTCCAGTATACACAAGGACCTCTACTCTCTAGAGTATACATAGGGGCACCTTGTTATAATAGACGAGGCTGTTATTGCCTACAGCTTACACACAGATTGCTATTTTCAGTAATATACACAGCAGTTGCCATTCCCAATAATGTACACAGTGTCTGAAATTATCTGCAATATACACAGAAACTGCTATTGTTGGAAATATATACAAAGCTTCATTATTTTGTCTAAGATTAAGAAGAGTTTTTTTTTATTCACTCATGAAATGTGCGTGTCATTGACAGGGCCAGTCTTTGTTGTCCATTCCTATTCGCCCTGCAAAGTGACGGTGAGCCACTTTCTTGAGCTGCTGTTGTCCTTCGGAGTGCAGGGACACCAATACTTAGGAAGGGATTTCCAGCATTTTAATCCAGCATCAGTAAAGGAATAATCATATATTTCCAGGTCAGGACGGTTTGTAGTTTCACGTAGAACCTGCAGGTGGTGGTGTTCCATGTATCTGCTGCCCTCGCCCGCCCCTTCATGGTGACGCTGTGATATATACTAAACATATACATAGACATTGCTACAGCTGCTCTTCTCTATAATAAATAGATAGTGCGATTCTCTACAACATACACAGAGACTGCTATTCTTTATACTATATCTATAACCACATGAACAAGGGCCATTGGAAGAGAAAATGGCAAAGTGATATTTAGAGTCATAAAATCAGAGAGGTGTACAGCACAAAAACAAACCCTTGGGTCCGATTCATCCATGCCAATCAGACATCCCAAATTAATCTAGTCCATTTGCCAGCATTTGGCCCATATCCCTCTCAACCCTTCCTATACATATACCCATTCAGATGCCTTTTAAATGTTGTAATTGTATCAGCCTCCACCACTTGCTTTAGCAACTCATTTCATACCCACACCACCTTCTGCATGAAAACATTGCCCCTTAGGTCCTTTTTAAATCTTTCTCCTCTAGTTTTGGACCCCCCCCCCCCCATCCTGAGGAAAAGACCTTGCTAATCACCCTATCCATGCCCCTCATGATTTCATCAACCTCCATAAAGTCACCCCTCAGCCTCCGACGCTCGAGGGAGAACAGCTCCAGCCTATTTAGCCTCTCCCTATAGCTCAAAACCTCCAACCCTGGCAACATTCTTGTAAATCTTTTCTGAACCCTTCCATGTTTCACAACATCTTTCCGATAGGAAGGAGACCAGAATTGCATGCAATATTCCAACAGTGGCTTAACCTGTATAGTTGCAACATGATTTCCAATTCCTGTACTCAATACTCTGACCATTAAAGGCAAGCATACCAAATACCTTCTTCATTACCCTGTCTACGTGGGACTCCACTGTCAAGGAACTATGAATCTACCGAGGTCTCTTTATTCAGCAACACTCCCCAGGACCTTACCATTAAGTGTATAAGTCCTGCCCTGATTTGTCTTTCCAAAATGCAGCACCTTACATTTATCTAAATTAAACTCTATCTGCCACTCTTCAACCCATTGGTCCATCTGATCAAGATGCCATTGTACTCTGAGGTAACCTTCTTCATTGTACACTACATCTCCAATTTTGGTGTCAACTGCAAATTTACTAACCATAACTCCTATGTTCACATCCAAATCATTTATATAAATGATGAAAAGCAGTAGACCCAGCACCGATCCTTGTGGCACTCCACAGGTCACCGGCCTCCAGTCTGAAAAACAACCCTCCACCACCACCCTGTCTTCAACCTTCCAGCCAGTTTTGTATCCAAGTGGCTAATTTTCCCTGTATTCCATGAGATCTAACCTTGCTAACCAGTTAACTATGAGGAACCTTGTCGAACGCTTTACTGAAGCCCATACAGATCACATCCACTGCTCTGCCCTCATCAATCCTCTTTGTTACTTCTTCAAAAAACTCAATCAAGTTTGCGAGACATGATTTCTCACACACAAAGCCATGTTGACTATCCCTAATCAGTCTTTGCCTTTCCAAATAAGTGTAAATCCTGTCCCTCAGGATTCCCTCCAAAAACTTGCCAACCCCTGATGTCAGGCTCACTATAGTTCCCTGGTTATTCCTTACCACCTTTCTTAAGCAGTGGCACCACGTTAGCCAACCTCCAGTCTTCCGGCACCTCATATGCGGCTATTGATGATCCAAATATCTCAGCAAGAAGCCCAGCATTCACTTCCCTAGATACCCACAGAGTTCTAGGGTACACCTGACAAAGTCCTGGGGACTTGTCCACCTTTATGCGTTTTAAGCCATCTCCTCCTCTGTAATATGCACATTTCCAAGATGTTGTTGTTTCTTTCTCCATGTTCTGTAACTTCCATTAGTGAACACTAATGCAAAATACTCATTTAGTATCTCCTGACTTATGGCAACAAGTCAAGATTCCAAAACACAATGGGAGTTTTAGGCCTTAATTCCAGAATGTGTCATTAAATGAGGATTGCAGCTGAGACAAAGCATCTATAGAGGTGAATTGGCAGGTTGTCTGGGAAAAATTCTTTCTGGAACTGATGGGAGATAATAGCTAAAGTTGTCAAAGAATCTTCAAACAGACTGGACTGTGATCTCTTGTGACTAGGAAGTTAATGAAAATCTGAAAATCTTCTGCTCAACACCAAGCCATCCCTGCAGATTACGTCCCAAATTATAGGAGTGTTTTGTGTTTCGTTTTTTGAAGGCGGCACTGGTATTGGATTAACATCATTGTTTCAACTTCATTGGAGTGTACAAGTTGAACTGAATACTCCTGTGTACATCAGTGTTGGTTTCATGCATCAGTGTGCAATGGTGACATTAAAGAATTACCTTCCAGTTAGCCCCGCATTGCAGGTAAAGACCATCTCTTACACTAAGTGCTAAAAAAATGAATTTATTTGAAAAAGGAATCAGGACAAAGGAACTTCAATCACCTACAAAACCAAGAATCTCAAAAATGGAGTTTTTCACTGTCCATGAAAATGCTGTAAGTAACTTCCACTGCAACAGAGTGTTCAAAGGTCCATGCTTTTCAAACAACTCAGAGTTTTTAAGCCGCGCTGAGGCCGGGAGTCCAGTTCCACACTGAGATCGGGAGTCCGGGTCAGCACTGAGGCCAGGAGTCTGAGTACATTGTAATTGAAATATAACCTCCCAATGTTTATGTTCAATTCCTTTCACATTCAGTAGACTTCCCTAATTGCTTACTGTACCTATCTACAAGCCTTTTACAATTCATGTACAAGGACACTCAGATCCCTCTGCGTCTCAAAAGCTCTGCAATCTCTCACCATTTAGATAATATGCTTCTTTTGAATTCTTCAAACTAAGATGCACATGGGTCTGCTGTTCTCTACAATATTTACAGTGACTGCTTTTCCATTTAACATAAACATGGTAAGCTATTCAAGTCAGTGTACACTGAGACTGCTATTTCTAATGTATAAACAACTGTTCCTATTCTCAGTAATGTACACAATGATTGCTACTCACCTCTGTACAAAGAGATTCGATATTTCATGCATACGCACAGTTACTGCTATTCTCTAAAATAGACACAGGGATTTTCTATTGACTGCAATGTACATACAGCCTACTATCCCCCATCATACAGCCTGATATCCCCCATCATACAGCCTGCTATCCCCCATCCTACAGCCTGATATCCCCCATCCTACAGCCTGATATCCCCCATCCTACAGCCTGCAATCCCCTCTCATACAGCCTGCTATCCCCCATCATACAGCCTGCTATCCCCCATCCTACAGCCTGATATCCCCCATCCTACAGCCTGATATCCCCCATCCTACAGCCTGCTATCCCCTCTCATACAGCCTGCAATCCCCTCTCATACAGCCTGCTATCCCCTCTCATACAGCCTGCTATCCCCTCTCATACAGCCTGCTATCCCCTCTCATACAGCCTGCTATCCCCTCTCATACAGCCTGCTATCCCCTCTCATACAGCCTGCTATCCCCTCTCATACAGCCTGCTATCCCCTCTCATACAGCCTGCTATCCCCCATCATACAGCCTGCTATCCCCCATCATACAGCCTGCTATTCCCCCATCATACAGCCTGCAATCCCCTCTCATACAGCCTGCTATTCCCCCATCATACAGCCTGCTATCCCCTCTCATACAGCCTGCTATCCCCTCTCATACAGCCTGCTATCCCCTCTCATACAGCCTGCTATCCCCTCTCATACAGCCTGCTATCCCCCCTCATACAGCCTGCTATCCCCTCTCATACAGCCTGCTATCCCCCCTCATACAGCCTGCTATCCCCTCTCATACAGCCTGCTATCCCCCCTCATACAGCCTGCTATCCCCCCTCATACAGCCTGCTATCCCCCCTCATACAGCCTGCTATCCCCCCTCATACAGCCTGCTATCCCCCCTCATACAGCCTGCTATCCCCCCTCATACCGCCTGCTATCCCCCCTCATACCGCCTGCTATCCCCCCTCATACCGCCTGCTATCCCCCATCATACAGCCTGCTATCCCCCATCATACAGCCTGCTATCCCCTCTCATACAGCCTGCTATCCCCTCTCATACAGCCTGCTATCCCCTCTCATACAGCCTGCTATCCCCCCTCATACAGCCTGCTATCCCCCATCATACAGCCTGCTATCCCCTCTCATACAGCCTGCAATCCCCCCTCATACAGCCTGCTATCCCCCCTCATACCGCCTGCTATCCCCCATCATACAGCCTGCTATCCCCCATCATACAGCCTGCTATCCCCTCTCATACAGCCTGCTATCCCCCCTCATACCGCCTGCTATCCCCCCTCATACCGCCTGCTATCCCCCCTCATACCGCCTGCTATCCCCCATCATACCGCCTGCTATCCCCCATCATACAGCCTGCTATCCCCTCTCATACAGCCTGCAATCCCCTCTCATACAGCCTGCTATCCCCCATCATACAGCCTGCTATCCCCCCTCATACAGCCTGCTATCCCCCCTCATACAGCCTGCTATCCCCCCTCATACCGCCTGCTATCCCCCCTCATACCGCCTGCTATCCCCCCTCATACAGCCTGCTATCCCCTCTCATACAGCCTGCTATCCCCTCTCATACAGCCTGCTATCCCCCCTCATACAGCCTGCTATCCCCCCTCATACAGCCTGCTATCCCCCCTCATACAGCCTGCTATCCCCCCTCATACAGCCTGCTATCCCCCCTCATACAGCCTGCTATCCCCTCTCATACAGCCTGCTATCCCCTCTCATACAGCCTGCTATCCCCTCTCATACAGCCTGCAATCCCCCCTCA
Source organism: Chiloscyllium punctatum (assembly GCF_047496795.1). Classification (NCBI taxonomy): domain Eukaryota; kingdom Metazoa; phylum Chordata; class Chondrichthyes; order Orectolobiformes; family Hemiscylliidae; genus Chiloscyllium; species Chiloscyllium punctatum. The sequence continues at coordinate 5,119,170 of NC_092775.1, forward strand.
TACAGCCTGCTATCCCCTCTCATACAGCCTGCTATCCCCTCTCATACAGCCTGCTATCCCCCCTCATACAGCCTGCTATCCCCCCTCATACAGCCTGCAATCCCCTCTCATACAGCCTGCTATCCCCTCTCATACAGCCTGCTATCCCCCCTCATACAGCCTGCTATCCCCCCTCATACAGCCTGCTATCCCCCCTCATACAGCCTGCTATCCCCTCTCATACAGCCTGCTATCCCCTCTCATACAGCCTGCTATCCCCCCTCATACAGCCTGCTATCCCCCATCATACAGCCTGCTATCCCCTCTCATACAGCCTGCAATCCCCCCTCATACCGCCTGCTATCCCCCCTCATACAGCCTGCTATCCCCCCTCATACAGCCTGCTATCCCCCCTCATACAGCCTGCAATCCCCTCTCATACAGCCTGCTATCCCCTCTCATACAGCCTGCTATCCCCCCTCATACAGCCTGCTATCCCCCCTCATACAGCCTGCTATCCCCCCTCATACAGCCTGCTATCCCCTCTCATACAGCCTGCTATCCCCTCTCATACAGCCTGCTATCCCCCCTCATACAGCCTGCTATCCCCCATCATACAGCCTGCTATCCCCTCTCATACAGCCTGCAATCCCCCCTCATACCGCCTGCTATCCCCCCTCATACCGCCTGCTATCCCCCATCATACAGCCTGCTATCCCCCATCATACAGCCTGCTATCCCCTCTCATACAGCCTGCTATCCCCCCTCATACCGCCTGCTATCCCCCCTCATACCGCCTGCTATCCCCCCTCATACCGCCTGCTATCCCCCATCATACCGCCTGCTATCCCCCATCATACAGCCTGCTATCCCCTCTCATACAGCCTGCAATCCCCTCTCATACAGCCTGCTATCCCCCATCATACAGCCTGCTATCCCCCCTCATACAGCCTGCTATCCCCCCTCATACAGCCTGCTATCCCCCCTCATACCGCCTGCTATCCCCCCTCATACCGCCTGCTATCCCCCCTCATACAGCCTGCTATCCCCTCTCATACAGCCTGCTATCCCCTCTCATACAGCCTGCTATCCCCCCTCATACAGCCTGCTATCCCCCCTCATACAGCCTGCTATCCCCCCTCATACAGCCTGCTATCCCCCCTCATACAGCCTGCTATCCCCCCTCATACAGCCTGCTATCCCCTCTCATACAGCCTGCTATCCCCTCTCATACAGCCTGCTATCCCCTCTCATACAGCCTGCAATCCCCCCTCATACAGCCTGCTATCCCCTCTCATACAGCCTGCTATCCCCCCTCATACAGCCTGCTATCCCCCCTCATACAGCCTGCAATCCCCTCTCATACAGCCTGCTATCCCCTCTCATACAGCCTGCTATCCCCCCTCATACAGCCTGCTATCCCCCCTCATACAGCCTGCTATCCCCCCTCATACAGCCTGCTATCCCCTCTCATACAGCCTGCTATCCCCTCTCATACAGCCTGCTATCCCCCCTCATACAGCCTGCTATCCCCCCTCATACAGCCTGCTATCCCCCATCATACAGCCTGCAATCCCCTCTCATACAGCCTGCTATTCCCCCATCATACAGCCTGCTATCCCCTCTCATACAGCCTGCTATCCCCCCTCATACAGCCTGCTATCCCCCCTCATACAGCCTGCTATCCCCCATCATACAGCCTGCAATCCCCTCTCATACAGCCTGCTATCCCCCCTCATACAGCCTGCTATCCCCCATCATACCGCCTGCTATACTCTATTCTGTGCCATGGCAAACAGATGACATTTAAAAAATTCACCATTATCTCTTCCCTCACACTCTTTCTTCCCAATGTTAAATGATCTGTCTCTTTCTCAGTTTTGCTGTCTCACTCTCTACGTCTTTAGTTATTACTAATTTTTTCCCAGTTTGTGACTCACTCTCTCTTTCACAGTCTCAATCATTTTGCACACTATGTTAATCCTCCGTTATGTATGGTTGAAGATGTTGGAGAAGCTGAAATCAGGGGAACATAACCACATGGAGCAAATTCCATTTTCCCCCTTTCTTAACATTGTGTGCCCCGTGGTGGGATGGGGTCACGAGGCCTAATAATCAGATTGAAAACATGCTCCTGGGGGTGGGGTGGGGGAGTTGTGGATAGGATCTTGGGGACTTGGGTTCAATTCCATCCAGGACTTGGGAAAGCTGGAAGTTAAAAGATCCAGCAGGTTACGTGCCTCTGTTCACACGACCAGGATGGGCATACTCTTAAGGGCTCTCTTACATGGCTCACAAAATCACATTAGGTCAATGTTGAAGCTTTAATCAATGAGGAGTCAAGAGTTTCTTACCCATCGATGGTGTGGCCAGTGTCTGACGCCCCACAAACTGTGCAGGACCCATTCCATCCAGGAAATCCCTGAAGAGCCCATCAGAGGCCAGGCAGACTCCACTATAGTTCAAGCTGAAGAAAAAAAGAACACGCCAATTATTTGTACAGCAACTTGCATTTGGTTGCAACATAATCCTTATGTTGTGTTCAATCAAGGCCAGAAATGAACTAAGGATAAAAACAAATTACTGCGGATGCTGGAATCTAAAACCAAAAGAGAAAATGCTGGAAATTCTCAGCAGGTCTGGCAGCATCTGTAAGGAGAGAAAAAAGCTGATGTTTTGAGTCTAACTGACCCTTTGTCAAAGCTTTGACAAAGGGTCAGTTAGACTCGAAACGTCAGCTCTTTTCTCTCCTTACAGATGCTGCCAGACCTGCTGAGATTTTCCAGCATTTTCTCTTTTGGTTCCAGACATGAACTACATCATTAAGCAATGGACATAATGATTCGCAACATAATCTTCCCTAATTGTTCTGATCATGACTCTCTCTAAGCAAAGTCAAACCTTTATGAATTTCAGGTGCACACATTCCTAGATGATTTGTTCTAACTTGGGAATGTTTATTGTGAATAAGGTCTCCAGAAATAAGCTTCTTGTCACAAAACACCAAATTCTAACCTGTCTACCATCCTGATACGTTGCCCACTTCCTTTGTCTATCTCACCACTGTAAAGGGATGTGCTGAGGATGATCATAGAGGGATGCAACCTTGGCAGTTTTGGTGCTCTTAGTCAGGTTGTTGTTCTTGAACACTCTGTTACTCAGCTTGGAATATAGCAGCTATAACATTTGCAATGCGTGTTGATTTCAGTATCAAATGACACATTGCTTGCGATTGCAGCACCCAGATATATAAAGATATCCACACCTTGCAGCATCACATTGTCAAAGCTGATTGATGGCTTTATGGTCACATTGCAAATCATCTCAAATACCACAACATATCTCAAATTGACCTAGTTACAGTGTTTGATAGATATGTACTACCCATTGTCATATAAATGACATTGATTCGGAATGCTTGACTTACCAATCAACATGTGAACAACATTCACATTCAGAAGTCAGCATTGAAATTGATCTTGGGTAACATTTGCCAAATCTAGTTCTGAGGAAGGGTCACTGGGTTTGAAATGTTAACTCTGATTTCTCTGCCCAGATGCTGCCAGATGCTGAGCTTTTCCAGCAATTTCTGTTTGTGTGTCTGATTTTTAGCAACTGCAGTTCTTCTCGGTTTCAACTTATGTACCAAATCTACTCTGACGCAGTCAAACAATGTAATCCCTTGCTGAAAAACGAAGAACTACTATCTAGACTTTGCTGGAACACTCCTGAACCCTGCCTCCCATTCCCACTATCTCTTGCCTCGACCAGAGAAAAGTAAGTGATGTGATGGAATTGAGGAGGAAAGCCCCATAGTACAAAACACGCAGAGAATGAAGAGACTATGAGAAAGGTTAATTCCCAACTTTATAAGATTCAAATAATTATAACTGATTGAGAATTTAATTAACTGAATCTCTGACAACATGGATTTTAATATAAAATGAAGGATGCTGTCAACCTTACATTTTTATTCTATGCATTAAGGAGACATGTATTTTGTAATTATTTATCTTCTTATCTTCATAAGTGAACAATTTTATTATTTTCTACTTATTTAAATTATTGTTCTGTAACTGTAAAGTATTTAGTTAGTTTGTTGTAGTATCATTATCCCACTTTAGCACTGGCTGATAGGGTAATATTTTATTTCACTACTTGTCCATCAATGACTTGCCAACATGGGGGTGACACAGTGGCTCAGTGATTAGCACTGCTACCTCACAGCATCAGGGACTTGGGTTCAATTCCATCCTTGGGTTGGTGTGTGTGTGTGCTTGCACACCCTGCAGGTGCTCTGGCCACCTCCCACAGTCCAAAGGTATGGCCATGCTAAATTACCCATAGTGTCCATGGACGTGCAGGCTGAGGTGGGTTGCCATTGAAAATGCAGGGATCTGGGTGGGATTCAAGGGGCTGAATGGGCTAGTGCTGTGTCATCAGTGTACAGTCACCACAATGAAACACATCCCCATCTTGATCCCAGGTCTTGGTATGAGAGATGTCTGTAATTGCACTGAAAGCCTAAATCTCTCCAAATCGGTTTCACCTTTAAGATACTTCTTTGTCCAGGTATTTGGTTTCCTGTCTTAATAACTCTATGTTCCTCAACTACATCTTTTTTCATAGCCTACTGTAAAGCACCTTGCGATTTTTTTTCTACAGTAAACGTGCTATATAAAGGCAAGTTGTTGTCATCAAGTCTGACCCAGAGTAAAGCAGGAAACTAATTATTCGGAGCAGGTTGCATTAATTTTACTCAACTGGTTTTGAAATTCTTACTCAGCAGAATTATATAACCAATTCCAAATTGAGCCACAGTTATGAGTCATTTATCAATTTGACTGAATTTTACAGTCTACAACATTAGCTAAGGTTTTGTTTTGAGTATTTTATGCATATAGCCTATGCTGAGTGAGGGGAACAGATCAAGGGTGTTCCAATTGAGATCAATTTCCCAAAGTTAGTTATGAAATGCTCATTTAAAAAGTTGCTGGAGTTTCTAACTCCTTGTTGCTCTACAGTGCCTCCTCCTGCTGAACCTGTCACATGGCTGGACAGGGTGGGGGTTAGGAATTGGAGCAGATCATGCACCATTCAGACTGCTTTAGCCTGGATGCTGAGCTCCCAACTAGCAGGGAACTGGAGAGTATTCCATCACATTCCTGACCAACATGTTTTGACAGTGAACAGGTTTTAGGAGTCAGGAAATGGGTTTCTCACTGCAGGATTCCCAACCTCTGACCGGCTCTTGTGGTCAGAGTATTTAAAGCTCAGTGGTAAACACTAGGATGTTGATTTTTGGGGGATTCAGTGATGGTAATACTTTTTGAGTGGCAAGGATAGATGGTTAGATTCTCTCCTGTTGGAAATTGTCCTTGCCTAGCACTAGTGTGGCGTGAGTGTTACTTATGACTTATCTGAAACCAGAATGTTATCAAGTACTTGTTGCATCTGAAACATGGACTGCTTCCAGATCAGTCACGAATGGTGTTGAACATTGGGGGACATCTCCACTGCTGACCTTATGATGAAAAGGAAGGTCATTGGTGAAGCAGTTAAAAAATGACAGAGGACGTTACCCTGAGGAACTCCTGCAGAGATGTCCTGGAGCTGAGATGACTAATCTCCAACAACGACAACCATCCTTTATCTTGCCAGGTGTAACTCCAGAGTCTGCCCCTGATTCCCATTGATTCAGGTTTTGCTCAGGCTCTGTGATGCCACACTCGGTGAATTGCAGGCTTGATGTCAAGGGCTGTCACTCTTACTCTACCTTGGAAATTCAGCTGTCCTCGTGTCCCATATTGGATGCAGACTAGAATGAGGCCAGGACTTAAGTGGCTGCTTTTGATATTCTCCTAACAGGAAGGAGAATGGGTTTGTTCTTTCAGGCAATTAGAACAAATGCTTGACCATCAGAATGCATCGTCTGAGCGTGGTCTCTGAACAATTGGACTTGATTTTAACAAAATAATCAAATGAAGCCTGATCAGCAAAAAAAATTCAAATGGTCATTTCATTGAAATCTATCTGGTTAATTAGCTTCAGTACAAAATCCTGCTTAAGTGGATGGTTGCAATGTCTCAGCACATAGGTTTGATAAATCTGGCTCAAATACTTAACAAAACAAATGCACTCAATTAACAGCATTAAAGAAGAATTTATTGACTGTTCACCAATAGCCCACTGTTTGGCAAAATCACTGGGGATGAGATGTAGTTCTGACTCAGCTCCTGTGTTGTGAGTTAGCAAACGAAGGCAAATTACACACACACATATATATATATATATATATATATTAATATGAAGGGTTAAAATCAGTGGTTACTTCTGCAAAATTTCTTAACTGGATAAAAGATTTGTTCAGGTCAAATAACATTGAATTAATTTCACTGAATTTTTCAAGGAGGGAGTTAACAGAGAGAGGTGTTGAGGGTAAAAATGTTGACATATTAGGTTTGTCTGCAAGTTTGAAGACTAAAACATTGGTTTGAACCTCCTGTAGCACAGTGGCAGTGTCTCTTATCTCTTGGCTAGTGGATTCTGGTTCCCACCTGCTCTAGAGGTAAAATACCTGCATATGTTCACTCAAAATATCAGGAATGATTGTATCAAAGGGACTGTAACAGTATCAGTATGAGGTACTGAATGACAGGAAACTGAGTAATTTTTTTTAAAACTTGAGGATTATATATAAACTCTACATATAAGATCAGTCACAAGTGGTGTTGAACATTGGAGAATATCTCCTTATCATGATGAGATTCTCAGAACTCAGTATCAGGGCCATGGCGTTTTTCAAACTGTTGCAGTGTACCTAGACTTGAGGATCAGGAGAGAATTTCAAAACTGTTTCCAGGGATGAATGGATTGAAGAAGCTGGGATTGGAGCAAAGAAAGCTAACAGGAGGTTTGATCAAGGTATTCAAAATTGTGAGGTGGCTGGATGCGGTAAGACAGAGAGAAATTGGCAGAGGGCTTGAAACAAGCGTAACTGATTTATAAAGCGATTGACAAGAATTGACAGATGTGACATGAGGAAAGTCCTTTGTACTGCAGCGAGTGGTTGGGAGTAGAAACTCAATGAGTATGGTGGAGGCAGGTTCAATCAAAGCATTCAGAGAGAGCCATTATATCCACAATGGGCCGAATGACCTCCTTCAGTGGTGCTAATAGCTGAGAATGGTGTCAGTGACAGAGCGGCATTGGAAGAGGTGGAAGTGGAGATTTTTCACAGCCCTCACCCAAGCTGATGACACAAGAGGTAAAAGGGTGTGAGGTTCTGTAATCCAGTCTGTGCTCTCATTGGGGAACACCCAGCCCCAAGTGGAAAAACGCAATTGAAGCTATAATATTACGACAACACTTAATATTCTGTTTTCTGTCATTTCTGCCTGATTCACATTGGTGGAACAGGAATTTACAGCAAAGCGAAAAGCCCCCAGATCCACCCACTCTGTGCTGGTATTAAGGATGCACATAAATCTCCACCCATCCCTCTTCATCTGACCCTGTCATTCCATTCTCCCTCATTCACTTCACTCTATCCATGAAATACTTCATCATACGCGTGTGAAGCAGATGTTCAAGGTTGCTGGGTGCCCAGGTCAATGTGTTGGACATCATGAAGAGTTAATACTTATATTTCTTTATGAAGCCACATTGGCATCTTTTTTTGTGCCACATATGGAAGTTTCTCCTCTTACCATGCTGTCCTGTGCAGGGGGCAATACTCATCAGCAATTCCTCATTATATACACTTCTTGCAAGGAGAGTAAGAACAAAGAAGGATTGAAACCAGCCAATGACACTGCTCAGAAAATACAAGGCAACCAGTGTTCTCCAGTGTCCAAGCTCAGTGTGCCATTGAGAGAGAGGTTCCTATCTATCTTTGGTTCACTGGAGTTACACACAAAGGGACAGATTGTAAAGGAATAGTCCCAGAGCTTATGTGTATACCAGGAGTTAACAGATTGGCTTTGAAATTCTAATCAATAAGACTAATTGGAAAGATGTTGACCCACTGGAATTCTGTGCAATGAATTAATGAAAGTGTCCATTGGCAGTGTACAATGTAGGACTGAAAGGGAAAGGTTTTGTCCATTGGGAGTGTACAATGTAGGACTGAAAGGGAAAGGTTTTGTCCATTGGGAGTCTTGTCAATAGGAGCAAGTAAAAGTGTGATTATTCATTGAGATTCCACACAATGCCATGGAATATAAAGGTCGTGTCCTTTGAGATATTGTTCATGGGACTCAGTGCCAATAAGAAACTGGTCTGTATATATTTCATTCCATGAAGGTGGTATTGATACAGATACAAGATATTTCCAATTCTTATCCTCAACTTGTGAGAGAGAATAAGGATTTTTTTTTCCATGGTTTATGTTTAAATATGCTCTTTCACAGAATATAACATTTTCAGTGTAATTAACTAAGTGCATATAAATGAAAACATTCCAAATACATTGGGCAAGTCTGGCAGCATCTGTGAAGACAGAAACAGAGTTAATGTTTAAGGTCTTTGACCATTCATCATCATCAAGCTGAAATGTTCTTTTTTGTTATCTCCCAAGATGCTGCCAGACCTGCTGAGTATTTATTTTTAAAGTTTTCTTATTTTTTATTTCAGGATTACAACAGCCATTGTATTTTAGAAACATAGAAAATAGAAGCAGGAGTAGGCCATTCGGCCCTTTGAGCCAGATCCACCATTCCGTATATTGTGAACAGCTGGGGCCCCAGCACAGAACCCTATGATACCCCACTCGTCACTGCCTGCCACTCTGAAAGGACCTGTTTACTCCAACTCTCTGATTCCTGTTTGCCAACCAGTTCTCTATCCTTATGCTCTCTTATTATATAAATCAGATTGATTACTTTAATCTGTAAAAATCCACTGGGATTATTTATGTTGCAGAGATCCTTCAGCAAATTCCACGGTTTATCACAATCAGTGAAGCTCATGGCTGCAATCTCAATTTAGGATTGACCAGAAACGCAGTGCCATTATTATGTTACAGACCGCATTCTGTGGGACAGCTGCTTGAACACCAAGATTTCTACTGAGATATTAAACTGAGACTCTGACCAAATGTACACCCTCAGCTGGGCATGGGGGAACCTGTAACTCCACTAAATGTTGAGGGGCTCCTCCCTGTACTAACCTTCTTGAATTCATCCACAGGATGTAGGCATCACTGGCTGGGTCACATCGCTACTTGAGGTCAGTTGTGGGTCACATGTAGGCAAGAATAGTGGATTTCCTCACCCTAAGGACATTAGTGAGCCAGATGGGCCTTTCAGACAATTGATAATGGTTTCACAGTCATCAGTAGATTTTTAATTCCAGAGATCTTATTCTTTAATTGAATTCAAACTCCACCATCTTCTGTGGCAGGATTTGAACCCAATGTCCCCAGAACATTAGCTGATTTTCCCAATTAAAAGCCCACTGCTTCCTTTATAATCTTTCACTTGGTTAAAAAGGTTTTGAGCATTAAGGATACGTGGAAGGAGTTGCAACAAATTATGTTCCTATGGAAGAGATTGGCATTTATATTTGAAATAAATTAATGCCTTCTTCAAATTGCATGGTGGCTGTCACAGGTGTACAGTCAACACCTTTTGATCCAGTATTTACATGGCTGTTGAGTGCTATGATGTAGTCTTGCTGGTGGAATCTTCTCCCAAGGGTGAGACTTTTGCAGTGTAATTTCAGGTGGAAATTTACAACTCCGCTTATCAATCATTTTCGCCAAGGTAAAGCTTCTTTTTGACAAAGTTGATAACAGGACTTGAGCTCAGAATACATTTCTTGATTTATTTTTAAATCACTTCCATTTTCCTCTTGCTTTTTGGTACACGGTACCAGCTATTTTGCCATGATCATATATCTGTTTGTGACAATGTGTTGTATATAAATATGGCTACCATGTTGACTTGGTTTGTTGTAGACATGTGTACCTAAGTACAGTGAAAAGTTTTGTTTTACAAGGAGCACAGGCAGATCATAGTAAACAAGAGCATAAAGATCAGAGGGGTTTTGAGACAGAGCAAGGCATACAAGGTTACAGCTGCACAGGAGATGCACAAGCAACATCAATATTAGCATGTGTGTGTGTGTGTGTGTGTGTGTGTTCATGTTCAAGCTTTGTTTCTGACTTTACAACAGTGGCAACACTTCAGAAAGCAATTAATTGCTTATGAAAGACTTCGAGAGGTCCTCAGGACACAAAGGTGCTATATAAATGTCACTCTTTCAATTTTCTTTGCAACTAGAATCCACAAATATGTAACAGTCAGCAACACCTATTTGATTCACTAATGTCCTTTAGAGACAGAAATCTACCCTCCGTACTGGATTTATTTCAGAATTCTCCATTGACGCCATCTTACCAGCTGTTTTTGAAGAAGAGGATTTGAACTTTCCTGGTGTTCCTGACATCACCCCTGAATGGCCTGGCTCTGATTTTAAAAGTTATGCTCCTTGTCCTGCCTTTCCTCTGGATTAGCCCCATTCCCTCACTACAGGAAACCATTTCTCTCCAACTGACCTTCAATCCCTTTGAACTCCTTGAATGGTTCATCTTTAGTCCTCTATACATGAAGAAGAAGAAAATACAAATTTCCTCGATGAACCTGGCCTCATAATTTAACACTTTTAGCTGTGGATTCATTACAGCTGGATCTGGATCTACTTATGATGGTATTAGATGACATTTCACTTCCCATAACCTTCTCTTTGGTTTCCCACTTTAACCACAAAGACCCTTCACTCCTTTTTAATCTGTGTTTTGACCAAATGGTCTTATGGAGTACTATATCAAGTTTCTGATCACCCTGTTATAGGACGGATATTATGAAACTGGAGAGGCTTCAGAAAAGATTTATCAAGAATAGAGGGTTTGGGTTATAAGGAGAAGCAGTATAGGCTGGGACTTTTATCACTGGAGCATAGGAGGTTGAGACCTTATAGAGGTTTATAAAATCATGAGGGATACAGATAAGGTGAATGACAGATATATTTTCCCTAGGGTGGGGTATTTCAAAACAGACATGAGGAGCAACCTTTTTACACACAGAGGTTCATGTGTGGAATGAGCTGCCAGAGGAAGCAGTGGGTGTGAGTACAGTTACAACATTTAAACAGACCCTTGGATAAGTACATGAATAAGAAAAGTTTGGAGGAACATGGGCCAAGCACAGGCAGGTGGGACTGGTTCTGTTTGGGAACATGATTGGCGGGTGGGCCAAAGAGTCTATTTCTGTGCTGTATGACTCTATGACTGATTTGTGATGCAGAATGACACTAACATTACGGGTTCAATTACCACACCGCCTGAGGTGACCATGAAGGACTCTCCTTCTCAACCTCTCCCCTCACCTGAGGCACGGTGACTCAGGTTAAACCACCACCAGTTGTCTCTCTAATAGTCAGCAGCCCCATGACCCTCTGGGACTATGGTGACTCTACATTTAACTGACTGGGGATGGATTAGCCTCCTGTTTCTTTTGAATGACTGGAGGAAGCTGTCAACAAGTTAATAATTGTTCATCACAAAAGAAAAGTGTTTGATTATTATTTTTGTGGCAGATTGTATTGGCACACAAACCTGTTGGGTACAACAGGTGTTTTATTCCTGATGGAGCTGCTGTTGTTCCTGATTTGAAATAACTTTATCTCATACTGTCGTTCCTTTTGGCCTTTTAATCGGCTTCCCTCAATCACAGACCTTCCTTTCTCTCCTCCTCCTCTTCCCCCTTTCCCTATCGATACTTGCTTCAAACCTATCACTACTCCAACTTGTCCCAGTTCCACTGAAAAAGTCACCAACCTGAGCTTTATCTTTGCTCCATGGTGGCCTGACCTAATGCAGACCTCCAGTACTTTGTATCTAATTCAAATTCCCAGCATCCGCTGGGTATTCATTTCCTCCTCACCTCTCGACAGCACAGAGCCATCTGCCTCTCGCGGATAATATTTCCAAGTGAATCATTAGGCAGAAAGCGGGATTTGATATTGAAATCAGGAGTTGCAGAAAATGACACAAATTGTGCAATGCAGAAACAGACTGTTTGACCCATCTGGTCAATGCTTTACACTGGCCTGCATCAAAACCCATCCACCAATCACTCAAATGCATTCTTCCTCACAGAATCAGCACGGAAATAACCAGTCCATGTTGACCATAATCCCAAACTGAACTAGTCCCACCTGCCTGCTCCTGGCCCATATCCCTCCAAACCTTTCCTATTCATGAACGTTAAGTGTATTTTAAATGTTTCAACTGTGCCCACATCCACCACTTCCTCACTGAGTTCATTCCACACACAAACTATCCTCTCTGTAGCTCTTCATGCCTTTTTTGAATCTCCCTCCCTTCACCTTAAAAATATGCTCCCTAGTCATTCTAGGAGAAAGGCACCTATGATTAATCCTGCCTATACTCCTTTCTTCTACAAAGAACAAAGAAAATTTACAGCCTAGGAACAGGCCCTTCGGTCGTCCAAACCAGGGCCGATCCAAATCCACTGTCTAAACCTGTAGCCGAATTCCTAAACATCTGTATCCTTCTGCTCCCCACCTACTCATGCATTTGTCCTGACGCATCTTAAATGAATCTACCGTGTCTGCCTCTACCACATCTGCTGGCAACGCATTCCAGGCACCTACCACCCTCTGTGTAAAGTACTTGTTGTGTGTATCCCCCTTAAATCTTTCACCTCTCACCTTGAAAGCATGACCTCTCATTATTGAATCCTTCACTCTGGGTAAAAGCTTATCTGTATCTACCCTGTCTATACCCTTCATGATTTTGTAGACCTCAATCAGGTCCCCCTCAATCTCCTTCTTTCTAATGAAAACAATCCTAACCTACTCAACCTCCCTTCATACCTGGCACCTTCTATACCAGGCAACATCCTCGTAAACCTTCTCTGCATCCTCTCCAAAGCGTCCACATCCTTTTGGTAATGTGGCGACCAGAACTGTACACAGTATTCTAAATGCGGCCGAACCAACGTCTTGTACAATTTTAACATGACTTGCCAGCTCTTATACTCAATACCTCGTCCAATGAAGGCAAGCATACTATATGCCTTGTTGACCACTCTATCCACCTGTGCAGCAACCTTCAGGGTACAATGGACCTGAACTCCCAGATCTCTCTGCTCATCAACTTTCCCAAGGCTCTTCTGTTTACTGTATAATTCATTCCAGAATGCATCCCAAAATACATCACCTCACATTTGCCTGGATTGAACTCCATCTGCCACTTCTCCGCCCAACTCTCCAGTCTACCTATTTTCCCTGTATTCTTTGACAGTCCCCTATGCTTTCTGCTACTTTTATAAACCTCTAAGGTCACCTCTCAATCTCCATGTTCCATGAAAAAAGTCCTAGCCTATCCAGCCTTTATTTATAACTCAAACCTTCCATACCTGGCAACATTGTGTTAAATCTTTATTGAACCCTCTCTACCTTAATAATATCCTTCCTATAACTAGGCAACCTGAACTGCACACTGTATTCCAGAAGATGTCTCACCAATGTCCTGTACAATTTCAATATGACTTCCCAAATCCTGTACTCAAAGAACTTTTCTAGTTGCCCCTTCGGTACATAGGAATCTATAATCTAAAGCAGGTGTAGGCCATTCAGCCCTTCAAGCTATGCCACCATTTAATGTGATCTCAATGTCATATTCCTGCTTTCTTCCCATGCATGTTAATGTCTTTAAACTTTCTTTTTAAAATGATGCATGTCTTTCTTGAATAGTTAGGTAGTTTTACTGTCCAGGTGTGAGGTTGGTGACAATGAGAGGGGGAAGATGTTGCAGGCAGTAGCGAAATCGGTGGAGCATGAGCCTTGGTGGGAGGTGGGTACAGTAGCAGAGATAGAGTGAAGGTGAAGTATCAGATAGAAGATGGCGGCACTTGTCCTAGCATAGTGGAGAAGGGCATTGACATTTTCCTACAGCACTGGGCATTCCTCCAGACACTGGGACTGCACTGACCCAGGTGGTAATCCCAGACCAGGCTGGACAGGGTCTGGTATCTTGTACTGCCCTGGCAAGTTTTGAGAAGATTTGTAGCTAAGGTTGAGGTTTTGGATGTAGGTTTGCTCACTGAGCTGAAAGGTTCATTTCCAGACATTTCATTACCTTACTAGGTAACATCTTCAGTGGACCTCACGCGAAGCAATGCTGAAAGTTCCTGCTTTCTACTTACGTGTTTGGGTTTCTTTGGGTTGGTGTTGTCATTTCCTGTGGTGATGTTATTTCCTTTTCTCAGGGGATGATAGTTGGGGTCGAATTCGATTTGTTTGTTGATAGAGTTCCGGTTGGAATGCCATGCTTCTAAGAATTCTCGTACGTGTCTTTGTTTGGCTTGTCCTAGGATGGATGTATTGTCCCAGTCAAAGTGGCGTCCTTTCTCATCTGTATGTCTTTTTGTGGCTAGTTGGTGTTCATATATCCTGGTGGTTAGTTTTCTGCCTGTTTGTCCAATGTAGTGTTTGTTACAGTGTTTGCACAGTATTTTGTAAATGAAGTTAGTTTTGCTAATTTTCTATATAGGGTCTTTCAAGTTCATTAGCTGCTGTTTTGGTGTGTTGGTGGGTTTGTGGGCTACCATGATGCCAAGGGTTTCTGGATGTGTTTTGTCTGCTTGTATGGGTTTGTTGCTGAGAAATCAGCGGACTGTGTTCATTGGGTACCCATTCTCTCTGAATACACGGTATAGGTGATTTTCCTCAGCTCTGCGTGGTTCCTCTGTGCTGCAGTGTGTGTTGGCACATTGAAATAATGTTCTGATGTAGCTTTGTTTGTTACTGCTCTGTTAATAGGAGGTGAGGTGGTTGGGTTGGGGGAGTGAGTTGTGGGTGGTAGGGTCCTGCCTGTGCACCAGCCTGTCCTGCAGGAACCTCCAAATCCCCACACACAGCATGGCGAGGATTTCACCCCCTAAATCCTGTCGACTGTGTCTGGAGCAGATGTCATGGACTGTGCAGGGAAGTTTCAGACTGACGGGGCTTGTCTAAGTGCATTTTGAGCTTTTAAAGATGGCAGCAGTGCCTGGGATGCTGGTGAATTCTGGGAAATCCCAGCAGGCCCCACTTGTTCTGGAATCAGGTGAGAGGGTCACTCCAGCTGTAAGAGTAGGATATTTAATTTGGTAAGATAGGGTAAGATCCCTCACTGAGCGCAGTGGTGAGAATCCTTTGATAAAACTGACGAACCATCAGATGCATCCCTCTGTCCCTCTCCCTACAGATGCTGTCAGACTTGCTGAGTTCTTCCAGCGCTTTCTGTTTTAACTTCAGCTTTCCAGCAGCTGCAACTTTTTCATTTTATTATTGTCATGAGGTTAGTCCGTTAAGATCCACCAATAACATTTATGCTCCAGCTGTAGTTCCACATTTATTTCTGCATAGCTCTGAGAGATATATTATCCTTGGAAAGCACACAACACAGATTCAACAGAATAACAGAGTATAATATGATAAATTACAAGGACAGTTGCATTTATCAGGCTTCTGTGTTCTTCTGAATGTAGAAGATTAAGGTCTAATTGAATTGAGTTGTTTAAGATGATTGAAGGAGCTGTTGCTGTTGATAGAGAGAAACTTTATCTTCTAGTGGAGACAGGACAGAATACAGGAGAAATCAAGGAGTGTTAATACCCTTTGATGATAAAAACTGGGTTGGATTGTGAGGACGTGCAAGGAGATTTCAAGGTAATTTAGATGATTTGAGTGAGTGGGCAAACACCTGGCAGATGCAGTACACTGTGGGTAAATATGAAGTTATCATAGAATCCCTATGGTGTGGAGGCAGGCCATTCTGCCTATTGACTTCTTACCAACCCTCTGAACAGCATCTCACTCAGACTCAACCCATAAGCCTGAGTTTCCCATGGCTAACCCACAAAATCCCAGGGACGCAATGGACAATTTCGCCATTCCAAGCCACCTAACCTGCACAGCTTTGAGAGGAAACCGGAGCACCTGGAGGAGTCCCACGCAGACATGGAGAGAATGTGCACACTCCCACTCAGTCACCCGAGGGTGGAATCAAACCCCTGGCACTGTGAGGCAGCGGTCCTAACCATTGAGCCATCATGCTGTCCCAGAGTCAGTGTTAAAACAGAAAGCAAGAGTGTTATTTAAATGGCGATCTGTTGGGATCCCAGTACAAAGGGATCTGGATGTCCTTGTGCACAGTAAATCATAGTACACAAGCTGGTACAGGCAAATGGTATATTAGCCTTCATTGCAGGAGGATTTGAGTTCAGAAGCAGAATGTCTTACTGCAGTTATACCGGGTCCTGGTAAGACTACACCTGGGGTATTGCACCAGGTTTTGATCACCCTATCTCAGGAAGGATTTACTCACCACAGAGGGACTGCAGTGGAGGTTCACTTGGCTGATACTAGGGATGGCAAGACTGTCCCATGAGGAGAGTTTACAACAACTGATCCCGTATTCACCTGAGCTTAGAAGAATGACTTGGCTGAAAGGTGTAAAATTCTAACAGGTCGAGACAGACTGGATGGAGGCAGGATATTTCTCTGGTTGGGAAGTCTAGGACTGGGGACACAGTCTCAGGATACAGGACAGACCATTTCGGACTGAGATGAGGAAAGATTTCTTCACTCAAAGGCAGCGAATGTGTAGAAATCTCTCACACAGAAGACTGCGGACACCAAATCATTGAATATCATCAAGAAAGAGTCAGATCTTTTTGTTAAGTTTTAAAAGAATCAAGGGGTTTGGAGAGAAAGCAGGAATATGGCATTGAGATAGAGGTTCTGCCATGATCACTCTGAGTGACAGATGGGCAGAATGGCCTACTCCTGCTTCTAGTTTCTATATTTCTATCTCAGTGTCTCATAAACACAATGAGAGATGGATTTTATGTTGCAAGTTATCTCGATATACAGGTAAATTAAAATTTATTAATATTGATCCTTTTCAGTAGATTCTGCCTGTCCTTAATGGGCCCTGGGCTTAGACAACAGCAACACACACACATATCGCATTCTGTAAAGGTACAGAAACCTGGCACTGCATCAGACAAAACTTGACACTGAGTGACATACGTAGATATTACAGCAGGAGTCTAAAAAGCATAGACAGAAAAGGTTTGTTTTAAACAGCAACTTAAAGAATTAGAAAGAAAGAGACGTTTCGGGGGAATTTCAGAGCTTAGAGTTCAGAAAGCACAGCCTGCTCTGAATGGCAGGTTTTGGATCAGGGTCATGAGACGTGGATTAAGTCCTGGTTCCTGTCAATGAAGGGACTAATATGTTTACAGCAGCTGCCGTTCAGACCTGTATGGTCGCACAAGGCAAGTGCCAAGAGCTTGGTGATTTAACCGTGCCCCAAGGTCAAACCTGGGAAAAGCAGTACACGATTGTGTCTCATTTTTCCAATGATTCTCATTAAAATATACAAACAGTCCAATCATACTGGATGTAACCATCCCCTGAAAGGTACTCATTTGAATCCTGTTTTATACACACAGTCAGAGTTGAAAAATCTATTGTTTCACAGACACACCAGAATTGTTCTGGAGGTGCCTGCAGCAGGGACCATGATTTGGGGACACAATGATTGAGTGACTGACTGACTGACAGACAGGAGAAATCAGCTCGGGGTTATTGGGAGAACTGAATTGATTCACACAGCAGGCACCAAGGAGAATGGAGTACTGGACGTAAAGCTTGTTCTGACAGGCAGCTTGTAAGAAAAGCACTTCAGACAGAATCCAAAGGTAAGGTCACAACGGGAGCAGAGACTACAAGACAAATGCTAATTCGAGGGCAAGCTCATTGACAGAGAAACTGCATCTAGGGAATATAAATGCATTTGCTAAAAAGACCAAACAGGTTGAGGGCTCCTTTCTCCAGAAAAGCAGTGGCTATGAGGTAGCCTGACAGAGTCTTTCAGATTGTATGGAATCAATATGTCAACTTAAAAATCCGAAGGCCTTAAACAGGCGACAGTCATGAATAAATCCAGAAAGGAATTCAGGAGAGACTTCTTTACCTAATCACTGAAGAGTTCTACCAGAATACTGTGGAGCTAACAGTAATAAATTATGGAGCCAGGTTGTACAGTCTATATCGTGTGTGTATAGTAGATGAAGGAGTGAGGTGTGTGTTGTGCTGACTGAATTGTTTAATTATCTCAAACAAAATTTATTTTCTTTGGTGCAAGAGTTAACAAAATGCAGCAGAAATTTAACATCAGAGCCAAATCATTCATGGGTGACTTTAGAAAGGACCTCTGAACCTTAGTAATAGAGTAGGAAGTCTAATAAAATAAGACTAATAACGGATGTAGGTTTCCTCGTCGAGCTCAGTGAGCAAACCTACATCCAGAACCTCAACCTGACTTACAAATCTTTCAAAACTCGCTAAGACTAATAATTCTAGTCTAACGTGTTAATTGTAAGTTTAAGAGACCAGTCAAGCAATTTTCTTATCACACGGGATTGCATGAGAATAGAAACACCCCTTTCTCGCAGAACCGGCTTTATATGGGAAAGGTCCTCAAATGAGGCTTTGTGAGTAGAACTTAGGAATATTAAGGAGACAGCTACTTTGCTGGGAGTGTATTGTAGACCCCCAAAGACTCAGCAGGTAATAGAGGGGCAAATATGTAGTCTGTCACGTGGGGGAGTCCTAGATGCTGCCCATGTCCTAGATGACGATGGGTACAGGAAGTGTTCCCAGCTGTAGAAGCTGGAGATCCAGATCTCGGAGCATGAGCGGTGGTTGGAGATGCTGCAGCACATCAGCGAGGCTGGGAGTTACCTGGATAACATGGATGGAGAGGTGGTCACATCACAGCTCAACAGACCAGAAGAAAGAAGGGAATGTGTACCACCAAACAGTCCAAAAGGAATAGGCAGAAAGTGCAGGAGTCACTTGGGGTCCCACTCAAAACTGGTATTCCATTTTGGAAGCTGATAAGGGTGGACTCTGTGGAGTGCAGACAGAGGCAAGCTTCTGGCACCACTGGTGGTGTGACTGTGGGGCTGCAGGGTGGGGTGGGTGGTGAAGGGGACGAAGAAGAGACAAAGAGCAGTAATATGGCAATTTTTAATCCAGGGAGAAAACAGACATTTCTGCAGCTGAAGACGTGACTCCAGGATGTTGTGTTGCCCTCCCTGACGCCAAGATGAGGGATGTCACTGAACAGCTACAGGGCATCCTGAAAGGGGAAGGTGATAAGTTAGAGGTCATGGTACATGGTGGTACCAATGATATGGGCAAAGTGAGGAATGAGGTTTTTCATCAAGAATGGAGAGAGCTAGGCAGTAGGTTAAAAAGCAGGACCTGAATTGACTACTCCCAGTGCCACCATGCTTGCAAGTTTAGAAACAGCAAAATAGTGTGTGGTTCTAGAGTCGGTGCAAGAGGGAGGGTTGTAGATTCCTGGATCACTGGGACCATTTTTGACGAAAGTGGGACATGTACACATAGGACTGTCTGCACCCAGATCACTGGGGCCAACATCCTTGCAGGTAGGTTTACTGGTGCTGTTGGGAGGATTTTAAACTAGTCTGGCAGGGGGAGGGGACTCAGAATATCAATTAAACAGAGTCACATCTTGTTACGGGGCGAAATTGAGGACTGCAGATGCTGGAGATCAGAGTCAAGATTAGAGTGGTGCTGGAAAAGCACAACAGATCAGGTAGCATCTGAGGAGCAGGAAAATTGACTTTTTGGGCAAAAGCCCTTCATCAGGAATGAGGCGGGGAACCTCCAGGGTGGAGAGATAAATGGGAGGGGAGTGGGGCTGAGGAGAAGATGGCTAAGAGAGCAATAGGTGGATGGAGGTGGGGATGAAGGTGATAGGTCAGAGAGGAGAATGGAGCAGATAAGATTGACAGGAAGGACAGGTCATGAGGATGGTGCTACCTAATTTTGACTCACATCATGATACAGCAAACAATGCAAGTCACGGTGAGTTCAGCTGTGTTGAGTGTCAAGAGAGTGAGACAAGGCTGGATGGTTGTTAGTTTAAGGCTGGGAGTGTAATAGGTAAGACTGAGTTATTGGTGTGAATTGGCGCATGGGAGTATGATATTGTTGCCAGCATAGAAACATAATTGAGGGAAGGGCTGGACAGGTAATTCATCATTCCAAGCTGTAGGATCTAAAGGAGTGTGTAAAAAGAGTGATGGTGTAGCGCTTTTCCAGCAACACATTTTTCAGCTCTGATCTCCAGCATCTGCAGTCCTCACTTTCTCCTATTAATTAAGAAGTCAATTACTGCAATGAGAGATTATACTGGTCATTCTGCTATAATGCATGTTGCGTTAATGCAAATTCACTATAACATCTTAGATTAGATTAGATTAGATTAGATTACTTACAGTGTGGAAACAGGCCCTTCGGCCCAACAAGTCCACACCGCCCCGCCGAAGCGTAACCCACCCATACCCCTACATCTACATCTACATCTACCCCTTACCTCACACTACGGGCAATTTAGCATGGCCAATTCACCTGACCTGCACATCTTTGGAGTGTGGGAGGAAACCGGAGCACCCGGAGGAAACCCACGCAGACACGGGGAGAACGTGCAAACTCCACACAGTCAGTCGCCTGAGGCGGGAATTGAACCCGGGTCTCAGGCGCTGTGAGGCAGCAGTGCTAACCACTGTGCCACCGTGCCGCCCAACAAATTGGGAAACACTGCTTTTAAAATGTGAAATTTTAAAGCGTGTGTTGGTTATAATGTGATTCTTGCCTCATTAGTTTAAATGGTGTTGCTATTACGCGATTTTCTTATCTCACGGGATTGCTTGAGAATGGAAACACCTCTTTATAGCAGAACTAACTTAATATTGGAAGGGTCCTCAAATTAAGGGGACAGCTATTTTGCTGGGAGTATATTGTAGACCCCCCCCCACCCCTCCCGAAAGACTCAGCAGGAAATAGAGGAGCAATTGACAGAGGTGTGTAAGAGTAATAATCAGGTTATTATACCAAGGGACTTCAATTTCCCAATATAAATTGGGATAGTCTTAGTGTGAAGAGCGGCCGGATTTCTTGAAATGTATCCAGACAGTTTTTTGTATCAATATATAAAAGGTGAAAATGTGTTGCTGGAAAAGCGCAGCAGGTCAGGCAGCATCCAAGGAACAGGAGAATCGACGTTTCGGGCATAAGCCCTGAAGAAGGGCTCATGCCCGAAACGTCGATTCTCCTGCTCCTTGGATACTGCCTGACCTGCTGCGCTTTTCCAGCAACACATTTTCAGCTCTGATCTCCAGCATCTGTAGTTCTCACTTTCTCCTCAATATATAAAAGGCCCAACAAGAGACAGTGCAGTGCTGGGCCTAGTTCTGGAGAAAAGTGGGATACATGTTCGATGTGGCATTGGGGGAATATTTTAGCAATAGTGACCACAACACAGTACAGTTCAAATTTGTTCTGGACAAGGAAAAAAGGATGGCCGGCAAAAGATGCCCTTGGATTGGGGGGAAGGCAGTTTTTATTAAAATAAAACAGGATCTGGCCATAGCAGACTGGGAACTGCTCCTTGTGGGTAGGTCGACAGTGGAGCAATGGGGGCATTCAAAAGGGAGATGGGGAGAGTACAGCCCCAACATGTACCCTTTAGAGGGAGAGCGTGATGCATGATGATATTTCAAGTATTTTGTAAAGGTTGTAGGTTTTCCTGCCTCCACTGCCTGCCCAGCCAGTGCATTCCAGATTCCCACCAGTTGCTGAGTTAAGAAGGTATATGGGACATTTACTTTCATCAGTCATGGCATAGAGTGTAAGAGCAAGGAGCAATATTGAAGTTGTACAGAGCATTGATTAGTCCATAGCTGGCATAATGCATGCACCTCACTACTGGAAGGATGTGATAGCACTAGAGAGGATACAGAGGTGGTTCACCAGGATATTGTCTGGGTTGGAGTAATTGAGTTATAGGAAAGACTAGACAGGCTTGGATTGCCTTCTTTAGAGAAGAGAAGACTGAGAGGATACATGATTGAGCTGTATCTGGTTATAAGGGGAATGATCAGGATGAATAGAGGGCAGCTGTTCCCCTTGGTTGAGGGGTCAATCTCAACAGGGCATAGTTTTAGGGTTAGGGGCAGGAGATTCAGGGGGGGATTTGGGAAAAAAAAATTTTGACTCAGCAGCTGGTGGGAATCTGGAATGCACTGGCTGGGCAGGTAGTGGAGGTAGGAAAACCTACAACCTTTACAAAATACTTGAAATATCATCATGTTCAAGGATATGGGACAAGTGCAGGAAATTGGGATTAGTGGTGGTTATGCTAGTACAGACTTGATAGGCCAAAGGGCCTATTCTATGTTGTATAAATCTGTGACTCTACTGGACACATAGGACCTTGGAAATCAATCTATTGACCAAAACACAGGGAACAACTCGAGATTTCAAAACAGTGACACACTTTTGTTAGATCAGGGTAATGAAGGTTATGGAACTGAGTTGATTAAATGCAGTAAAGATAATGATCAGCTGTGATCTCATGTTGAAACAGGCTCAATGGCCTAAATAGTCTTGGTCAGTCCCCATCAGACACACATGATTTTAGTGTTCCTCCATTCTGAATCTTTCTTTATTCCACTGTGAATTTCTTTAAAAACCAAGGATCGTGGAAGGGATTGCTGTACCTTTTCAAATCAAGTAATTGGCTTGTATTTTAAACATAATTTAGGCTGTGCTTTGTTCAAGCAGTGAGGGAGGTTTAGTTGCTGATATACTAGAACCAGGAGGAATGGGCAAAGTGAGATTGACCCGACAAGTAGTTGATTGGTCTGTGCAGTGATGTCTAGTTGTTAATGACCAAGTCTTTCTGCCCGCCAACAGCGGTATGATTAGTTCCCAGGTAGCTGAAGAGCTTGCGGGTGTGAATGATATAGCCAGAAGCCTTCTCCTCCAAAGGGATGAAGTGTTCTTCTCTCTCTACAATAAGATATATGGAAAGCCAATTTACTTTCCCTCAGCAGTTGCTGTAAGCTGTGGCCTTTAATAAGAAGTCAGACTTTATCAGTATGAACCAGTCGCTCTGTGCCTAATGCAAGCCGGTGAAAACACTTCAAGAAGAAAGAAACGAATGAACAGCAAGTTCCAACAAGCCGAATAGATTATTTTGGCGAAACCTGAAGACAGGAGCCATTGAACTGCCTTTCCAGTCTTTCCCTCCACCCAGAACACTTCTCTCGGAGTATGTAACACAACAATATGGCACTTCCTGAAAACAAAAAAAAATGCTGGAAATCACAATGGGTCAGAGTTCAGTACAAATTCCAGCATCTGCAGTAATTTGCTCCTAAAATGTGGTGCTCCCTCAGCGCTGACCCTCTGACTTTGTGAGACTCCTCAGTGCTGATCGTCATCAGTGCATCACTCCCTCAATGGTGACCCACTGATTCTACAGCCCTCCATCTTTATGGACCCTCTGACAGTGTGGCACTCCCCAGTCCTGACCTTCTGACAGTTCAGCACTCCCTCAATTTGGCTATCCTTCAGTACTGACTCTCCAATGGCATGGCGCTCCCTCATACTTTGGAACAAGGTGAGTAAAACATTATCCAGGAGTAGGTCTCACTAGGGAAAGGAAATATCATGGACCTATAACTGCCAATTCCTCTGCATTCGGTCAATGAACCAGTTGTGTCTGGTATCATTCCTGTCTGTGGGGATTACTGAACAGCTTTCTCTGTATAAATCAGTCCAAGCTGGGTCAGATGCAGGGATGGAGTGAACCAATAATAACTTGAGTTACTTATGTTGTATCTTAATTCAGCCTTAAATATTTGCTCCAGTTTGCAGACTAATATCCCTTGTGTGCAATTTGAAACCAATCTCTGATTGGAGTGAGCCAAGTCACACTGTCAATAAGCCCCAGACACACGTTATACTTGCTCACTGCTGATCACATGATTGTCATAAATTATCAGGGGTGAAATCAGTCTTACAAGGCAGCATGAGACAGTGAGAACACATTAACATATTGTACACTGCACATGTCAGTATTTTATTGGCATTAATGGACTATGGGAGCATAGGAGCAGGAGGCCATTCAGCCCCTCAAACCTTGTCCATCCTAATAGATCACAGCTAATCATCCACCCCTATGCTGCATTCCTACACTATTCCCTTCCCCTTTGGCATCATTAGTGTCTAGAGACCTTTTAATCTCTGAAACATATCTCTCAATGACTGAGTTTCTACAGATATCCAGGCTCAAAGATTCACTGTCTTCAAGAGGATTTGAGCGAAGGACCAAGGAAGTCATACTGCACATCACAAAGGGGCAGACATCAGCCATTCAGCCCATCAATGTTGCTACCAATCAATGAAATCATTATCAATCTCATTGTCTTCAACTCCATTTCATTCCTCTCCTCATAACCCTTGATCTCCGTACTGATTAAAAATCAAACTCAGCTTTGAATATTCTGAATGAACCAGCCTCAAAAGCCCTCTGTGACAAAGAATTCCACAGATTTGCACCTTGCTCTGCATCTCTGTTTTAAATGGACACCCTTCACTCTGAAATTTTACCCTCTGCTCATAGACTCTCCCACAGTATTGACTCAGTGTTCTTGTTTTTGGAGACAGTGTACAGTCATGGCAGCACAGGCGGTGGAATGTTCCTCCTGCAGGATGTTTGAGGTAGGGGTGACCACCGATACTCCTGCCGACTTCGTGTGCAGGAAATGCAGTCAGATCCTGATCCTCACCGAACGAGTTAGGGAACTGGAACTGGAACTGGATGAGCTGAGGATTATTAGAGAGGCTGAGAGGGTGATCGATAGAAGCTACAGGGACATAGTTACGCCAGAGAACAGAGGTAGCTGGGTAACAGTTAGAGGTGGGAAGGGGAAGAAACAGGCAGTGCAGGGTTCCCCTGTAGTCGTTCCCCTAAAAAATAAGTATGCAGCTTTGGAAACTGTTGGGGGGGACAGCCTTGCAGGTGTAAGCTGCAGTGAAGGGGTCTGTGGCTCTGAGATTCAGAAGGGAAAGGGGGAGAAGAAGAGAGCGCTAGTTATAGGGGACTCTCTAGTTAGAGGGACGGACAGGCGGTTCTGTGGACATGGGCGAGACTCTCAGATGGTTTGTTGCCTCCCGGGTGCTAGGGTCCGAGACGTCTCGGACCGTGTCTTCAGAATCCTTAAGGGGGAGGGTGTGCAGCCAGAAGTCGTGGTACACATTGGCACCAACGACATAGGTAGGAAGAGGGGCGGGGAGGTCATTCAAGAGCTCAAGGAGTTAGGCTGGAAGCTAAAAGCTAGGACAGACAGAGTCGTCATCTCTGGGTTGTTGCCGGTGCCACGTGACAGAGAGGCAAAGAATAGGGAGAGAGTGCAGTTGAACACGTGGCTGCAAGGATGGTGTAGGAGGGAGGGCTTCAGATATTTGGACAATTGGACTGCATTCTGGGGAAGGTGGGACCTGTATAAACAGGACGGGTTGCACCTGAACCAGAAGGGCACCAATATCCTGGGGGGTAGGTTTGCTAGCACTCTTCGGGGGGGTTTAAACTAATTTGGCAGGGGGATGGGATCCGGACTTGTAGTCCAGCAAGTAAGCTAGCTGTGTGTCAGGATGTCCAAGACTGTAGGGAGGCTGTGGAGAAGGTAGCACTGACAGGGACTACTTACGGACACAGAGATGGGCTCAAGTGCGTATACTTCAATGCAAGGAGTATCAGAAATAAGGTGGGTGAACTTAAGGCATGGATCGGTACCTGGGACTACGATGTTGTAGCCATCACGGAAACATGGATAGATGAGGGACAGGAATGGCTGTTGGAGGTTCCTGGTTACAGATGTTTCAGTAAGATTAGGGAGGGTGGTAAAAAAGGAGGGGGGGTGGCATTGCTAATTAGAAATGGTATAACGGCTGCAGAAAGGAAGTTTGAGGGAGATCTGCCTCTGGAGGTAGTATGGGCTGAAGTCAGAAATAGGAAAGGTGCAGTCACCTTGTTGGGTGTTTATTATAGGCCCCCCAATAGCAGCAAAGATGTGGAGAAACAGATTGGGAAACAGATTTTGGAAAGGTGCAGAAGCCACAGGGTCGTAGTCATGGGCGACTTCAACTTCCCAAATATTGATTGGAAGCTCTTTAGATCAAGTAGATTGGATGGGGCGGTGTTTGTGCAGTGTGTCCAGGAAGCTTTTCTAACGCAGTACGTAGATTGTCCAACCAGAGGGGAGGCCATATTGGATTTGGTACTCGGTAACGAACCGGGACAAGTGGTGGGCTTGTTAGTGGGTGAACATTTTGGTGATGGCGACCACAATTCTGTCACTTTCACCTTGGTTATGGAGAGGGATAGGTGCACACAACAAGGAAGTTTTTACAATTGGGGGAAGGGAAATTACGATGCTGTAAGACAGGATTTGAGGAGCATACGTTGGGAGCATAGGCTGTCAGGGAAGGATGTGGTGGAAATGTGGGACTTTTTCAAGGAGCAGATACGACGTGTCCTTGATATGTATGTACCGATCAGGCAGGAAAGAAATGGTCGTGTGAGGGAGCCTTGGTTGACGAGGGAGGTTGAATGTCTAGTAAAGAGGAAGAAGGAGGCTTACATAAGGTTGAGGAAACAAGGTTCAGACAGAGCAGTGGAGGGATACAGGATAGCCAGAAGGGACCTGAAGAAAGGGATTAGGAGAGCTAAGAGAGGGCATGAAAAATCCCTGGCGGATAGGATCAAGGATAACCCCAAGGCATTCTATGCGTATGTGAGAAACCTGAGAATGACGAGAACGAGGGTAGGTCCGATCAAGGACAGTGGTGGGAGACTGTGTATTGAGTCGGAAGAGATAGGAGAGGTCTTGAACAAGTACTTCTCTTCAGTATTTACGAACGAGAGGGACTGTATTGTTGAAGAGGAGAGTGTGAAACGGACTGATAAGCTAGAAGAGATATCTGTTAGGAAGGAAGATGTGTTGGACATTTTGAACAACTTGAGGATAGACAAGTCCCCCGGGCCTGACGGGATATATCCTAGGATTATGTGGGAAGCAAGAGAGGAAATTGCAGTACCGTTGGCAATGATCTTCTCGTCTTCACTGGCAACGGGGGTGGTACCAGGGGACTGGAGAGTAGCGAATGTTGTGCCCCTGTTCAAAAAAGGGAATAGGGATAACCCCGGGAATTACAGGCCAGTTAGTCTTACTTCTGTGGTAGGCAAAGTAATGGAAAGGGTACTGAGGGATAGGATTTACGAGTATCTGGAACGGCACTGCTTGATTAGGGACAGCCAGCACGGATTTGTGAAGGGTAGGTCTTGCCTTACAAGTCTTATTGAATTCTTCGAGGAGGTGACCAAGCATGTGGATGAGGGTAGAGCAGTGGATGTAGTGTACATGGATTTTAGTAAGGCATTTGATAAGGTTCCCCATGGTAGGCTTATGCGGAAAGTCAGGAGGCATGGGATAGAGGGAAATTTGGCCAATTGGATAGAAAACTGGCTAACCGGTCGAAGTCAGAGAGTGGTGGTAGATGGTAAATATTCAGCATGGAGTCCAGTTACAAGTGGAGTTCCGCAGGGATCAGTTCTGGGCCCTCTGCTGTTTGTAATTTTTATTAATGACTTAGATGAGGGAGTCGAAGGGTGGGTCAGTAAATTTGCAGATGATACAAAGATAGGTGGAGTTGTGGACAGTGAGGAGGGCTGTTGTCGGCTGCAGAGGGACTTAGATATGATGCAGAGCTGGGCTGAGGAGTGGCAGATGGAGTTCAACCCTGCCAAGTGTGAGGTTGTCCATTTTGGAAGAACAAATAAGAATGCGGAATACAGGGTTAATGGTAGGGTTCTTGGTCAGGTGGAGGAACAGAGGGATCTTGGGGTCTATGTACATAGATCTTTGAAGGTTGCCACTCAGGTGGATAGAGTTTGTAAGAAGGCCTATGGAGTATTATCGTTCATTAGCAGAGGGATTGAATTCAAGAGTCGTGAGGTGATGTTGCAGCTGTACAGGACTTTGGTTAGGCCACATTTGGAGTACTGTGTGCAGTTCTGGTCGCCTCACTTTAGGAAAGATGTGGAAGCTTTGGAGAGGGTGCAGAGAAGATTTACCAGGATGTTGCCTGGAATGGAGAGTAGGTCATACGAGGATAGGTTGAGAGTTCTCGGCCTTTTCTCGTTGGAACGGCGAAGGATGAGGGGTGACTTGATAGAGGTTTATAAGATGATCAGAGGAATAGATAGAGTAGACAGTCAGAAACTTTTTCCCCGGGTACAACAGAGTGTTACAAGGGGACATAAATTTAAGGTGAAGGGTGGAAGGTATAGGGGAGATGTCAGGGGTGGGTTCTTCACCCAGAGAGTGGTGGGGGCATGGAATGCGCTGCCCGTGGGAGTGGTAGAGTCAGATTCATTGGCGACCTTTAAGCGGCATTTGGATAGGTACATGGATGGGTGCTTAATCTAGGATAGAAGTTCGGCACAACATCGTGGGCCGAAGGGCCTGTTCTGTGCTGTATTGTTCTATGTTCTATGTTCTAAGGGGAAACCACCTCCCTGTGTCTATCCTGTCAAGTCACCTAAGAATTTTTTATATTTCAGTAAGGTTAACTCTCATTCTTCTCAACTCCAACGGGTATAAGACCAACCAAATTGACCTCAAGAGAAAATATCTCCAAATCCAGAAACCTCTCTGGACTGCCTCCAATGTCAGCATGTCCTTCCTTACATAAGTGTTGTGGGAGAAGCAAAACTGTTCACAGTATTGCAGTGTGGCCTGTGAGTGTCTTGTTTGGTTTTAGCAAAACCTCCTTACATTTAAATTTCATTCTCTTTGAAGTGAAAGCCGTCACTGTTACCTGTAGAACTTAGATGCTAGGTTTTTTTTTGCTTCATGAACAAGATCCACCAAATCCCTCTAGCCCAAAGTATTCTGCAGTCTTACTCCATTTAAATAATATTCAACTCCTTTATTCTTTCTGTCAAAGTGCATAACCTTACATTTGACCATATTGTATTCCATAAGACCAGAAGATCATTACACATAGGAGCAGAATTAAGCCATTGAGCCCATCAAATCTGTTTTGCCATTTGATCATGACTGATAATTTTCTCAATCCCATTGTCCTACCTTCTCCCTAATGCTGTGCCTTCAGGTCCCTGTCTCCCCTACTGATGGAAATACCTTCTCCATGTCCACTCTACCCTGGCCTCTCAGTATTCTGTAAGTTTCAATCAGATCCCTCTCATCCTTCTAATTTCTATCAAGTATAGACCCAGAGTCCTCAACTGCTCCTCCTATGATGAACTCTTCATCCCCAGGATCATTCTTGTAAACATCCTCTTGACCTCCTCCAATGTTAGCACATCCATCCTTGGATACAGGACCCTAAACTGCTCACAATATTCTAAACACTATCTGAACATAGCTTTCTATAGCCTCAGCAGTACATCTCTGCTCTTATATTCTAGCCCTCTTGAAGCGAATGTTAACATTGCATTTACCTTCCTAACTGCCAATGAACTTGCATATTAACCTTAAGAGAATCCTGAGCTAAGATTCCCAAGTCCCTTTGTGTTCCAGAAGCATTCTCCAATTAGAAAATACTATACACCTCTATTCTTCCTACCAAAGTGCATAACCTCACAATTTCTTATATTGTATTCCATCTGCCACTTCTTTGCCCACTGTCCCAGCCTGTCCAAGTCCTTCTGCAGCCTCCCTGCTTCCTCAACACTACCTATCCCTCCACCTATCTTTGTGTCAGCTACAAGCTTAGCGTTCAATGCCTTCAGTTCCTTCATCTAGATCATTAATGTATAATTTACATAATGAACAGCTGTGATCCCAACATGGACCCCTGTGGAACTCCACTAGTCACTAGCTGCCACTCTAAAAAACACCCTATTAGCCCCAGTCACTGCCTTCGAACAGTCAGCCAATCTCCTATCCATGCCTGTACCTTGCCCCAAACATCATGGGCTCTTACCTTATTAAGCAGCTTCCAGTACAGCACCTTGTCAAGGGCCTTCTGAAAATCCAAATAGATCGTGTCCACTGACTGTCCTTTGTCTAACTTGCTTGTTACCTCCTCAAAGAATTCTAACAGATTTGTCAGGCATGACCTCCCCTTGACAATGCTGTGTTATTTTACAAATACTCCACAATGTCATCATAATAATGGGTCTCTAAAATCTTCCCAATGACTGAGGTCAAGCTAACTGGCCTATAGTTTCCTGTCTTCAGCCTCCATCCCTTCTTAAACAGGGGTGACATTAGCCATTTTCCAGTCCTCCGGGACCCTCCTTGACTCTAGTGATTCCTGAAAGATCACCACCAGTGCCTCTACAACCCCTCAGCTATCTCTTTCAGAACTCCGGGGTATGATCCATCCAGTCTGGGTGATTTATCCACCTTCAGACCTTTCAGCTTCCTCAGCACCTTCTCCTCAGTGATGGCCACCACTACACTAACCCCTGTGCCCTGACTGTCTCTTATTTCCAGATTTTATCTTTTCACACTGAATCCCCCACAGTGGCAGTCGAACCCAAGTCCCCAGAATATTACCTGAGCCTCTGCATTAACAGTCCAGCGATAATACCAGTAGGCCATTACCTTCCCTTAGTATCTCCAGCAGAGAGTTTCATTGTGAATATATACACTGCCAGTACTATGATTCAGTGGTGGAGTGAGTATATTTTTGTGGATGTGGTTCAAATCAAGTGGGCTTCATTATCTGAGATGGTGTCAAGCTTCTTGAGTGTTGGAACTGCACCAATCCAGAGAAATGGGGAGTATTCAATCAAACTCCTGACTTGTGTCTTGTAGGTGGCAGAGAGGCTTTGGGGAGTCAGGAAGTGAGTTACTTGCTGTGGGGTTCTTAAATCCTGACCTACTTTTGTCATTGTTAGCAATCACTTACTGTTCAGATTGTCACTCACTGTGGAGAATGTCAATCTAAAAATTCTGTGTCACTAGTCCTGGGTTCTGTGGGGCCTTGTGTAGCTGATGAGCCTGATCCTAGAGCCCCATCTCCTATCCACACATTGGGCAGGTGCATCCAGGAGGCGGGATTGGTCCTTGGCCTCAAGACATTGTCATTCCTACCTCCAGATGCTTTTCTATACTTCCTCTCGATCGCGACTGCTCCCAAAGAATTGGGTGCCTCCATACAGGAATTTCATCAAAGTCAGTTCCTCCTGAATGAGGGTCTCCCACGCATTGACATCTATGTGGCATTTCGTGAGGGAAATCTTCAGGGAATCTTTGAATTTCCTTTGTCCACCCCCCCATTTGAGTACCTTCCTAGAGCTGGGTGCCTAAGGATGAGAGTCTTCGATGACAATGACATCCATACTGATACCAAGATCCTTGTGTATAAGGCAGTCAGTGTTCCGACTCTTTGATATGGCTCTGAAACGGGAACTATGTACAGACACCAGCTCAAGACTCTTGAGAAGAACTTGCAAATTTGTTTGGGAATGATTTTCCACATCAGCTGGGAGGACAGGTTTTCAAAGTTGGTGAGAAGGTTTGTAGCTCGGGCGCTCGTTGTTGTGGTTCTGTTCACCGAGTTGGGAATTTGTGTTGCAGACGTTTCATCCCCTGTCTAGGTGACATCCTCAGTGCTTGGGACAGGTTTTGATTAGTTTCCCTACAGTATGAAATCAGACTGCTCGGCCCAACAAGTTCACACCGACCAAAGAGTACCCACCCAGACCCATTCCCCTACCCTACATTTACCCCTGACTAACGCACCTTACACTTTCGGCAATTTAACATGGCGAATTCACCTGGCCAGCATATCTTTTGGATTGTGGGAGGAAACTTGAGCACCCAGAGGGAACCCACATAGACACGGGGAGAATGTGCAAACTCCACACAGACTGTCATCCAATGCAGGAATTGAACCTGGTGCTGTGAGGCAGCAGTGCTAACCACTGAACCACCGTGCCACTCATAAAGGTGTCCTAACATCAACAACATTGAAGCAGCCAATAGCACCAGCATCAATAGCACCCTGCAGAGGCAGTTACGTGCTTCGGATGCCTGAGTTCTGACCAGCTGTAGTATTTATGCGGCTGCAGTATTTACGTGGCTAGTCCAATTCAGTTTCTAATCAATGGTTACCTCCAGGATGTTGATATTGAGGATTCAGTGATGGTGATGCCATTAAACATGAAGGGGAGGTAAATAAATTCTTTCATGTTGGAAATGGTCATTGCCTGGCACTTGTGTGGTGTGAATGTTACCTGCCAGTTTTCTGTCCTAGCCTTGATATTGTCCATGCCTTGCAATATTTGGACATGGACAGCTTCAGTACATGAGGATTGCTGAACACTGCACAATCATTGGGGAACAGCTGACTTCAGCAATGGAGGGAAGGTCACTGATTGTGAAGCTGAATACTGACGAAAGGCATACACCTGAAACATCGATTCTCCTGCTCCTCGGATGCTGCCTGATCTGCTGTGCTTTTCCAGCACCACACTCTCAACTTAGGCCCCTCGAAGTCAGAGTCAGCCAAATGCAGCCTTGATGACAAGGGCAACAACTCCATTTCACCTCTGGAATTCAGATCTTTTAACAATATTTGGACCAAGACCTGGTGCAGGGATTTGACTCCGGAACCATGAGTCACTGTCTCACAAACTCCTGGAAGCCATTCCAGACTGAGATGAGGAAACACTACTTCACTCAGAGGCTGCGGAATGGATGGCTGTGGAGATTGATCTTTTTAGAAACGTTTAATGGCATCAAGGGGTGTGGAGAGAAAGCAGGAGTATGATGCTGATCTAGAGGATCAGCCATGATCATATTGAATGTTAGAGTAGGCTTAAAGGGCTGAATGGCCTCTTCTGACTCCTAGTTTCTGCGTTTTCTAGATACAAGGGGTCATCCGTGAATGGAACATACACAGCTATATGATTTTAAAGGAATCAAAGATTAAACTAATAATGGTGAGATGGAGAGGGGCACTAAGAGATTTGTGTACCGCATAAAGACAACTCAAATATATAGCTGTTTCTTTGGGAACTTGTGGCTTGGTCTACATTAGGAAGACTAGCCTCTATCTAACAGTGATGCTGATTGAACTCTGGTAGTGTTCTGCACATCTCTTTTATTTACACTCTAACACATTTATACAGCTGGTTAATGCAAAGGTTCTGAAGGGGTTAATGTTCATGTTACTGTAACTCCATCCAGTCTGCTGATGTCCCATCAGTGTGTGGGTGACTACAAGGACTTGTCCTTTAACTTTCAGAGAGAGCAGCTCCTTAATGTCTGAGCCAGCATCCGAACTAAATGTGGTTGGACTTATTGTCATCACGCAATAAACCTTCTTGTTATCTAAGAACTTGTTATCTCTTCTGTTGATACTAGACATTGTATGTTCTTTTTCTTCTAATTGGATAGTTTCCTGATGTCCCTGGTTAATCATGGTTGGTTTATTCCCTTCCTAAAATCTTTCTTCCTCAGTGGGACATTTTGTTGTGAGCCATGAAGTATTTTCTTGAAAGTCTGAGTTGTTCCTCAACCATCTTTTCTGCTAAACTCCTTTTCCAGTTCACTCCATCCAATTTATCCTTCATCCCTATGGAATTAGGAGAAAGTGAGGACTGCAGATGCTGGAGATCAGAGCTTAAAAATATGTTGCTGGAAAAGCGCAGCAGGTCAGGCAGCATCAAAGGAGAAGGAGAATTGACGTTTCGGGCATAAGCCCGAAACGTCGATTCTCCTTCTCCTTTGATGCTGCCTGACCTGCTGCGCTTTTCCAGCAACACATTTTTAATCCCTATGGAATTACCCTTATTTATGTTTAGCACAGCCTTTTCGAACCAGGTTTCTCACACTCAAACTGAATGTTCAATTCTGCACAATATGGTGACTGCTCCTGGGAGAAATCCTTCAGTCTGAGATCATTGGCTAAACTTGCGTTATATAGAGATCCAAGGTAGTCCGATCCTGATTAGATCGATGCAGCACAATGCCCTGGTGAGATCACACATGAAGTACTGAGTCCCTAAGAAAAGACACACTGGCCATAGAGAGTGTGCAACAAGGTTGCTTGGATGGCAGACCTGTCATATAAGGAGAGATTAGATAGACTGAGCCTGATTATTAGAAGATTGAGAAGGGATGGGGTATATTCTGCATTCAGCTCTGGTGTCAATACTTAGGGAAGCCAGACAAAGGAAAGACATTACCTGAGCTTCCATCTCCTCTCTGTTCGCCAATAACCCTTTCAGTGAAATACAGGCAACCAGGCAAGTAACAGAGGGCAAGGCTAGGAAGGAGATGGTATTGGAGTCTGGATGGAGCAATTACCTACATCATCAGTAATAGCCTGAAGATTAACAGTGACCAGAAACTTAGCCAAAGTTCAGAGGAATCCTGCTAGGAACAGGCTAGTAACTCACTGCCTGACTCCCCAAAGTCTGTGCACCATTGACAAAGGAACAAGTCAGGAGTGTGTTGGAATATTCTCCACTTGCCTGGATGGGTGCAGCTTCAACAACACTCAAGAAGCTTGACACTATCCAAGACAAAGCAGCATGTTTAGCGCCATATCCACAAAATTTCAACTTGCACTCATTTCCCAATGATACTCAGCAGCACCAGTGCATACATCTACCAGATGCACTGCAGAAATTCACCCAGAGCGTGGGCAGGATTCGGAATGCACTGCCTCGGAGGACAGTTGAGGCGGGAAGCCTTCACAACCTTTATCAGAACATTCCAGGCTATAGACTGCAAAGTGGGACTGCTGTAGGTAACAGCATACTTTTGGTAGAACAGATTCAATGGGCATAGGGCCTCCTCTGTACTGTATGACTCTACAAATCATCAAAGCTCCTTAGACAATATGTTCCAACCCATGACCACTTCCATCTAGAACAACAAGGGCAGCAGATGCACAGGAACTCCAACCTCTGCAAGATCCCCTCCAAGCCACTCTACATGCTGATGTGGAACAGTATCACTGTTCCTTTAATGTCACTGGCTCCAAATCTTGGAACACCCTTTGGGTGGATGTACCTATGTTCAGAAAACAGTGGTTCAAGAAGGCAACTCAGTGCTACCTTCTCTAGGGCAACTAGGGATGGGCAATAAATCTTGACCTTGCTGAAATGGCCATTTCCCAAAACAAATTTTTTAAAAGTCGCTAGTTTGGATGATCCCTCGCCAATTTTGGGGAAAGTTTGCTGGAGCAGCAAATCGCCTGGCCATTAATTTATGATTTTTGTGGGAATCTGGAAGTTTGTCAACTGATGAACAGTGAAAAACTAGAGCAAGGACAAAGTGAAACATAATTACTACACAAGATTTTATAGTCAAGATTTAGGAAATGGGCCTATCAATTAGACTAACAGATTCCCTTTAGATCTGGTCTGTACATTCTGTTCCAGAAATGCATTGAGAAAGAGGAGTTTGCAAATATTGAGCTGACTGGGATTGAAATGAGTTCCAGGAACACGGGAATCTCCTGCTTGATTTACACTTCATCCAATTCTCTTCTGCACTAATCTCTGTTTCAATCTCCAACCCTCCCACTTTCTTAGGAATGAGAATGCAACATAAAATGCCACATTTGTTAATTCTTCACATTCCCCATTCCTGCCACGTCAGAGCCCTTAGACCCAAGCTGGGCACACCCAAACCTGTCACCACTTACTTCCCTTCAGAGCCATAGCTATTCATGCTTTCTTCAATGGACTCATGGCTGGCTTGACGTACAGTCCTGCTCGGCATCTCCACCGCAAGTCCTGTCTCTGTGCTGCGTTGGATTGCACCTCGTAGTTTACGGCCATCTCCATCTATAAGATACAGTAAGATCCATGTCAGTTAAAGACAATGTACCTGACCACATGATTCTAACATCAGTGAGTGAGATGACCTCAGTTTTGAATGACTTTGCAAAGATAAAGGTCTTTGACACCAAACTAGAGAGATGGGTATCCTAGCGACTACATACCGATATAAATAAAGGAGCTTAAAGATGAAGGACATCATCTTTGTGTTGAACTCCAAGAGATGGGTAAGATATTAAATGAATATTTTGCATCAGTTTTTACTATGGAGAATGAAATGGAGTCTAGAGAATGCAGAGAAATAAATTTTGAAGTTTTAAAAACAGTTTACATTATAGAATGAGGAGGTTCAGGACATGTTAGAAAGCATAAAATCTCTGGGACCTGATCTATTGTATGTTATCAACCAGGCCAGACCTCCTCAAAATATTTCAAGAAAGTAGCCCAGACCCTAACTCGGTTCGGGTGTTTTAAGTAGGTGGAACGTGGATATTCCACGAGGGATGAAGCTCGCCCAATCACTTCGTTTCAAACAAAACAGAATTTATTTACAAGATTGAAACACACAAGAGAACAGAATACTGAATAACTTAACCTATTCAAAAACCCAACAGATTTAATGATGCTGTTCCAAATACTTGCAACAATCCCCATAAACACTCCTTGGCACAAAAGGTAAAATCAAACCCAGGGTCTGACAGGAGAGAAGTCGGAGACAGGGAGGGTCAGCATGGTCCTGCTTCTCTCGGGTCCAGCAGCTTCACAACTGACTGCCTGCTTTCAGTGAACAGCCAGACCAAACCAAACCAGAGAAAAGCTGAGCTGGGAGAACTGGCTGCTCCCCTTTCATTGTGCAAGTGTTTCTTTTTTGAAACTTAAAAGCCTTTTGCCTGAGGCAGTACCTGTTAGCCATAATCAAGTTGGTCTTAAAACCCTTCAAATGTAGACTTTTTCAGAATCGCTGCTTTTATGACACCTTTGGGAAACAAACCAAAGACAACATAACTTTACTAAAGGAGCAGCTTCGTCAGAAGTACCCCAGAATGTGTGGGAAGTAAGGGAGGAAATTATGAGACCTCTTACAGAAATATCTGCATCATCTATAACTAGGGGTGAGGTGCCTGATGACTGGAAGGTGGCTAATGTTGTACATTTGTTTAAGAAAAGGTGTAAGGAGAAAGCAGGTCACCTTGGTTGTGGCTAAATTGTTGGAGATGATTATAAAAGATAGGTTTTATGGACATTGAGAAGCAAAAATTGATGAAGGATAGTCAGCATGGTTTTGTGCAAGGAAATTCATGTCTCACAAACTTGATTGAGTTTTTTTGAGAAAGTTACCAAAAAGGTTGACGATAGCAGAGCAGTAGATGTTGTTTATTTGGATTTTAGTAAAGGCTTTGACAACGATCCACATGGTAGACTAATTAATCAAGTTAGGTCACATGGGATTCAGGGGGTGCTTGCCAATTGGATACATAATTGGCTTCACAGCAGGAGACAGACAGTGGTGGTAGAAGGCTGCTTTTCAGACTATAGAACTGTCACCAATGGTGTTCCAAAGGGATCAGTTCTAATCCGCTTTTGTTAGTAATTTATATAAATGATTTGGATAAGAATATAGAAGGCACGGTTAGTAAGTTTGTGGACGACACCAAAATTGGTGACATTGTAGACAGTGCAGAAGATTCTCTAAGATTACAAAGGCGTCCTGATCAAATGAGTCAATGGACTGAAAAATGGCAGATGGAGTTCAATCTGGATAAATGCAAGATATTGCATTTTGGTAAAATAAACAAGGGTAGGATTTATATAATTAATGGTAGGGTCTTGGATAGTGTTGTAGAACAGAGGGACCGAGGGGTGCAAGTACATAATTCTCTAAAGTTAGCTTCACATACAGACAAGGTGGTTAAAAGGGCATTTAGCAAATTTGCCTTCATTGCTCAATCCTTAGAGTATTGGGAAGTCATGTTGAGATTGTATAGGACATTGGTGAAGCCTCTTCTGGAACACTGTCCAGTTCTGGTTGTCCTGTTGCAGGAAGGATATGATCAAGCTGGAGATTTACCAGGACGTTGCCAGGTTTGGAAGACTTGAGCTATAAAGAAAGGCTGGGACTTTTTTTTAAACTGGAGCAAAGGAGGTTGAGAGGTATAGATAGCGTTAATGGAGGCCTGATCCAAGTTTATAAAATAATGAGAGGTATAGATAGCATTAATGGGTTGTTGTCTTTTCCCTCGGATGGGAGATTTCTAAACTAGGGGGCACATTTTTTAAGGTGAGAGGAGGGAGATTTTAAAAAGACATGAGGTAATTTATTTTCACTCAGGGTGGTTCACATGTGAAATGAACTTCCTGAGGAAGTGGTAGATGTGGGTATAATTACAACATTTAAAAGCCATTTGGATAGATACATGAATAAGAAAGATTTGAAGGAATATGGGCCAGGAGCAGGCAGGTGGAACTAGTTTATTTTGGGGTTATGTTCAGCATAGACTGATTAGACCGAAGGGTCTGTTTCCATGCTCTATGACTCAATGATCCTATTAGCATTACAGTACATTAGGAGTTGATGAACTTTACTTTACTAAGGAGCCAACAGCCTTATGTGCAGAGTCTCACAGCCCAGAGATAACTCAGTCTTGTTTCTTAATGAGCAGGCAGCTTTACTGGCTTAAAGCACAAAAATAAAGCAACTAATTGGTCACATTGCGCCAGAATCCTGTCCTGCAGGATTATGTGCTTCACATCCTGCTTCCCAAGCTGACCTTCCCAGAATGAATCCTGCGAGGAGGGATTCACAAACAGAATGGAAAATGCCCTGGTCAGGAATTTCCCACAAGAAATGATTCAATCAGTGGGAATGCAGAGACCATTCAGTTCCCAGTCCACTGACAGGCTAGCAGTTCTGGAGCGTCAAGCATCTCACCCTCATTGAAAGGGTGGGATCATCAAAGATAATGGGCTTATCCCTGCTCAGCCAAATAAAGAAACTGGGCTTTCACAAACAGTTACGCTCCACCCTCCTGTCGCCAGCCTTTGGGCCCATGAACAAGGCCTCTGCCACCCTGACAAAGTGCTGTCATGTCTGCGATGACACCTTGAATATATCCCAAAGCACTAGTGTATGAATGGAAATGTTAAATTCTGAATGTAACTGATTCAATACTATTTCCAGCATTACCCTAGGGTTCTTGGTATAAGGAGAATAATAAGGAAAATCCATTCTCATTCCTAGTCTGACTACTAGAGGTTATGAGGAGCTCCAGGATTTTGATCCAGTCACACTGACGGAACGGCCACATATTTCCAATTGGCAGAGGGTGAGCTCAGTGGTGATTAGTTTGAATCCTCCCAATGATCCCATGTACCTGTTGTTTGCAGGTGCTCTGTACAGTCACATGTCCCTGATTTGAATTCAGGCAAACAATGTGAGTTAAGTTGAGGTAACAAAAGAAAGAACTGCAGATGCTGGAAATCTGAAACATAAACTAAGTACTGGAGAAACTCAGCAGGTCTGGTAGCATCTGAAGAGATGGAAGCACAGTTAACCTTTTGTCAGAACTGAAAGCAGTTGGGAAATTATGGTATTTATGTTGATGATGGAGGGTGGTGTTGGGGGAAGAGTGAATAGAGAACATGGAGACGTGGCCCAGAAAGACAGTGAAGAACAGGGCATGATAGGCTGTGAGGGAGGTAAATGCTGAATGGGTGCAAATGAGAATTGTGAATAGTCAAAAATGGGTTGACACCAATTCAGAACAGGACCTGGAGGTGTAGGGGGAAGGTGACAAGTGTGTTCATGTTCTGAAATTGTTCAAATCATTGTTGATGCCTGAAGGCTGCAAGGTACCAAGTTGAAAGATGAGGTGTTGTTCTTCCAGCTTGTGCTGAGCTTCACTGGAGCACTACAGCGAGTCTGAGACAGAGATGTTGGCCGGGGAACAGGGTGGGCTTTTAAAGTGGCAGGCAACTGGAAGCTCAGGGTCATTTTCGCAGGCAGAACGTTAGAGTTCTGCAAAGCGGTCACCCAGTCTGCGCTTCATTTCCCCAATGTAGAGGAGACCACATTGGGAGCAGCGAATGCAGTGACTAGATTGTGGGGAGTGCTGCTTCACCTGGAAGGTGTGTTTGGGCCCTTGGATACTGAGGAGGGAGGAGGGATGTGGGCAGGTGTTACACCTTCAGCGGTTGCAGGGGAAGGTACCGTGGAGCTGTGGAGAGGTATTGGGAGTGAAGAAGGAGTGGACCAGGGCATCCTGTAGGGAATAGTCACTGTAGGCTATGTCATATTCCCCTCACCTTCCTTGTCAGTTTATTATGGAATCATTGATAGAGATTAGTTGCTCTCATCCACCAACAGACCCAATATCACTGGTTCCTAGGATGGCAAAAAGTAAATTGAATGAATGATACTCTTTAAGAAATATCAAAAATGGGGACAGGAGTAGGCCATTTAGCCCTTCAAGCCTGCTCCACAATTCAATATGATCATGGCTGATTATCCAACTCAGTCCCCTGTTCCTGCTTATACCTCATATCCTGTGAATCATTTAGCCCTAAAACCTATATCTGACTCCTTCTTGAAAATATTCAATGTTTCGGCCTCAAGTACTTTCTGTGGCAGAGAATTCCACAGGCTCCCCCAGTCTCTGGGTGAAAACATTCCTCCTCATCTCAGTCCTAAGTGGCCTACCCTGTATCCTTATCCTGTGACCCCCACCCCACCGCCGGTTCTGGACTCTCTGATCACCAGAACATTATTTTATCTCGGTTTGTATGTATCTGAGGCACTATACTGTTGGTTAGAAACAAAACGCACATTCTGCAAAGAGTCATATAATTGTAATATGTGGCAACTTTCCTTGACTCAGAGCTGTTGGATTCCAAAATATTTATCAACATTCACTTACACTCCACTTAATATATAAAAATTCCCAATAATAAAAATGGCTCATGAAATGTCAGTCATTATTGTTCAGCATT
This sequence comes from Chiloscyllium punctatum, assembly GCF_047496795.1. Taxonomy (NCBI): domain Eukaryota; kingdom Metazoa; phylum Chordata; class Chondrichthyes; order Orectolobiformes; family Hemiscylliidae; genus Chiloscyllium; species Chiloscyllium punctatum. Next base: position 5,159,935 of record NC_092775.1, read on the forward strand.
TTCTGTTTCCAAGTGACTCACAGTAATTATGTCAATTCGTTTATGAAAAATAAATTCTAATAGCTGGATACGGCATTATTACAGAGCCAAGGGAACAGAAGGATCCACGTTTTAATGCTTTGAATTGATCAGGTCTTGTCACACAGAGGAAATGATAGTCAGTGAAGAGAGAAGTAGTACTGGATTTTAGGATAAAAAGATCAAAAGATGTAAAAGCAGAATTAGGCTAATTGGTCCATTGAGTCTGCTTCACCTTTTGATCATGGCTGATATGTTTCTCAACCCCATTCTCCTGTCTGCTCCCTGATCCTCTTACCAATCAAGAACCTATCTCTGTCTTAAATACAGTCAATAACCTGGCCTCCACAGTCCTCTCCAGCAAATTCACCAACCTCCGCCTAAATAATTCTTGCTCATCTCAGTTCTAAAGGACATCCTGTCCTTCCAAGGTTTTGCCTTCGGATCCTAGTCTCTCCTACCACTGGAAACATCTCCTCCATGTCCACTCTATTCAGACCTCTCAGTATTCTAAGTTTCAATCAGATCTCCCCTCAACCTTCTAAACTCCATCAAGTCCACACCCAGAGTCCTTAACCATTCCTCATATGAAATGATCCCCGGGGTCATTCTTCTGAATCTCCTCTGGATCTTCTGCGACACCAGCACATCCTTCCTTAGATACGGGACCCAAAACTGCTCACAATATTCCAAGTACAGCTTGACCAGAACCTTACACAGCCTCAGCAGTACATCTTTGCTCTTGTATTCTGGCCTCCTTGAAATTAATGCTAATATTGCACTTGTCGTCCTAACTGCCAACTGAACCTGCATGTTAACTTTAAGAGAATCCTGAACTCAGATTCCCAAGTCCTTTTTGAGCTTCAGATTTCCCGGGCCTTTCCCCATTTGGAATGTAGTGTGTGCCTCTATTCTTCCTACACTCTCGCACGTTGGACTCCATCTGCGACTTCTTTGCCCCCTCTCCCAGCCTGTCCGAGTCCTCTGCAGCCTCCCTGCTTCCTCAGCACTACCTGCCTTCCACCTATCTTTGTGTCAACTGCAAACATAGCAACAATGCTCTCAGTTCCTTCATCCAGATTGTTAATGTAGAGCACAAAGACTTGCGGTCTCAACATGAGCCCCTGAAGAACACCACAAGTCACCAGCTGCCATCCTGAAAATGACCCTTTTATCCCAACTCTCTGTCTTCTATCAGCCACTCCCCATATTCATGCAGCACCTTGCCCCCAACACATGGGCTCTTATCTTATTGTTCTAGAATCTCACCAGCCCAATTGAAATCTCCAGCTATGACATCTTTCTCCTCTGTGAATCCATGAGAAGCATTCATTTACGACCTCACTCACTCCACTGGTTCCATGCACAGGTTGCCCCTTTGGTCTCTAACAGGTCTCACCCTTTCCCTGGCAAGCCTCTTACTCCTAACATACATATAAAAAGCCTTGGGTTTTGCTTAATCCCTCTATACCTCCTGCTTCTTACTTTAAAATTGCTCCCGCTGTAACTGACCCCTCTACTAAGGGGAAAATTTTATCCTTATCTACTCTATGTCCCTTGTAACTTTATAGATTTTAATCAGCTCCCCGCTTAGCTTTCTCAAAAGAAAGCAGCCGCAGTCTATCTCGTGTCTCTTCATCACTGAATCACTCCAGCCCAGGCAACACTCTGAGCCCAGACAACACTCTGGTGAATCACCTTTGCACCCCCTCCAGCGCAATCACGTATTTCTGACAGTACTCCAGCTGTAGCCTAAGTAAAGTCCTGTACAACTCCATCACAACCTCCACCTCTTGCATTCTACACCACAACTGACAAAGATAAGTATGTTGTATGCCTTGAAAACTCAACGGTCTGGTTACATCTACAGAGAGAAGCTCTGAAGAAGAGTCACCGGCCTTTAAATATTAGCTTTGTTTTTCTCTCTCCACAGATGCTGCCAGACCTGTTGAGTTTCTCTGGAATTTCAGTTCTTGTTTGATTCAGATCTCCAGCATCTGCAGTTCTTTGTTTTATTAATCCATATACCTTCTTAACCACTTTATAGTTATAGTCATACAACACGGAAATAGATGCTTCAGTCCAAACCGAACATAATCCTAAACCAAATTAGTCCCACTTGCCTGCTTCTGTCCCATATCTCTCCAAACCTTTCCTATTCATGGATACATCCAAATGTCTTTTAAATGTTGTAATACTACATGGATCCACCACTTGCTCGGGAAGTTCATTTCACACACGAACCACACTGTGTAAAAGATTTCCCTCAAAACTATTTAAAATCTCTCTCCTCTCATCCTGTAGCATTAAAGATTATGCACATGCACAGCAAGATCCCAATTGTACCCAGCACGAATAATGTGTAAAACATCTCCAAATCATGCAGCAATTGATATCGGTGAATTGTTCATTTGAAAATAATTTTAGTTGTCAGACAGAAAAGTGAAGTTGATAGCCTGAAGGCTCTTTGTGCAGAGATTGGACTCTGATATAATTTTATTGACAAGCCAAGCAAGGCTTTGCATTGAACAGCTCAGTGTAATTATGCTGATTACAGGCTAAAAGGTCCTGATTACAACAGGACCTAAATGTCACTTGAGATAATACAGAGAAATCAGGACCATGGGTAGCACAGTAATTCACATCTTTAGTCAGATAGAGCACAAAAGACCCAGAACAACAAAGGGAACAGAAAGGAAAGCAAGAGTCTGTTAACCAAAGGACGAAAGAGCAGAGGAAGAAGTAAGAAAAACTGTGAAAAAGAGAGCTAAAGAAAGTGAGGGAGAGAAAGAAAGAAATGGTGAATATTATAGTGCAAGCAACAGAGGGAGTAGAAATAAATTGATTATTTCAGTTCATCTCTCTTCTTTTGTAAGAAGAGTTTGTAATAAGAACAATAAACTGGCAAAAAGAGAACTTCCTTACTCTGTCAAAATAATTTCAAGCAATCTTTCATAACCATCTGACAGGACAGCTCGATACCCATGAAGCCTCAGTGCATTACTGCAGTGTATTTGTATTCAGCACTCTGTTGTCTGAGTTAAGACTCCTACCCACTGAGTCACAGATGACACTATTAAAATGTAGTCAATTCATTCCAATCCAGGCCATGAACACCATGCTGGAAGTCTGATGTTGAGGGTTAAAGCCCATTGCACATGCAACGTTCCTCTGCATGATCCAAGTGCTTGCAGTTTCGAGTTAATGGGTGGGAGTGGGCACTCTCTCTGGTGAGAGTAGAGGAATGAGCCATTCTCACCCACAACATGAGACATGGAAAAACCATCAATGCCAACTCAGCGGTTACATGCTCCATAGCATAAGAACATGGACATGTGACCTTCCGTAATACTCTCAATATGTACTGAAAATCCATGACATTTGCAATACATGGTGTAGAATACACTGCCTGGAAGTGTGGTGGAGGCAGGTTCAATTGAGGCATTCCAGTGGGGATTGCTGTTTATGGGGTAGGCGTAGGAGACTGACACTAGGGATTGATGCTTGTTAGAAGAGCCAGTGCAGGTGCAATGCACCACATAGTCTCCCTCTGCACCATAATATTTCTGTGACACAGAGAGATGTGCCAGCTACACTGCCCAATCAGTCCCTCAATATTCCACACAGTTTTATGTATGTCCTGGCACTGTACACAGTATATTCCTTCCATCATCACCTAAAAAAATAACACCTCCAATTTTATTGTCCATCCTAGTACTTGCTCACACTCAGTGTGAATTGTAAAAGAAAGTGAGAGTGCTTCAGTTTGTTCCTCCAGTCATGAAATATGTGTGGAAAACAGGTGTTGGGGAGGGGAGCTGGGTGTGGGGGAGAAGGGTACTGGGAGGGGTGGTGGGGGAGGGAAAGGGAGTCATAGAAATGTACAGCATGGAAACAGACTCTTCAGTCCAATCCGTCCATGCTGACCAGATATCCCAACCCAATCTAGTCCCACCTGCCAGCACCCGGCCCATATCCCTCCAAATCCTTCCTATTCATATACCTGTCCAGATGCCTTTTAAATGTTGCAATTGTACCAGCCTCCTCCACTTCCTCTGGCAGCTCATTCCATACACCCCCTGCATGAAAAAGTTGCCCCTTAGATCTCTTTTATATCTTTCCCCTCTCACCCTAAACTTATGCCCCACCCCAGAGAAATGACCTTGCTATTTATCCTATCCATGCCCCTCATGATTTTTTAAACATCTATAAGGTCACCCCTCAGCCTCTGATGCTCCATGTTGACTATCCCTAATCAGTCCTTGCCTTTCCAAATACATATACATCCTGTCCCTCAGGATTCCCTCCAACAACTTGCCCACCACCAATGTCAGACTCACTGGTCTATCATTCCCTGGCTTACCCTTACCACCCTTCTTAAACAGTAGCACCACGTTAGCCAGCCTCTATTCTTCCGACACCTCACCAGCAATCACTTCCATAGCTTCCCACAGAGTTCTAGGGGACACCTGATCAGGTCCTGGGGATTTATCCACTTTTATGTGTTTCAAGACATCCAGCACTTCCTCCTCTGTAACATAAACATTTTACAAGGTGTCACCATCTATTTCCCTACATTCTGCATCTTCCATATGTTGGATGTGGGGGAGGCGAACTGGGTGTGAGTATTGGGGAGGGGAGTTGTGCGAGAGGATGGGGGATGGTGCTGGGTTTGGAAATGGGGGATGGGGAGCTGGGTGTGGGGGAGGGGAGCTGGGTGTGGTTGTGGGTATGAGGGGGTGTTGAGTGTGGGGTGGAGGAAGGGAGCTGGATGTTGGGGTTGGGGAACTGGGAGTGGGGTGTGAGAGGGGAGCTGGATGTGGGAGGTGGGTAGCCCTGAGTGGGGGTGGAGGAGGAAGGCTGGCTGTTGGTGCAGAGGAGGGGAGCTGTGTGGGAGTGTGGTTGGTGGTGGGGATAGGTTTGGGGTGCTGGAAGTAGGGGTGGGAGGGGAGTTGAGTGTGGGAGTGCAGGGTGATGATGGGGGTGGGGAGCTCAGTGTGGGGGTGGGTTGGGGAGCTGGGTTTAGGGCAGCCGACGTGCACTGGGTGACATGGTGGGGGAGCAAACTAGTTGAGAGGATGTGGGTGTGAGTTGGGTGAGGATTGAGGATGAGGGCATGAGGAGTGAGGGAGTAAATTAGGTGAAGAGTTGAGGGCAAGAATTAGATGAGGAAGGAATTGAGTAATAAATGAGGGTGAGTTGAGTATGAGATAAATGGAGGGAACGAATTAAGCAGGAATAAGGGGTATGGGTATGAGGGGTAATTTCGACAATGGATTGGTGTGGTGGTAAACAGGAGAAGATGGAGGGTTTTAAGTGGGTGAGTTGGATGAGGAGGTAAAAGGAGAGGAGATGGAGGTCTACGAGGGGGTGAATTGAATGAAAAAGAAGAGGTAAAGGGAAAGGATAGAAGGTTGTGAAGGGGTGCGTTAGATGAGAGGATAATGTTAAGGAGATGGAGATCTGAGAGGGGTGACCTGGATAAGAGTAAAGAGGTAGCAGGTGGGTGGGTTTGAGAGGGTGAGTTGGGTGCCCAGAATGCCCCAGTGTGGTCCCGAGATGTTTGGGATCGGTATCTCTCAGAACGTTGTCCAAATTCTGTGGGTCACCTTAGAAATAGCAATACCTTTTGAGCTGAGATTGACCACTTTGAATGGGCAATAGGAGTCAGTCACATTGGGCTGGCCTGGCTTGATTGCCTGCAGTCAAACAGCATTCTACTGCTCACTGGCTCAGCTCACACAAAAGAAAGCACACTTTAACAGAAGACCCAGATTACTGGACCAGTCAGTAGCAAGGTTAGCAGACTTTTGAAGGAGCAAAGATCATTGAGCGAAATTGCTGAAATTCTGTGTTATTTGACAGTCAGAATCACTCACTGGTAAGTTTCTAGTTAAGAAGAGGCAAAGGAATGTGTAACATTATTTTTGACAAAAAAGAATTGAAGAGCTATACTCGGAGCTTTCAAATCTTCGATACAAATTCAGCTGCTTTTAAACTGTGGATCATTGCTGACAAGTTAAGATTGGTTAGTAAGAACACAAAAATCATGCGGGTACGAGGATCATAGCTGAGCAAGTAAGTCAATGCTGCACTGATGGGTCACAGTGTTGAACAAATATGTTTACAGTAAATAAATGACAGAACATTAAAGGCATTGATTAAACAGTGCCATTTTAATAACATAATTCATTTTGAAGTGAAAATTTGAGTGGGTTTAAATCATCCTGTTGAAGAATAGCAAGAAAGTTGTCCTAATTTCCAGCATCAGTAAAATTGATTCTTTCTGGAATCTTACTTTGTATGTGTGTTCGAGTTTGTGTTTCCTTGACCTCAGAGGTTCTGCTTCCCGATGTATTGATTAGCTCCGTAAAACCCTGATTTTGCAGAAAGTGCAATGGCAATGCCAGTTTTTCCTTTCTTTAAAAAGAAATCAAAGCAGTCAGCAGGTCAAACTGCATGCACTCCTGCCATCTGCAGTTCTATTAATAAGAAGACTTGAATAGCAGGATCACTGTCCAGGTGCTGCTGAGTCCAAACACCTAATCTGCAAATGTCTCTCAAAATCGAGACTTGTTCAGGCACCTGCAACACACACTGCTCACTAATGACAGTACAAGAACAGGCCATTCTGGCCAGCCCAGTGTCTATGTATCGATATCCCCTGAAATGGAAAAGGATATTAATAATGAACTACAGAAACATGAATAAGACATGATTTGGAGAAGCCAGTGTTGGACTGGGATTGTACAAAGTTAAAAATCATGCAACACCAGGTTATAGTCCAACAGGTTTAATTGGAAGCACACTAGCTCTCGGAGCGCTGCTCCATCGTCAGGTGGTTAATGAAGGAGCGACGTTCCAAAAGCTGGTGCTTCCAATTAAACCTGTTGGACTATAACCTGGTGTTGCATGATTTTTAACTTTGTATAAGACAATCTCTCTTTCAGGCTCAGATGGTTGGAGATCCAAACCTGCGGGCTTTTGCCCGAAACGTCGATTTCGCTGCTCCTTGGATGCTGCCTGAACTGCTGTGCTCTTCCAGCACCACTAATCCAGTATTTGGTTTTCAGCATCTGCAGTTATTGTTTTTACCTCTAAGCACAAAGTCTAACCAGGCATTTCACTCTGGTCCTGAGGGAGTTCACTGTCAAAGGTTGTGCCTTTCAGATGAAATTCTAAACCAAGGCATTGTCTGGCCTCTCAGCAACCTTGCTGCATTGCTTCAAACTCTCTGCAGTTTCATGGACAGTTGGAAGGTGTCATCAACAGCGCTATCAAGCAGCACCTGCTCAGCAATAACCTCCTCAGTGATGCCCAGTTTGGGTCCTGCCAGCGTTAATCAGCTCCTGATCTCATTACAGCCTCAGTTCAAACATGGTCAAACAAACTGAATTCCAGAGGGGAGGTGAGAGCGACAGCCCTTGACATCGAGGCTGCATTCAACTGAGTGTGGCATCAAGGAGCCCGAGTCTGACCTGGAATCAATGGATATCGGGCAAACTCCACTGGTCAGTCATACCTGGTACATAAGCTGATGGTTGTGGATGGAGGCCAGTCATCTCAGCTCCAGGACATAGCTAAAGGAGTTCCTCAGAGGAGTGACCTAAGCCCAACTATCTTCAGCTGCTTTATCAACCTTCCCTCCATCCTAAGGTTGCAAGTGGAGCTGTTTGCTGAAGATTGCATGCGAGTTAGCTCCATTCATGACTAAGATACTGATGCAGTCAGTGTTCAAATGCAACAAAATGTGGACAATATCCTGGCTTGTGCTTACCAGTGGCAAATAACATTTACATCACAAAAATGCCAGGCAATGACCAACTCCAATAAGAGACAATCTAACCACTGCCCTTGACATCCATTACTATCTCTAATTCCCCTAGTATCAACATCCCTTTGGAGGCAAACTAGGAGTGGACAATGAATGCTAGCCCAGTCAGTGACACCAACATCAATGAGTAATTTTTTTTAATCCTTCTGTCAACAGATTATCTGTTCACTTTAGCAGATGTTTGCAGAATCTAACTATTTACAAATTGCCTGCTACTCTTCCAATATTTCAAGAAGGAAGTTATTCTATTTTTGGGAATAGGGATAGCGTGGGAGAGTGGAATGAAGACAGCATATCAGATCCTAGTGAACAGAGATAAGGAGGACCTTCTTCAGTGAGAGAGTGGTGAATCTGTAGAATTCACTGTCACGGAGGTTTGTGGAGGTCAGGTCATTGAGTACTTTTAAATAGGGATAGATAAGTTCTTGATTGTCAAGGGGTTCAACTGTTACAGGGAAAAGGCAGGAGAATGGGGTTGAAAAATTTATCAGCCATGATTGAATGGCAGAGCAGTCTTGATGAGCCAAAGAGTTTAATTTCTGCTTCTGTGCTTTATGAATACAGCGGACTGATCCAAATGTCTGAATGTTCTCTTTCTGCTCGCTTCTATAAAGGAACAATTTCTCTTAGCCATTCAGGGATGTGGGCATCAATGGCTTGACTGCTATCGATTACACATCCCTATTGTCCTTTTCGATGTCTCTTCTTGACCCTCTGCAGATACAGTACCTCCATGTCTAAGACACCTCATTGGCTGACAAAGTAGTCAGAATGCCTTGAGAAAAGAAAACTGATTGGCATTCTTAAACTTCAAGACTACCTGACACCCCAAAGTGTTCTACAGTGCATGAAATACCTTTCTAAATATAGCCACAAGAAAGGCAGCAGCCAGACTGTACCCTGCAAGACCCCACAAAGAGCCATGCGGGAATGACTGGATCTTCTCTTACAGGGATTCCGATAGAGGGATAAATATCGGTCAGGACAAATCAAGGAAAGCTCTCCTCCTCTTCGAGAGAGTGCCATGGGATACCAGTGGGAAACTAAATTAAATCAACAATATTTGCAAATGAATGAGCTGGAGCTCCATTTTAAAGTACACAAGATTAGTCAAGTGTCAATTATACGGACTACTGACTTCTTTCTGAGATCCTACATGTCAGCAGTGGTTCCCAAACATTTCAGTAGCATGGCACACTTCAATGGGACAAATAATTCCATAGCACAGCCATCTGACTGAGCTGAAATGATTGCTCAAAAACATCACATTTATTTACATTGACTGCAGTTACAGTCTTACTACATTTGCAACATTGTGCATACAACAAGCTAAAGACTGATGAAATTCGAGAATGTTTCAAACCCAGTGGAAAAAACTGACCAGCTTCAAATCCAAACATAGTCACAGTTTCAAAATCTGCTCAACTCAACTAGTTGTAACTATTAAAACAGAAATTACTGATACAACTCAGCAAAACTGGCAGCATCTGTGGGGAAAAAATAGAGACAACATTTTGGGTCCAGTGACACATCATCAGAAGAGGTTCTTCAGAGGCTCTGAAGAAGGGTCAAATACTAAAAAAAACCAGAAGAACTGCAGATGCTGTAATTCAGGAACAAAATCAGAGGTTGCAGAAAAAGCTCAGCAGGTCTGGCATCATTTATGAAGAGAAATCAGAGTGAGAGTTAATGTTTCAGGTCTGTTCACCGGACCTGAAACGTTAACTCTGATTTCTCCTCACAGATGCTGCCTGACCTGCTGAGCTTTTCCAGCAACCTCAGATTTTGTTTCTGAACAAAGGTCACTGGACTCAAAGTTAACTCTGCTTTCTCTCTACGGATGCCACCAGAACTACTGAGTTTCTCTAGCAAATTATGTTTTTGGCTGTTTCAGATCACCGGCATCTGCAATTCTTTGTTTTATTTTAGTTTTGACTATTCATCGTTCTAAGTCTGTTCCACACACTGCACTCAGTTTAGCAGTCTGATGACATTTCATATTTGTAGCAATATTCTTTAAAGTACATTTTTATTAACTAATTGAACCAAACCATAATTGCAATTCAATCAATCAAAGCAAAATGCAATGTAAAATAAATTGCCATTTACTGGGTTAGCAGGAAGCCTATGTCTGCCAGTAAAAACCATTGCGTCATCTCAATTTTATCCTGTAGTCCCCTACGTCCAGAATGTTCGCATTTCAAATCGAGAGAGTCATAGTGTCATAGAATCAAACAGCACAGAAACAGACCTCTCGGTCCAATCAGTCAATATTGACCATAATCCCAGACTAAACTAGTCCCAATTGCCTGCACTTGGCCCATATCCCTCTAACCATTACATATTCACATACGTATCTAAATGCCTTTTAAACATTGTAACTGTGCCCACATCCACCACTTCCTCTGAAAGTTCATTCCACACACCAAACACTCTCCATTGCAAAACAATTGCCCCTATGTCTTTTTAAAATCTTTCTCCTCTCACCTTAAAAATATGCCCCTTGATTTGAAATCAGCTACCCTAAGAGAAAGACACCTGCCATTCACCTTATCTTTACCGAGGAGGTAGTGAGGAACTGCAGATGCTGGAGAAAGTTAAAAATAACACAACACCAGGTTATTTAGATTAGATTACTTACAGTGTGGAAACAGGCCCTTCGGCCCAACAAGTCCACACCGCCCCGCCGAAGCGCAACCCAGCCATACCCCTACATCCACCCCTTACCTAACACTACGGGCAATTTAGCATGGCCAATTCACCTAACCTGCACATCTTTGGACTGTGGGAGGAAACCGGAGCACCCAGACACGGGGAGAACACACAAACTCCACACAGTCAGTCGCCTGAGGTGGGAATTGAACCCGGGTCTCTGGCTCTGTGAGGCAGCAGTGCTAACCACTGTGCCACCGTGCCACCCGTTATAGTCCAACAGGTTTATTTGGAAGCACTAGCTTTCGGAGTGCTGCTCATTCATCAGGTGATTGTGGAGAATAAGATTGTAAGAACCAGAATTTACTGTACAACACTGGTGTCTCCAAATAATGATGCTGGAGAAGTCAGAGTCGATAAAGTGTGATGCTGAAAATCTCACAGCAGCTCAGGCAACTTCTGAAGAGCACAAGAGTTGATGTTTCGGGCTTAACCCTTCATCAGGACTGAAGGGTTGAACCTGAAACATCAATTCTCCTGCTCCTCAGATGCTGCCTGACCTTCTGTGCTTTTTCCAGCAACACACTTTATCGACCTTATTAGTATCCCTTGTGATTGTATAAACCTCTACAAGGTCACCCTTCAATCTCCCACACTCCTGTGAAGAATGTTTTTATTTTGAATTGTTGATTAATTTTCACACATTTATGGAGATATAATTTTGGTTGCACAAAATACCACTTATGACAACATAATGTTAGTTTTACACTGATTTTCATTGAGTTTGTGCAATATTTCACAGCACACTTGTACAGTTCTCACAGACAGTGTACCATAGCACATCATAGAGATGTACAGCACAGAAACAGACCCTTCGGTCCAACTCATCCATGCCAACCAGATATCCTAATGTAATCTAGTCCCACTTGCCAGCACTTGGCCCATGTCCCACTAAACCCTACCCATTCATATACCCATCCAGATGCCTTTTAAATGTTGCAATTGTACCAGCCTCCACTACTTCCTCTGGCAGCTCATTCCATACACGTACCACCCTCTGCATGAAAACGTTGCCCCTTAGGCCCCTTTTATGTCTTTTCCCTCTCACCTTAAACCTATGCCCTCTAGTTCTGGACTCCCCCCACCCCAGGGAAAAGACCTTGTCTATTTACCCTATCCATGCCCCTCATGATTTTATAAATCTCTATAACGTCACCCCTCAGCCTCCGACGCTCCAGGGAAAACAGCCCCAGCCTATTCAGCCTCTCCCTATAGCTCAAATCCTACAACCCTGGCAACATCCTTATAAATCTTTTCTGAATCCTTTCAAGTTTCACTACATCCTTCTGATAGGAAGGAGACCAGAATTGTACGCAATATTCCAACAGTGGCCTAACCAATGCTCTGTACAGCCAACACCCAATTCCGATATTCAATACTCTGACCACATCAGTTGTAAAACACTTGCTTATGTTAAATGTAAGCCTTTCTCTTTTAGCTCATTCAGGCAGAAAAACACGGGATTAATACTGGGGTTTTGCCTCTCTGAACTGGAGGAGAATACGTTTTGAAAAGTGCAGCCTGCAATCTCAGCCCTGATGGCTGCAGGGGCTCTCAATGGAAAATACTGGACACACTCAGAGTGATCTTCCCAAGGTTTGTGGAATCCAATATCCACACTCCCTTGACTTTGCTCAGATATGATGTGGAGGTGCCAGTGTTAGACTGGGGTGGACAAAATTAAAAAGCACATGACACCAGATTATACTCCAACAGGTTTATTTGGAAGCCCTACCTTTTGGAACACTGCTCCTCCATCAGGTAGCAAGTGGAGAGAGATCATAGGACACAGAATTTAGAACAAAAGATCATAGTGTCATACACTGATGCCACATATTGAACAAACCTAGATTGTTGTTCACATTCCGGATGAGGAGATGGATACTGTTGGATTATGAGGTCCGTGACCTGTGGGGAGAACACTCTTCCTCTCAAGTTACTCTGATCACTGATGACAAGGTCAAAACCATTGTCAAATGAACT